>NC_067149.1:50024391-50624391 GCF_903995435.1 Acomys russatus | reverse complement strand
AGCGAGGGGGTAGCTGAGCGCCTACCTGTGGGTTTTAGGAAGGCCCCACAGTTGAAAGAGCCATCGCCGTCCCCATGACCTGCCAAAAGAGTCTCCACTGCTAACACCATCATCTCTCCCAGGGCTGTCTTCACCATGGGAGCTCTGTGCCTACAACGTCGCTGGTCCCCTCTGCCCATGTGAAGACCCTCCGAGAGGTTCTCATCTCTGACTTGGTCTCAGGTCTTGGCCACAGCCTGGGAAGACGGCAGGAATATGACAGTTCTTTACTGCTGGGCTTTCCCAGGACCTTGAGTTCCTTAACATGGTCAGGCCCAGAACTTCCATCCGGGCCCATGCTGGCCGTACAGGATCTGGCCATCACGAGGCAGATGGCTCAGAGGCCTCCTAGAACTGAAGCTGTTCACATGAGAGATGGGCAAGGGCCTTCTGGCTTTGGCAGGGTTCTGAGGTACAGCTGGCTCACCTTGGACTTGGCTGGAGTGGACCCTCCTGCAGGCTGGGTAGCAGGCGGAGAGATACAGAGCCCTGCTTGTTTCTTCATGGGAATATCCTTCTTGCAAGGGACCACGTCTAACAGCCAAAGGACAGCGTGCTAATGGGGGGACGATGAGCCATTTCTGTTTAAATATGCAGAGTCCCACCAGGTTCAGATAAGGGGCCTGGATGGAACTAGTTAGAATAGTCTTCCTCCCTCCCTTATTAGAGTTTGAGAGAGAGACAGGGTAGGTAAGCCATAAAACCTGGCAGATGTTGGCAGGAGAAAGATGGAGAAGTAGAAATGAGTCAGGCCTCTTAAGTTAGGGTGGAGGGAAGCTGGCAGGTTGAGTAATGCAGGTTAGTAAGCAGCCGCACGTTGGAAGAGGGGCTGTGGTTTGAGCCATCTCTCAAGCCCTTGTTGTTGTTGGTGTTGTTATAGAGCTTTTAGCCATGAGATGTCTGATTCTTTATGAACTAACTTGTGGCCTTTTCTTATGCACGTTCTGTTAGTTACATAAAGACAGGGGAGCGCAGGCGCTTACTCTTTCCCTTGTTTGCTTGTGAGCTGCCTGACAGGAGTGCTGGGGAGCAAACGTGGGTCCCCTGGAAAAGTTCCCCCTACCCCAACCACTGAGCCATGTCTCCAGCCTATGGCTTGTTTTACTTTCATTTCTGTGTGTGTGCACAAATGTGTGGGTGCCACAGGGACATCAGCTCCCTTGGAGCTGGTGTTACAGGCAGTTCTTAGCCATAGCTTAGTGCTGGAGATTGAACTTGTTGGCTGTCTGCAAGCGCAGCAAGCCCTCGTAACTGCTGGGCCATCTCTGCAGTCCTAGTCTTTCCCGAGAAGCTGACTTGAGAGTGTGTCTCTCCTATCTAGTCTTGTTTGTTTGTGAGACAGAGTCACAGTGTGTAGCCCGGGCCTGACTGACACTTCCTGTGTAGACCAGACTGGCTTGATCTGGTGACCCTCTTGCCTGTGCCTTGCAACTGTTGGGCTTGCACCACAGTCAGTTTCCCCTTCACTGCTCAGTTGATGCTCAGTCTTGCTGTTTGTTCTATAATCGAAGGAAGAAGGACTCTATTGGGGCAAAAACTGGTAACACTAAACTCGAACTTGCCTTCTAACACTAGGTCTAGCTCTGAGTAACCAGAGGTAAGCCACGTGCACAGACAGCACGCTTCATCCTTTCCACATCTTACCACCCCTGAAAAAAGTGGAGACCGATGTGTGTGAGAATATTAAATCTTGATGGTGGCTGTTACCTCAGTCCTGAGTTGGGATGGGGTAAGCACTAATTATGGGTCCCTGTAGCCATATTGCTTTTGCAAAATGATGCATCTGACGCAAGGGTCATGGCTTAGTGACTCTGGGTTGTACCCCATTAGTAGATGGACTCGCAATGGAATATTTCTTTCCCTCCCTCCCTTCCTTCCTTTTTCCTCCCTCCTTCCCGTTCCATTTTGATTTCAGGTAGCCCAGGCTGACCTCCTGACTATGTAAGGAAACACTGGCCTTGAACTTCTGAGAGCTGCCTGCTTCACTTCCTAAGTACTAGGATCACAGCTGTGCATTGGGTTGAACAAGAAACAACTTTATTATGTAGAATGAGCTGGCCTGATACTCTCTATGTAGCCCAGGCTAGACTCAAATGCTCAGCAATCATTTCTGCCGGAGTTATAGGCATTGGCCACATTGCCCAGGCTTGAGATGGGATTTTTAGGCCGGGGGGGGGGGGTTGGAGGGGAAGGGAGCCCATGCCATCTGTAGTCTACGTGTAAGTTGTCATTCAACCATTACATTTGTCTCAAAGGCAGGATGAGTTGCATCTATTTTTTTAATTAGAAGAAACAAACAGACAAAAAAGAATAACATCTGCATTGTCTCAGAGGACAACGTGCAGGGGTTGGTTTTTTACCTAAGATGTGGGTCCTAGGGACTGTAGAATTCAAGTCTTCAGGCTTGGAGGCAGGCATCTTTCAGAGATGAGTCGCCTGGCCTCCTATTGCCTTCAGACAACGGCTTCCTCTCCTTTGATTTGTGACTCACATAGATAGAGGGTTGGGCTTGCAGAGTTTAGTTTCCCCCTCCTACCAACCCCTCCCCCCCTTTTAAAATAAATCACCTGACTTCCCCGAAAACTCTGAAACACACCCTTTGGCTGAAAGAGAGAATTAGGCAATCTTGAAATTCCCCATTCCTCTTTTTTCTCTGGATCTCTCATCCCAGGGAGGCCGACACAGTTCTCGTTTTAAAAGCAGAGGGAGCTCTAAGATCAAGGCTGAGTTACCCTTTCCTCTCTTATGGTCTCCCAGCCCCCTCTGTTTGGAACAGGGAATTTCGGACATGCACACACACACACACACACTCGGGTAGGGGATCTCAGGAGCAGACAGAACAGGGAAGTCGGGCAGGCGGAGGAGGTTCCTGCAGAGTCCGACTCCCTCTGGGGCCGCAGGGTCTTCACAGCATGACCAGTGGCAGGAGAGGAGACTAACTCACGTGCTCCCATCCGCTCCTGAAGGTAACAACTCTAAAGAGCAAAGCTTTGACGGAGGAGCAGGGAAAGACAGAGACCATGTAAAGTAAGGCTGGGAGCGAAGATGGAGGGTTGGAAGGGACAGAACATAGACGCCGTTTCTCATATGCTGGACACATGCCACCCCAACACTAGCTCCATCTTCTCACATAGCAGTGTTTTCAGGGGGAAAAGGCAACTTGTGAAAGACTTTTCTGGAAACCATGGGAAGATATCTTGCTTTTAAAGCAAAGGACAAAGCAATCCAACTCTAGACACTTAAAGTAAGACATAATCCTCTTGTCCTAAGGTTTCTCCATTAGCGGTCCCTTTCTCACTTACTGATGTCACAGCAGGGGCAGCACTTTCTTTCCGACTAGCTTCTCCCAAGGTTTCTTCCTGTCCCTATTGAAGGAAGCCCATTCTTCCATCAGTGGCCACTGGGCCATCCCCAGAAGTGTCTTTGATAAGCGTGCCAATGAGGGCTGGCTTGAATGGTTGGGTATCGGTCTGAGGAAGAATGAAACAGTCCTGGGTGGGCATTCAGGATGGACAGACCTGCGTGAAAATACAGGGGGACTGATGCAAGGGGCCTAGGAGTTGATGGAGGAGGACACAAAAGACAGGGAGAAACTCCTTATTCATTTGCAGAAAAACTGGAAGATGGCTCATGACAGCAATGGGAGGAGGGTAAGACAGTGTTAGTCAAGGAGCTTAGTTGAAATTGCACGGTGCCAGGGAGGATGTGAAAAGCCAGGTGTCACGTGGTGACAGGTACTGATGGGAACCTATCTCTATGGTATTCTTGCGAAGGTGACACTAAGCCCTGGGTGGCCCCTCACTACCAAAGCAGGTGCCTGTATTTGTTGGATAAACAGAGCCAGGCCGGTGGCTCTTTACCTCCAAAGTCAGAGGTCCAGAGAGCCAGAGAACCATGGGCAAATCACCAGAGATGTGGTAAGTGACCAGGTACCTACAGAAACGTTCATGAACTTCACCCCCACTCACTTTCTCTCTTTCATCTTTTTGAGACAGTGTCTCACTATACAGCCCTGGCTGGCATAAAATGTACCCTTCCTCTGCATCCCCCTCCCCACAGGGCATTGGCCTTACACACAGGCCTGCTGCATGTGGCTTCTCAATTTCATCAGAAACAGCTCAGCTCTGAATACACACACACACACACACACACACACACACACACACATATTTAAATATAGTTATTTCGAGCTTAGTCTATTCCATGGTATACTGGATGCCTTTTGGTCTTTTGGTCTCCTTTGGAGACCTTTGCCCTTTGGTCTCCTGCTGACAATGGTCAGGGCTTTCCGCATGAAGCCATTGGTACCTGTATTCCACAATTCCCTGTGATTTTTTTTTCCCCTTCCTCTTCTAGGTGCATCGTCTTGTTTTCTCTTTTGGCATCACTTTCTGCCGAGCCTGCCATGTACGGGGAGATCCTGTCCCCTAACTATCCTCAGGCGTACCCCAATGAGGTCAAGAAAACTTGGGATGTAGAAGTTCCAGAAGGCTTTGGTATTCACCTTTATTTCACCCACCTGGACGTAGAGCTGTCAGAGAAGTGTGCATACGACTCGGTGCAGGTATATCACGAGCACGCGAGGAAGAGAGATGGAAGGGTAGGGAGGGATGGAAAGATGCGAGGATGTCGGGGGAGGGGCAGTGTGGTGTTGTTATCCTGTGGGGCACGGCTCAGTGGTAGAGTGCTCGTCATGCGTGTACAAGTCCCTGAGTTTGATTCCCCAGTGCCAAGGGTGGATGCGTGGGGATGGGGGGGAGACAGACAGACTTGGTGATTTTTGTCCATTTTTACTTCTTTTCTCTCAGATAATGTCAGGAGGCGTTGAGGAAGGGAGACTCTGCGGCCAGAGGACCAGCAAGAGTCCCAACTCCCCTGTCGTGGAAGAGTTTCAGATCCCATACAATAAACTCCAAGTGGTCTTTATGTCAGACTTCTCCAATGAAGAACGGTTTACTGGCTTTGCCGCGTATTATACGGCCATAGGTGAGACTCCACTCTCTGTGGATGACGTGTGGGTCCAAGTAAGAGATGAGAAGCAGGAAAAATACCGCGCGGTGCGTTAGAGGAGGATCCTGTTCTCTCTTGCTTTGCGCCACGGTCTCACTATGTAGTCTAGGCTGCCTGACTTTCGAACTCTCAAGTCTCCCCTTCAGTCTCCGGGTGTGTGCCCCATCCACCCCTCAGGGCTGTTTTCATCTTTAACAAGTGTTGACTCAGCCTGGGTCTGCCCATGAGTTGCCTTTGTGAGAGTCAAACACTTTATCACATGTTAGTGGTGATAATGGCAGACAATGGGCAGCAGTCTATGGAGAACCACTGTGAAATTCGCACTGATCAGAAGGCTTACATATACCAACCCAATCTTCAGTTCATCCCTACAAGGTAGGCACACTATTTTCCATAAAGAACGGGTCTGGTCCTGGTGGTGCAGGCCTGTAATCCCATATGCTTTGGAGGCCGAGGCAGAAGAATTGTGAATGCAAGGTTAGTTCGAGCAACTTAGAAAGATCCTGTGTCCACATCAGAAGCAAAAAGAGGGCTGATGAGACAGTTCAGTCCATGAAATGGCTGCTGTGAAACCACCTGTTTGAGCCTGGGGTCCACGTAAAGGAAGAAGAAGAAGTAAACAACTTCATAAATTATTTAAGAGCGGCTATGTGTTACTCTAACGCATTTGAGCCTTCAGATCCTAGGTCCTTTTGCATCTGTGTGCAGGTTAAAATGAAGTTAGGACTGCTCATAAAGCCCAAATGTCATCCGGATTTTACAGAAAGACCATCATCCTATAAGCAGCCACTGACGTCCCTCCCCACGTGCCGTCACCGCCATGCTTACTTTCAGTGTTGCCTCTGGCACAGAATTTTTTTTTTTTTTCTTTTCCAGACAGAGATTCTCTATGCAGCCCAGGCTGGCCTTGAACTCCTGACTCTTGCTTCAGTCTCCTGGGTACTGGAGTCACAGCATGTGCCAGCTGGTCAGGGTATCGTATGCAAGAAAAGTCAGAGGGCTTCTCCCTGGGAGAGATCCCTTAGCGCTGTACATTGGCAGGCCACAGCTCTGAATTATATTTCAGAAACATAATCTAGAGCGAGGCTGTCATCGTAGTGTTTTTACAGATTTTAAAATACGGGGCTGGAGAGATGGCTCAGTAGTTGAGGGCCCTTGTGCTTGTAGAGGAGCAGGATTTGTTTCCCAGCACCCACGTGGCAGCTCACAACTGTTGGTAACTCCAATTCCAGAGCATCTAATACTCTCTTCTGACCTCAAAGGGCACCAGACTTGCACGGAGCACATCTGTGCAATAAATAAATGAATAATTTAAAATGAACTATTTTAACATTTATTTTACTATTTTTAAATATTTTATTAATGTCACGTGTATAGGTGGTTTACTTGCTGGTATGTGTGCGTTCCACATGCATGCAGTGTCTAAAGAGTCCACAAGAAGGTTTTGGATTCCCTGGAACTGGACTGGAATTATAGACGGTTGGGAGTTGCCTTGTGGGTGCTGGGAACTGAACCCAGGACCTCTGGGATAGCAGCAAGTCCTCTTAACTACTTAGCTATAAGCTATATCTCTGCCCCTCCCAACTTGTTCTTCTTCTCCTCCTCCTCTTTCTCCTCCTCCTCTTCTTCTTTTAAAAAAACATAGGGATTTATTCTTGTTCAGGGCTTGGCAGGGCAGCAAGCAGGCTCTATCCACTTGCTGGCCATAGTGGGTTCTGCAGCACCACGATCACTGAATGGTCCCCTTGCAGGAGCATCTTGGAGATGTAGCGGTCCTTGTTGACAGGCTTGGACTTCTTGCTCTTGCTGCTCTTGGACCACAATCTCCATCGCCTTCACATTCTCCAGCACCATGTTGCAATGCCTGTCAAAGGCCTTCATCCGGCCCAGGATCTTCTTGTGGTTGTGACAGTTAATGAGCACTTGTGTGTTGTTCTTGACAGACCGTGTGAGCACTGAGAAGGGACTTGTGTGACTTCCTCCCCCCCCCCCCTGCTTCTTCAGCTCCTCTGGGGTCATCTCACTCTCGGGCTTATTGAGGAGACTCATGATGGAGACTTCGCTCACAGATCACTTCCACCTCCAGTGTGTTGCTCTAGCATCCCCCAACTTCTTTTTATTAACACGTGTCATCTATACATAATAATAGGTTTCATTATGATAGTCTCATACGTAATGTGTTGTCCAAGCTTGCCCTCATTACCTGCCCTTGCATCTGCCTACCGATTCCTTTCTTCTTTTTTCTGCCTTCGTGTCTTTTATACGTGCTGCTGAGTCTCATCAGGGCTGTGCAAGAGCTCGTCCAGGGGTTATTTATAGGAGCATGGGCACTTTACCAGTGGCTAAACCACTGAAGAAAATGCCTCTCCTTCCTCCAGCAATAAAACAGTTGCCTTTAGATCCTCAGGGGCGGGTGGGCCTCATGAGTCACTTCCCACTCCGTGACAGGTTATTGACAGGCACAGTCTTGTGCAGGTAAGAACAGCTGCAGCGAGTCTGAGTGTCATGCCCTGTCGTGCCTGGAAGACAGCATGCCACAACACTTCCATCTCTTCCTCTGGCTCTTACATTCTTTCTCCTTCTCCTTCTCCTTCTCCTTCTCCTTCTCCTTCTCCTTCTCCTTCTTCTTCTTCTTCTTCTTCTTCTTCTTCTTCTTCTTCTTCTTTTCTTTTCCTGAGACAGGGTTTCTCTGTGTAGCCTTGGCTGTCCTGGACTCACTTTGTAGACCAGGCTGGCCTCAAACTCACAGCGATCTGCCTACCTCTGCCTCCCAAGTGCTAGGGTTAAAGGTGTGTGCCAGCACGTCTGGCCTTACATCCTTTCTTACATGGCCCCCTCTTCCGTGATGTCTTGGAGCCTCAACCTTCGTCCCCCCACCCCTGCTCTGTCTCCCTATCTCCCCCTCCCTTTCTCTCTGAGAAAGAGTTTTCCGTGTAGCCCAGGCTGGCCTTCAGCTCATGTCAGCCCTTCTGCTTCAGCCACTGGAACACTGGGATTACATGTGTGAGCCACCATGTCTGACTTTGAGAGTATTTAAGCAACAAGCGTTTTCTGTTTTTCTTTATCCTTATAGATCTGGGCTTAATTGTTATAAAGAATGAGAAATCCCAATCTTTTGATTTTTACCAATAAAGACTCAGGAGCCAGATGCTGGGGTGAAAACCTGCTAGCTCAGAGAGGCAGAGAAAGCACCCAGCTTGCATCGCAAAGGAAAAAGTCAAAAAACCAAAAGTTTGCTAGCTCAGAGACAGCCCAGGAGGAAAAGGCCTGCTAGCTCACCCGACAACCCAGGAGGAGAAATCCAAAAGCTGAAAGCCAAAAAAGCTCCTTCTTTTCCACAATGTCTTAAGTATCCTGCAACCCAAAGTCCCTCCTACTCTTTAATCCCTGCCAGCCTGCTTCTCCCTC
This sequence comes from Acomys russatus, assembly GCF_903995435.1. Taxonomy (NCBI): domain Eukaryota; kingdom Metazoa; phylum Chordata; class Mammalia; order Rodentia; family Muridae; genus Acomys; species Acomys russatus. Next base: position 50,615,934 of record NC_067149.1, on the reverse strand, counting down.
TGGCTCTGGACCTAGGGTTAACTTTATTAAATCTTGTGTACAGAAAGCTCTTGGATTAAAGGCGTGTGCTAGGGCTGAGCCACAGCAAACAAGAGGCAGGTTTTGGTGGTCCACAGTCGCGGGGTTCCCAACGGAAACAGGTGTCTTGCGACACTTAACATCATTCTTCCCTCTAGGCCTTTGACCTCGAGTCTTCTCTATGTTTTACAGACATAAATGAGTGCACAGACTTTGCAGATGTCCCTTGCAGCCACTTCTGCAATAACTTCATTGGTGGGTACTTCTGCTCCTGCCCCCCAGAATACTTTCTCCACGATGACATGAGGAACTGTGGAGGTGAGCTTGGCATCAGTGGGTATTCACATTCCCTAGGGTTTGGAATAGATTGAGGGCTTAGAGCTAACTTCCACCTATTGGGTCCTACCTTCTGAAGATCCCATTATCTCCTGATAATGGAACTGTCAAGTAACCAAGCTCTTAGTGTAGGTAACTTTGGGAGACATTAAAATCCAAACCACAAGGCATCAGGGTCAAGTTAGTTGATTGGAAGAGAGAGAGAGAGATAGATGCCTGTGAAGAGACCTCTCAAGGCTGTTTACAACCATGGGAAGTTGTGAACATGCCATAGTTCCCACACAACCACAACAAGCAAAGTGTCACCGCACAGGCAGTGGCTAGCTCTCCTCACCTTGGATAATTGCTTCACGAGGCTTCATCCAGGGAACAGATCTAACCCGGGTGGAGGGCTCTGAGTTTATGACAAAAGGCAGAAGAAGGTAGGAACTTCTTGTTTGTCCCTATATCTGACTGGTCCTTCCCCCCCCCCCCCTTAGTCAATTGTAGTGGGAATGTCTTCACTGCCCTGATTGGGGAGATTGCAAGTCCCAATTACCCAAGTCCATACCCGGAGAACTCCAGGTGTGAATACCAGATTCTGCTGGAGGAGGGTTTCCAGGTGGTGGTGACTCTGCGGAGGGAAGATTTTGACGTGGAGCCGGCCGACTCAGAGGGGAACTGTCACGACAGTTTAACTGTGCGTGGTGGATGATGGTGACTTTGGCTCCTCCCCCAACCCATTTAGATTGCTGAGGCTTCTTTTGCAGCCCCCTTTCTCTCTGGTTCTGGACAAAATACTCTACCGAATAGCTGCATCCTTTGCTTGTGGTCTAGCTCTCTCTCTTTGTTCATGCCTTTCCCTCTCTCATTTCATGCTCAGCCGGCTCCTTCCTTAAGGCAGGGTTTGGCTTATGTAGTACAGGCTAGCCTCAAAACTCTCAAAAATTCCTCCCCTCCCAGCCTCTTTAGTGCTAGGATTACATATGTTGACCACCATTCCTGGTGAGAAAATTCTCCTTTCTTCATTTTATTTCTCTCTCTCCTTCTCTTCCCCCCTCCATGCCTTCCTTTTTTTTTCTTCCTGTACTGGGGATTGAACCTTTAGCCCCATGCATGCTAGGCAAGTGCTCTACCACTGAGCTACATTTGCAGCCCATTTCTATTTGTTATTTAAGGCACAGATTCTTGTTAAATTGCCCAAGGTGGCCTCAACTTGTAATGGTCCTGTTTCAAGTACTACAGACCTGTAGCACCAGACCCAGTTCTTGAAATTAAAATTATCTTTCCTTCTGCCCATCCTTTTGTTTGCTTGCTTGTGTGTTATTTTATATCCCGCTAATTAATTCTATCATGTTCATACCCCCCCATTTAATTCCTTCCTTTAGATTGTTCTCTCTTCTGATTTTATTATATTGCTTTCCTTTCAGTTTGCTGCCAAAAATCAACAATTTGGTCCTTACTGTGGCAATGGATTCCCTGGGCCACTAACTATTAAAACAGAGAGTAATATTCTCGACATTGTCTTTCAAACTGACCTAACTGGGCAAAAGAAGGGCTGGAAGCTTCGATACCATGGAGATCGTGAGTAACTTAAAAGTGCCTCTCTGGTGATACAAACTTCTTTGGACATGCAGCATCAAAGCATAGACTGTTGTTTGGTTAGTAATCTCTCACCCAGTCTTGAGAACAAAGACTACGGGGAAGGGGGCAGCTAGTTAGCAGCATTGTATACTCCTACACATCTGCCACACTGGAATGTTAGACATTAGAACTGAGGACAATGGAAGACATTAGAAAGTATGAGAACGGGGCAGGAGACAGGGCCAGTGTGTAAGAGTGTCTGCTGGGCAAGTGAGGCATAGCCATGTATGTTTGTAACTCCTCTGTTGAAAGGGCAGGCACTGGGTCTGGGTGGTCAACTAGCCTAAGCAACAGCAGGGAGCTCTAGCTGCAGCGAGATACCCTGTCTCAAGAGGGCGAGGTGGACAGCCATAGAGCGGGCACCCAGTGTCTTCCTCCGGCTGTGGATTGGCACACCAGCCGCTCCCCTCATGCACAGAAAGTGTGTGGATGTCTGGGGATGCTATTATACAGCCATAATTCCGCCCTGGAGAAGCAGAGGCAGGAGGATTACTGCAAGTGAGACCAGCCTAGGCTACATAGCAAATTCTAGTCTAGCCTAGGCTACACAGAGAGGCCCTGTCTCAAAAAAGAAAAAAGAAAAAAAAAAAAAAAAAACCAAGTGGGAATTAAATAAAATAGCATACAGTTTCCAACTATTTAGTAAAATCTCATTTTTTTTTCCCCTGTCTTTCCAAGCAATCCCCTGTCCCAGAGAAATCTCTGCCAACTCTATTTGGGAGCCCGAAAAGCCAAAATATGTGTTTAAAGACGTGGTGAAGATAACCTGTGTGGAAGGATTTGAAGTTGTGGAGGTAGTGTACTGCTCAGGCGTCCCCCTAACCTCTGGCTCCAGTCAGAAACTGCGACCATGAGAAGCTGTCACTGCCTGATCAAGACACTAACACCCGAGCCACAGCCGGGACAACTCAAGGTTGTCAGTCCTTCCCTGGAGGTTTGGAGCTCCTGGACCAGCTTGCCCTCTCTGCCCTCAGTCCTCCTGAGGTCAGGGAGCTGAAATGCTGGGGCAGAGCCGTCTTCCAGCCTCAGCTTCTGGAAGCTTCGGAGGAAATCTTCTAAAGTTGCTCCGAGCCCCTTTTGATGAGGCTTCTCATTGATCCAAGGCCAGAGATCAATTCATTATTGGATTTGATTTTCCGTATGTTCTTGTAAATTAATGTTGATGTCTGTTTCTCCCCAGGGAAATGCTGGCTCAACATTTTTCTATTCTACTTGTCAAAGCGATGGACAGTGGAGCAATTCCAGACTAGAATGTCAACGTAAGTGTCTCCCCAAAGTGGAACCCTGCCCCCTCCTCTCACACCAAGGGAACTAAATAACTAACACATCAAAATTCAAATGCATCGTTTCCTCTTAGGCTTGTGAGAGAACTGGAAGGAGAGTCTGTCCTGGGGTTTGTCTAGCCTGCTAGTCCTAGGCCAATTGGACTAGCGTGTTTCTTCTAAAGGAAGGGGCAATGGCTCTAAGGGAGTTTATTCAAGGCTCACAGGAGCCTCTGCCAACCAGACAACTAGGTTGCTCCTGGCCTCTTTCTTCCTTTCCTCCTCCTCTTCCTCCTCCTCCTCCTCCTTTATTTATTTATTTTGGTCTTTTGAGACAGAGTTTCTCTGTGTAGCCTTGGCTGTCCTGGACTCGCTGGCCTCGAACTCACAGCGACCCACCTGCCTCTCCCTCCCAAGTGCTGGGATTAAAGGCGTGCGCCGCCACCGCCGCCACCACCGCCACCACCGCCTGGCTCTCCTGGCCTCTTTCAAGGGCCATTTGGATTGGCAGGTCGCCGTGGGCAAGAGAGTATGTTATAAAAAGTCTGATGTTGGAAGATACTTCCTGGGGGATTATGGGTGTGCCTAAGGAAGGAGCGGGCGTGGAAGAGGTCCCTACCTCTTCCTGGGAGGGAGTGGTTGTCCAGACTGTGCGTTGCTCTGCTTCCTCTTGTAGCTGTGGACTGTGGTGCTCCAGAGCCCATCGAGAACGGGAGGGTTGAAGATCCGGAGGGCACTCTATTTGCTTCCGTCGCTTACTACACGTGCGAAGAGCCGTATTACTACATGGAACAGGAAGAAGGCGGTAGGTCACCAGGGAAGAGAGAGGGAAGGAGCGTGAGCGAGTTGGAGGGCGGTTGCCCACTCCCCCCCCCCACCCCACCCCGTTGGAGAGAGTTTGTTGGGAGCTGGAGAGGAGAGTGGACACCGCCATCCTTTTAGCTGAGTCTAGGGACACAGTTGCCTTGTGGATGGGGTGTGTTCTCAGGGACCACGCCTGGGGAATCGTAGAGGCCACCAGCTTAATGTCACAGCTGCAGCAGGAATTCCTGTACAAGATCTGCTTCACGCCGTTATCTGACTTCTGGCAGGTTATTGCATATAAAATCCACAGGCGGAGCCGGGCGTGGTGGCGGGCGGATCGCTGTGAGTTCGAGGCCAGCCTGGTCTACAAAGTGAGTCCAGGATGGCCAAGGCTACACAGAGAAACCCTGTCTCGAAAAACAAAAACAAAAACAAACAAACAAACAAACAAAAAATCCACAGGCGGGCAGGCACGGTAATGGAGGGTTGTGATTCTAGCACCTGATAGGCAGGGTAGGCAGGTGAGCCTAGGCTATGCTCCTCTTCCTCTTCTTCCTCCTCCCCTCCCCTCCTCATCTCTCTCTAGTTTTTCTGAGATAAAGTTTCACATAGCTCAGGATGGCCTTGCCTTTTCTCCTTCTCTCTCTCTCTCTCCCCTCCCCCCTCTCCCTCCCTTCCTTTCTTCCTTTTTTTCTTTCTTTCGTTTTTCTCTGTGTAGCCTTGGCTGTCCTGGACTCACTTTATACACCAGGAAGGGCTCCATCTCCTAGAGACCGGCCTGCCTCTGCTTCCCTGAGTGCTGCTGGGATTGCAGGCATGTTGCCACTGCACCTGGCGGCCCTGCCTTTTCTATGTGGCAGAAGCTGGCCTAGAACTTCCTTCTGTCTCCTAACGACTGGGATACAGGCTGGTGCCGTCATTCCTGGCTAAAGACTTTCTTCCAGCTGATTTGACCTGGTTCCCTGTCGAACATCCAAAAGGGCCAAAGCTTTGAATAAACCGGGGATGGAGGAGAGCTGCGCCACAGAGTGTGACCCGTGTCCCTTGTGTTGTTCCAGGGGAGTATCGCTGCGCTGCTAATGGGAGCTGGGTGAATGACCAGCTGGGCACCGAGCTGCCGAGATGTGTTCCAGGTATCTTGGGCTGTGGGTGGGGAAACCATAGCTATACACACAGGGAGTAGGCATCATGTAACCCTCCCAGGAAAGGACGTAGTCCCGCCTCCTAGAGCTCAGCACAGCCAAGTGATGGTAACCGGCTTCAACCTTCAACAGTACTAACTCAGGCTGACTGAAGGAAAATCAAAGGGTATGCCAGCTGGTGTCACATTAGTCATTCAGGAAATGCAGATCAAACCACACTAACAGGCCGGGCCTGGGGGTGTACCCTTGTAAGGCCAGCACTCGTGGTGCTGAGGAAGGAGGCCTGTGAATTGTGAGACCAAATTTGGATTACATAGTGAGACACCCCTGCCCCGAACACACACACACACACACACACACACACACACACACACACACACCAGATAAGGACTTCATCTGAGTAAAAGTTGAAGGTAGGAAGCCTGATTCCATAATCCGAGCTTCCCATGTGCTAAGCGTGGGCATGAGGGTGCCTCAGAGGGCCTGTGAGTCAGGCTGAGGACAGTTGAAAGTATTAGCTCATGTGGACTTAGTCATTCCCACACGCCTCCTCTGTGGCCAATCTCGACCATAAGTCTACTTGGCATTGGCAAAAGAGATGCCTAGGTGAGGCTAGGAAAAGTCAGATATGGAGGTAGTTGATCAAATCATTTCGATGAAGACATGCCGTGGGGCGGGGGTGGGGGCGGGGAGGGGGCAGGGGAGGTGCTTTGCCCCGCCCCCTGAAAGCATTTGAGTAGCTGAGCTTTCCGGAAGCCAGCATCACTTCCTGCATCTCCCTATCCTGTCTGTTCTTATTCCTCCCTAGTCTGTGGAGTACCCTCTGAGCCCTTCAAAATGCAGCAGCGGATATTCGGAGGATACCCTACAAGGATTGAAAGTTTCCCCTGGCAAGTCTTCTTTCAGTACCCGCGGGCTGGCGGGGCTCTTATTGATGAGTACTGGGTGCTGACGGCTGCTCACGTCGTGGAGGGAATCTCTGAGCCAACCATGTATGTTGGGTCCACGTCTTTGAAAATGGGACATTTGGAAAACGCCCAGAGGCTCACCACAGAACGTGTGATTATTCATCCAGGCTGGAAACTGGGGGATGACCTAAGCACGAGGACAGATTTTGACAACGACATCGCACTGGTACAGCTGAAGGACCCCGTGAAAATGGGGCCCGCTGTCTCCCCCATCTGCCTGCCAGGCACCTCCTCAGAGTACGAGCCCTCAAAGGGTGACCTGGGGATGATATCAGGGTGGGGCCGAACAGAGAGGAGATATAACGTTGTCCATCTCAGAGGGGCAAAGTTACCCGTCACCTCTTTAGAAAAGTGCCAACAGGTGAAAGAGGACAACCCCAAAGCAAGGGCAGATGACTATGTTTTCACCGGCAACATGATCTGTGCTGGAGAGAAAGGTGTCGATAGCTGTGACGGGGACAGCGGTGGGGCTTTTGCTTTGCAGATCCCCAAAGTACAGGGCCCCAAATTCTATGTGGCTGGCCTGGTGTCCTGGGGGAAAAAGTGTGGGACCTATGGAATCTACACAAAGGTAAAGAACTACAGGGAGTGGATACTGAAAACCATGCAGGAGAACAGTGTCCCCAGTAGGGACTAATCTGCACGCACTAACACCCCTCCAAGGCACGGCAAACTCATCGCTCTCAGACCCTTATGACAGGTCCCACTATTTCACAATGAAGATGCAGAAATATGGTGAACAGTGAGTCAGTGAACATGATTGTCAAGACACCTGCACAGGGGGAGGGTGGGTCCCAGACCTGTGTTGGTTAGTCAGTTGCCAACACCTGTACTGCTAACAACATGGCGGAGGCCCTTCTATCTTGTACCATTTTACAGGTCTATCTTAACTGTTTTTTTCCCCCCTCTCCTTTTACCTGCTTGAAATTACTTTATTTACTTACAATAAAGCATGATTCTAATCCAGTTCGGGCTGACTGAGAGCCAAGGAAGGAGAGGGAAATGCGAGGGCATCGTGTCATGCAACTCAGGTGTCAGCAGCTCATCTGTAAACCTCATGAAAAAGGGAGGGGACGCAGCCTCTTCTTTCCAACTGAGACTGAATGCCATGAAGTTAGAATCGGCTCTCTCAGTTTTCCTTTGTGAGTTGTTTCAGTAGGTGTCCTAGAAATTAATTTTCTTATAATACTCCTTTGTATTACACAGTGTAATGAATTAGTAAAAAAGAAATTGAACATTTCCTGTCTGCTTTTTTTTTTTTTTTTGTAGTTTTGGTCAATTTGTCAGTTGGATGGCAAATTGGACTGAATTCTGTGACAAAAGGCGACAGCCAAAAGTTCCGAGAGTGCTTCCCTGACTCTCTGGAGGGCAGAAAGCTGAAAGCAAAAACTATCAAAACAAAACAAAATCTCCTCCCCCAAAATGCCAAACGACCATAGAATAAAGATAGTTTGTTTGTGAGGAGATCTGAGCCTGCACTGGCTTAGAACTCACTCTGCGGCCCGGAATTTATTGTTCCCTTGCCTCAGTCTCCCCAAGTGCTGGTCTATGCCAACACAGCTAGTATGTGTGTGTGTGTGTATGTATGTATGTATGTATGTATGTATGTATGGGCAGTGCTGGGCATAGGATCCAAAGGCCTCCCACGTGCTAAACAAGTCCTTTCCCACTGAGATCTTCATATACACAAGCTCTGAAATGCAGCACTGTTTTTTTTTTTTTATTTTTAAGGCAGTGGTTCTGAACATAGCCACCTGAAAAAAAAATGCATATTCCGGGTGGTTTTAGAAACTGCCACCATACATTTATTTTCGTTGCTGCTTCATGACTGCAATTTTGCTACTGAGTGGTGTCTCAGCTCCTAAGATCTTTGGAAATATGTGTTTTCCAATGGTCAGGACCCACTGGTTGAGAACCTCTGTGATAGGGTCCTGTATAATCCAGACTGGCCTCAAAGGAGCTAGGTAGCCAAGGATGACCTTGAACTTCTGATCTTCCCACCTCCACTGTCCCAGTGCAGGGCTCACCGCTGTGTGATGCCATGCCTGCTTTACCCAGTGCTGAGGACTGAGCTCAAAGGCTTCAGCAATGCTAGGCCAGCACTCTGTGAACTGAGCTACATCTCCAGAAGAAACACAGCATTTTAAAAACCTGAAAGCGCCAACAGTGGTGGCGCACGCCTTTAATCTCAGCACTCAGGAGGCAGAGGCAGGCAGATCTCTGAGTGTGAGGCCAGCTTGGTCTACAGAGTGAGTTCTAGGACAGCCAAGGCTACTCGGAGAAACCCTGTCTTGAAAATCAAAAACAAACAAATGCTGAAATCAGGGTGTCTATCTTGTTTTCATGAAGGTTAAGGACTGAGAATAAGGGTCCAGGGCTGGAGAGTGCACCCTTGACAAAACCTGAATTCCAGCCTCAGGTCTGTAGGAGGAAAAACTGACTTCTCAAGGTTGTACTCTGACCTCCACACACAGTGTGCCTTGGCACGTGTGTGACCAATTTGATACACACACACGTACATATATGTGTACATATATTATACACACGAATAATAATAAACAGGGTGGTGGTGGAGCAATGGGCTAGGTGTGGTGATGTGTGCCTTATATCCCAGCACTTGGGGAGGCAGAGGCAGGTGGATCTCTGGGAGTTTGAGGCCAGCCTGATCCACATAGCAAATACCAGGCCCACCAGAGCTACACAGTGAGACTTTGTCTCAAGACAAAAATCGAAATAATAATAAGAAATTTAAAGGGAGGTCTGTGAGATAGTTGGGTGAGTAAAGGCACTTCCTGCCAAGCCTGACAACCTGGGTTTGACCCCCAAGATCGACATGGCGCAAGGAGGAGACCAGTTCCCGTGATATGTTGTCCTCTGACTTCCACATGTGAGTCCTGGTGTACACATGCACACAGGCAGAAACACACATGCACATGTACACACATGTAAGTAAAAATAATAATGGGCATAGAGATTTAGCTCAGTAGTCCAGGGCTTGCCTAGCATACACAAGGCTCTGAGTTCAATCCCCAGCACCACAAAAACAAACCAAAAAGAGTAAGAATCTGGGGCTGGGGGCGGGGCTCCGGGCTGTGTGCTGGGGGCGGGGCTTCGGCCCGTGTGCTGGCAGTGGTAGCTTTCGGAAGAGTTTTTGCCAGGGTGTGCAGGAGTGTGTTTGGAGCTGATCAAGAAAGGACTCTGGTCTTGCACAGAGACAAATACGTTCAAAAGTTCACCTAGACCGAAGGGTAAACACATTGCTAGGTAAGCAGAACAAGAAAGCAGCCTGCTGGGCCCAGGGCCTGTTAACCCCAGCTGCTCAGGAGGCTGCCACAGGAGGGTTTTGAGCACAAGTCTAAGCAGGCTTACAGAGTGAGTTCAAAGCCACTCTGGGCTACAGAGTGAGACTCCAGACCCTGTCTCATAAAGCAAAACACAACACAACAAACAAACAACAAGAACTCCTCCGAGAAACAGGGCTGGAGAGATGGCTCAGGGGTTAAGAGCACTGGCTGCTCTTGCAGAGGGTTCAATTCCCAGCACCTCCATAATGGCTCACAACTGTCTGTAACTTCTGTTCCAGGAGATTTAATGACCTTTTCTGTCCTTCTCAGGCACTAGGCGCACACGTGATGGACAGACATACATGCAGACAAAGTATTCACACGCCTAAAATAAATAAAAATAAAATAAAATAACTCTATTAAAAAAGACAACAACAAGCCGGGCGGTGGCGAACGCCTTTAATCCCAGCACTCAGGAGGCAGAGGCAGGCGGATCGCTGTGAGTTCGAGGTCAGCCTGGTCTACAAAATGAGTCCAGGACAGCCAAGGCTACACAGAGAAACCTTGTCTCAAAAAACCAAAACCAAAACCAAAACCACACCAAACCAAACTAAACCATACCAAACCAAACCAAACAAACAAACAAACAAACAAAAAAAACCCAACAACAACTGAGAAACCTGATCTGTGATAGTGTATTTCCTTCCTTTTAATATTTGAGATAACAGCAATAAATAAAAAAATGAAGAATATGAACTTGAACTAGACCTCTGGTGCTTTTTTTTTTCTTCTTTTTTTGAGACAGGGTCTTGTGTAGTCCAGGACAGCATCCATTTTCCTGTATAGCCAAGGACATCAGCTTCTGGTCTTCTTACCTCAGTTTCCCAGGTTCAGGGCTTAGGTGTGTGTGTGTGTGTGTGTGTGTGTGTGTGTGTGTGTGTGTGTGTGTGTGTGACCATGTCTGGCTTTAACACTGGAATGTTCCCAGTGAGAAGCTCCAGTCTGCCTTGGCCTTTAGCCCTTGCTCTTGAGCTGAGGCAGCTGTGAGAGAATTCCCTCCTTGCTGGCAAGGGGTAGTGGGAGAGGCTTGTTACCCCAGCTGGGGTAGAAGGAGGCTAAGTTCAAGGCCAGCCTGGGCTTCAGAGCAGGTTCAAGGTCAGCCCAGGCAACTTAGTGAGTACATATTTTAAAATAAAAACGAAGTAAAGGGCTTCCAGAGAGAGGACAGACATGGCCAGATGGTCTGAAGACCTGAGTTCAATTTCCGGGATAGAGAAGGTCATTTACTCCTGTTAATTGCTCTCTGCCACACCTGTGCCATGGTGCATGCACTCTCCTCCCCCGTACACGCAAGTGTAATACAAAAAGAAAAGAAGTGAAAGAAGTACTTCCCCTCTGTCAGTCCTTAGCCAACACAAAGGGGGCTCCTAGGAGGCGTGTTAAGGAGATGGGGGCTTCTCTAGGCTCTGCCAGTGCTGAGCACTGTCCTTCCCTCAGCTCCAGGCTCCCTTAGTCTCAGCACTTGGGAAGCAGAGGCAGATGGATCGCCATAGTGAGTTCCAGGCCAACCAAGGCTACACAGTGAGACAGTGTTTCAAAAAACCAACCAACCAACCAACCAACCGACCGACCAGAAAAGAGCATAAAAATATAATTTTTAAAAAGATGCCTTAGGAGCTGGAGAGATGGCTCAGTGGTTAAGAGCACTGGCTGCTCTTCTAGTGGTCCTGAGTTCAATTCGCAGCAACCACATGGCAGCCACAATCACTTTTAAGTCCAGGCCCAGGGGATCCAATGCCCTCTTCCAGAGTTCTTGGGTGTCAGGCACATATAGTGCACAGATGTATATATAGGCAAAACACCCACACACATAGAACAATAATTAAAAAGGTTTTTTAAATGGCTTAAAATTTATCCCTTATTAAAAAATTTTTCCCTTATTATGAAATAAATTAAGTAATTTGTTCTATATGCAAAAAATCCCCCCAAAACAAACCAAAACCAAAACCAAAAAAACAAACCCCAAGAAGAGAAAAGGAAGCAAGTTTGGGCTAGGAAGGCAGCTCAGTAGGTAAACCATACCTGTTGTCAAGCCTGAAGACCTGAGTTTGAATCCTGGAAGCCACATGATGGGAAGAAAGAGCTGACTCCTGCATGTTGTCTTTTGACTTCTACACATGTGCCGTGGTGAGCGAACACACACACCAAACACACAGACACACAAACATACCACACACACACAAACACACCACACACACATATACATATACACACCACATACACACACATATACAGACACACACAAACACACCACACACACATATACACATACACACCACATACCCACACATATACAGACACACACAAACACACCACACACATACACAGACACACAAACACATCACACATACAAACACACCACACACAGACACACAAACGCCACACACACGCCACACACACATATACACATACACACCACATACACACACACAGAGAATAAATGTAAAGAAAGAATGACACACACACACACACACACACACACAGAATAATTGTAAAGAAAGAATGTAACTTTGTCCAAAGCTACCTACCTGAATACTGTCCTTTTAAAAATCATTTTTTTGGAAAAAGATTTATTGACTTTTGTTTTGTGCATATGGGCATTTGAATGTATGCCTGTGCACCACATGCATGCCTGGTACCTAAGGAGGCAAGAAGAGGGCATCAGATCCTCTGGAACGGGAGTTACAGATAGTTTGAGCCACCATATGGGGGCTGAGAACTAAACCCAGGACCCAGGCAAGAGTATCAAGTGTTCTTAACTACCGAGCCACCTCTTCAGCTCTTTGTACTGTTTTGTTCTTAAAGTATGAGGTCTGGGGTCCTTCAAAGCAGGGAGAGCTTTGGGAAGTATGGCACAACGTTTATACTTCCTAGGTATGGCATTAATGACAGACCAGAGTCAGAACATCATCAAAGTTTAATTGGTGAACTAATGAGATACTGGGGTTACTTGTAAGACTATGGGTTGAGGTTGTTACAGGACCAAGAGGGAGTCCAAAGCAGCTGCACTGCTGCAAGTCTACCCCAGCATGAGTGAGAGGCCCTGAAATCCGGAACCCTGGAGCTCCACTGCAGGACTTTCAGGCAGCTCTGCTCAGCTGAGCCTCTTCCAAGCAGCTTGGCTGGTCTGAGTGGCCTCAGCTGTCCCTATAGCTTGTATAATCTGGGAGGGAGGAGCCTGGTACATCTGGTCCATTTCAGGGACTTCCTGAGGTTCTTGAGTTGCTTATTTCCTAAGTTTTAAAGAGCTCTCCTTTAGAACTTTTTCTCTTTTTTCCCCTCTCCTTGAAATAATTTTTGTGTGGCATAGGTTGGCCTTGAACTAGCTGTATAGCCAAGAATGACCCTGGATCTGTGCTCCTCCTGCCCCCACCTCCTGAATGTTGGCATTACAGACATGCACAGCACCCGGTGAATCATCAGTTGTCTTTATTTAGAAGAAAATAGTCCAGTGAGCCTGGTGTGGTGTTGCACGCCTTTAATCCCAGCACTTTGGGGGGCAGGGGCTGAGGCAGGCAGATCTCTGTGAGTCCCAGGCCAGCCTGGTCTACAAAGCTAGTCTAGGATAGCCAAAGCTACAAAGAGTAACCCTGCCTCAAATTAAAAAAAAAAAAAAAAGGCCACTGAATAAGCACATTAGTCAGCTTCCTGTTATTGTAACAAAATACAGGAAACAATCACCTTAACAAGAGGAAAGTCTGGACTGCAGGGTGGCTCAGTGGTTAGGAGCACTGGCTCCTCTTGCAGAGAAACAGGGCTGGTTCCAAGCAGCTTAGAATCATGTGTAACTCCAGAGTCTCGGGATCCAGCGCCTTCTCTGCTTTCTTGGGGGAACTGCACTAACACAATACACAGACATATACACAGGCAAAACACCCAGACACGTTAAATAGAACTAAGAATTTAAAAGAAAGAACACTGTTTTTTCAAAATATTTTAGTAAACTGGGCATGGTGGCCACAGCTGGGGTCTCAGCTCTCGGGATGCTGCGCCTCGTCTTGCCTCTCCAGCCCAACGTTGCTAGCCTTAACCCTGACCCTCTCTCAGGCAGGAGGAGTGTAAATTTTAGGCCAGCCTGAGCCACACGGTCAAACTATGTTGAAGACAAAACAAAACACGGAAATGTTGATGGGGCTATAGCAAAGCGAGTTTATTCTTCCACACACGGCCTGCATCTGTGATTTTAGTATGGGAACCGTAGAGGCTATCTTTTTTCTTTCTTTAATACACTATACATTGGATTCTGACCTAGTGAACGTTGGGTTCAGTCTTCCTCTCCCATCTCTTTCTTGATCCAGTCAACGTAACTGAGTAACTTGGTGTAGAAACCGTATCCCTCACCACACCCGAGGCCCCAGGACACGATGCCTGTGGCCACCCAGATATCACGACTGCGGTCCCTGACTGCAAAAACGCTCCCACTGTCTCCCTGGCAGGCGTCCTGCTTTTGGGTCGGGTCCCCCGTACAGAACATGGTTTGAGAAAAGACATCACTACTCTTTTTCGTCTGGAGCCATCTCTGGCACGCCTCTCGATCAGCTACAGGCAGACGGACAAACCTGAGACCAAAAGCTATCTTATCTTCTGTTATCCCAAAGCCGCTGACATAACCCATGAGGTTTTGGTCATAGAAGGTCTCGTTGTCTGGGAGACAGACGGGAAGGAGGTTGGGGCCCAGTGTGACACTGTTTTCCAGCTCTAACAGGGCAATGTCTCCTTCAAAATTGTTAGGTTCATCTTGGCGGTAGTCTGGGTGTATGATGACCCTACGGATTGGGTGATGTCCCAATTCTTGGATCTGCATCAGATCTGTGTGGCCCAGGAAAACATCTATAGTGGCATTGTTTTCTCTGTTGTACCCCTTGGGGTAGATGGTGTGAGCTGCGGTAAGGATCCAGCGGTCTCTGAGCAGGGCCCCGCCCCCTCGCCCATGGATATTGGTGAATGCCTGCCAGGGGAAGTTGCCCGGATTGGCTTTCTGTCCTCCGATGATGCGTTGCTTCTGAGTCACAGGGTTGACTGGCTTCCCACACACTGCAGAGAGATGGGAGGTGGGGTGGGGGTGGTGGGGTGGTGGGATGGGGTTGGGAGGGTCGGGGACAAGGACCAGTCAGTCCCAGGTGGGGGTGGGGGTGGGGGTGAAGGTGGGACGGCAGGGGGGGGGCGGCAAGGACCAGTAAAGCAGGTTCCATCCCCCTTCTTCCTTCTTTTGCTCAGTTTCCCCCTTTCCACCCTCTTTGTTGCCGCTTCACCCTCTTCCCTCTTCCTCCACTCCAGCTCTTCTTCATCTTCCTGTTCCCGCAGTCCGTTCTATGGCTCATTCTCGGCTAACTCTCCTTCTTCTTACTTTTTCTTTCCTGGAATTTCCCTCAGCTCTGCTCTCCCATTCCTTGTCTGGTGTGAGGGCCAGACCATGAGGACTACTAGCTCAGGTGTTCTGTGCCTCTCTTTTCTCCTGGCACCCTTCACTCTCACTGCTTTTTCCTTACTCCTCCCCCGGCTTTTCACTCTGAGCTAAGGCTCACTTGACTTCCTTTCTCTGCACCAGGCTGCTTCTGAGAGGCCCCACAATACTGCGAACCACCCCTGGGATGACCCAGAGGGTATCCGCTCTGTACCTGGCAGACACCGAGGCATTTTCTCCCCGTCCTCTTCGTTCTTCCAAATGCCCTGGGCTGTGCAGGTATACACCCCTGGGGACAAACAGAGTTAGAATCAAGGCTGGAGGTGATGGGCCAAAAAAAGCAGGCAGCAAGAGGCCTTAGGAAACTGAGTTATACGGGGAGTTGGGGAAAAAGAGATACCACAGCCAGGGATCAAAGTTAACTGGTTCAAATCTATATGGATATATAAAGATGTTAAGGGAACCCACACACGTATTTTGTCTTATTGTTGAGTAAGAAAAATCAGGACACACACACACACACACACACACACACACACACACACACACATATATAATCTCAGGATTATAGGTAATAAAGACATGTCTTCCTTCCAGTTTTTCTCTTTCCAGGTTTTGTTGTTAGGAACAGGCTGGCTTTGAACTTGCTGTGTAGCCCAAGCTGGCCCTGGACTCTTCATCCTTGTGCGGTAGCCACCCAAATGCTGTTACTCCAGGAGTGCAGTGCCCCACCCGGCAGTAGCTGCATCTTCTCATTGCTGACACTTCCACCTTTGTTTCCGAGTATCTTATCTGTGTCATCTCATTTAAATATCGTGATGCTTTCAAGTATGCATCATCTTCTTCTTTTTTTCTTTTCTGGTTATTCGAGACAGGGTTCCTCTGTGTAGTCTTGACTGTCCTAGACTTGATTTGTAGACCAGGCTGGCCTCAAACTCAGAGAGATCTGCCTGCCTATGCCTCCTGAGTGCTGGGAATAAAGGTGTGCGCCACCATGCCCAGGCATCATCTTCATTTTTAAGATGAGGAAACTGAGATTAAGCCCTTCCTTTCCTCTTCCCAGTGTTGAGTATCTAAGTCAAAGATGCTCACGGGTAGGCAAGTGCGTTACCACTGAGCAGCAGCTTTAGTCTTAACTCCTCTTTTTTATTTTAAAGAGAAATTTTAGTTAGAGGTGAAGGCACGTGCCTGTTATCCTTGGGATGCAGAGGTAAGAAGAGTAGGTGTTTAAAATCATCCTTGGCTACACAGAGAGTTTGGAAAGAAAGAGGAGGCGAATAGAGTATTAAAATAACACCAGTGGGGGCATGCCGGGACTATATAGCTCAGCGGTAAGAGTGTATGCTTTGAATTCACGGAAGAGGCCCTAGGCTCAATCTCCATGACTACAATAAACAGGGCAACCAACCCATAGACGAGTTTGAAAATCATTAAGAAAATGCAAAATATAAGACAGCCCCAAAGAGGGAGAATAGAGGAGGTATTTCGCTGTAAGCGTGGTGGTGGTGGTGCAGGATTATTAGTAATGGCAGAGTTGGGGCAACCATTTTATTGGTATTGCAAATGAATGGATATGATGGAGACAGTGTTGATGTGGTGATGATAGCAGTGATGGCGATGGTGATATTGATTTTGGTGCTGTTGCTGGTGCTGGTGCTGATAATGTGTAGTGGAGATTGTCGATGTTGGTAGTGGTGGTGGTAATAACAGTGTGGTGGTGATGTTGGTGCTGCCTATGGTGTTGGCGGTGCTGGAGTTGGTATGATGTTGGCGACTGGTGGTGTTGGAAGTGACGAACGGTGATGGTGATACTGGTGGTGTGTCAGTGGTGACTATGGTGTGATTGTGCTGGTGTTGGTGCTACTGGTGGTTAATGCATTGTTACTGGTAGTGGTAGTATTGGTGGTGGTTGTGGAGGTGAGAAGGAACTGACGGCTTAAGAGATTCAAGTTTTTGCTTTCCATTGGCTTGGGTGCCTTTTCTTCAAACTTACTAGGTTTTTTTTTTCCCCATTGTAATTTAGGATCCTTCAGCCAGTACGTAGGATGCTATTGAAGAGAAATCAGCTGTCCCTCACAGCTGTAAAGAGAACCAAGGACTGTGATGGGCATCGGTTCCTACCTCGTATGGACTCGCTACTGCCAGATCTGGTCCTCATCTTGTAGTATGGTTCATGGCAATGATACTGGATGCTGGCTTCATAGGTGTTCACGCCTTTTGGGGTGATGTAGCGGAAGTCCCCATTAGGCAGGCTTCGGGGCTGCCCACAGTCCTTGACTGAGAGAGAACACAGGGTTGTAAGCGAGTGTAGACACCTGGGTGGAGACTTCGGTGGGGCAGGGAGCTGTCTCAGAGAGCCTCAGACACTTGCAATGGATGGAGTGAAATTCAGTTCAGGCCTGAGATGAGCCCTGGGCAGTTTCTGAGATGGGCTGTGAACGTCAAGGAACAAGGCAAGAGGCAAGAGGACCCTCGGCGATGAGAATCTGGATTTCCTCCCTCCCTGCTCGACTCTCAAGACTAAGGGATGGCAGGTCTCTAGGGGCAGAGGCATCCAGTTTGTGACTTACTCTTGCACCTGGGCATGGCGCGATGCCATGTGCCATCATCCTGGCAAACAGCTGTGAAGGAGAGCAGCGGCTGGCTTCCCTGTTCAAGCAGAAGTTAGACATGCATCAGTGTGCGGCTCCCCTTCCCTCTGAGTGTTTCCCGTATGCATGCATGCAAAGCTGATTCCCTTTTTCTTGTTCTTTTTCTTTTTTTCTTTTTTCTTTGCAGAACCTGGCATTGAACCTAGGGCCACCTGCATGCCAGGCAAGCACTCTGCTACTGAGCTATATCCCCAGCTCTCTTTTTCACTTTTCACTTTGAGACAAGGTCTCACTAAGTCACTAAGGTTGGCCTTGAACTTGCTCTGCAGCCCAAGTAGACCTTGAACTCCTGTCCCCTTTATGTGGAGTCAGATCTGAGAGCAGACAGACTGATCCTTCCGGCTCCACCCTTGATGGAGATCTGCCCGTCTCTTCCTCCCGGGATACCTGGAACATCTCTCCCATCAGCCCCTTACCTCCATGAGCTGGTAGCCTTGTTTGCAGGTGACAATGTAGTAATCCCGGAACTGGTACTGAGGCTGCGGTTCCTGGATGATGGTGAACTCATCTAGGACCTTGGGTTGGGGGCACTTGATGACTGTTGGTGGGGCCAGAGAGGATGTTCACATCATAGCCATTGGTCCTTCCTTCTCCCCACTCTCCCTCATTACTGGCAGCAAGGGAGGTGCTTAGATATCTTAGTTTTGGGGGGCTGGAGATTGCACCCAAGGTCTCGTGCACGTAAGCTACACCCCACCGTAAACCTCTTACTCTCAGTGGTGTAGCGCAGCTTCCAGCCTCGGCTGTCCCCAGACTCATCTGTGAAGAACAGCAGATCTACTGCGTTGCTGCTGGTGTCAAGTTCTGGAGGCCTTTGCTTTCCACAGAACTCACCCAGGTTCTTCCCGTTAGCATAGATCTGACGGGAACAGGGGTGGGGATTGGGGACATATTTTACACATGTCCGCTTGGGCGTCAGAGTCGTGGCCAAGGGTGTCGGTAGAGATAGAATCGGCTGCAGGTGAAAAAGACCGCCCCCCCCCCCCCACCAGGACCCGCTGCCTGTTGTACGGGAGCTATGCTAGCCCTGCGTGATGCTGGTCAGCAATACGTGATCCTGTCCCACTAAGTCGGAGGACCCGGAAGTAGCAAGGACCCCGGGGGCCATGCGAGTACGTGAAGGAGAACGTGAAGTCTGGCTGTACCTGGAGCTGGTCATAGGGGCAGTGTACTTGCTGGTGGTCATCGATTTCAAAAAGGTCCAGGAACTTGAGGTGCAGAGTGAGGCCCCGCTCTACCCGGATGCTATAGTTGCAGCGCAGATCCGGTGGGTAGGGCTGAGGGTATTCGAGGCTAGAGATGTAGCCCGAGGGCTCCGTGTACAGTCCACTGCTGCACTCGGCTATGAGAGTGAGGGCGGAACCGGAGAGAGGTCATTAGGGCTCCCAGGCTGGCCCAGAAAGACTCTGCTCAGCCCGTGCCACCCGCCTCACCCCCACTCCTCTCTGCCTCACCTTGGCAGGACTGCCCATCTTTCTGAAGCTTGTAGCCCAGACGGCAGGAACAGAAGTAGCCTCCGACATAGTTGTGACACAGGTGTTGGCATCGGGGCTGGGGACCCTCGTCCGCTGAGTTGGGCTGGGATGCACATTCGTCAAGGTCTGGAAGGGATTTCAGAAGGAAAGGTTAAGTTCCTGTCCAGAGACTTCCCGGGTCAGATGTGCTACTTGTGTCCAGAGACTTATATGTGGTTCTTTCTCAAAGAGCCGTGTACTAGAAGCCTGGAGACAAATCTACTTCTGGGCCCCAGGAACTGCTCTATGGCAGCAGAGCCCAGACCGTCAGGCCCCATCTTGAGGAGAGAAATAAAGGAAAGCTACACTTCTGGCTTCTTTGGGTTGAAGCTTATCCCGTACAGACTCCTGAGGCTGAGGCCGGTAGAAAGGGCTGACGGCAGGGACCACTCACCCACAGCCTGGTAGTAAGCCAGGAAGCCCTTGTAGAACATGGTGGTCCCATTCTCTTCATTGGAGAAGTCTGTGTGAAAGGTCAGCAGCATCTTGTTCCCCTGGGACGTGAATTCTTTCTTTTCTGGGGGATTGCCCAGGCCAGACCCCAGCTGCCCACAGAACCTCCCCAGAGTTCTCTTATCAGCAGAAATCTGTTGGTGGAAGGACAAGGAAGAGAAAGCCTGCTAAGGAGCCTGGTTCCAGGTGGCAGGCCATCGAAGGTCCTCTCTCTCTTGCCCTGGATTGAATCATGACGCCAAATCTGGCTCGTATGGGCATCCCCAGGTGATGCTTATCTGCTCACTTTCGTCTTTCATTAATTTTTATATTTTAGCTAGGACTGTACTACATCACCTTGGTGATGCCTAGACTGGCCTTGGTGACATTTCTCTCTTTCTCCCTCTCCCTCCCCCCCCTCTCTCTCTGTGGTGGGACATGTTGGGGGCACATCTATGGTGAGCACAGAGGACCACTTGCGGGAGTCAGGTGTTTCTCTCCATCATGTGTGTCCTTGGTATTGAACTCAGGTCCTCAGTCTGGGAAGCAAGTGCCTTTACCCACCGAGCCATCTCTCCAGCCCTTGTGATTGAACTTGCAATCTTCTGCCTTCACATCTTAAACTATTGACTAGCTCTCCACCTGTCATTCTGTGCCCGGTACTTCCTCTCTTCCATTTTCTGTTCCTCATCCCAAGGCTCAACTCTCACGTTATTCCCACCACTTCCTGTACCCTCCTTCCCCAGGAATCCCTGTCTCTAGTCTGCTTTATCGACTTTCTTTCATTCCTAGAGCTCGGATTGGTCATCTTTAGTCTTTGTCATTGTCCTTCTTCCTCTTCCTCCTCCTCTTCCTCCCCTGACCCCTCTCTTCTCATCTTCCTTTTCCTCCTTGGTGTTTTTGACAAAGTGTTTTGCTAAATAGCCTGTGCTTTTGCCTTGAACTTGCTATATAGTCTAGGCTGGTCTGGAACATTCTAAGTCTCCCTAGTACTGGGATCACAGGAGTGTGCTACCACGGCCAGAGTTTTGTTTGTTTTGCTTTGTTTTCCACCTCATCGTTTAAAAACTGCACTCAGCCCTGCCTCCTGATATAGTCAACTAAACAGAGAGTGTCCTTTGTACCCAGCAGCTGTGGCGCTGGCCGGCGCTGCCTGGCATCTTGACTAGTTTTTCTCACAGATCCTTTACTTTCCCCAAAGGAGGAGATATCACCCTCACTAACTTTGCCACCACATGCACCATCCCCACACAACAGTGGGGCCCTCTTTACTGGGAAGATGTGCAGTTTTCACAT
This sequence comes from Acomys russatus, assembly GCF_903995435.1. NCBI lineage: Eukaryota > Metazoa > Chordata > Mammalia > Rodentia > Muridae > Acomys > Acomys russatus. Next base: position 50,595,140 of record NC_067149.1, on the reverse strand, counting down.
TATTTTTCTAGCCTCCAGGCTGTTGCCTAAAAGTAATAGCTTGTGCAAGTGCACAGGCTCTGCCTGGATCCTGCCTTTTATTTTATTTTATTGCTGGACATAGAAAGGTGAGGCTGAGAAGAAACCCTTTGAAGGGCGCAGACCAGGGGTGACCAAGATCCTTGTCCTCTCTCAAGGCCACCTGCAACTGTTACATGTTTCATTCCCTCATGTTTCTGATGAGGTAGGTAGCCATACAGGGAAACCGAGGCACAGCTTAAGGCTACTTAAGGTCTTACAGTTAGCGATCTCCTGACTCCCATACATAGTGAAATCTCCTGGAAAAAAATGCTCCCTCCCCAAGCCGGGCAGTGGTGGCAAAGCCTTTAATCCCAGCACTCGAGAGACCAAGGCAAGTGGATTGCTGTGAGTTTGAGACCAGCCTGGTCTACAAAGTGAGTCCAGGACAGCCAAGGCTACACAGAGAAACCCTGTCTCGGAAAAAAAGCCCCCCCTTTTCCCTCATGAGTCTCACTGAGGGCCTCAAAGAAATCCATGAATATCTCCTCTGTGGCACCAGGAACCGAGGGGCCAGCATTTCTGCAGAGCTGCGTAATGCTGGGGTGCAGGCATATTGTCCAGGGTATTTAGAGCACAAACTTCGAGCTTCTTGAGTGACCCAGCTGTCTCCCCCTCCCCCCACTCCCTCCCTCCACCCCTCTCAACATGACTCCTACCTTGACATAGTCGTAGAAACAGCCATCAGAAGGCTCCACATCAAACTGCCAGAAGGCAAGTTTTACCCTGTACCCCGTGGGGACTGTGATCACGGTGGTTGTCTCTAAGTCGTTGGGGTAAGGCTTGGGGTACAGAGGGGAGGTCACCTCTCCGTAGAGCTTCTGAGAGAGGTAGACAGAGCCTTGCACCGTGCAGGACACCGTCACCAGAAGGACGGCGAAGAGCCGCCTGTCAAAGAGAAAGAGAGGGTGTTTGTGGGGCTGGATGGGTGCAGCACCCTTGCCATTTGGGCTGTTATAAGGCAGGAATGGGATGACTGAACAGCCCGTTCTTTCCCTTCTGCCGATCATAGAGGTACCATGAAGGGGGGCGGCGCAGCCTCTGCAGCTGTTGCATCCATGGCTCTCCCAGGCCAGGGTCCAGTCCAGAGGTCACCAGGCCCCCATCATCACCCCTCCCCCCTCCGAGCTGCCCCCTCTGCTCTCCTCTTTCATCTCCTTTTCTTCTTGGAATAAGACTGGCTTGGGACCGGCTAACAGAGGGCAAAGCTTTCCAGCAATGGCTCTACAGAGGCTCCCAAGGTTTCAGCAAAGGCCTCTGGGAGAAACTCTTTATGGGGTCTGAGAAGCACACATGGGGGGCGGGGGATTCTCTGCTCACTTAGAGAGCTCCCTACTCTCACTGTTACCCTGATACGATCCTAGAGATGAGAAAAGAGAGGCTGCCCCAGCTCATGTCTAAGGGTCTGGTCCCTGGGAGGAGGGCTGAGGAGCGTGCCCCTCTAAGTGTGTGTGCACAGGAGATAGGGATTACAGGAAGGAGGGTTTTGTGTTCCTGCTTTTTTTTTTTTTTTTTTTAATGTGGGAGCATGCTTGCCTCCTATGCCCAACTCCTCCCTCCTCCCTTGGTGCCCATCAGCCTTACTCACATGTCTCAAGGCTAGTTTGTTTTGGGTCCTCAGCTCTCCTGATCAGACTCTTCAGGCACTGTGAGCTGAAGGAGGGAGTGGGCTTGCAGAGGAGGGAAAGGGGAGGGAAGGACTGTGGCAGTGGAGGGGTGACCATTCCCGGAGGAATGCTGCAGGGAATGAGCCATTTGCATAAACAACAAAAAAATTTTTTTTTTCTGAGTTCCCAGTTTACTTTTGGTTTCGAAATCCCCGCTGCTGGCGCCCCCTGGTGGTCTACATTGAAAAGGGCTTCAGAGACGGGATCTGAATTTTTAAGGGCCAGGAAACCGTTTGGTTGGAGGTCCGGACTAGCATCTCTCAGAGAATTTCCTGGGGGACTGCTAGTTGTACTTTATTTGCGGCTCCTCGCCACGGGCATCCCTGGCGGCAGAGGCCCTTGAAGGCTATAATTTCCCCTGATTACATTCTTGTTATCCGTATTCACCCAGCAGCTGCGGTGCAGGAATGGCTAGAGAACTGGGCTGAGGAGGGCTCTGGGATCTGGAAGGCAGGGTGGGTCAGGGTGGGTCAGGGTGGGGTGGGGTAACTGCTATGTCGCAGGATCCTAAAGCCAGGCTAGGCTTTGAGCCCCCACCCCCATCACTGAACGAGGGCTTGCCAACGGACTTAGATCTTATTGAAGATAGGGCAGCTACGGAGCGGGAAGAAACATCTTTTTCCTGGACATCCGGTCAGTTTGAGCCCTCAGGGATGAAATCATTTTAGTGCTTCGAGCAAAGGGTGTGGGTGCGGAGTGAGAGCGACTCGGTGTTCTTAGAAGGGAAACCACTGTACTATCCATAAGGATAAAATTTTTGTTCCTGTGTCCATGGCACCAAATACCTTATGGCACTTTGTTCTGTAAAGGCTTAGGCTGCAGAGCAGGCCTCCCCGCTCCTGAGACATTGGAGGCCGTCCTGATGTGTTCCTTATTAGACGGACCTTCCATCCCTCTATGTCCTCAACTTGTCCACACATGGGATTATTTGTATTAGGGGTCAGACTGTGGATTCCAAGGACTCACAAAGATGGAGGCAGTCTCCGTTTGACCAGTCATCTTGGAATGTAGCTGGAGAGCAGGCACACACAGGATTAAAAAATTACCACAGTTTGGAAGGCTTGGTATGAATGTAGTGGCAGGGCTAGTCTATAATTTTATCACAGTAAGATCCATGGCCTTGTCAGGTCAGGAAAGACAAATAATGAGGGAGAAGGGGATGGATTAGGTCAGAAGACAGAAAGAAGGGGAAGTCTTGTTCAGTGAATTGCACGCTGGTACCCTAAGAGCTGTGTGTGTTTTACATATTTATTTTAAAGATTTTTATTTATTTTATGTATGAATGCTCTATCTGTTTGTATGCCTGCACACCAGAAGAGGGCACCAGATCTCATCATAGATGGTTGTGAGCCATCATGTGGTTGCTGGGAATTGAACTCAGGACCTCTGGAACAGTAGACAATACTCTTATCCCCTGAGCCATGTCTCTAGCCCGTGTTACCTATTTGTAATGGAGGCAGAGGGAACAGATAGAGAGGAGGTGGTCCAAGAAGAAATGTCAGGTGAAGCAATCTCATCTCTATTGTTTCTAGGGGTTCTGAGACTTCACACACACACACACACACACACACACACACACACACACACACACACACACACACACACACAAAGCCAAACCCGGACCTTACCACCTCAAGTCTAACCCCACTTCAACTCTGTTCACACATTCAAATAAAGTCTAAAACTACATCTAGAGACAAAAAGAATCACATGGATCTAGACAAATATATGTATTTTGCTCCATCAATAAGAAAATACATACTTTTTATAAAAATAAAATTTAAGTAATAAGAATGATGTATGCTTATTAAAATTTAGCGAGTAGAAAATAAGAGAAAATTAGTCAAATTCTCTCTAACCAAAACAACTTTGGTTTAGTATTTTTAGAATACGTTTACTTTAAACCTGCTTATTTATTTATTTATTTGGTTTTTCAAGACAGGATTTCTCTGTGTAGTCTTGGCTGTCCTAGACTCGCTTTGTAGACCAGGCTGGCCTGGAACTCATAGATATCACCTACCTCTGCCTCCCTAGTGCTGGGATTAAAGGCGTGCGCCACCACTGCCTAGCTTATTTGTTTACTTTTTTGAAGATTTTACTTATTTGTATTTTATGTGTATAAGTGTTTTGTCTGCATGTATGTATTGTGCTGTGTGCATGCAGTGTTGCCTGTGGAGGCTGGAAGAGGCTGTTGGAAACCTCAGAACTGGACTCGCAGGCATTTGTGAGCTTCTGTCTTTTGTGGTCCAGTTCCAGGGACCTTTGAAAGAGCAGCCGGCGCTCATAACCTCTGGGCCATCTCTCCCAACCACTAGACTATTTTTTCTTTTTTTTTTTATTAATTTATTCAGATTACATCTTAATTGTTATGCCCTTGCTTGTCTTCTCCTGTTCCTCCCTCCCTCTTACACCCTATTCCCCTCCCCTAGGTCTGTGACAGAGGGGGACTCCCCTCCCCCACCATATGGTCACAGTCTATCAAGTCTCATCTTGGTAACCTTCCTATTCTTTCTCTGAGTGCTACCAGGCCTCCCCACCAAGGGGAAGTAGTCAAATATGGGGCAGCAGAGTTCATGTACTAGACTATTCTTAATAGTCTTTTGAACTATGCATAGGACTTGGAAAGTAGAACCAACCATATTCAGATACCACCAACTTTTAATTTTATTATTATTATTATTATTATTATTATTATTATTATTATTATTAATTATTTGGTTTTTTGAGACAGGGTTTCTCTATGTAGCTTTGACTGTCCTGTACTTGCTTTGTAGACCAGGCTGGCCTCGAACTCACAGCGATCCACCTGCTTCTGCCTCCTGAGTGGTCAACTTTTTATTGATTGATTTTTTTTTAAGACAGGGTTTCTCTGTGTAGCCTTGGCTGTCCTGGAGCTGACTCTGTAGACCAGGCTGGCCTCGAACCTCCCCCAAGTGCTGGGATTAAAGGCATGAGTCATTACCATCCAGATATTTTGTTGTTGTTAACTTTGAAATGAGATCAAGGCAGGCCGTGAACTTTTAATCCCTTTTTCCTCAACCTCCTGAGTGGCTTAGATATTGGGTGTGTATCACTTGCTCAGCTTGTGGGGAGGCATGAAACCTCAAGCAAGAGCCAGCTCTGGTACTTCCATGAGCCACCGCACCTAGCAACTCCTCATTGTGAGACAGGGACAACATACCCTTTGCCAGCACAGAGCCAGCATTAGGTGAGGTAACAGGTGATGCTCCCAGATTCCCGCAGATGTAAAACGAGAAAGGAAATATTACTGTAACGGCATGTAGGAGTTGGGATAGGTGGGGAAGCCATCTGCTTTGCGTATTTGAAGGTCATTGTAAGGGTCTTGGGAATAGTTCAGAAACACAAGTCCATGAGTAAATACAGAAGAAACTGTCAGTAGATGAGGTAGAGGATTAAAAAGACGAACATGATGACGCTGTGTTTGCGAGCCGGAAGTGGGAGCACGGCCATGGGTCTGAGGCCAGCCTGGGCTACAGAGTGAAATCCCGCCTTGAACAAATGAAAGGATGCTCTAAGCAAAAGTTGCTTAGATGCACAGGGTACAAAGCCCAGGAGAACAGAATGTGAGACGGGTGCAGTGGGCGCTGCTTCTGATTTGGGATGCTGTAGGTTGGGGGAGGGGTTTCCTCTTGGCATTGGGGTTGCTGAATCGGTGACTTAAATCGGGTTCCCTGGCTCCAAGTGGATCCTCACTCCTGCACAATCTTGGCTGGGACCTCCACAGCGCTGCTTGGCCACTGCTCAGCCTCTCCCCGCCCCTCAGTTAGTCCTTACCTTCCATCACCCTCTTGATCCAATCCACATAATTGAGTACTTTGGTGTAGAAGCCATACCCCTTGCCACACCCGACGCCCCAGGATACAATGCCTGTGGCCACCCAGTGACGAGCACGATCGTCCCACACCACGTAGACGCTGCCACTGTCTCCCTGGCAGACGCTATTCGTCTGTAACTCGTCCCCAACGCAGAACATATTGTCGGAAAACACCTCAGTCCGCTGCTTCCGGCGGAGCCAGGCTTCACAGGCTTGCCGTGGAGCTACAGGCAGCTTTGAGTATTTCAATTTTGTCGTTAGCCAGCCCATCTCCACACCAAACCCACTGACGTAGCCCCACAGGCCGCTGTGGTACAGGGTCTCATTGTCGGGCAGACAGACTGGGAGGAGGTTGGGGCCCAGAGGGACACTGTGTTGAAGCTCCAAGAGAGCGATGTCCCCATTGAAGTTGTGGGACTCGTGTGGGCGGTAGTCCGGGTGAACCACCACCCTACGGACAGGATGGCTCCCCAGTTTCAGTAGTTCGTCTATGTCCGTGTGACCCAGAAACACTTCTACACTCCGGTTCTTTCTGAGATAGATGCTGTCCTTGGGATATATGGTATGGGCAGCCGTCAGGATCCATTTGTCACCCAGCAGGGCTCCGCCGCCACGACCATAGATACTGGTGAAGGCTTGCCAGGGAAAGTTGCCCAGTTTAGCTCGGGAAGAACCAGAAGTCTTTGGGTCCTGGGTAACGGGGATGACTGGTCTTCCACAGACTGCAAGAGAGGTGAGGTAAGGTGAGCAATCAACAGCTGTAGGAGATTACCCTCGAGGCCCATGAGGCGGTGTGGTAGGTGTAGGACGTTTCCAGGTGAGACTCGGGAGAGGGCCACGACCTTCCAAGCGTGCAAGGCACAAGTACTGAGGTGAGCAGAGAATCAGTCCTGACACCAGGAGGCACAAATCCTGTGCGGGACAGGACAGTCCTGCTGTTTCAGACATTTTCCAGTCCTTTCTTAACCCTGTTGTGCAATCTCTGGTCCACAGTTTGTCTTCAGTGTCTCTTGCTTCTGTTTTCTGAGTCCTTCTTTCATTTGTAATATCTCCCATGTCACCTACACTCCAACCCAGGCTGCCCTGCAATGTCCCATAGATCAGACTTGGTGGTGGGGGCAGTTCTTTCATTAGAAAATATGGATTTTGACAGGTGGCTTGGTGTATACTTGTAGTCCCAGAACTTGGGAAACAGGCAGAAAAATCAGGAGTTCAAGGTCATCCTTGGCTACATAGGGAGTTTGAGACCATTCTGGGATATACGAGATTGTCACAAAAACAAAATACATACACACAAAAAAAGATTGAGGTGAGGTTAAACGTGGATGACCTTGAATTTATTATGCTAAGGGGAGAAGCCAGTCATAAAAAGTCTTATGTGATTCCATTTGTACGAAATGACCAAAATGAACTCACGGAGGCAGAAAGTAGATTAACTGTTGACAGGTCATTGGGGCGGGGCAGAGAGAGGCTGTGTGTGTGTATGTGTGTGCGTGTGCACACACACCCATGCGCATTTGTATGTGCTTTCTTTTCTTTCTTTCTTTTCCTCTTTTTGTTTTTTGTTTCTCGAGACAGGGTTTCTCTGTGTAGCCTTGGCTGTCCTGGACCCTCTTTGTAGACCAGGCTGGCCTCGAACTCACAGAGATCCACCTGCCTCTGCCTCCCCGAGTGCTGGGACTACAGGTGTGCGCCACCTCTCACAGCTGTGTGTGTTTTCTTCATCTCCATTTTCTTTCTTTCTTTCCTTTCTTTTCTTTCTTTTTTAAAGATTGATTTATTTATTAAGCATACGGTGCTCTTCCTTCATGCCCGAAGAGGGCACCAGATCTCCCTATAGATGGCTGTGAACCACCCCGTGGTTGCTGGGAATTGAACTCAGGACATTTGGAAGAGCAGCCAGTGCTCTTAACCTCTGAGCCATCTCTCCAGCTCCTCACCTCCATTTTCTATTCTAGTACTTTCCTTTCACCTCATGTGCCAGCCTCCCAGGTACAGCTGAGGCCTGCTGGCACCTGGCCACTGCAACAGCACCAGGCATGTGGCTACTCACCTGGCACACAGTGAAGAATGTCTCCATCCTGTCTGTCCTTCCAATCCCCCAAGGATGGGCCACTAATTGTCCCTGCAGAGCAGAATGAGGGACAGCAAAGAATTGGGGGGGTGTCCAGCTAGGAGGACAGGCTCAGAAGGCCCCAGGCCTTTTTGTAGAAAGTGCTTCCTCAGCAGGCAGGGACTCACCAGTCTGTCCCGCCTGATAATAGGGATCTTGGCAGTGGTTCTGAATCTTGGGAGGGTCAGCTCCAGATGTGGTGACAGCCTCAGCGTCCCCATTGGGCTGGCTCACAGCTGTAGAGAAACAGCACTTCTCAGGGCTTCGCACAGACTTGTGAAGTGGCAACTCAGGGGATGGTTCTGACTGTGTCTACATGGTCAGTGCACAGGACTTAGCAAAATCCAAACTCTTTTTTTCTTCCTTAAAGATTTATTTATTTACTATGTATACAATGTTTTGCCTGAATATACACCTGCAGGCCAAAAGAGGGCACCAGATCTCATTATAGATGGTTGTGAGCCACCATGTGGTTGCTGGGAAATTGAACTCAGGACCTTTGGAAGAGCAGGCAGTGCTCTTAACCTCTGAGCCATCTCTCCAGCCCCCCCAAACTGTTTTTCATTGATCAGGTTTTCAGAACTCCAAGAGCTTGAAAACAACAGTTAGAAGTGAGTTGTGGAGAAACTAGCCTTTCCAAGCACAGCTGGTGAGAGTATTAATTAGCAAAACTTCTGTGGAGAGAAGTTAAACAGCTACCAAATTTAAAAATGTGAATGTGTTGTAACCCAGCATTTAAACTACTAAGAATTTACCCCAAAGAAATTGCCATACCTGTGCTCAAAGATGTGTGTGTAAGGATATACACAGCCACATTGTTGGTGGCAAGAAAGTATCCATGGTGGACTCACTAAATATATATGACAGCAGTGAAGGGAATAGTGTGTGCTATTAAAAACACAATGTGTCAATGCTCACTGTATGCACAAAAGAAGGCCCAAAAGACATACTGGAGTTGGGACTGGAGAGATGGCTGAGCAGTGAAGACCATTTGCTGCTCTTCCGGAGCACCCAGGTTCAGGTCCCAGCACCCACATAGCACTTCAGCACTCTAGCACTAGGTGATCTAATGCCCTCTTCTGGCCTCTGTAGGTACTAGGCACACACACGGTGCACAGACATACATGCAAGCAAAACACTCACACACATAATAAAAATAAATAAATCAAATAAATAAATAAATAAGTCTTAAAAAAATAAAGGCATACTGCACTTAAAATGGCAGCCCCAGAACGTTCTGTACATAATACAACAAACAGATGCAACGTGTCCTCAAGGGTGTAGCTGGAAAGCAAGGATGCTTCTGGAAAGTGTGGTCAGTGACAAAGACCAGAGATCAAAGAATTTTACTTTCCACACTTGAATTTAAAAGGTATCTGTTATGTGCAAATATTACTTTTTCCAAAAAGCAAGTCACTGTTTGAAAATCTAGATTTCCACCCACTCACCTGACTTTCTGATTTCTCTTGATCTGCACAGAGGGCCTGTAAACTTTCCTGAAAGTAAAAAAAAGTAAAAAAAGGAAAAAAAAACCTTTCCTGAAAGTAATGGCTGGAGCCAAGCTATGACAGCTGCCTAACTGGGCTGCTCACTAGCAAGGTCAGCACTGGGACAAGGATAGAGTCAGCTCAGGTATCCCCAAGTCTCACTTGTCACCCATGCTTCCACTTGGTCTGTCAAGGGTCAGGGACCAGGAATGGGGTCACAAAGATTCTCTGCCTACACTCCCGGAGGGACCCTCACCTATGGCTTGGTAGAGAGCCAGGAAGCCTTTGTGGAGGTTTGTGGTCTTGTTCTTGGAGGAAGAGTGTGCCCGGAAGGTCAGCCGCAAACTCCTCCCTAAGGACACAAACTCCCTGAGACCAGGAGGGCTCCCCAGAGAGGAGCCATGCTGCCCACACAGCCGGGTTGCATCTGTTCCTCTGGTTGAAATCTGAAAGAGGAAGCAGAGGATAGGAAGTGTGGGGCAAGTCTGTGCCACTGGCTACAGGGTGCGGGGTCATGCCCGCCATCCCTCCAGCTCTTCTGGGAAATGATGCACTTCTGTGGAGCCCAGAAGCTGTTCATGTTGAGGTCTTCCTGAATTAGCGTTTTGTCTCATTATTGACCCCCAAGGGTCCTCCAGAATGACCATGTAGTTGATGCTCTCTTACCCCTAATTACCTTGTAAAACTTTACTGTTTTTTTTTTCTTCCCTTCCAGAAGATTCCTTGACTCTCTGCATTTCTCGCTGGATTGTAATTTCTAAGAAAAGACTACATCTGCTTTGCCAAGTTTTGAGTCCCTGATACTTGTAACAGACCCCCTAGACCTTAGTAGGCCCCAGACCTTAGCACAACGATGTCATGATGGAAATGCTATTCAGGCCATAAAACTCAGCACGCAGGCAGCACCACCTGCTGAAAGGAAAGCAAAGACCGAATCCATCAAAGACCAAAGTTCTAGGCAAGAATCTAAATGCACTCACCTTGCTTTTTGGCTTTCACAGTTCTGCTTCTGGCTAATGTTCTTGTTGACTGGAGTATGCCAACCCAGGTTTTGTTTTGTTTTTTTGTGCTCAAAAGCTCTCCCTGAGAAAGGCTCAGTGCTATACTGGGGTCCTGTACAGCCAGTATAGTCACTGGCCATCTAATAAAGACTTTTTATTGGCTTAAACCAATAGTCTTCTCTGCTGGATATTTCACTATGTTTCTGGAAGTTCCGCAGAGATTCCCCAGAGATGAGACCTCAAGACATCAGGGGTCTTAGATCCTCTCGGAGCAGAGACCCAGTATGGAGGCCAAAGGGCTCCTGGTGGGCATGCAACCTGAGATGGTCCAGGTCCCTCCCTTTGATCAATGCCTGCCTAACGACATGCCAGAGAGATCTGACACTTCCACCCCACAAGGAAACGAATTAGAAGGTCTGGTCCGTCACCTCTGGGGGTAAGTCTGGTTAAGGTGCCTTCTGTTTGGACACACAGGAGAGGTCAGATGTGGTGCTGACCCAGTGTCCTGGATCCATCTGTGAAGCGTCACTGGATCTTCTGTTCAGGTGTATGAGTGTGTGGTGATCACTCTTGGTTGTCTTTACTGGGGCTCTCTCTGTCTCTGTCTCTGTATCTCTCTCCTGCCCCCCATCTTTTCTATATATTTTTGTCTGTTCTCTTTCTCTGTATTGACCAGTGGCTTTCTCTGGTGTGAGACTCTCCCTGCACTGCCCATCTCCCAAGCTTAACAACTGTGTCTCTTGTTGGGCACCCAAATCCTTTTGGCTTTGCCAGGTCATCCAGAGAAAAACAAACCAAACCAAACCAAACCATACCAAACACAAAACAACAATCACAACAAGCCAAAAAGGTGTGGGGGAGGGGGAAAAAGATAGAAAACTGAAAAACAAAAACAAAAACAAAAACAAACAAACAAGCAAACCCACCCCACCTGTCTCACACCCAGAGTGTCCACTTGCTTTGCTGCTTGACTCCTGCTTATGGTCCAGGTTGGGCTGGTCCCTGTGTGGAGGTGCCGGAGGGGCCGGGCCTCTCTCATTCATCTTAGCAGATGCAGACACGAGGGAGAAATAGCTCCCCACCGTGTGCATTCTCTTTGCTTCCCTGCCTGCTCTAAGCAGCCCTAAAGACAGGGGGAAGTCGACTCCTTCTCCTTTCATGATTTGTGCCTCCTTTTCAACCAATATTCCATATAATTGGAAAATTCGAAACCCACCATTCCCTGAAAAAAAATCAGAAAAACTGCTCTTGGGCCAGGTAAAGGGATCACTTCTGCTCAGTATGGCTTGTGTAGAGTGGATTTTCCCTTCTATTCAACACAGACCAAGGAGACTTTAAACAATTTTCTCTAGGTCCTTTTTTGAAGGAATAAATACAGCTGCTAAAATGATGTCCATTGTCACTGAGTTATTAGAAAAAAAATTGATTTTTTTTCCTAAAAAAAAAGATTTTTAAAAACTTTCTTTTTAAAAAAAATATTTATTTATTATTACGTATATGGTGCTCTGCCTGCACATACACCTGGGCGCCAGAAGAGGGCACCTATCACATTATAGATGGTTGCGAGCCATCATGTGGTTGCTGGAAATCGAACTCAGGACCCCTGGAAGAGCAGACAGTGTTCTTAACCTCTGAGCCATCTCTCCAGCCCCGTAAAAGTTTTTTTTAAAAAAAGGTATAAATAAGTCCTGGTTGCTGGAGGTAACTCAGGAGGTGTTTAACAACACAGGCTGCTCGAGAGACGAGACCTTTTGCATAAACTGAAAGCCACCGTCACCTCTGCTGATGGGATACAGTTAGACTTACAGATACTCAGCAAAGATGTTGGTGTCTTACTCTCTGTCAGAAGACTATCTCCTAGCTGAAGCTCTCTCTCTGTCTCTGTCTCTCTCTCTCTCTCTCTCTCTCTCTCTCTCTCTCTCTCTCTCTCTCTCTCTCTCTCTCTCTCTCTCTGTCTTGTAGCCTTGGCTGTGGCTGTCTTGGACTCACTTTGTAGACCAGGCTCGAACTCACAGCAATCTGCCTGCTTTTGCCTCCTGAGTGCTGGGATTAAAGGCGTGTGCCACCATGCTTGACTCACTCCAGTTATTTTTAATGATAGCACCTATAATTGTTCAATCAGTTCAGCTACCCTCATCCAGATTAAACACTACTCAATAACCTGGAAACAAAAAAGGGAAACTGCAGTCCATAATGCCTGCCTTGGAGAGACAGGCACCTGGTGCCCTGCCAGTCACCCTGAAATGTTCTTCTCTTGCCTGTGAAGAAACCTTGGACCTCTGATCCTCATGATTCTGATTCCTCCAGAGGAACAGGTATACACTTGCACCTGAAATATGTATTCTTAAGTCTCCCATTGGTAGAGGTGAGTTAACCCATTTTTGCTTTTACATGGACAGACCCAGAGGAGGTTACGGCAGCTAACTTACCTGGACCAGGTTTCCCCCAAGGACTTAAAAATTCTCCAGCTCTGTTTGATGAGACACTAAATGCTAAAGCTGAAGTAAATAATGAAAGGACCACTGAGAGATTGCTGCGAGAGTTGCCGCTATTGGGCTGCAGAATGTCAGTTAAGAAAGGCCAACTTTGTGCATCAGAGGCTCCCTACCTATCTTGGCTACTAGCTGAGAGGAGGAAAGAGGAGCCTGTCTCAGAGTAGGGTTGCTGCCACCTTTCAGATCCTAACCCCAAAGACTAAGAGACAGGGTTGAGAGGTCCTAGGTGTGGCTAGGTATTGTACCTCTGGATACCAGAGTCTGCAGTAGAGCAAGGCCTCTATACAATAGCACATGGTTGGGGGGGGGGCGCACTGTGCCCTTAATCAGGACTGAAACTAAACAAAGGACATTTGAAGCTTTAAAAACTGCTCTGACTTCAACTCTTGCCCTAGAACTTCCAGATGTCTCAAAAACCCTTTCATCTGTTTGTACATAAACAAAAGAGATTACAAAACTGATTTTAACCCAAACTATGGGGTCATGGAAATGTTCTGTGACAGATAAATGGGCCCTGAAGCCTCAGAATAGTCCGCCTGTCTAAGAGCCGTGGTGGCTACTGCTAATCTAATGAAAACAAAAAACCAAAAATGAACAAACAAACAAGTTAACCATGGGTCAGAATACTCACAGAGCCCCACTGATACCCTCCTCTGAGGAGCCCCAGAATGCTGGCTGTCTAATGCCTGTGTGACCCAGGACCAGGCCCTACTCCCGGACCACCTTTGAGTGCAGTTTGAGAAAGCCACCACTATCAATCCTGCCACCTTCTTGCCTGATGACGACCTGTAGAGGTTCATTTATGATGTCACGAGATGAAAAATAAAGCCAGGTATGTGGGAGTAGCAGTAGCCACTTTAACTGAAATGATTTGGGCCCAAACCAGGTACCTCAGCTCAGAGAACAGAGTGGATCGATCTGACCCAGGCTCTCGGATGCAGAAAAGGAAAGTCCACCACCACCACCACACACGAACAGTTGCTGTGCTTTCACTACCAGGCATGTCCACCATATGACCTAGACAGAAAGGGGGCTTCTCACCACTGGGAGAAAGGCCATTTAAAACAAAAAGAAAATCTTGGCCCTCCTGGAGTGAATTTGGACACCAAAAAGAAAATTCCCCTGAGGCTTGCTGATCTTGGAGCCCAACAAGAGGCTCCAAGAGAAACAGAGTCTATTAATATTCTGATGACATCTCCCCAACCCAGTGCTGCCTGAGATTCCATAGTACAAACCAAGAGGAAATAGAGACCTGGAGCCCACAGGTTGATGGAGGACACCAGAAATCGTTCTCCTAGAAACAATGTGGTGGACTCTGGTAACTGACCCTCACCAGGCTACTCATCAGGGTCCACAAGACTTTCTAACCAGACCAAGATATGTTATACCTAGACTGAACAGCCTGGGTCTCGGGGTATCTCAGCCTGATGCCAGTTTGTATTCAGGCAAAATCCAAATCAAAGAGCCCTATGCAGGAAGGGGTCTGAATGAGAGGCCAACATCCATGTGAACTCTGGGAAAAGTGGCCTTACCAAGACCCAGCCTGCCAGGGAAGGATGTAAAGACTTCCTAGTTTTTACAGATGCCTATTCCAGGTGTGTAGAAGTGTTCATCATTCGGACTGAAACTACTTAAATAGTAGCTGAAAATCTCCTCCAGGAATTGGTCCCCTGATAGGCCTCCCCGTAGAAACTGAGTCTGACAATGGCCAGCTTTCATAACTAAAACATCTCAATAGTAAAAGCTTTAGGCATGGATTGGAAACTTGATTGTATATATAGACATCAGAGTTCTGGGTAAATAGAAAGAATAAACAGGACATTAAAGCCGGGTGGCGGGGGGGTGGGGTGGTGGTGGCTCATGCCTTTAATCTCAGCACTCGGGAGGCAGAGGCAGGTGGATCTCTTTGAGTTTGAGGCCAGCCTGGTCTACAAAGTGAGTCCAGGACAGCCAAGGCTACACAGAGAAACCCTGTCTCATAAAAACCAACCAAAAAACCAACCCAAACACAAACAAACAAATAAAACACAACAACAACAGCAAACAAGGACATTAAAAGAAACTAACAGCACTCTCATTAGAGTTCAGCAAGAGGTAGACAGAATTCCTTTCCTTTCCTTTGCTTTGGCACCCCATATAGGGAAGGATTCACCCCCACACGATTATGTTTGGAAGACCTCCCCTACTGCTTCCCTGGTTCAGAGACTAGCAGTGGCAAAAGTCTCTAACCATTCCACTCCCTCCAGTCCTCCATACAGGCTAGTCACTGAACTACACAAAAGACCCAGGCAACCTCCAAGTCCACCATCAGCTTCTCCTTGTTTGAGCCCAAGCAGGTAGCCAAAGGGGTGCTGGATCCAACCTTGAAAGGAAGCCAAACAGTGGTTTTCTCTGCTCCTAGGTCTCTGACGGTGGCTGTCCTTACACTATGGGTCTGCCACATCCAGGCCAAAAACAGAAGCGACGGCTGCCATCACATAGACTGTCATCAGATTATGGACCCATTAAAATCAAGGTTTTTTTTATCAGGTCCTGGGCCCTTCCACTCCTTCCTCCTTTTACCTTCTCCTGAATCTTTTTTTTTTTTTTTTTTTTTTTTTTAATTATGTGTGCAGTATGCATCAGATCACATTATAGATGGTTGTGAGCCACCATGTGGTTGCTGGGAATTGAACTCAGGACCTCTGGAAGCACAGTCAGTGCTCTTAACCACTGAGCCATCTCTCCAGCCCCCCTTCTCCTGAATCTTATGTTTGGTATGAATGCAGTGCCATGGTCCAGTGCCTGCTGCCCTCAGGTGGGGCTTGAGAACTGAGGAAGACAGGTACAGGGAAGGCATTTGAATGTGAGTACAGACCAGCGGCCCATATTCATCTTGACCTTTGCTCATTGGTGCCCACTTAAAATTTTGACTATATTGAAAAAAAGATGTAGAAGTTTACCTTTTGAGACAGGAATCTAGAGCTTACAATTTTATGCAAGCCCTGTGGCTGGTCCCTCTAGTTGCTGAAAGCAAGGGAGTTTCCATTGCAAAAAATTGGGGTTGTGAAATAGAGGCTTCCTGGAAAATTCATTTAAAGAGATTTTGGCTTTTGGAAAACAGGGAAAACTTGGGGAGTCAGATTTTATGCCACAGGAAGAGACCTGAGGAAAAGATTTAAACTAGGCCTTTGCGTCCGACATATGCCTAGACCCAAGCAACTCTCCTCTCCAAAGCATTTAACACACCCAGGGCCAGAGTCCCACCTCCCACTTTTCTGGATCCCATCTCTATCTTCCACTCTTGACAAGGTCCGCTGCTTAGTTAATCATCCCCATACAGAGATGGACCAGGATTGCTGGTCAAGCTTAGAGCTCTGGCCCCATACTCCAACAGGGACAGGAAGTAACCATATTGCTAGCCCATTGACTTACAAAGCTCACAGTGACCAGGACAGCCCAAATTAATGTGAGAGGACCTGGAAGTTGTCTAATATCCAAACCCTTTTACCTAGGCATGCCCCCTTATTCTGATGCCTGCTGCTCTGCCTTGTGGGCTAGCTCATGTGGACAGCAGCAATGTTGCTGTGACCCCAAGGCCACTTGGTGGGCGGGTACTAGTGGTTTGACTACATGTGCCTCTGCGAATGCTTTCCAAACCGAGAAAACACTTCTACACATTTTAGTACACATTCTGTCTCTGGTATACCCATATCATGGGGAAGAGGGAAAAAGTACATTTTGAGATGGACACTGAACTATTAAAAGAGAGAGAGAAAAAAAAAAAAAAAAAAAAGCCATGCCTTCTTTCATTTCACTCCTGGTTGGAGCTGGTACAGACATGGTACAGACAGTCTTTATCATGGGAGATTAAAAAAAAAAAAAAAAAAAAAAAACAAAAAACCCCAAACAAAAGCAAAAAACCAAGCACACAGGCTGATCAGGACCTAGAGGTATTAAAAGTTTCTATTTTTGAATTAAAACAGCAGTAGCCCTCCTTTCAGAAGTGGCCCTACAGAACCCAGAACCCAAGAGGCTTACACTTATTTCTCATGAGATAAGGAGGTCTCTCTGGGGCTTTGGGAGAAACCTGTTGTTCCTATGCAGATCCATTAGGAGAAATTATAAAAACAAAAACTTGTCACGGATGGAGGGAAAAAGCTCAAAAAGAAAAAGAGACAGAGATATAAGCCGGATAATTAGTACCCAGCTTTGTCCTCTTGGGCCCCCTGGCGAGCTGTTCTGCTCTCAGCCCTGGCTGGGCCTTTAGTTCTCACTCTGACTGAATTCACAGCAAGGCCCTGTACCTTAACCTACATGGCCAATTATGTACCAGGTCAGTAAAATTAATGGTCCTTAGGACCAACTGCACCTCTTCAGAGCAGAATGAGTGTGATTTAACTCATTCACAAAAACCAGTGGGGGAATGTAACAAGGCCTCTGATCTTAGCACAACTGACTCCATGATGGACGTGCCATTCGAGCCATTAAACTCAGCACGTAGGCAGCACCACCTGCCAAAATAAAAACAAAGACCTAATCCACCAACGTCCATTGCTCTGGGAAAGTCTCTAAATGAACTAAACTTGCCTTTTTGGCTCCTGTAGTTCCACTTCTGGCTAGCTGCTCTTGTTAACTGAAATGTATTAACCTAGGATATATTCTCTTGTGCTTGAAAGTTCACCCTGAGAAAGGCTAAGGGCTACACTAGGATCCCGAATAGGCAGTGTAGCAGCTGGCCAGCTAATACACTTTCTGTTGGCTTAACCCGGACTCTGAGTAGTCTTCTCTGGTGGCTACCGCACAACAGCTCTCACCACAGTGCCTCGAGCGCCGCAGCTTCAAATCAGCGCATGCCCACAGTGACTCCCAACCTGTCCCCTTCCATTTTTCTAAATAACTTTCTACAGCCAACTAACATCTGTGAAGCCAGAAGACCTTCTGTGAAGACAGCCTGAGCTCCGTGCCCTTTCTAGTTTCCTCATGGGCTGTTCTTCCTCTTGCTCTGTTCACTCTACATGAAATCCTCACAGCGTGGGAATCCAAGGACATAAAATACACACGATGTGGGTATACTGGAGGCTGGATATTCTTGCTCAACTTAGTAAAGTTTTCCCTACGCCTATAGGGCTTATGATGGAATCTCAACAAGTGGTGCACTTCAGTCCTTGGTTTTTGAAGTGTGGGTCTCCCTACACAGCGTGGGGTGAGGCCTCAAACTCTTGTATGAACTCTTATTTCCTGGATGATGCTTCTGCCCCTGCCACCTCCTCCTCCTCCTCTTCCTCCTCCTCCTTCTTCTCTCTCTCTCTCTCTTTCTCTTAGACTATAAGTCTGGCCTCAAATTTATGAGTCTCTTGCCTTAGCCATCACGTGCTAAGATAACAGATGCATACCACCACATCTGGTTTATTCTAGGCTGTTTTGTTTTAGGCGGAGTTTCACAATGTAGCCCAGGTTGGCCTGGAACTCAGTATGTAACCCAGACTAGCATTGAATTTGTCACAGTTTCTGCCTCAGCTGAGCTACCACACCAAGCTTACTCTGACACCTTGCTAGTTCTCCATTCGCCCATTTTCTACAAATTTCAAGTTTCTTTCTTTCTGTTTTTTTTTTTTTTTTTTTTGAGACAGGGTTTCTCTGTGTAGCCTTGGCTGTCCTGAACTCACTTTGCAGACCAGGCTGGCCTCGAACTCATAGTGATATACCTGCCTCTGCCTCCCGAGTGCTGGGATTAAAGGTGTGCGTCACCTCAAGTTTCTTTATGACTTCGTCCATCCCGACTCTGTATGGCCACATCCACTGAGAACTTGGCAGGAAAACACTTCTCAGTCCCTCTAAATGTCTGGCTCAGACAGGCCCAATACTGATCTTTCAACGCCGACAAATGGAACGCCCCACATTAGGAGGCAGAAAGCACTTGCCATAGGAGACATCTCGGCTGGTTGACTTGAGTACCTCTTACTCTTTCCCGCACTGCCTCACCCTTTTCTTTATCTAACCTTCCCTTCTCATCCACTTCCCCTCCCCTTCTTCCTCCCTTCTTATTTTTCTTCTCTCTGCATGTATGAGCACTGTGTGTGCAGTGTGTGTGTGTGTGTGTGTGTGTGTGTGTGTGCAGTATGTGTGTGTGTGTGTGTGTGTGTAGGGCGGTGCACCCATTCTTGAGTACATGTGCAGCGGCCAGAGGTCAACACTGGATATCCTCTTTCATTCTTCTCCCTGTTGGTTTCTGAAGCATGGTCTCTCACTGGGCTGGCCAGCGGCCCCTTGGGATCCACCTATCTCTGCCACGGCCCCTCTAGGCCTGGGGTTGCAGGTATGTGCCACCATGCCCGGCCTTTGCGTGGGTGATGGTGATCTGAGCTCATGTCTTTTTGTTTGTGAAGCAAGTGCTTTACCCTCTGAGCCATCCCCCAAGCAATTTTTATTTTTCTTAACGAGTTGAGTCAGCATCTATGTAGCTATCCTCAAACTTCCTGTATAGCCGAGGCTGGCTTTGAATTCCTGATCCTCTTGCTTCTACCTTCTAAATGCTGGAATTATAGGCATGCACCACCGTGCCTGGATAGCCCTCCAGTTTCTTTCTTTCTTTCTTTCTTTCTTTCTTTCTTTCTTTCTTTCTTTCTTTCTAATCTCATCTCATGAACTGTCTAATAAACCAGATTACGCAGGCTTCTAACTATAGTGAAGAGTCAGCACATAGCTGAGAGCCATAGAGTCTAATTAAATCTAGATTTTGTTCTTAGTTCCCTGTGGGACATGGAACTTTCTTTTCTCTCTTCGTGTGACTTTCTCTGGAAGGAGAAAGGAGGGAGAAATCACATCCTCGAACTTTAACTCTTCAACAAAAAGGGAAGAGCCAGTCTAGGATTGACACTGTCTGTGATTAAAGAGGAACTGAGCTCATAGCAGGTGCCCAATAGATACAGGCCGAACTGGATATGACCATGGCCGGTTAAACTCGCAGGCATAAATGCAAGTACTTTGCAGATGAGGATTTTGCTCAGTGGTGGAGCGCTTGTCTAGCATGTGAGACGCTCTGGGTTAGAGGCCCAGTGCTGCCCCCATCCCAAGGAACTTAGTGCTGGACCCAGTGGTTGCATTCCCACACAGTTGTCTCTTTTCCTACTTTAAACCCCGTTAAGATGACTCCAAAGACACACAACAGCATCCACAGGCAAGGACAGAAAGAGAGGAGATGATGGCCAATAACAGCCAGGGGACACAGATGGCAAAGTGGAGAATTGGATTTGGAAAAGTGGAAACCAACATGAAGCTAGCAGGTTCTCACCACTGAGCTCTGCAAAGATTCTGGGTTAGGCAGAACCAAGAACCTTTCAGGGGAAAGAGATGAGGGAAGGGCTGATAAGAGGCCAGCAGACAGGAAGTCTGGGTGGGAAGACCACAGGGTTCTGAGTCTCCACCCTATCCAACCAGGCAGCTCTTTCTAACCGACCTCGGTAGAAGAACTTAAACCAGTAGCCCTAGGTTGAGGTCCTTGGGTACACCTGACATGGGTGGTAAAGTCTAGCACCAAAACCAGAGGAGTAAAGCAAACACCAACCAACCCAACACTGAGAGGCTTCCTCGTCCTTGATCCCTGGTCTCAACTTGTTTCCAGAATGTTGGGAGCCCCCAGTGGAAGGGCGGGGGGCACCTTGCTGAGGAACTTTACTGTGCCAAGCAAAAGACATGTACACGCTAACCTTTGAAAGGTCCCCCAGGATACCTCTAGGTCACCCAGTTAATACTGTCTGCTATGATCTGGCTAACTCAAAGCTGGATATAATTTAGTTGCATTGTCGGTAGTGGTGCCTTCTGCCTTTAATCCCAGCACTCAAAAGGCAGAGACAGAGGATCTCTGAGTTGGAGGCCAGCCTGGACTACAGAGTGAGTTCCAGGACAGCCAGGGCTACATAGAGAAACCCTGCATCAAAACACAAACAAACAAATAAACAAAAACATGAAACAAAAAATAAAAAGAGTTAGGCTAGAGAGATGGCTCAGAAGTTAAGAGGTTGATCTTCCACCGTCCATTTCCCAGTAACCACATGGTGGCTCATAACCATCTATAATGAGATCTAGCGCCCTCTTCCGGCATGCAGGTGTACATGCAGGCAGAACACTGCATACACAATAAATAGATAAACCTTTTTAAAAAATCAAAAAGAGAAAAGAGGTAGCCCCCCCTCTAGGGTTTCTCTGTGTAGCCTTGGCTGTCCTGGACTTGCTTTGTAAACCAGGCTGGTCTTGAACTCAGAGAGATCTGCCTGCCTCTGCCTCCTTGAGTGCCACCACGCCTGGCAGGACATGGGTCTTTTAAGAGGTAATTAATGTATTTGTGCCTTTATTGTAAGAGTGGGTTAGTTACTGAAGAAATGTGCTCCCAATGAAAAGGAACTAGGCCCACATTTTCCTTGCTCTTGTGCTTGCTTGCCATTCCACCATGTTACGACAGCAAAGCCTTCTCCTCACCAGCACCATGCTCGTGGACTTCCCAGTCTCCAGACCACGAGCAAGATAAACGTCCAATGCTTATAAATCACCCAGCCTGTGGCATTTTGTTACAGCAGCAGAAGATGAACTGTGACGCCATCGTTTGTTTTTCAAGACAGGGTCTTTCTGTGTAACCTTGGCTGTCCCGGACTTGCGTTGTAGACCAGGCTGGCCTCAAACTCACAGCAATCCGCCTGCCCCTGCCTCCCGAGTGCTAGGATTAAAGGCGTGTGCCACCATGCCTGGCTGCTGCAATACCATCTATAAACCCATCCCTTGACAAATGTTAGCTATTCATGTAGAACTTTTAAATCAGCAGCTTAGTGGTTTAATCTTAAAAGTACAAATGGCTAGGCAAATATTACTAGACATTGCAAGACAAGTCTCTCAGACAAAAAGCAGAGGTGAAGACAGGCAAACGGTGAAAAGAAACTTGGATAAAACACTGATAATGCAGAAAACAGAAGAAACATTTAAGACTAATCCCCACGAGAGGAGAACAAGCAGATATTGCACATGTGGGGTAAGAACCACATATTTAGAAAGAATGAGTCCTTATGAAGACATCATCAACTAAAAGGTTTGAATGTGGGGAAGTTGGGGCCTGAACTGCAGCTCAGCAGCTCAGTGGCAGAGCATCTGTCAGTGTGTGGGGGACCCTGGGTCAATTCCCAGCACCACAAAAAGGAAAGACAAAGAAATATTCTAGAACGTGGAGCATAAAGACCAGGAGTTGGAAAACGGAACAGAGAAGAGAACTGAACTAGAGACTAAGTCCACTACATGTGACTGCTGACGCGCAGGACAGAGTGGTGGCTCACAAGCACCTGTTACTGCAGCTCCAGGGAATCTGATGTCCTCTTCTGGCCTTCACTGGTACCTGCCAGCACAGGGACACACATATATACACGTGTGAGAGAAAGCGCGCGTGTGCGTGCGCGCACATACCCACACACACATTAAAAAGCAATGTGAAAGGAAGCAGTTGTCTGTAAATTATTAAATAAGTAAAGCAAGAATGTTTCCAGAATTAAAGGACTAGGTTAAAAGTATCTTGATTTAAAGCCACTCCCCCACCCTACAATGAGTGAAGTGCCATCTGTATCACAGCACACATCAAGTAAAAGTTCAGAACACTGGAATAAGGAAAATATTTGCAAAATTCTAGATAGAGAAATGGAAGATTTAGAATGATAGTAGCATCATACCTTTTTTTTTTCTTTCTTGTTTTTTGAGACAGGGTTTCTCTGTGTAGCCTTGGCTGTCCTAGACTCGCTTTGTAGACCAGGCTGGCCTCGAACTCACAGAAATCCACCTGCCTCTGCCTTCCGAGTGCTGGGATTAAAGGTGTGTGCCACCACACCCAGTCGAGTAGCATCATACTTTTAAGCAATATTAGAGATAGAAGACAATGTCATCAACATTTTGGAAACAATGACTTCAAATCTGGAATATTATACCTAGGTAAACTGTCCACCCAAGGTGGGGGTCAAACAAAGGCACTTTAGGCCATCTAGAATTTCTGCTGGGAACGATGGTGCAAACTTTTAATCTCAGCACTCAGAAGGCAGAGGCAGGCAATTGCTGTGAGTTTGAGGCCAGCCTGAGTCCAGGATATTCAGGGCTACACAGAGAAGCCCTGTCTCAAAAAACCAAAAAATTAAAAAAAAAAAAAAATTAACATATCCTTTTAAAGGAAGTTATTGGAGAGTGACTCCTGGGAAACCCACAAGCTCTAGAAGAAAGGAAATGTAATTGCTATCTACTATGTGCTCAGACGCGAGTGTTGTAAAGTCCTAACTGTAAATAATAAACATTGGGGAGTTTTAATTGATAATACAGGAAAGTGAGAGAATGGGTGAGGGGGACTGAGGGTGGTTAAGGTCTTACAGCTGGAGTCAGTACTCACCTTCTATAGTTGGAAGTTTAAAGAAAAACGAAAGCGAGACAAATATTAAAAAATGCATAGAAGAATAAGCACCCCATTTACACATATGAAGGTAAATACAGCTGGGACAGCTAAATTGTAAATGGTTGCCCCTCACAGAGGCTGAGACCACTGCTTCTCACCCTCACCCCCCTAAGCCCCTCCCCCCCAACCTCTGTACAGGGAATTGGATCTGAGGTCCTGGCAAGCACTCTACTAATGAACTGTATCCCTAGCCCTTTAATCAGACATATAACCAAAGCACTCAGAAGGCTGGGGCAGGAGGGTTGTGAGTTCAAAGCTAGCCTGCATGACTTAGTTTTTGTGTCTGAGACAAGGTCTCCCCCTATGTAGCCCAGGCTGGCCTTGAACTTGCTCTATAGCCCAGACAGGCCCTCATCTTCTGATCTCCCTCCCTAGTCTTTTAAGTTCTGGGATAACAGGTGTGAGCCACCACATCTGGATAGGATGAATTACAAAATTATGCACACAACTTATTTTGACATATAATAAAATTGAACCCCCCAAATAACATAAAGTATGATTTAAAACTACTCTTATTTTGAATAATGCCCTTGCTGTAATTTTGTGACCTCTCTTTCTAGATGAAGCTGGTCCTCACTTGATACTTAAATCATTTGTCATTAATTACGTCCGTTTTCCTAATTAACAAGACCTACATACAGCATGTGCAGTCCCAGACCTTTGCCTGGATTGTAGACCAGTAATATTTATGTGTCTCCTTGTAAGTCCTCAAAACCCAGGGCCCGCCCCGTAGCCTTCCCTCTAAAAGTTTGGTCAGACCTTGTGGGTTGCCCTGGACAGGGATGTTGATGGGATGCCGTAGCTAGGCCTCAGGGTCTCTGACTTGGACACCTGATCCGTCCTCTAGTTGGGTAATTCAGGGCAGAGCTACCTCCCACTGCGCATGGAAGCCTCCCTCCCCAGAACCCCTTGGAGGCGAGCTCACTATGACAGAGTCTCCTTCACAGCCTGGGGACGGCTCCAGATCAAAGTCCTGGAAGAACAGCCTCACAGCAAACCCCTCTGGAGCCTCGATGTCAGCATGGCTCTCCTGACCTTTGACATATGGCTCTGGGTATCCGGGGGATGTCAGTTGCTGAGGTAGCTGCTGGGCCAGGAGCACCGAGGCCTTTGTGGGACAAGTTTGAAGGACTCCCCAGAGGAGCAGCCAGCACCTGTGAGTGAGCAGGGGGAGACAAGGAGAGGTCATAGAACTCTACCAGAGGCCTGTGGATAGAGTGGGTTGTGGCAAGTGATGGCAAAGTATTGACAGGCTTAGGGCCCAGCAGCTGTGTCCTTAGCCCCAGAGTGTTGGGTATTTTCTAATGGCGCCTTCCTCACTGGAGTCAGTGTAGGTTCCCACCCAGGTTTCTCGGCAGCCTGATCCCCACGACTGAAGGCTTTCTGTCCTATGAAGGCATTGTTACGGCTCCTTTCCCTCAGGAGTCCTGTCTAAGCTAGGTGGCCTCCTGCCTCAGCCAGTCTCAAACCTATCCCAGAGTACAAGTTAGGGGGCATTTAAATATGATTCAAACAGACCACATCCAGGCAAATTCAGTTAGTTTCCACTGGGTTGTCCGTCCGTCCATCCACACCCTGTCCTCCCCCCACCCTACCCCGTGTGTGTGTGTGTGTGTGTGTGTGTGTGTGTGTGTGTGTATGCAACCCTGTGCCCTGCCTTCCTCTCTCCCTGCCCCTTTCCTCCTCCAGGGCCCTCTATGGGGCAAACTCACATCTTGCCCATGTAGCGTGTGGAGGGAGAACTCCACAGATGGTTCTCCAGCTCAGGGGGTACCAGGCCTCTGGAACAGGTTAGAGTGCTTGGCCCAGGTCAGGCAATAGGAGGTGGGGCTAGAGGAGGCCCTTTGGGGCGGAAGGCAGAAATTACTGGAAATGACTTAAGATACTCTGGGTTAAGGGCCACCTGCTGGCAGACCGAGGAATAGTTCTCACTGTAATTGAAAAATCTTCAAAATCATGCTGGGGGCTTTAGAGAGCAGAGTGGGAGAGGGTTGACCCTTGACTGTTGTGTATTTTGGGGTGTGTGTTGAGATATAGTCATATACAACCTGGACAGGCCTCAAATTTGCTATGTAGTAGAGGCTAGGCTGGTCTTGAACCCCTGACCCTATGATAATAGGTGTGTGCCCACGTTGGCCTTGGAACTCACTCTGCAGTCCAGACTGGTCCCCAAACTCATGGTAATCCTGCTGCCTTAGCCTCTGGAGTGCTGGGATTATAGGCACACACTCGCACACCCAGCTCTTCTGGAATATTCTTTTACTCTATGTGTCAGTCGTGGGTACTGTGATGCTTCTTATGACTGGACTAGCCTGTCATGGGCTAATCTTTTCTCCCCTTCAGTTACATCAGCGTGATGCCTCTTGGAAAACTTGAAGATTGTGACCCAGGAACTTGAGTCTTCCTTGAACTTGAACTTCCTTGAACTTGAGTTCAGGCGCTTAGTCATTTTAGTCCCAGCCACAGCACCTGGAGGCTCCTTGTCTGGCAGGAGCAGGGCTGCAGTCCAGCCGAGGCATCTCCAAATCCCTACAGCTCAAGCTGTAAGGCCAAGATCAGGAGCCACAGCTTGAGGTAGAGGACTTCACCCTGCACCCAGCAAGGGAAGACACCCAGTCGTGGCTTGGGGAATGTGGGACGGTTAGGGAGCACATGTGGAGGCAGGTGGTCCTGCTCTTAGAGGAATCGGGTGCTCGGAAGGGTTTGCATTCTAGAGCACACGCCAACCTGAGAGAGTTGGCTGCTTCTTCTGTGTTGCGTGTGGCTGCGTGGCTTCTCCCAAAAGCAACACATCACGAACACAGAGATGGCCCCCATTGGCTCACATGTTTGAAGGCTCAGTCCCCTTCAAACTGTGCCCCTTGGGAGGGGGCTTTGAGGGTCAAAGCCTTCAAAAGCCCATGTTAGGCTCAGTCTCGGTCTCTTTCTGCCTGCAACTTGTGGACCACATGGGAGACCTCAAGTTCTCCAAAACTGCGCCTGCCTGGTGGTACATGCCCTCCCCGTGATGACAAGGAACTAGCCCTCTGGAACTGTTAGCAGTTAATAGCTTTCCTCTATAGGTTGCCTTGGCTGTGATGTCTCTTCACAGCAATAGAATAGAGACCAGGAGAAGGATGTTCAAGGTTTTTGCAAACTTAAAAAGGTTAGGAGCTGGGCAGTGGTGGCGCACACACACCTTTAATCCCAGCACTCAAGAGACCGAGGCAGGTGGATCTCTGTGAGTTCAAGGCCAGCCTGGTCTACAGAGTGAGTTCCAGGATAGCCAGGGCTACACAGAGAAACCCTGTCTCAAAAACACAACACAAACAACAACATCATCATCATCATCATGGTGAGGAGCACTACAGTCCATGCCGGCAAGGGAATGGCCAAGAGTGAGGGTCAGGGCACATACAGTTTCCCAGACACAATATTGAGAAGCAATCCACCTCTTGTGTGCCATGTTCCAAGCCCACGCACACCTGGGGATGATTCCCCACTCTCCCCCTTTTTTCTGGCTGGGATAAAATCCAAGGCCTGGCACATTCTCAATAAGTGCCCAGTACTGAGCTACATCACCAGCCCTTTTCTGTTAGTTTGTTTTGAAATAGGGTCTCGATGTGTAGCTCAGGCTAGCTGTGACTTCTTAGCATCATGAGTGCTGGGATTGTAGGCAGGTACCTGTTCTAATGCCATCTTGGGGGGAGTGAGCCCCTCTGGACAGGCTCCTAGGGACCACTGAAACCTATTTCTTCCTGTAACTATTAGGGTCACACAGAGTTCCTGAGAAGCCAGAGGTTGTTCATACCTGCAGGGTGACAGTCATTTTGGCCCCCCTCCCCCCCTACCACCAACCTGTCAGAAAGAAAGCAGCTATGGCTATGGTGAGGAATCCTTCAACAGCTGGCCTTGTCCTCTTGTCCTTGACAGTCTGCAGGGGCCCATCTGCATTCTATTCCTGAGCTGCTGGTCAGTCACTAAGAGACGCGGGAACCTGAGTGCCCAGGCTAGCCCCTTAGACAAGATGTCCTTGGGACTCTTTTATAGAAGAGAAATGAAAAGGCTTTGAAAGGTAGACTCCTGAGCAGGTGTCAGAACCCACAGCTGTCTTGCATGGGTCTAAGGGGTATTTTGGGACACACTGTTCTGATTTAAATGGGACTTTGGGGTTTCCTGGGGCAGAAGGTTTTTACTTTAAAAACAGAAGAAGTCCTGGGAGAAATCAGAACGGGCACTCATCCTGTGTGGCTAGGAGCTGAAGTACTGGCTGGGGGCTGGTTGGAAAGACACAGGGAGTTAAGAGGAGAAAGAGACGGGGCCAACATGTGCTGGTCAGTCCCTGTGGTGAGGGACCTAATATGAACATGAGGGTACAGTTTACTCCCACCCTGGTGCTAAGGCCAAAGTTTGTGTCTGGGTAAAGGGGAGGAAGCCTCCGGGGCTCGCGACTGGCAGGGGAGCTTGGTGGCTGTGTGTGCAGCTGGTAACTGATGACCCTATGCTCTGAGGAGGAACAAGTATGTCTCTCCTCTGCCTTCATCACCACCTCCCTCCCCTTCTCCAGCTGGTAGAGACATGAATGTGGAGTTTCCTCAGTAGCTTCTTTCCGGACCAAGAGAAGCAGAGGATCATGAGGTACACAGTGAGACACTGTCTCAAAAAATGCAACAGAAGTGGCCATGGTGGCACACGATTGTAACTCCAACACATGGGAAGGAAGTGCTGGAAGATCAAGATTTCAAGCACACCCTTACATACACAGAGGCCACAAGCCTGGCCTATATAAAACCTGTCTCAAAACCCACAAACAAACAAGCAAACACCAAGCATACTGACTGCCAGCGTACATGTTTTTAGTTCTAGGTTTTGGGAGGCGGTGGCAGGCTGATCTCTGTGAGTTTGAGGCTAACCTGGTTTAGGCCACCCAGGACTACATAGTGAGACCCTGTTTTAACAAAACAAAGCAAAAC
The DNA here is from genome assembly GCF_903995435.1 of Acomys russatus. Classification (NCBI taxonomy): domain Eukaryota; kingdom Metazoa; phylum Chordata; class Mammalia; order Rodentia; family Muridae; genus Acomys; species Acomys russatus. Next base: position 50,567,083 of record NC_067149.1, on the reverse strand, counting down.
AAAACAAGAAGAAAGAGGGGAAAGGAAAGAAAACAAATGCATGACTGTAATCGCTTAATAGAACAAAGCAGAGGCAGAGGAGAAGCCCGTGAGGTCGAAAAAAAGTGGAAATAACAAGAGTCTTACCCAAAGAACAGAGAAAACATTTTAAAAAATGAGCAGAAACTCAAGGGCCCGTTGGAAAATGTAAGGCTTCTGAATCCTTATGCCCCTGTAACTTCAAGAGGAGATGGAGTTATACAGAAGAATCCTGTGAAGAAGTAATGGCATACTCCACTGATACAGAATCCCTGTTTACTGAGGCATTAGTCACTACAGCCAAGATATGGAATCAGGTTAGAGGACCATCAGCAGGCCAATAGGACATGCAACACATAGTGGTGTTTTATTCAGACAAAAGGAGGAGGAGGACGGGGAGGAGCAGAAGGAGGAGGAGCAGGAGGGGGATGAGCAGGAGGAGTAGGAAGAGGAGGAGGAGGAGCAGGAGGAGGGGGAGGGGGAGCAGGAGGAGGAGAAGTAGGAGTAGGAGCAGGAGGAAGAACAGGAGGAGGAGCAAGAGGAGGAGAAACAGGAGGAGGAGGAGCAGGAGGGGGAGGAGGAGCAGGAGGGGGAGCAAAAAGGGGAGGAGGAGCAGGAGGAGGAGGAGGAAATGAATAGAAGTAGAGATCATCATGTTAAACAAAACAAAGCAGACCCAGAAAGACAAATAAATGCACGTTTTCTCTCATGGGAGGAATCTAGATTAAAGAAGAAGCGGATGGGGCATGGACACAGAAAGGAGATTATTTGTCAGGGGAAGGGAACCTGCAGAGGTGGGACTGAGAAGAAGAGAAGAAAAAGGGTGCGTGAATCTGAGCAAAGTACAGTGATATAAATCAAACCCGTTGTTTTGCATGCTAACTAGAAAAATGAAAAGTAAACTGTGGCCAATCCTTTCCTAGCTTGAGGGAGAGATGTGTTTTCAGATTCAAGAAGCTCAGTAAACCAAAAGCAGAATCAAAAATTAAAAAATAAAGTCAACTGGAAAGAGGAAGGAAAAGTCTAGAAAGTAGGCAGAGAGGACTAAGGTTAGAGAGCTTGCTCAGCACATGCTAGCCCTGGGTTCAAACCCCAAGGCCAAAAATGAACAAATGAATGAATGGATGAATGAACAAATGAAGTCCCCTAAAGAAGCCAGAAAAAAAAGACTCACCGCATACAGAGGACATTTTTTTTGATGACTTCAGTGTTTTCTTCTCAGAAACAACATAGAACATAAAGATCATCTTAATGCTGTTACAAAAAGAGCTTGTTGATATAAAGAGTGCCTGTAATTCAAGCCCGTGTGTGTGTGTGGTGTGTGTATGTGTGTGTGTGTGTGTGTGTGTGTGAGCACGGACATACGCACACATTCTCAGGTGCCTGCAGAGGCCAGCAGAGGGCATCAGAGCCCCTGTTGTTAGAGTTCTAGGGGGCTGTGGGTCATCAGTGTGGGTGCTGGCACATGAGCAGGATCCTCTGGAGGAGCAGCGAGCATTCTTAACTATCTCTCCAGCTCCAAGCTTTTCTTCCTAGTGTCTGTAAAACACATATAGTCATTTAGGGCAAAACCACACCACTGTTTGGCATGCCTTAGGGCTAAGTGGACAGAGCCTTTGAAGACTGGGAGTCAAGGCTTCCCATGTGTAGCTGCGGAAACCTTAGGAGGTCCTTCAGAACTTTTCTCTGGGTCTTCCCACAAAAGGTCTTTTTGAGGTCTTCCACAGAAACCTCAAGATGTTGTTTTCTATTCTCTCATTTCTCATGAGCATACAGTGGAGCACGTTGGAGGTCACGGGCATGTGATGACTCACTCATTCCGAGATAACCAAGGGAATACATGTGGCATATTTTTTGGATTTTAAAATCTTCCATTGGAATTTCCATCCCAATAGCTTTGACTAGACAGAACTTACATAAGCAAAAGCTCTTTGGGGTTCTCAGGAGTTTTTAGGGTATGAAGTGTGAGATGAGCCACCTGACATCAGCAGGGGACCTGGGGCCAAGGAAAGACACAGCTAAAAGGAATGGTGTCCCAGCTAAAGAGGACTTCTGAACCCCAAGCTTGTTTAGTCGGAGAGACCTGTTTCTGACAGAGAGAACATATTGTCACTCTTCCTGCACTGTGACTAATGCCTGACACAAATGCACTGGAGGTAGGAAGGGTTCAGTTTCCAGGAAGAGCAGGTCAGGCACGGTGGCCGGTGGCCGCAGTGGCCACCAGCCGATGGGTGATAGGGGGATTTAATGACTCAGTGATTTTCACCTTTATGCTCTTTACCCTGTGCAGGCGCCCCCAGCCCTCAGGAAAGTGGCACCCACATCCAGGGTGGGTCTTCCCTCTTTATTATACCCAGAGGCACATCTCTGTGTGAGTCACTGAGGAGCCCAGCCTCTCCGCACAGCTGTATGGGATTATCCGGATCCAGTGTCTAAGAACAACTGTGAGTGGCAGCCATCTTCAACCTGAGACAAGCTCCTCACTAGAACCTGAGGAGATTAGAGTGCTACACCAACCCGGGACCTCTGGCCCACGGAGGAACTACGACAAGTTAGTCTCCGTTAGTCCCTGATACTTTGTTACCACAGTTCAAACCACGGAGTGCGTGGTTAATGTGCTGGGCTGTGTTCCTTCCAGCTGTTCGAGGTGATCAATTGGGTTGTTGTTGTCTGTGTAAATTACATAAGAAATAAAATCTGAGTTATTTTATGTGAAAGAGACACTTATGAGGAATTTTCTTGATTTATTAATTGATGCAGGAAGAGCCATTTTTGTCTGTTTCTCTGTCTGTTTGTCTGTCACCTACCTATGTATCTATTTATTTTGAGACAGGATCTCACCCTATATCCATGGCTTTCTTAGAACTCACTGTGTAGACCAGGCTGAACTTGAACTCACAAAGATCCACCTGCCTCTGCTTTCTCGGTGCTGAGATTAAAGGCCTAGGCACACCCATCTTGACTGTGGGGGAGACTGTTCCCTGGGCTTGGGTTTTGGACTGTATAAAAAGAAGGAATGCTTGTGAGGAGCACAGAAACGTCATTGTTCTGTGTTCTGACTGTGAATGCGACAGGAACAGCTGTTCCGAGCTCCTGTGGCCTTGACCTGGCCACCATGATGGACTACACCCTTGAACTGTGGGCTGGAATGAGTCTCCTTCAAGTTGCTCTTGTTTGGGGAATCTGTCACAGTAACCAGAAAACAGATGGAGACATTCTTCCACATGATTCTAAACTCAGTCGAGGTCACTGTCACAATGACCTATTGGACCACCTTAACTTGCTGGGGGCCCGCAGGTCTCCCGGGACACAAGCCTTCCAATGGGCTCAGCTTCAGGAAAACTGGGAGGGAGTTGCTGATCATTTCATTCTAACACGTCATTCTGATGTCCTTTCCCTTAGCCAGATGTCACACTGGCCTCCCAAGTCAGGAATCTTGAAAATAATGTGACCCCCACTTGGGGGGTGAGGTATGTTTAATACTCATTATTAATGAGGGACCTAATAAATTAAAAAAATATCTCTATACATGTGTATGTGCTGACCTAGAAAGGTCAGAAGTGGGTGTCCGATACCATGGAAGTGGAGTTATGGACCACTATGTAGGTGCTGGGAAACCCTGCTCCTCAGCAAAAGCAGCAAGTGTTCTTAACAGCCGAGCCATCGCTCTAGTCGTGAGGAACTTTTCCACCTTAGACTTAACCTTGGAGAGCTGAGTGAGTCGGGACAGTGGGCTCCAGAGACCAGGCCTATGAGTAAGCCAAACTGATATCCTGTCCTCCCCTCTGATGTCCCCCCTCACCCCGCCCGCCCCGCAATGTTCCCTCTCACCTTCTAAGTTTGTTTCTGGGTCTATTGACTTTTGTTTCTCATTAACTGAGAGGGGCAAAGGGCACGGGCATGGGCATGGAGGGGGGAGGGGGATGGAGGAAAGCGGAGAGGATACGTGGGGTTAAGCCTAGAAAGAGCACAAGCACATTTAGTTTTGGTTTTTTAGCTCTGAAAAACCACGTTCGTGCTGCCACCTGCTGTTCTGTGCGGGGATGGCACAGGAGAAAGGGCTTGGGTGTTCCTGGGCGGGGTTTTCTGTCGCTTTCACTGGGAGAGAAGCTTTGCAACAGCAAAGGGCAATAGACTTGGTGGAGAGGCGCTAGGGACAGTGCTGACTGCTCTACCCTACGCCGTTTTTTTATGTTTGTTTGTTTATTCTTTTTGGGGAAAGAAGCATTGTGTGTGTGTGTGTGTGTGTGTGTGTGTGTGTGTGTGTGTGTGATGCCACATAGCATATGTGTGGAAGTCAGAAGACAATTCCAGGCAGTTGCTTCTCTCTTTCTACCATGTGGGTCTTGATATCACTCAAGCTCTCAGGTTTGGTGGAGAGCGCTATTACTCAGCTGAGCCATTGCACCAGCTCAGTCGGCTTTTCCTTTCCAAGCCTTGCCTCCAAGCCAGGACCCTCCTTGACTCCTGGGTCCAGGACCAGGGTTGAAGGGAGATCCGGGATAGCATCAGAGGGCAAGGATGGCTCCGGTCAGTCTGGCTGCGGGCTTAGGAGACAGGGGTCAGGCTGTGGGAGTGTGTGTGTGTGTCTCTGACGACTTTGTTCTTCGTACTGTCCCACCCGCCAATTACTGGTCATAGACACTCACAGCAGGATCCAAATCAACCCCCAAAAATCCAGCCATGAGTCCAAGCTTTTAAGCCCACCCCCACCCCCTACTGCCACCATCTACAGCTAATGACACCCTCCCTTTCTGAAACCTTTTCAAAGACTGAGCCCTCTGAGGAATCTGTCTGTCTGTCCTGGCGGGTTCTTCCTTCCTTACTGTGTTCTCCAGCGCCAGCCTCATTCCGCCCTGTTCGTCTGCTCTCATGCGTTACACTCTCACTATTAATCTTATAGGGTCCCAAATATTTCTCCTCACACTTGCCCAATTACCTTCCCCTCCCCCCACCGTCATTGCCGTTCCCTTCAGTCACGGGAGATCAAAGACTGGTGCACCACAGCTGTAAAGGGGGTGGGTCCAAGCCTCGTTCAACAGGTTTATGCCAAGGCACCACTACCCAGAAGCTTCGAGACTGCCTCCAATGTGCGCAGTGTCTCTGTGCTGCCGAAGTCCTCCTCCGTAGAACGCAGAGCAATGAAGCTCCCACTAAAGAGCTGTTGAGAGGATTAAATGAGTTAATAACCTAAGTAATTTAGGAGATGCCTGGTCTTTAGGTGAACAGTAAACTTCATTACGAGTTTATGGAGGTAAGAGAGAAAAATGGTTAGCTCAGTGGCTCCCAACCAGAAGCAATACTCAATCTATAGAGATTAAAAAAAAAAAAAAAAAAAAAAAAAGTAGTGGTGGTGGTGAGGAAATACTACTGCCACCTAGTGGGTTGAGACCAGCGATGCACTCTGATTTATACCTCTGGTAACAGTTACCTGACCTGAAGTGACAACGCTGCCCAGGTTGAGAAACCTGGGGTTAGGCGTTCAGTTCCAACTTGCCTAGGCTCAAATTCCAAATTTCTTTTTTATTTTATATATAGCCTTTAGTAAATGACTGAAAATTGCTCTTTAGTTTCCTTAACTGTAAAACGGAGACAGATAAAGGCAATGCATCACACACACACACACACACCAGGCACACAGCAGACAACAATCTTGAATCTTAAACTGTTGCCCCTCCCTCCTGCCTCTACCTGTCAGGTGTGCACCACTGGGCCGTGCTGTGGCAGGGCTCTTTTTAAAAGATTTATTTTTATTTATGCAGTGGTGGCGGCGGCAAGGAGAGCACAGGATCTTCTGGAGTTTCAGTTATGAGTAGCCGTACATCACTGGACATGGGTGCTGGAAATTGTACTTGGGTCCTCTGGGAGAGCAACAGGAGCAGCAAAAGCACTTAACCCAGAGCCACCTCTAATCCCGGCGACAGGGTTCTTAAGTAGCGTTCGTGGCCAGCCGCCGTTATTATTACTTGCCACCTTACGTTACGTCTCCTCCTCTGGGAGACCTTGCTAACTCAGGGTGACACCATTTCTCTTGTGCTTATTGGATACAAGAGCATATCTTAACTATGACACCCACCTGTCCCTTGTCTGTCTTTCTCACAGGTCTGGGAGCCCCTTGAGGGACGGACTTTGTCCTGCAGATTTCAGCATCCTCAGGACTAAGTGCAGAATCTGGTACATCAGGTATGAGTTACATCTTTGGGAGGGTGTGGCCAGAGCAGAGCAGGGAAGTAGGTAGCAAGCATTGACCTTGTTGAGGGAGGTGGAGCAGTTGCTGGGGAGGTAGGCTAGGATCTGGGTGGTAGTGGAGCAGGTGATGGATGATGTGGGCACAGCCATGCTCCATTTGTGATTCCATAGTGCGAGTTCTAACCGGCAATCTGTGCCTTTCATCTCCATTATTGGGCACTATTACAATTGGTATGTAAACATTCCTCATAGGTTCATGTGTTTGAAACCATGGTCTCCAGCAATGGTGCAGTCTGGGGAGACTGTGGAACCTTTGGGATGTGTGGATTCGCTAGCAGAAGTGGGATGGCTAGGGGTCGGAGGCTGGTAGAGTATATCTGTTATGATTAATAAAAAGAAAATAAGATGATAAGATAATAAGATGTCAGGCGACAGATAGTATATTATATGAGGTTTATTAAATGAGCATGGGGGGAGAAGGAAAGGAGGAAGGGGCACCCCAAAGATGGAGATGGAGACAGAGGAAGAGAGGGGAGAGTGAGGAAGAGTAAGAGGGAAGGGCGAGGTAGGACTGTCCTTTTATATAGCTTTGGACAGGGCCATGCCCCCACGGCAGGTAAGCAATGACATCACAGGTAGGCCGACTGAAGCAGAACCCTAACAATATCGGTTTCTGTTCCTCACCTGAAAGCTCTGAGTGCTCTGCTTTTCAGTCTCCCAAGATGTGAACAGACGGCGCCACAAGCTCCCGCTGCCACAGACTAAACCTCCACGCCTTCCTCACCACAATGGATTCATACGCCCTGAACCCACAAGCCAAAATAAAGTCTCTGTAAGTTGTCAGGAGTTTTGTCCTAGTGACTAGAAATCACCAGTCACTTCTTTATCGACGGGAACCTTATTTTTCTTTTTTAAAGATTTATTTATTTTTTAAGAGGGCACCGGATCTCATTATAGATGGTTGTGAACCATGGTGTGGTTGCTGGGAATTGAACTCAGGACCTCCGGAAGAACAGGCAGTGCTCTTAACCTCTGAGCCACCTCTCCAGCCCATGGGAACCTTATCTTCTGTTGGAAGGAACAGTCCTGTGAGTAGATGAGTAGGTGGCCCAGCTGCTCCTCACTGGGCCTCTCTCATTTGGTAACGGGGTCCTGGTAGGTGGTTGACAGCAAAAGGTTCCTGTTGCCACAGCACAAGAGCACACATGCGTGAGAGGGACGGGGAGCTGCCTGAAATGCTGGACACTCATTTTACCAGTTACCTGGGGAGTGGGGTGGGGTATGGGTCCACTAACGTCACTGGGACAGGAGGAGCTTGCAGAGGGAGGGAATGTGCCCCCTCCCCAACCCCACTCTTCTCAAAAGTCCAGAAAGCGTAAAGTTTGGGGTTTTAGTAAGGATGGACGAGAGGGCTGTGAGAAGAGAGAGGCCAGTGGCCTTTTGTGGTTGGATGGGTTTTTATTATTCCAAGTCATCTCTGGCCCACTCTTTTACTGATTTGGTAAATATTGAGGCTAGGACTGAGTCACTTGAGATGGAATCCAAATATTAGTTATCTGTTGTGTAACACGTTGTCCCTTTCCTCTGTTTAAAGCAGGTATCACGTGTGATTTCACACAGTTGTTGGAGTCAGGCATCAGGAACTGGTAGAAGGGTGGTCTAGCCTCAGGGCCCCTCACAGGCTTCAGCTGTGCTCAGGCCTTTAGGCACTCAAGAGCTTGCTTGGGCAGGTCTGCTTCCAGGGTGTGGGGTGAGGTCTCAGCTCCTTGACACACGGCCCTCTCCATAGGACACTTGGGAGTCAGAGTGTTATGCAAGACCCAAGATTAAAAAAAAAAAAAAGCAAGGTCAGAGGTCAGAGTTCCTTTTTAACCCTGTTAGTTACTCTTATCACCATGATAAAATGGCTACAGAAAGGACTTAACAGAGGAAACCTTTACATGACTCTGAGTTTCTGAGGGATTCAGTTCACCGTGGCTCAGAAAGTGCAGAGATGTGGGCTAACCTGTGCTGGTGGGAGCAAGAGGCAGTGGTGTGGGTTAGCCTATCTATAGGCCCGGCTAGCAATCAATCAAGACACAGACACTTGTTATATTTTAAGATAGCCTTAGTTAACCTGGGGCAGGGCAGATATCAATCCTCTAAACTGCCTCCCATAGTGGGGCAGGCATGGGATCCCTGTCTCAATCCCATGCCATCTGCTTCTAATAACTTTTATCAAGCTACCTCCCATCCATAATCCCAAATACTTGCTCATGTTCTTCATCTGGGCTGGATTCTCCATCCACGCTGCGGGCCATGTGCTTCTCCTCCATCTAACCCATGGCGGCCTTCCTCTCTTCACTTCAGGTCTCCTTCTCCTGGTGGGGTCCTTCTTCTTCCCAGAATTCCTCTCTCTCCTAGCCCCAACTATTTCCTGCCCTGCCCAGGTGGGATGGCTTTTTATTAAGCAAAAGGTGGGTCAGGCAGCAAGTAGTAATTAACATCAAAATACATCAGATTATCCCGACATTAGCCTGTGCTGGTGGGAGCAAGAGGCAGAGGTGTGGGTTAGCCTGTGCTGGTGGGAGCAAAAGGAGCCTGTTCACAGGGCAGTGGAGCAGGGGCAGAGAAGGCCGGCTTGAGAACAGTGGTGGGTATACCCCTCAAGGCTTCTGCCAGCCACACACAATTTTCTAAAGGCTCTATAAGCAACGCTTCTCAGCCTTCTTAATGCAATGACCCTTTAATGCAGTTCCTCATGTTGTGGTGACCTTCCAACTACAAAATGATTTTCGTTGTTACTTCATAACTGTAATTTTGCTACCATTATGAAATGTAATATAAATCACTGTGTTTTCTGATAGTTTTAGGTGACCCCTGTGAAAGGGTCATTTGACCCTTAAAAGGAACACGACCCACAGGTTGAGAACCACTGTACTATTACAGCCTTTGAAACAGGCTACACACTGGGAGCAAGAGCTAAAAACAAAAGCTAGTGGGGGGAAGCTTCCAGAGTAACCTAGCCTTAGACAGTTTTACTTCCTTTATCTTCTATTTCTTACTCAGACCACCCACCCCCTAAACCCATGCACTGTGGGAAGAGATGGTGTGTGAAGGGATCTTCAAAGACAGATCTTTCAGGAAACATTTCAGCTGGGTGTGGTGGCACAAGCCTTTAACCCCAGCACTTGGGAGGCAGAGGCAGAGGCAGGTGGATCGCTGTGAGTTCGAGGCCAGCCTGATTTACAAAGTGAGTCTAGGACAGCCAAGGCTACACAGAGAAATCCTGTCTCGAAAAACAACAACAAAACAAAACAAAACAAAACAAAAACAAAAACAAAAACAAAACAAACAAACAAACAAAAAAAAAAAACAAAAAAAAAGAAAGAAAGAAAGAAAGAAAAAAAGGAAAAGAAAACATTCCAGAGCTTGGATTGGATAGCTCGAAATGACCCAAAGGAGACCAAACACAAGAGGAGGCGGGCTTACCACATCCCATCGGCTTTGTTTGGACCTTCATCTTGCAGCAAAGACTCTTTAAGTAAAGTAAAGTAAAGGCTCCTTAACGCACTGCCTATGTGGGTAGCTTGTCACCTGGAGGGGTTCTGTTATGCCCTACACATCTCTTCCTCACAAAGACGAGCTCATGGCTGAAGCTGTGTTTGTGCCTCAGCCATTGAGCTGTCTGTTTCTCTGTTCTGTCCCCCACCCCTTTTTTAATGACTTTGGTAAATCGATTCTCAGACAGTCCACCCTGTCCCACCTGTGCAGTGGCTATGGTGGCCTGAATGGGGAGCAGAGTGGTGGTGGGGAGCAAATTCATGGAGAAGGGGCGTTGCCATTCAGCTGTGTGTATGCTCTTTGCCCAGGAGACCCAGAAGATATGTTTTTCGTTTTGTTTTGTTTTTGCCACACTGAAGATGATGATAGTTTCCTTGCAGCTGTGTCAAGGGGATGGAGCAAGCATTTTCCTAAAATAACCAGGAAAAGAGAGAGGAACCCAAGTGGATGGGGGTGGGGGTAGGGGTAGGGGTGAGGGCAGGGAGGGGGGCAGGAATAGAAGGCAGGAGAGCAGATCAGTTGTGGATAGCAGAACTCAGACCTGAAGGAACTTGCTTAGGACCATTCAGTGGGGTCTCAACAGTGACTTGTCTACCTTGGGCCACTTGCCTTGACCAGTGAGGAAGCCATAGTTATTGTTACGAACACAAAGGAAGGAGAAAAGAGGCTGGCGGTCAGCAAGCCTTTAGGACACTGTAATGCACAGACATGTCTACACATGCCACAAATGGAAGTGCCGCGTCCTAGCGTAGCTCCAGGGACTTGACCTCACTGGTGCAGTGGGGAAATGGACGGGCACACAGACAAATGGACAGCTGGCACTGGGTGAACCGGGCTGTCTGACGGAGAAGACTCAGCACCAGAGAAGCACAGTGTGCTTGCTTATTTTACACAGTTGAACAGGGAGGTGAGGTTGCTGCATACAGCTGAATCAAGGGGAAAGGGCTTATGGTATACAGCCTATCCAAGGGTAGTTAACGTCCATAGGAACGGGTCTGTAGGGGAATGGTTCTCAAGCTGTGGGTCGTGACCCCTTTGGATATTGAGTGACCTTTTCATAGAGGTTGCATATCATATGTCCCACATATCAGATATTTCTATTACAATTCATAACAGTAGCAAATTACAATAATGGAAGAGCAATGCAAATAATTTTATGGCTTGGCGGGGGGGGGGGGGTGGTGGTGGTGGTGGCGAGATCACCACAACATGAGGAACTGAATTAAAGAGTTGCAGTAGTAGGAAAGTTGAGAACCACTGTTGTAAGGGATCAGTCTTTAGGCCCAAACCACCTGGGAGGAGAAAGCTATGGTGGGCATTTTCTGCACACAGTTAACATTTGTGTTAGGACCAGGAAGGCTTTGCCATTCCCCATGGGCCCGAGACATTGGAGTCCTTGATACGGCCATGTCTTTGTCAACACCATATGCTTGCTCAGGCTTTCACACACCCAGGCTTTTGTCCACTCTCCTGGCAGAAGACAGGTGTGACAGAGCGAATCATGCAGCCTGTGTGAATTTTTGTGGGAGAAAAGTGTTCGGTGCCCCTTCGCATCGACCCTCTTTAAGTGTCCCCTTAGAGTGAGGGGCAAAGGCACTTGGAAGTATGTACACCCTACTCCATGCGGGTATAATGTCTTTCTTGGGCATGAAAGGGTAAACTATTTTGGGGAGTATGGTCTTGGGGCTCAGGCTGGGGAACAACAATTCTCCATCATCTAGTTTCCCCAGGTGGGGAGCTCTGGAGAGTAACCCCGCTTCTCTGACATCAGTCACTGAGACTGTGGTGTGATGACGTCAGCGGCACGATGACGTCAGTGGCCTCTCAGTATCAGCGTGGATGTCTTGTCCTTATCTGTACAATACATGCTCTGCTTCCAGTTAGGAGAACCCTGGTTATTACAAATTCAAATAGTAATAGCCATGCTTTTCTGTGTACATTCTGTTCCCGGTACACTGCCAAATGACTGTACGTGGAAAACTGACAGAATTCTGGGAGAAGGAAGTTTTCTTGGTATTTCCTCCCGTGACTGGTACACACAGTTATCGGCTGAAGTACCCTCGTTCTTATTGTAGGGCCGGGGTGGAAAGCCAGCCCATCTTGTCCCCTTAGGATCTAGGTGGTCTCTGGTGAGGAAGACAGTTTTCGTCGAGGAGCACAAGTACCTACATAGCTGCTTTTGAGAGCCAAGGGGTAGGAGGGCAAATGGCTGCTTGTTTTGGCTCTTGGTCGGACAACCTGATCTCAGGGTCTGGGGAGCAGAGGTCTAACTTGTCAATGTAGCCACTCCATAGATTATAGAAACAAACGTTCAGTATCCCTAAGTCCCTAGTGACCAAAGCCAACTCCACAGTTTCACATGCCACAGGAAACATCAGGGATTGGACGCACCCTTTCTGTGGTCCTTGACCCTTCTCTTGCCTTTTTTTTTTACTCACATGTTGGTCCCCTTGGCAACCATCTCCTCCTTGTAAGGATGAATAGAGGTCGATTTGAATGAGGGACTCGGTCTTGTGAGGCTGGGTATGTGGGCTTGGGAACGGGGAATGTGTATATATGCATATGTACGGGCTGTGGTACAATAGAGTTTGACTCGGTTGCAGAGTAGCGCTCTCTGCTGCCCACAATGGGAACAGCACCCTATCTTCTTAGAGGCTGGGTGTGTAACTCCTTGGAGTTGCTTCTGGGGCTGCTCAGTCCTGCTCTGGGTGCTGTTTGTTTGTATTTTCTCAGGTGATGGATCTTGGTGAGGTATTCCTGAGTGGAGGGTGGGGGGACTTGTGGTGTGGGTGGCGTAGACCCCTGAGTCATGGTGAGTTCTAAGGGACTAAGTTCTACACTTTAGCTTATCTGACATTCACCATGGAGCCTTCCAGCTCCTTGGATGATCATTGGCTACCTAGGAACATGTTCCTGTGTCGGGAGGAGGCACATAGTAGGATATGGCAGTCCACAGAGGTTTTTCTGAGAGGAGGGCACTCCACTTCCCATTGTACTGAGGATATTTAGAAAGGCTGGAAGAGGATAAAAAATGTCTGGTGTAACTTTGTGTTCTTTTCCAGATTTGTTCTGGGATCAATGTAGGGTCAAGCCTAATTCTTTTTTGTTTGTTTGTTGTTTTTTTTTCAAGACAGGGTTTCTCTGTGTAGCCCCCCTGGACTTGCTTTGTAGACCAGGCTGGCCTCAAACTCACAGAGATCCTCCTGCCTCTGTCTCCCTGAGTGCTTGGATTAAAGGTGTGTGTCACCATTGCCTGGCAAACCTAGTTCTTGGGCAAAGCCTCAGTCATTGTCTTTTATGGGCAAGGGACCTAGCTATTGCAGGAAGAGAAATTGGGAGTGCTCATCTGGTGACAACAGCACCTGCCTCCTTGCCCCTGCTCCCCCCTCCTCCCCCCAAGGAGAATAATGTCACTATATTTCCTGACTGGGCCTTACACTTGTTTCCCCCTCCCTCACTTTCACAAAAGCTAACATTTTGCATGTTGTCCCACAGTGCTCTGCTCTGAGTCAGCCACCATCTTTCTAAGGTCAGTTGTATCTGCTTACACCAGATTGCCACAGCTGGGCTTGTTGACTGTGGACAGTTCCTCATAGAAAGACAGGTGGGGAAGGTCATTGGACCCTCACCTGAGAATCCTACCACGTCTCCCAACCAGCTGTATGCAAGTTTGCCCCAGTTGCACATGGCCTTCTAGGTCTCAGGGAACAGCTAGGGTTGTAAGGCTGGGAGGGAGTGGGAGGAAGTGCCATCTATGCAGCTCTGAGAAAGACATCATTCATGTTGGGTGGAGTCTTTCCAGTGTGGGTGCTTCGGGGTCACCCATGCCCCAACAAGCAAGGCCAATAAACTCAGCAGTTCCCTCAGCGGGGGGCCGGGGGGGACTTTCGTGGGAAATACTTTGATTTATTGTTGTGACTTTACAAAGAAGGGGGTAGAAGTTGCCTATTCTTCCTCCTACCCCCAGGGGGAACATTCTTGCCACCTGTGTACCTCCATACCTGGCTGCCAGGGACTTTCCAGCACCCACTCTTTGCCCTTCCACCTCACTCTGTCTTACCCCTACGCTGAGCACCTTTCTGTCTGACACTTCACCCGCAGACTTTTATTCTGAAAGAACTAAAGCCTCCAGTGGGAGGGAGGAGGCTCCAGCTGAGGCTGGTCCTGAACCAGCTCTACCCTTCCTGCTGCTTTCTAAGACAGTGACTCTGCAGCTCTAGGCTTCTTTGTCTCCAGCTGTCTCTCCTGTCCTTGTTGGCTCATAAGCAGAGAGTCTCTACAGTCGTTCCCGCTGGCCCTCTCCATACTGTAACTTCCACTCCCAAATGTAACTGATCTCTCTGTCCCCTGGCTCTGTGTCTGCTCTCGCCTTTCCTCACTCTCAGACTTTTTGATGCTCGTGTTTCTAATGTAGCCATGGAGGTCTGGTTGTTATTTGGCAGCCTGTGGCTTCCTCCAGAGATGTACAAGTCTTGCCCAGCTCCATCTTTTGCTTTAGCTCTCGAGAAAGACATGTCCTCTCCACTGTGGGTGAGGTGGAGTCTGTGGTCCTCTGTGGGCATGGCCTTGGATCTCGTTCTGGTACATGCGTAAGGTTTTCTGAACAGTGGAGACTAAAGAGACTCTACCTGGGCCCCGGCGAGACTGCGCGGTGGATAAGCCTGATGACCAAGCGGGGTCCCTCTGAGACACACATGGTGGAAAGAAAGAACAGATATCTGTAAGTTTCCCTCTGACCTCCTAGGCTGAATTGAAGTCTCGACTGAGGCATTTTTGGCTCTTCTTTGCTTCTCGGGCCTTCTTGAAGACCTGCTAACACACTTCATCCCTCATAGTCACTTTCTGGGCATAGACGAGGAGAAAGACAGAGAAAAGGGGTCTGGTCTGTGGGTGCTCACTCCTCTTTCAAAGTCCTTGACTTTCATTTTAGGCCTCAGGAATTGGCAGCTAGGGCATTCGAAGTGTGGAGATGGTATCACTGTTACAGCTCCTCATCTTTTCCTGGAAAACGGAGCTTGCTGGGAAGGTCAGGGAAACATACTAGCTCTGTCCAGCTCTTCAGTTGTGATTTCTGGGTGTCCATTGGAAGTGTAGCCAGGGCCCATCTTCATCGCTTTGTTTTTCCCTCCCTACACTTGTTCTAAGCGCTTTTGTTTGTCTTCCTTAGCCACGTTCTTGGACAGGCGAGGGTTGGGTGGAACAGTGAACTTCCTTGGTGTGGACAATGGGGATGCATGCTCACCGGCAGATCTGTTCCCAGATACGCACGTTTGCATCTCCAGCCCCAGTTTCTCTCCCTCTAACCAGCATCTCCAGCCCCAGCTTCTCTCCCTCTAGCCAGCATCTCCAGCCCCACCTTCTCTCTCTCTAACCAGCATCTCCAGCCCCAGCTTCTCTCCCTCTAACCAGCATCTCCAGCCCCAGCTTCTCTCCCTCCAACCAGCATCTCCAGCCCCAGCTTCTTTCCTTCTAACCAGCATCTCTAGTCCCAGCTTCTCTCCCTCTAACCAGCATCTCCAGCCCCAGCTTCTCTCCCTCTAACCAGCATCTCCAGCCCCAGCTGGGGGTCCCTGTTTTCTGCACAAACATCAGTTGCTCCTCTTCCCAGGTTACTATGGTCTATAGGGGAATCCAGGATGAAAGAGAAACTGGAGGCAGGGCACCCAAAATGATGTCCAACCCACTCTGTCTTCTGCAGGACCTTTCTTCTGAGAGATGCTTTTATGCAGGGCTCCCCCCGCCCCCCCTGTTCCTAAAGACCTGAAGTTTGGGGCCTATGTTATCTACAGGGACTGATGGGAGAGCAGAGGAGGAGCAGGATGACTGGGAGTGAAGCTGGGGAGCCAGGTGATGAAGATGGGAATCCCATCATCTGGGACATTATGGGCTGTTTTGGAGAGGCTGTTTGGGGACTCAAACCTGCTGGTCTTTCCTCTCCTCCTTCCGAGTTGACAAGCCCTTGGAAGTGACAGACAACCCTCCCTGCCTCCTAGCTTGGAATTCCAGTAGACATTAATGGATGCTTCCCAGAGGATAGGCTTGCTCAGTCTTGGACTGTGGATGATCAGTGTTTAGGTAGCAGACATCTGGCAAGAGAGATGGGAATGAAAGGAGTGAGGGAGGAACCAGGTTAAGGAAGTTAGGAGTTAAGTTAGAGAGATGAGACTTGCGAATATATTCCTCCCCGCCCCACAGCCTCATTCGAGAGTCTGAACTTATGTCGTCATTGCTCTGTCACTGAGCTGTACCCACATTCCTTTCCCTTCTTTAAAATGTGAGTATGTGCATGTGTGTGCAGGCATGTGTACGGTCACAGTTCACCTCCTCTGGGAGCTCACCATTCACACAACAAACAGCCTGCTTGGCTAATTCTCCTTAAGACCCTCCTGTGTGGCCTTCCCTGGTGTGGGGATGGCAGGCACGCGCCACTATATGGACATTTTTATGTGGGTTCTAGGAATGAAAGTTAGGATCCACACTAGCAAGACAAGTGCTTTACTGACTGAACGTCCTCCAAGCCTCGCAGCTCTCTTGAAACGGCCTAAGTTTCTCAGGCTGACCCTGAACTCTGTAGCCTAGCTTGGCCTTGAGCTTGCAATCCTCCTGTCTCAAGCCTACAGATATTATAGGCCTGTGCCATTAGGCATGGCTCATGATGGGGAATTTCAAGGAAAGCAAAGGAAAAGCACAGAAGCCAGAATGAAGGTAGATGCTCCTGAAAGGCTGTAGGGATACAGTGAGGAGCTGGTAAGCCCTCTTAAGGAAGGGGCCTTTCTCTGGTGTGTGGTGAATCACTGGTGAATGATTTAAGTGAGGGAGGTCACGGTCACTTTTGCTTTTTAGATGGGTCCTGTGGCGACAGGTTGTGCAGCCTTGGTTAGAGGAAGACTAAGATCGGGGATCAGTTTGGGGCAGGTGAGAAACAAGGACCTTAGGGGAAAAAAAGGAAGGAAGGAACAGCAGACAGACACTTTAGCTGAGTGCCATGCAATAGAAATAAGTCATAGAGGCAAGCCACATATGCAAAACATTCCAGAGGACCTAATAGAAGACCAAGGGAAGTAAAATTAACTTTAGGAAAAAAATATATATATATTTTTACAATGAGGTATGTATTTTAAACTTAGCACATTTCCATTTGGATTAATTACATACCAAATAGCTATCATATTGGCTAGTGAAGAAAGCTATTTTGGATGTGGTGTGTGTGTGTGTGCGCGCGCGCGTGTGTGTGTATGTGTGTGTAAGAAAACAAGGGATATCAATGTGGCTTAAGGTCTGGCGATTGCCACCCACAGACACAGTAAATATAAAAGTGGAGGCGCTTCGGGGCCCCAGGAGAGAACGGATTCAAGTTTGACCTTGGGCACACACATGGAAATGTTTTACAGACAGTCAAGAACATCCCTTTGGGGCTCATGCGATGGCTGTGGTTGGAGAGCAAATGTTGAGGACAGTTTACACATGGCAGTGGGAAACAAGGGTGCAGTTGACTTAGCACACAGAGGACAGGCAAGAGAAAAAGAAAGGCAAGAAAAAAAAAATCCTTTAGGGGCCCTGGCGTCGGCGTCAGCAGAGGCCTCTGTCTGCAAAGGAGAAGGACCTCGTAAGAAGCTATATGTAGTAAGGGGAACTGGAGGAAAAGGCGGCTAAGGAGGCAAAGTGAGACTGAGAGGCCCAGTGCCGCAGGCTCCAGGGTGAGCAGGTAGCAGCTCATTGGCCTGCATGTTTTGCTCTTGTGACTGATGATGAGAAGACTGGAGAGGTGGCTCTCTGGTTAAGAGCACTTTCTGCTCTTCCAGAGGACATGGGTTCAGCCCCAGCAGCCACATGGTGGCTCACAACCATCTGTAACTTCAGTTCCAGGGGACCTGATGGCCTCTTCTGACCTCCTCGGGCACCAGGCATACGCATGGTGCAACACACATGCAGGTAAAAGATTCATCATGGAAAAATATTTAAAGGAAGATAGGGCAAACTAAATAAACTCTTCTATTAAAAACGTAGATGAGAGCACACCTTTAATGCCTGCACTCTGGGAGGCAGAGGCAGGTGGATCTCTGTGAGCTCCAGGCCAGCCTGGTCTACAAAGCGAGTCCGGGACAACCAAGGCTACAGACAGAAACCCTGTCTCAAAAACAAAAACAAACCCCCAAACATAAAAGGGGTAGAGAAGTAGGAAGGAGTTGGAGAACAGAGGGGTTTGTTGGTCTCAGAGACTTATTTGGGGACCCTATGTCCTGCTTTGGTGGTCATTGTCCATGGCTTTGGTTTAAGGGATCACTGTTTTGGTTCACATTGTTAGGAGGTGCCCTGTCAGCCCAAGGGACGGTACCTGGCCTTTTCATCCACCCACGATCCTTATACCCTCCTCAAACTCCATTTCCACCTCAAGTTCCAAAAAGTAGTTCCAGTCCCAAGAGCTGTCATGTCCCGTCTCAGCAGCACTGCCTTTCTCAGAGCCACATGGATGTCTGTGGAGGCTGAGTCTCAGTAAGAGCTCTGCTGGCCAGCCAAGCGCTTCCTACCTGCTGCAGCTTTGTCCAGGCTGTGAGGGGCAGTGCCTGGGAGGGAAATGGATGCTAAGCCATCAGGTGGGGTGTTGGGATCCCTGCTCTCCAACACAGCTTCTCAGCAGGACCTGGAGGAGGAAGGGTGAGGTCATTACTTAGGACTTCCTGGTAGCCCTCCAAGTTCTTTTGGGACAGGTTGGGAGGTGTTATTCTCAGTGTACACAGTAATAGACCGAGTCATGCATGGGGTGCTGTCTGGAAAGAGGCTCCGCGCAGACACCAGATCAGTCTCCATACACGGTGTGGGAAGGTCTGACTACCTGGGGCTTTAATAAGGCTGAGCCCTTGCTGTATAGTGAGAGGTGCTCTCACCCCTCTGGCCCAACGATGAGCGATGAGCTCGGGGTCTGGTGTCTGCAGCCTGAAGGAGAGGCAGGGACTAGGCAAAGTCAAGGCTGGCTTCAGCTTTTTCTGTGGAATAACCTTGAAGCTGTCAGTCATTTCCAAGAGTCAGTTTTGGCCTTCATGCGGTCTCTAGCGGGGACAGGAACCCCAAGGGGCAGGCTCCTGTTGCAGGTTGCTGCGCTGGTGTGGCAGCGTGAAGCAGCTGTGAATCCTAGCTTTATTCTTAGACGTGTGTGTGTGTGTGTGTGTGTGTGTGTGTGTGTGTGTATGGTGGGGGTGGGGCAGGGAGAAGTGGCGGAGGGAGGGGCATCCCGAGGTGTGAGAGAAGATGAGAAAGGCATGGACCCCAAGCCTCCACAGCTCCCTCACAGTTGGCTGAGTTGGGGGGGGGGTTCCTTACACAGGTGGTTCTTGGCCTTCTGAGGCTTGTAGGAGGGAGACAGAGTGCTGAGTTCAAGAGAAAGCAAGGGGGTTCGGGACCCAGGCTTTCCCCGCTCAGTTCTGAGTCCTGGTTACCGTCACCCCTCAGCCCTTTCCCAAGACACATCATCATAATGGCTTGGGAGATACTGAAATCATGGTATACCCTGCCCCCCAGCTGCCCGCTTGCCTCCTACACTGGCCAACGTTCTTGGCCTCTGGCTTCACAGGCCGCGGGCAGGCCAGCTCCATCATTGTTTAAAGGTGGGGGAAAGCAGGAAGCGTGAGGAGCAGGGAAAAGAGAGCTTAACGTTCCAGATGCTGGTGAACTGCCCTACAGGAGCCTGTGCCGAAAGGGTGCAGGGAGTCCTCCCTCTTCCTCATCTCAGGGCCCTTGTCATCGTTTCTTTTTCTTTTCTTTTCTTTTTTTTTTTTTTTTTTTTTCCTGGCTCTCCTCTGGCTCCCACGGGCCCTGGGTTGGAACTGAAATGCTAGAATTTCCTACTCAAGGTTTTGCCTCCCGGTTCCCAGAAAGCACGCAGCAGGCACTAGCTGATGGAACGGGCTGTGAAAAGAGGTTAACGCAGAATTGGAGGTGGGTGACGCGCGCGCGGATACTGCCTCTCTTGGCCACCCTTGAGTCTGTTGACGTCTCTGTCTCACCCCACCTCCTGGCTTTCAGCTAGGTCTTCCGATGCCCCTTGTATCTTGTACCCTCCCTCCATGGCTTTTCAGCGTCCTCTCTAGCCCCCGCAGTTCCTCCGCTCCCCCAAACTGCAACCCAGGGGAAGAAGCCCTAACACGTTCTCCCGCCTCTGCTCCCCAGTCGCATTGGTTCCCAACCCCCCTTGCAGCACCTGGCGCCCCCAGTCTTCCAATTGGCCAGTGGCCCCATCAATCTTTGCCGGGCTGTGCTGACGTCATCCTGCAGTAGCGGGGATGGGGTGGGAGTGAGAGAGAGCGAGAGTGAGGACGCTGGGCTGGAGACGGAAGAGAAGCTACTGCAAGTCTCCCATCTCAGCCACCCAGCGGGTCTGCTGTATGGACTAGTGTGCTCAGCAGGCTCCTTCCCGGTCGTGTCCCGCTGCCCTCCCCTCCTTGCAGACTCTCTGCATTCCTCCCCCAAGGTGGCCTTAGCAGGCTTGTGGCTCCCAGGGGACAGGAACGCCTGGCCTGGCGTGCTTCACACCGCACCATGACCCTGCTGCTGCTGCTGTCCCTCTTGCTGGCCTCTCTGCTTCAGCTCAGCTCTGGCAACAAAGGTGAGATAGACTGGAAAGGGGGCCTTTGAACTAGGGCGTCAGGCTGAGCTATGTGGAGGTTCGGAGGGAAGAGGATGTTGAGGCTCTCTGGTTCCTGACAGGTGTCCTTTCCCCTTTCTGACAATCGCTTTTCCATCCTTTCCTTAGACCTGGTCCCATCACCCATCTCACTTCCGAGGGCCACCCCCTCCTCTCTGGTCCATCTCTACATGTGCTTGCCCAGCGTCCTGCTTGTATTTGCTCTCCATTCCCACCTGGGGGTCTCTTTGCCCGCCCCCTCCCCCAACTCCTCCATACTGGTATATACCTCCTGTCTCAGAGGGACTTGCCCCCTGGGGGTGACATTCCCTCAGCTTCGTTTTCACTGGGTGTGCGTGCACACTAAGGGTGTGTGACAGATCCATCTGGTAGTCTTCATCCCTTCCTGGGGGAGAAACTGTGTACCTCAGCTCAGCAATTCTGAGCACGTATTTTTTTTTTTTCTCCCCGTGTCCCTCTGCCTGCATCCATACCCTTCTGCCTGCATCCGCTGGGTTGTGGGTTACCACAGCTGCCCTCTCTGGCAGACAGCAGATAAATTCAGCTGGATGAGACTGCCAGAGGGAAGGGGAGGGTGGGGCTCCGGGGCAGAGGGTTCAGGTAGGCAGGGTGGAAGGAGAAAGGCTGAAAGGGGCAGAAAGGGGCGTGGGGTGCTCCAGGAAAGAGGTGAGGAGGGAATGTGAGGAGGAAAGGGAGGCTGAGGAGTGGGAAGGGAATTAGGAGGGGACAGGAAAGGGAGAGGTAGAAGAAGGAGGGAGGAAAGTCAGGAGGAAAGGTGAGAAGTGGGGGAGGAGAGAGCTGAAGAAGAGGCAGGGAGCAAAGGCTGGAAAAGAATGGACACTGGAGAGCAGACAGCCATTGGGGAGAGGGACGGGGAGAGGGGCTCAGAGGCCGCAGAGACAGGGGTTACAGGGTCCCTGGCTCTGCCCTTGGTGTCCTCAGCTCTTCTGTCACCTATGACCTACCTCTTGGTTCTTGACCTTCTTGTCACTTCCTGCTTAGCCTCCCATACACCATCTTGAGGCTTTCTCTTTGGCCATTAGGGAAGGAGGTTATCGTGGTCATTTTCAAGAAACGGGGAGGCCCGCAGATACCAGGACATTTGCTGGGCTGTGGCTAGAGGAGTGACTAGAAATCGGAATTTCTTCTCATCATGAGATACTGGGGTGAGAGTCCTCTGATGACTCAGTTTCCCTCGGATGATCTATCTATTCTCCCCGCTCTATGTCTGGCTTTGGGAGCATGGGTGGGTGTAATGGAGTTTGGTAGACCAAGTGGTGGAGGCTGGATCTAGGGAGGAGATGGAAGAGACATGTGCACTCCCCTACAACCTCTCAAGAGCTGGAGGGAAGTTGGTCCTAGAGAAGAGACCCTACTTGAGCAGTGTCTGGTAGGAGAAAGGGTGATGTGGGGTAGACAAAGCTAGGATTCAGTCAGGTCTGTAAGAGTTCAGGGAGTGTGGGGTGTGGAGGTCTTGAGCGGATGGACCTAGAAATGGACTGGTTCTGACTGGATTCTCGTGAGTGCGGGGATGGGAAGAAAGGAGGGGGTTCGCTGTGTTTCTAGGCCAGCTCTATAATCCCTTAGGATGACATCTCTGCTGGATCCAGTCATGACATTGATTTCTCTGTGTTATCCCTGCCCCTTGCTGTCCCCCTCCCACTGTCCTATATACATGTCTCCTTTCCTGTCTCCTTTCCTGGCCTGGAGTCTCAGTCAGACCTGAAGCAGTAGAGAGGAAAGGGTTGGAATTCAGTAGGAGGTGGGAGAAACCACTGAGCTCTCAGGAGACTGGTCCCCTCTTTCCCTAGGTTTAACTCTCCCTTCTTTTATTCCATCCCTGTCCTTTCTCAGGACCTTCTGAGGGCTTATCATTGCTTCTCGAGTCCGCAGTCACCATCTGCTAAGACAAAAACACCTTAAAGGAGAGTCTTTGTCCCTAACCACGATCCACCCCCGTCCCCCCGGGGCGGGGAGGTAAGATGGTGGTCCCTCCCCACAGGAAGGTAGTTGCCATGAAACTCTCTATCCAGTTATGGGAGAAGTCTGTGACCTCCCACAGAGACTCAGATTCCTTCGGTAGTGCATCCTTGCAAGGTGGCAAGGTATGGGAAAGGCGTTGCTGTTGGATGTAGGCTTAACATAGACTGCATCCAGGGAATGGAGGTCCAGCTCATAAGTCCTTTCTCTCTTCTCCCTGGGTTGGGGCCAGCCAACAAGCACAAGCCATGGATCGAGGCAGAGTACCAGGGCATTGTCATGGAGAATGACAACACTGTCCTGTTGAATCCACCACTCTTTGCCTTGGATAAAGACGCCCCGCTGCGCTATGCAGGTAATTGGGGCTACAACAGCAGGGTTGAGGAAAGTGGGTGGGAAGGCAGAAGACAAAGAGGGGGGCGGGGTGGCGGGGTTGGTCCTGGTAGTGGGAGCAATAGGAAAGTGGGGCACAGGCCTGGGAAAGGCATCAGAGAAAGTCGGGGGGGGGGAGTGCAAGAAGGGAAATGAGCTGCACTGAAGAATGAAGAAGTTGCAAAGGATGCCAGAGCTGATCAGCCAGTCGCTAGCCGTTATTAGAATATGCAGACCTCAGAGCTGCTGTCTCTGAGCGTGTTGCTCAGGAAACCTGGCCCTCACCGTTACTTCACGTCATCAAGAGAACAAGGCTCGAGTTTGGGAGGAGATGTGCAGCTGGGCATGGTCCAGCCAAGAAGGCTAAGGGCTGGCAAAAGATGCTCCAGGTCACATGAAGCCTCACTTCTCCTCTTCCTGCCTTGCCAGGTGAGATCTGCGGCTTCCGGCTCCATGGGTCTGGGGTACCCTTTGAGGCTGTGATCCTAGACAAGGCAACAGGTGAAGGGCTGATCCGGGCCAAGGAACCTGTGGACTGTGAGGCCCAGAAGGAGCACACCTTTACCATCCAGGCTTATGACTGTGGCGAGGGGCCTGACGGCACCAACACCAAGAAGTCCCACAAGTGAGCAAGGCCTGTCCCCTGCCTATTGTTATGAGACCCTTTCTCCCTTCTTCAGCAATGGCCTCTTGGAGGTGGGGCTCTCCTTTGTAAGCTAAGACTCTGATTCTCCATTGAGCAAGTTCAGTTACTTCAGCTGCTTGTTAGCAGAGGATAGACCAACCTCAACCTGGGGAATATAACCCATGACCTCACTTATGCCAGGGAAGCACACTACCAATGGGCTATGTCTCCAGCCCAAATTTACTATTGCAAAGTTACTACACAACAATGCCCACTTTATTCTTTCTCTGTGACAACTAGATTGTGGTTTGTTCTAGCATAAAAATAGGGCTTTCTTAGTCCCTGATCAGACTGACTAAATGGCACCCTGCCCCAACTATTCATAGCGTTTAGGGATCTCTGGTTAAGGTCACAAGCACACAGGAGAGTTACAACCTTGGACAATATACTTAGCCTTTCTGGTCTTGCTTCTCCTTGTCTATGAGATAGAGGTGTTGCTGGGAATATTATGTGAGGTGTGCGTATAAAAAGTGTGTACTTTGCACTTGCTGTACAGCATACAGGCATTATGGTGATGGTGAGCACAGTGCACACGAAGCCAGACCCCTACCAATCGCCCCCTCTGGTCCATTTGCAGCACACAGCACAGAGTACACATCAGGCTTGTGACATCCACACAGCTTGGAGGGGCCCAGGAGGTTAGGGATGGTCCTGGGCAGGCCATAGATGAGGATCGGGTCTCCAACATCTACCTCTGCTACCTGCTAAGTTCTCGCTTGAGAATTGAGAAAGGTCAGCAAGACCTAACCCAGGACCACCAAGAGGCATCAGAGGTTAGAAGGGTCTTCGTGGCTAGTTTCCTATTTGGAGAGAAGACCTTTGTCTCTGAGCCTGCGAGGCTGGCTCTTGGCTTGAGGGGGGGCATAGAACAGAGGTCCCAGACCTTGTTCTCTTTGCCTGGGAGGGGGTGTGAGTGGGGGAGCGCCCCGACTGACATGTACGATTTAGGCAGGAGAACTGCTCGATGGTATCAGACAATTTCTGACTTTCAGTCAAACGCCACTTCCCTGATGGCTGGTTTTAACTTGGTAGTCTCTGTCTTCCTCATTTCTTCTGTAAGAATTGATTTTTGGTTAAGTCTGGGACCTGGTGAATTTTTTTTTTAATAAATTTAAATTTTTCTTTCCTTTCCCTTCCTTACCTTGGCACCCTAGTGAGGGTTCCCCAATGACACTCAGCTGCGTGTGTTATGGGACACGTGGACGGACAGAGCGGGCATCTGAAAGGGATTAGGTGTATGCTGAGTCTACTCATCCCCTTTTTCCTCATCCCCCTGTTCAGCCTTCCAGACAAAAGTCGCCCAAATGGCTTCTTCTATTCTCTAGACTTGTTTCCTTCCCCTGTCCTGCCCCACATCACTAGCCCCTCCCTTGGGCCCTCCTCCTTGTACAGTTTTACATCTGCCATGACTTAGGCACAGTCTGGTGCCCCTCGGAGTGGGAGTGAGCGGTCTCACGGGTAGACCGGCTTCCTCCTGCTCATCCCCGAGCTGGATCCTTGAGTGCGTGTTGATCGGTTTCTGCAGCCAGCGAATGCGTCCATGTCTGTTCTGTTCCTGTGCGCGCAGGGCAACCGTGCATGTGCGGGTCAACGATGTGAATGAGTTCGCCCCAGTGTTTGTGGAGCGTCTGTACCGCGCTGCAGTGACTGAGGGGAAACTGTACGATCGCATCTTACGCGTGGAAGCCATTGATGGGGACTGCTCCCCTCAGTACAGCCAGATATGCTACTATGAGATCCTTACGCCCAACACCCCTTTCCTCATCGACAATGATGGTGAGTCTCCCCCTTTTTCCCCCTAGCTGCCCAGGACCCTCTGCTCTCCATGTGACTGACTCATGGGAGCATCTTCTCTACTCCTGCCCCTCTCTTCAGACCCCTTGTTTCCCTCTTTGCCCCTGTGTGAGCCGCCCCCCCCCCCCCCCCCCAGGTACTTCCTTCCTACTCTCTGCTAAGTGCACCTGCTGATGCTGTCTCCCCTGAGCTTCCCGGACCTTCCTGGTCTTCTCTAGAGCAGCGGTTCTCAACCTGTTGGTCTCGACCCCTTTGGGGGCTTGAGTGACCCTCTCCCAGGGGTCTCATATCAGATAGCCCACACATCAGACATTTATTGTAGCAAGTTACAGTTATAAAGTAGCAACAAAATAATTTTATGCTTAAGGTTACCACAATGTGAGGAACTGTGTTAAAGGTTGACGCTCTAGTGCGCCTGACCCGCGTGTCCTCCCGTTTCCCACCTCAGGCAACATTGAGAACACAGAAAAGCTACAGTACAGTGGCGAGAAACTCTACAAGTTCACGGTGACAGCGTACGACTGTGGGAAGAAGCGGGCAGCGGACGATGCTGAGGTGGAGATCCAGGTGAAGCCCACCTGCAAACCGAGCTGGCAAGGTGAGGGAAGCGCTCACCAGGGACCGGCTTGCCAATCATCTGTCACCTTGTCCTATTGCAACTCTTCCCCGCTCTGATGGCCGTGGGAGGTAGTCTAGATCCTGGAAGCTCATTTCCAGGCAGGCTTCCATCCTGGTCAGGCCATCTTCTTCAGTAGGGGCTGCCTTGCCATCTGCCTTTCTCTCTGTCTCACCTGTGCAGGCTGGAACAAAAGGATCGAATATGCCCCAGGCGCCGGGAGCTTGGCTCTGTTCCCGGGCATCCGCCTGGAGACGTGTGATGAGCCACTGTGGAACATTCAGGCCACCATAGAGCTGCAGACTAGCCATGTGGCCAAAGGCTGCGACCGAGACAACTACTCCGAGAGGGCGCTGCGGAAGCTCTGTGGTGCGTGTCCCCTTTCTCCCAGGACCATCCCTTCCCAAGCATATCCCTCACCTCCTCTGGCCGTTGCAGGGAGAGGCGCGTGGGTAGCTTTTGTGCTCCTTAGGACAGGCAGAGAAGGCTTTGGCAGAGATGTGTCATTGTTGGACCTGTCACTAGGTGCATCACAGAACAGTCTCTGGGAGTGATGAAGAGTTGGTGAATGGGTTGAGTTAATGAGAGATGTTTCTAGAAGAAAGAGAGCTATCCTCCTCTTGTCTTTGAAAGGCTACAAGAGGAGGCGAACCATTGTCTGCCTCTTCTTTCCTACTCCCTTCTCATTTCCCCAGCTGCTGCTGTTTCAGCTCTGATGCTTGTGCCTCTCGGGGTCTCTGCAGGTGCTGCGACTGGGGAAGTGGATTTGTTGCCCATGCCCGGCCCCAACGCCAACTGGACAGCAGGGCTCTCTGTGCACTACAGCCAGGACAGCAGCCTCATCTACTGGTTCAATGGCACCCAAGCTGTGCAGGTTCCCCTGGGTGGCCCAGCAGGCCTGGGCTCTGGGCCACAGGACAGCCTCAGTGACCATTTTACCCTGTCCTTCTGGATGAAGCATAGCGTGACTCCCAGCAAGGGGAAGAAGGAGGAGGAGACCATCGTGTGTAACACAGTCCAGAATGGTGAGCCCTGACCTCTGAGGTGGGACACTGGCTCCTTATCCTGCATTTGTCATCTGTCACTACCCAGTGAGGACTGTTGACAGGTCTCTTCCCCTGTTTTAATTTGTAAGTTGCTGTTTTTTTTTTCTTTCTATTTTTTTTTTTTAAAGACCGGCTTGCAATGTGGTCTTGAACAGTCCTCCTGCATCAGCATTCTGAGTGCTGAGGCTGCAGGATTGCCCCATTGTCCTCCCCGTGCCCCGCCCACCCCTTGCCATGTTGCCTAGGCTGACCCTGAACTCCTGGCCTCCAGAGAGCCTCCTGCCTCACTTTGCCTAGATTGCTGCAACTATGGCAAACACATCACGCCCAGCTCACGGGCTGGTTTTCCACCCCTGTGACTTGCTGAGACTTGCTGAGATGGTATTTTGAGATGTTCCTGCTCAGGGTACAGTGGGACTGGCTCCCAAATGACATTATCCTTCTCACTGGCAGTTGCCAAGTTAGCCTCCCTGCACCCTGTCCTATCTTTTCACCCACCAAAGCCACCATTGCACACAGTGATGGTTCATCCATCCCTTCTCTTTCACCCCTAGTCCGCCCTTCTTTTCCTAGGAGCTGATTGGCTCTGTCTCCACACACCCTTTTCAATGGCACTGGGAATGAGAGCTTGCCTTTGTCCCTTTGAACCCTTTCTTGCCTCAGGCCTGTGCTTGACTCCTGTCCTCTTCCTGCCCCTTAGAGGATGGCTTCTCTCACTACGCCCTGACTGTCCATGGCTGCAGAATCGCCTTCCTCTACTGGCCATTGCTTGAGAGTGCACGTCCAGTGAAGTTTCTCTGGAAGCTGGAGCAGGTGAGGCTCGGCGGGCTCTGAGAGAGCCGGGTGGCTGGAAGTAACTTTTAGGGATGGGGGCTTCAGAGCTGCTGGGGTTGTTGTTGTCTCCGATGCTCTGTCAACAACCTCAGCTCCCCGCCTCTCCCATTAGTCTACCCCAGATTGTCCTGTCCTCGCAAGGCTTGCGGCCTAGAGAGGCATTCAAGGATGGAAGGGAAGGAAGGACCGCTGTCTACTCAACCTGACCTGCCATCTTGGCTCTTGTTTTATTGCCTTTTCTTCTATATAACCCATATAACAGTGTATGTCTTTGATTCTTAGCTGTAACCAGGAAACAGAGTGACGCTGGGGTGCAGTTCACAGCTTAGCGTGGAGTGTTGATTGGGAAGCCAGCTGCTTTTCAGTACAGGTTATTTATTTATTTTTTTGTTTTGTTGTTTTGCTTTTTCAAGAAACGGTTTCTTTGTATAGCCTTGACTGTCCTAGAACTAGCTCTGTAGACCCGGCAGGCCTAGAACTCACAGAGATCCACCTGCTTCTGTCTCCTGAGTGCTGGGATTAAAGGTGTGTGCCACCACTGCCCAGCTAGTATTTTTAAATTTTGTAATTTTCACTTTATAGGTTTTATTTTTATTACTTCTTAAGATAGGGTCTCTTGCCAGGCAGTGGCAGCACATGCCTTTAATCCCAGAACTTGGGAGGCAGAGGCAAGTGGATTGCTGTGAGTTCGAGGCCAGCCTGGTCTAAGTGAGTTCAGGACAGCCAGGACTACGCAGAGAAACCTTGTCTTGAAAAGCTGAAAAAAAAGAAAGAAAAAAAAGGATCTCTTTGTAGCCAAGGCTGATCTTGAATTTGCTAAATAGTAGGGGATGGCCTTGAACTCCTGACCCTTCTGTCTCCACTTCTCAAGTACCTGGGTTACAGGTGTTACCACCACGCCACGCTAAACTTTAGCCTTTAAAAAGAATTCTACATCCTGAGGTTGCTGTATGATTAAAAAATACAATAGAGGACTGGAGAGATGGCTCAGAGGTTAAGAGCACTGTCAGTCCTTCCAAAGGTCCTGAGTTCAATTCCCAGCAACCACATGGTGGCTCACAACTATCTATAATGAGATCTGGTGCCCTTGTCTGGTGTGTAGGCACATATTCAGGCAGAATGCTGTATAAATAAATAAATAAATGTTTTTTTAAAAAGTCCAGTTCATTTCTCTTTAAAAAAAAAATACAATAGAGCTTTAT
Source organism: Acomys russatus (assembly GCF_903995435.1). NCBI lineage: Eukaryota > Metazoa > Chordata > Mammalia > Rodentia > Muridae > Acomys > Acomys russatus. The sequence continues at coordinate 50,538,165 of NC_067149.1, read as the reverse complement.
AGACTTAAAACCACTCTCCACACGTAGTTATCACTATTTTGCCCATGCTTATGAAAGATATGTAAAAATGGACAAGAGTTAAGATCCTCTCTTAAACCCACACCTCCAAGTTGCAGTCTGTTTTTTGAGATGGTCTTTACTCTTGAGTCCAGGCTGGCCCTGGACTTGTAATCCTCCTGCCTCTTCCTCCTGGGTACTGGGACTGTAGGTTTGTGTTGCCATGGCCAGCACATCCTGTCTGTTGACTCTCCAAGTTGACTGCAAAGACCAGTGAGGGCCGGTTTGAGTTTCTGTCTTCTACCTTCTCTATAAACCTGGCGGTGTGATTTATAAATGGAAAAAAAGTGCAGCAAAGAGGAGAGAGGGGAGGGCCTGGAAAGCCTATAAGGGTACATAAGTGGAGTCTGCTTACACAAGCTTTGCTGTCTGTGCACATGTTTAGGGGCAGGATTTGCCATTTGCTGCTTCTGGATCTTTCCCCATGTCTTGGCCTTCTTACCCTGCCTCCTTCTTTTCCCTGGGATGCTGAAGATTGAGTTTAGGGCCTTACTCTGCTACTGAGCTGTGGCCCAGCCCACTTTTTGTTGTTGTTTTGTTTATTGGTTCTCTTTTTATTTATTTTTCCCTTGTATATTATATCCCCTCCCGACTGCAGTTTCCCCTCCCTCCCCTTCTTCCCCTCCCCCTCCCCACACTCCCTCTCCCCATCTTCTTTTTTCCCTCTGAGCCACCCTATTTACCTCCCCTCAGAAAAGAACAGGCCTTTCAGGGACATCAACCAAACATGGCATAACAAGCTATAGTTTGGCACAGATTCTCACGTGAAGACCGGATGAGGCAGCACTGCAGGAGGAAAAGGGTTCCAACAAGTAGGCAGAAGAGCCAGAGACAGGCCCTGCTCCCACCGTTAGGAATCCCACTAGAACACCAAGTCCCAGCCAGTAGATTCTGTGGGCCTTGTTCTTGTTTCGTCTTTGATCTCTTGGCTCCTTCAATCCTTCCTCCCCCTCCTCCGCAGGACTCCCCGAGCTCCGCCTAATGTTTGCCCAGCAGACTTTCTACTTTTTATTTTAGGACAAGGTTTCACTAGGTTGCCCAGGTTGGCTTTTAACTCACTCTGTAGTCAAGGCTGTCCTTGAACTTGTGATCCTTTTGTCCCAGACTCCCAAGGAGCTGGATGACAGGCCTGTTCACCATGCTAGGCTGAGTGTGTGTGTGTGTGTGTGTGTGTGTGTGTGTGTGTGCGTGTGTGTGTGTGTGTGTGTGTGTGTGTGTTGCTGGGGACTGAATACAGGGCCTTACATATGCTAGGTAAGTGCTCTGTCACTGAGATGCATCCCTAGTCCTACTTTTTAAATTTTTCTTTATCTTTTTTTTATTTAAAAGCATCCATTAAACATCAATTAAGTGCCCACCTTTTCAACAGATAGATTCTAGGGATACAATGGAGTTCAATAACATTAAACAAAATATTCAGTTTCATATTCAATTTCATTAGCTTATATTTTAGTTAGGTAAATAAGGTCTTTTATCTTTTTTCCATCCATGCCTTCTGTTTCTTTTTCCACTTCCTCTTTTTGGCAGAGTTGGAGATCTAGCCCAGGACCTTTTGTGTGGCAGATTAACCCTTGAACCCTGAGTCAGCCCTAATGGAACTAGAGGAGCTAAAAAAAAAAAAACAAAACAAACAAAAAAAAACCCCACCTAAATAGGAGCAGCAGATGGAAAATCTCTGAGGCAGTGAGGTGTGGCACAGGAGGCAACTGGGGGGGGGGGGGCGAAGCGGTGCTCGGAGAGACAGCAGTGGCTTTAGGAAGCCTTTGTCTGAAGGCCTTGAAGCAGAAATATGACTCGTCAGAGTTATGTTTGAAGACCATCACTTGGACAATTGTGAGGGGAGTATACTAAATAGGTAGAGCAACGGAAGTAAGCCAGGTCTAGTGGCATAGGCCAGTGATCCCAGCCACCTTGGAGGATGAGGCAGGAGGATTGAAAGTTCAAGACTACCCTGACAATTTAGTGAGACTTTGTTTGTTGTTGTTGTTTTGAGACAGGGTTTCTCTTGTAGTCCTGGCTGTCCTGGACTTGATTTGTAGATCAGGCTGGCCTCGAACTCACAGAAATCCATCTGCTTCTGCGTCCTGAGTGCTGGCATTAAAGGTGTGTGCTACCACTGGTCTTGGCTCTTTTGTTGTTGGTTTTTTTTTGAGACAGGGTTTCTCTGTGTAGCCCTGGCTGTCCTGGAATTAGCTTTGTAGACTAGGCTGGCCTTGAACTCACAAAGATTGCCTGCCTCTGCCTCCCAAGTGCTGAGATTAAAGGTGTGTGCCACCATTGCAACAGCATTGTTGTCCTAGTCACCATCACCATCATCATCATTTGGGGATATAGCTCAGTTGGCAGAGTGCCTGCCTACAGATGGCAGTCCAGAGATGAAGAGAAACCCATAGCTGTTAGTTTTGCTTGGCCTTGAGATGAAAGCACCTGCTGAAGGTTTGGGTTGGAGGATGGGGATGTGAGGAGAGCTGGGGAGCCAACTGGCTTCTATCTTATATGTGTTAAGTTTGAGATGGCCAAAGACAACTGAATGGAAAGCCCAGAATTCAAGGAGAGCTCTGGGCTGGACATAGACATGCAGCAGTGTTACCAGTGTGAAGGTGGAGTCTCCCAGAAAAAGGTGTAAAGCAGAGAGGGGAGAGGGCCTGTGCTGAGCCTCGAGGGCTCTCAACACGGGGAAGGGCAAGGCAGAGACCTCTGTTCCCTCCTCTACCCATTTTGATGACTCCAGGAGAAACAGCAGAGGCTCCTGTTGGGTTAGAAACAACCCTGGAAATCACAATGTCATCCATTTATTTATTCATAAATATTTCTGGAAAAATTCATTTACAACAATGTTTTTTTGTTTCTTCTTCTTCTTTTATTATTATTATTATTATTATTATTATTATTATTATTATTATTATTATTATTATTATTATTCTGGACTCAAATGATCCTTCTGTCTCAGCCTCCTGACTCGCTGGACTTTAGGCATGTGCTCCTGTGGCTAGCTCTGTTATAGTTTTACATGCTTCTCTGACTCACGGAGTTTTCTGTACTAGGCTGCCTGTGCTGTAGATTTTGGGTGAGGTTACTGTACCTTGAGCTGAGCAGGGCAGCCCTGCTGGAAGAACTGGGGTTGTGTAGATCCGTCCTATTTTAGGACACAGAGTAGGGTTGGGAACTAGTTCCTTGGAGAGCAAGTAACTGTGGGGCTCTTGCCTTCACTTTGCACCTCCAGGTATGTGACGATGAGTGGCATCACTATGCCCTGAACCTCGAGTTTCCCACAGTCACACTCTATACTGATGGCATCTCCTTCGATCCTGCTCTCATCCATGACAACGGTCTCATCCACCCCCCCAGGAAGGAGCCTGCACTCATGATTGGGGCCTGCTGGACTGGTGGGTTCCCTGACCTTCTCAGTAAAGACTCAGTGGCTTTAGGGCTGTTAGGGGAGGGGGTCAGGTGAGGAGCGAGGGTGGCCTGGCCCTGCCCCCCCTCCCCGCTGAAGAGGCTGCCCCTTGCATGTCCCTAGAGCTAGGCGGGGTGACTCTACTCTGAATGACCTCCGCTGGAGGAGACCTCTGTTTCTGACGCACCCTCCCCATTGTGTGGGTCAGCAGCCTAAGCATGGTGGGATTTCTACCCACAAATCCACAGGGTAACTCCAGCTAGCTCTCACTTTGTCCCCTCAAGGTGATGAGGATTTCCACAGCCTCTCTGTAGCAGGACAGGAGCACTTCAGAGGACTGTTAGTCTCCCGTTTGTACACCCCAGAGTTGTCCTGTTTCCTCTGCCACAGAGTAGTCTGTAACAGAGGCCCACAAGGTTGGGGGATGGCACGAGAGCAGTTGGGACTCTGCTCAGAGCCTGCCAATCCTACATGGCCTAAGAGGACTTAGCAGAATTACAGAACTTCTTGTCGCTGCCCTCAGCTCACTGCCACTTTTACCCCCTCTTGGTTTGCAGAAGAGAAGAACAAAGAGAAGGAAAAAAGCGGAGACAACAGTACAGACACAACCTCAGGTACACCGTGTGTAAGAATCGAAGACCAGAGTTCCAATCTCGACTGTCCCACGTGCGCTTCTCTTTCTGCCCCAATCCAGCCTTTCCAGTTTCTGCTTCACCTGCCACCATGTACAGGGTCTCTAAGTTTTCAAGACAGGGTCTCCTTGAAGCAGGAAAGCTGGATGTAGCTTGGCTGGATTCTGAGTGTTTTTTTCCCCCTGCCCATAGAATGTAGCAACATTTTTCTTGCTGATTTTCTACACAGCAGAAAGCAGGTGGCAGGAGGGAGCAGTCTAGGTATCTATGAAGCGCGCGCGCGCGCACACACACACACACACGCATCCTCGTCTCCCTGCGTGTCCCTGGAAAGACGCTCTCTCTCACAGCCCATACCCTCATTTCCTGTGGTTTCCTCCTTTCTCCTCTCAGAAGCTTCTTACATGTCCACTCTTCTTCCTCTCCTCCTCTTCCTCCTCTTCCTTCCTCCTCATTGTGTTTTACCTCTTCCCCTTCTCCCTTTTGTTCTTCCCGTGTGCGCTAGGGGATGGAACGCGGAGCCGCACACACTCTAGTCAAAACTTCTGTCCTGCCTTTTACGTCACCTGTCTTCTCCCTCCCATCCCTCACCCCAACTCCTCCCTCCCATCCCTCACCCCAACTCCTCCCTCCCATCCCTCATCCCCACTCCTCCCTCCCATACCTCACCCCCACTCCTCCCTCCCATCCCTCACCCCCACTCTTCCCTCCCACCCTTCACCCCAACTCCTCCCTCCCATCCCTCATCCCCACTCCTCCCTCCCATCCCTCACCCCCACTCCTCCCTCCCATCCCTCACCCCCACTCCTCCCTCCCATCCCTCACCCCCACTCCTCCCTCCCATCCCTCACCCCCACTCCTCCCTCCCATCTCTCACTCCCACTCCTCTCTCCCATCCCTCACCCCCACTCCTCCCTCAACCCCCATCTCTTCTAGTTCCATATTTTCATTTTCATTCTCCAGCCTGTCGGTTCTTCCTTTCTCTCAGCCCCACCCTCAGCCCACCTTTCCTCTGCTCCTCTTTGCTCCTCTCATCACCCGGCCTGCTCCTGTGTTCCTGCCCTAGGAAACCCCTTGCTGATCCACCACTACTTCCATGGCTACCTGGCTGGTTTCAGCGTGCGTTCAGGTCGCCTAGAGAGCCGTGAGGTCATCGAGTGCCTCTATGCATGTCGGGAGGGGCTGGACTATAGGGATTTCGAGAGCCTGGGCAAAGGCATGAAGGTATAGTCCTTTCCATTCCCTCTCTTTCCCGGCATGCCCCTGGCCTTCCCCTTGGCCCCTCTACACTTTTGCACCTTTCCTCTCCTGCCTCCTGGTCTTGCTCTCAGCTGTGTCTGTGTCTGGGACCCAGGTCCACGTGAACCCCTCGCAGTCCCTGCTCACTCTGGAGGGGGATGATGTGGAGACCTTCAACCATGCCCTGCAGCATGTGGCTTACATGAACACTCTGCGCTTTGCCACACCGGGCGTCAGGCCCCTGCGCCTCACCACCGCTGTCAAGTGAGTGTTGGGTGGGCGGGCTAACCATAGAGCAGCGTTAGTGTCGCTTTTAAGACATTACATCCCTCTCTGAGTCCTGAGAGAGGGCAACACAGCCAACGTTATGTTGGTAGAAGAGCTTGGCCCAGAATCAGGCTCCCCAGGGTTTGAGGGTTTTGATTTTCTTTATGCTGACGTATAAAGTGGGACAGACAAGATCGGGAACTTGGGGGCCTGACATTAATTCGGACTCAGTACTAATCGTTTGGATGACCTTGGGCAAATGGTGGGCTCTGTTTTTGCCTGTTTTAATTTTACTTTACCAAGTTCGTGCAAAATGAATATGACGAGCCCAGGCCGCCAATGGTCCCAGGACAAATCCGGCCTGCTACCTATTCTGGAAGGTTTTAGTGGAGCACAGCCCTGCGGGTTTGCTTCCTGTGCCCTTCATGACCGCATTTATAGGATGCAGGCAGGTGAGTAGCTGGGGTTGAGACTGGGTATTTCCAGAAGAGAGAGCTTATATCCTAGCCAGTCCTTCACAGGAAAAGTTTCCTGAACTTTGTGTGCTAATGGGATGCTTTTCGAGTTCTTGAGCAGAAAAATTGTGGATGAATTCAAGGTTTAAGTGTTTAGTAGATATTTTAAAATACGGCTTGACGGACCATAGACCCTGCCTAGTGGAATTGTTATGGACTAAATGCTGCGATCCAGAGCAAGTGGTCACCAGAGTGCCTGTTCTGTGGGTGTGACAGGCTCCTCTGGGAAAGGCGGTTTCACCCCTACTATGAAGGGCAGTTGTAGGAGACACTGCCATCTAGTGGGTGGATCACACACTGTTGGAGCTAGATTTCCTGTGTTCTCCCTTCTCTGCCTCAGTTTCTCCATACATTCCCTGAAGCATGTGGCTTCAAATATCTTGGGAGAGGGACCCTGAGCCCTGTCATAACTGGGCACAGTTATCAGGCTCCAGTGAGACCTGGAAGGGGGCTGATGGGTCATCCTGTGGTTACACTGTGGAGTTGAAAGTCACAGGCTGTTGAACGTCATGTGGACAAGGTTCAGAGCTGTGTGCACAGCACTAGCAAGAATTTCTTTTGTAAAAAAAACTGATTGTTTTTGTGTATATGGGTGTTTTGCCTGCATGTGTGGCTGCGTACCACATTTGCAGTGCAGTACTGGCAGTGGCCAGCAGAGGGCATAGATCCCTAGGATTGGAGTTTCCCCCTCTATTGAGGCGTCACCTGGGTCCTATGAATGGAACCTAGGCCGCTGGAAGAGCAGCCAATGTTCTTAATCACTGAGTCATCTCTCTAGCCCCCTAGTCAGAATTCTTAAGGTACTTCCATCTCAAAGGAACCAAGAAGGTGCCTCACAGCTTCCATGTACTTGGGTTACGTCAGAGGAGAGAGCTGTGTTTAGCCAAGGGTGAAACTCTGGCAGGGGCATCCCATAGGGTTTGTGTCAACTTCTTCATTCTCTGGGTCATCTGAATCCCTCCTGCCTCACTCAGGCCTAGACTTTAGGCTAACCAAGGATCTGGAAACGGACTTTGGTTTTGTCACAAGAGGGAAGGTGCCTTGGCTTTTTTTTTTTTTTTTAATGAGGTCTCTCTCTTCTCTTCTTTCTTTCTCTCTTCTCTCTCTCCAGAGTCTCATGCAGTCCATGCTAGCCTCAAATTCACTATCTCTCTGAGGATGGCCTCGGCCTCTCTATTCTTCCTCTTGTGCTTCCCAAGTGCTATGATTACGGGCACACACTATCATATCATTGTGGTGTTGGGGTCAAACCTCAGCTGTTGTACGTGTTTAGCAAGCATCTTCCCAACTCAAGCTAATAAGCTCCAGCCCTTATTTTTCTATGGCCTACTATGTGGTTGTTGTCTGCCTTACTTCCCTGAGGTCACGAGAGGAAATTTGGAGGTGTGTGTGTAACTCACAGTGGACACATCCTACAGCTCCTGTCTTTGTCTCTGTGTGGGCTGTGCCCGCCACACCCCATTGGCACCAGGACCTTGTGCGTGCCAGGCAAGCACTCTATCACTGAGCTATATCCCTGGCTCTACCGTCACATTTTATTTTGAGGCACAGGGTCTTATTAAGATGACAAAGAAGTTCATGAACTTGTTCTGTATCTCAGGCAGGCCTTGAACTTATGATCCTCCTGCCTCAGCCTCTCTACTAGCTGAAATTATAGGACTGTACCACCGGGATTGGCAAAATTAAATACTATAAACTGTAAAAAAAGATGTACTTGTTGGAAAGCCTGCTGTATTGGCATCGGCCCCTGGAGAGATGGAAAGCCATCCTTTTCTCCAGCTTGGCCGCCTCCCCATGGTTCTTGTCTTTATACCTACGTGCTGCAGCTTCTGCCCAGTTCTCGAAGTGCCTCAACCCAGATGCGCCAGCGTGGAAGTGACTGACTTTAAATAACCAACATCCAAAGGGGCAGGGCTCCAACCTTCTTCTCTAGCGGCCTCTCTGACCTTGAAGTCACTCGGGCCTGAGTCACCTCTGGCTCTTCTCTGTCTTTGTCCTTCATGCTCTACCAGTTGTCAAGTCACACGGGGGGCTTGTCCCTGAGCTTGGACATCTGAAGTTTAACTCTTTAACTCAATCCTCTGTGACTTTATCCTGTCCTATGGTCTTAACCTTTCTAGCCATCTGATTCCGCTCGACCTCACCTCTACCTAAGACTGGGCCAGTGATCTTAAATCAGACTTTTTGTTGTTGTTGTTGTTGTTTTTGTTTTTGCTTTGCTTTTCTTCTTCTTCATGATCTTGCCCGGTAGTTCAGGCTGGCCTTGAACTTGATACAGTTCTGTTGCTGCCTCCAAGGCACTGGAATTATAGGTATACACGACCATGGCTGGCTCAAAACAGACTTTAGTAATTCAAAAAATAAGATGCCAGGCAACAGATAATATCTTATATGGAGAAGTTTATTAAATGATCATGGGAGAGCAGGGAAATGAGGGGAGTAAGCCAGAGAGAAACAGAGAGACACAGAGAGAGACAGAGAGACAGAGAGATAGAGAGATAGGGATAGAGAGAGAGGGAATAAGAGAGAAACAGGAAAGACAGAGGTAAGAGAGTGGTAAGAGGGGGGGCGAGGTGGGTCTGTCCTGTTATACAGTCCTGAGTAAGGCCACGCCCCATGGCCACGCCCCAAGCAAGTAAGCAATAACATCACAGGTACACTGACTGGAGCAGAATCCTAACACAGACCCTTTCCTAATGAAAAAAAGACACCATGGGGTCTGTTATCATACAACTGCAAACCAAACTCTAGTCACTGACTCAGGCTCTTAGCCACGCCTACCTGGCAGCTTTCTTGCCTCTCACTCTGCACCCATTATCACCGCACTAACTTCCTCCTGTGCAAAGTCCGCCGGTCTTTCAAAGCTACCTCAATTGCAAATTTTCCTAATTCTTCCTCCCTTCCTTTAAAAAAATATACTCTGTAACTGTCCTGCCCAGAAAGAATTTCTCCTTCTTCGGAAGTCTCACTCTTCTTTTCCATCCCCCCTACTCTTTCTGGGGCACCCACAGTGGCCCACAGTGTGGGTCTGTGTGTCATGCAGAATCTCTGAGCAGGTCATTTATTTGGCTTTTGGGGCCGCTTTCTTCCTGTTTGAATCTCCTAGAGCACTAGTGAGCCCAGGACTGCTACCTCCTGGGCTGCGCTCCCAGGCAGCTGGGCTCGTCTGTAGGTTATGACAGGTTCCTTGTGGGGGCTCCCAGCCCTTCATGCCTGACGGTCCAGCTTTTTTCCCTTAAATTATTTATTATGTATACAGTGTTCTGGGTGTGCACTATAATACTGATGATTACAGTCCTCTTCCCCAAATCAATCCAATTCGTACAATTATAGACCAGAATTCTCAGTCCTTCAGAGCTACAACCCTTTTGTCAAGACTGCTTGCTCAAGAGGGATGAGTTGGCCCATTTCTTCTTCTTTGTTGTTGTTTTGAGACTGGGTCTTAGGCTGTAGCTCAAGCTGTCCTTAAGCTCACTGCAGTCTTTCTCTGACCTCAGCTTCCTGAGTGCTGGGATCGCAGGCGTCAGCCACCACACCTGGCTTTAGTCTGCTTCAGGTTACTATAACAGAATACCTGAGACTGGGTAGTTTAGAAAGAACAGAGGCTTAATTTTCTTATACTTCTAGAGGCTGGGATGCCTATCTATGATTGGTGGCTAGCATCTGGCTAGGGACTTCCTGCTGTATCATCCCCTAATGGAACAGCTGAGAGGCTGGGAGGGCGGAAAGAAGAGGGAGAGGAGAAGGGAGAGGAGGAGGGAGAGGAAGAGGGAGAGGAGGAGGGAGAGGAGGAGGGAGAGGAGGAGGGAGAGGAGGAGGAGGTAAGAAAGGAGGACAGGAACGGATCGGAGAGGAAGAACATGAACAGGCAGAGGAGCTGTGAGGCTCACGGCCCCTCTGTTCTATCAGTGCTAATCCATGAGGGTGCACCGCGCACCACCCGAGGCCTCTCATTAGGGTCTACCTCCTAACACCGCGCCACTGCTGATTACATTTCTAACATGTCTAGAGCATCACATTCTGTCCCCGGCCTGGTAAATGTATGTTCTTCTCACACGCAAACTACACTCATTCTATCCTGACAGTCCTGTCTCATTCCAGCGTGACTCAAAACAAACAAACAAACAAAACAACAACAACAAAAACCCCGAAGTCTTGAGTGTCATCAGATTAGATCTGGGGTGTGACGTAGGGGCTGATAGAGCCTGAGGCAAGTTTCTCTTCATTTGTGACCGGTTGCAACTGAACAAATTGGCTGCTTCCCAAGAACAATGCAAGGAGCCCCATAGGTTAGACACATTCCGGAGGGGAGAAGGAAAGGGAATTCTGCCTCCAAGCACATCCTCAGGTGATCAGGATGGACAGCATCTCAGGATGCAGCCCAAGCTGGCCTTGAACTCATGACCCTCGTGCTTCACCACACCCATCTAATATTATGTCCTTTCTTCTCTTTTTATGTATGCACACATGCACCTGTTTGTATGTGAACATGTGTGTGCACGTGAGTGGAGGCCAGAGGTCAACACCAGGTGACAACACCAGGTCAACACCAGAGGTCAACACCAGGTGTCTTTCTCAATCACTTTCCACCTAATCCTTTATGTGCCGGCTCGTCCAGCCTGGCTAGCTAATGGGTTCGAGGATCCTCCCGTCTCTGCCTTCCTAGCACGTTAGGTACGGGTATGCTACATGCCTAGCTGCTGTATGGGTGTTGGAGATCCGAACTCAGGTCTTCACACTTGTGTGGTGAGTACTTTAGTACCTAGGCTGTGCTGATTTCCAGTTGTAAGATTTCAGAGACGCACTTCAGTAAGCAGAATGGCTCTCCCTGGATTTGAGTCCCAGAGCATCACAAGTTGGGTGTGAGTACTGGTACGCGAGGGAGGAGGATCAGGAGTTTAGGGTTATCCTTGGCTACACAGTGAGTTTGAAGCCACCCTGGGGCTACATGAGGCCCCATCACAAAACACAACACAACACAACAAACACAACAAAACAAAAGCTTTTAAAGAACCCCTGACTCCATGTGCTGCTTCTAAACATACTGGGGTGGGAGTCAGCCTGAGGCAGCAGACAGCCCCACTCCCATGACTTGTTGGCCTCAGCCATGTAGAAGCTCAACTTGTAGCTCGCCCAGGCTGTCCCATGCCTGCAGCTCTGGGGTCTTGGTGGTGACTTTGTCTTCGTTGCTCTAGAGGGCTGCTGGTCCCACTCTGCATTGCCCTAATACTGTCTGTATTGTCTCTGCCCTCATGGCTCTCGGGGCTCTCTGTGACATCGTTTGATTGAAATCAAGGTGAAATGAACCATGCTCCCTTCTCTAGACTCAGCACGGTGTGGATGCTACAAAGCTCTTGTTGGTTATCCAAGCTGACCCTGGGATGGCTGTGTTAGGACGCTTGGGGGAGGGTGGGGCTCTGTATCGGAATGCAGAGGGCGGAAACCTGAAGTGACCCAGGCCTGGAATATTGAGTTCTCACTCTGAGGCTGCCTTGAAGATCTGTGAAATACCTTCATTTTCTTTTCTTTCTTTCCTTCTTTCTTTTTTTACGATTTATTTATTTATTATGCATACAATGTTCTGCCTGTACATACACCCTCAGGCCAGAGGAGGGCACCAGATCTCATTATAGATGTTTATGAGCCACCATGTGGTTGCTGGGAATTGAACTCAGGACCTTTGGAACAACAGTCAGTGCTCTTAACCTCTGAGCCATCTCTCCAGCCCTGCCTTCATTTTCATCGTTTTGATGAATAGCACATTCCTTTGGTCCACACTGATCCCCTTTGTTAAAGGATCAAGCCTGCTTGTTCAGCCTTTGCTTGAGAGGCTGTAAATCCTTCAAATCTATAAGCTGTTTGCTTTTGAATTATGAATTATATCTTTAAATTATTTTTCTTTTCATTTCAATCCTATGACTAATGGCACTCCTGCAGCCTTGCCAATATTTTCTTAGATCTTTTTACACACACACACACACACACACACACACACACACAATCTTTTATCTACATGTATGCACATGTGCTTGTGAGTGCCTGTGGAATCCAGAAGAGGGCATCCGATTAACTGATCAGCCGGAGTACAGGCAGTTATGAACTGAACTGGACTAGGAAGTTATGAACTGCTGAAGTGGCTGCTGGGAAATGAATTAGGGTCATTTGGAAGAGCAGCGAGTGCTCCTCGTGGCTAAGCCATCTCTCCAGCCCCTACCAGCTGTGCTTGTTCATCTACTGTAAGTTCTGCTTCCAGAAATGCTCAGACCTGGGCAGACTGTAGCTCAGTCCTTTGCTGGCATACACAGGGATGGCCCTGACTTCAGTTTCCAGGAGAGCTGGCACTTCTACCTTCCTCATTTGGACCGGTCTAAATGGTCCTTTATGGACTATGTATATTTCTAGAAAAATCCTGATTATGTCATCTTCAGTCATCTCTGAGAAGTTCCGTGCTGGGGAGATGACTCAGTAGGTAAAGGTCCTACCAGTCAAGCATGAGAAAGCCAGGAGGTGGCGAGCACCTGTGGCCGGGTGCTGAGATGGCTGGGGGCTGTGGAGCAGGAGTCAGTGGATCCTCAGAGTGCGCTGGTCACCCATCCAGTACAGCCTGGTGAGCTCTGTGCTCAGGGACAGGCTCCTTCTCAAACGAAACCAAACCAAACCACACGAAACAAAAAAAGATACTTTCTTCTCTCTGAAATCTCAACACAGCTCCCTCCCCGGCTTTGTCTTTAAAATTGCTCCATCTTATAACCTGTCACCTGGTTTCAAAGCTGCTTTCTCAGGTTTGACATTTGTTACTGCAACACCTGCTTCCCTGGCCCCGATTTCATGACTTGCTTTGTTGTAAAATGGAATAGCTGAGCCTGGGGATTTATTAGAAGAACTTTATCTCTCATAGTTCTGGAGGCTGGGATGCCCAAGGCTGAGGCACTGGTGTCTGGTGAGGGCTGTCTTGTTGCATTGTCTAATGGTGGAAGGTGAAGAAAGAGCGAGAGTAGGGGCGGGCAGATTTCCCTAGTACAAATGTGGGCTTCAAACCTGGCCTACAGCTGGACTTTGAAGCCTTGACTCTCTGGCAAATACTGTGTGGCCCAGCTGCTCCACCTGGAGGCTTCTTTTTCCTTCCTTCCTCCCTTCTTTCCTTCCTTCCTTTCTGAGATTTATGTATACACAATGTTCTGCCTGCATGTGTGCCTGCCTGCCAGAAGAGGGCACCAGATCTCATTATAGATGGTTCTGAGCCACCATGTGGTTGCTGGGAATTGAACTCAGGACCTCTGGCAGAGCAGTCAGTGATCTTAACCTCCGGGCCATCTCTCCAGCCTCCCCCTTTCTTTCCTTCTCCATTTCCTCCCTCCTCTTTCTCCTCCTACCTTTTATTTCCTTTCCCTTCTCTTTCTTTCTTTCCTGCCTTTTCTCTTTCATGAAATGTGTTTGTTTTGTTTTGGCGTCTGTATACGGCCTCACTATGTAGCACTGGCTGGCTTGGATCTTGCTTTGTAGACTAAGCTGGCCCAGGAAATCACAGGGAGGGACCTACCTGCCCCTGTCTCCTGAGTGCTGGTATTAAAGGTGTGCACACCCACGACGGGCTTAGAATCGCATTCTTTCATCGAGAGACTACCAAGTTCCTCAAATTCTACTTTTAAAACTATTTTAGTTCTATTTATGTGCGTTTGTGTGCATGTATGCCTCCTGTGTACAAGTGTCCTTGGAGGCCAGAAGAGGCCACCAGCTACCCTGCAGCTGCAGTTAAAGGCAGGTGGGAGCTACCCAACATGACTGCTGGAAACTGAACTCCAGGACCCTGGAAGAGCCAAGGATTTTATCTAATGTTTAAAAACCATAGACTGAGCCATATGTTTGAAGTAGTGAATAAACATACTGGGATCACACTCATTGTAATTAACCATTGATTACAGTGGCACCAAACTGTTGATTATTGATTTACTATATTAAGCTACTTGAAGTGGCACTAACTAAAGACACTCTTATTTTAGCCACTGAAGAGCCTGGGGTCGTTCATGAGTAGTGTTCTACACATGCAATATGTAGCACGGCATCACCATGGCATCCTCCTAGTTGGTAATTAGTGTCTAGGATAATTAGATTATATGTGCCATATTCCTTCCCCCCCCCTTGGATGTAGGGTCTTGCTATCTAGCCAAAGCTGGCTTGGTACTCAGATGTGTAGTTCAGGATAACCTGAAGTCTCAGGGATCCTCCTGCCTCAGCCTCCTGGTGCTGATGGTAGAGACCTGCACTATGTACACTCCCATGCACGGCTACAAAGCTTTGGTCTCTTCTTCTTCTGCAGCACAGAAACACTGCTGTAAGGAAATAATGTGGCAGAATGTTCCATGAGCTGACGAGAGCTTGAGAGTGTGAGAGGGTTTGGTGATCTGCAGAGGCTGTGGCTGGAAGAGTGTGCCTGGGAGCATAACCGCCTGGTTGGCTGACAGTCTTCTGGGCAGATGTCCAGTAAGGGGGATAGAAGACACACCAAAAAAAGGAGGAGGATGTTATTAATAGACACGTGACCCTGCCCCACTTTTAGTGTTGGATGTTTTAGGGTACATATCTGACAGATATTTTACTGAACCCATGTAACTTTTACTGGGTTAAGAACTATGTGTATATATTTACATTTTTAAATTTTTATTTTTTGAAACAGAGTGTTAGGCCAGGCTGGCCTGGAACTCGCAATCCTCCTGTCTCAGCCTCTTAAGTCTTGGGATTACAGTTGCCATGCTTAGGTGGAAGGGCAGAAAGAGGATGAGAATATCAAGGCTCTAGCTCGGCGTATGTACATTTTTGTTAGGCCTGTCTCCCTTATTTTTTCACTAACGTAGAACGTGACAGACATCCCTCGGCTTACAACTTTGGTGGCGTGACTACCCCCACAGCCTGGCCTATCCTACCTTTAGCTTTATCTGCAGCAGTGCCATACTAGGAGGGACAGATACCTGGGTGTTGCCTTCTCTCTTCTCCTCACTCTCCCTGTCATGGTCCTCTGTTGTAGAGGTTGGGGGCTCAGAGGTATGAAAAAGACTCTAGACTTCTGTTTTGTTTTGTTTTTTAAGTCAGGGTCTCACTGTGTAGCTCTGGCTGGCCCCGGAACTTGTATGTAAGCCGGTTGGCCCTGAATTTACAGAGATCCACCTGACTCAGTCTCCCCAGTGCTGGGGGTTAAAGGCGTGCTCTGCTGTGCTCGGGGGAGGACTCAGGGAGGGGTGTTGGCATGACGAACCGCCTCTCTTCTCATGTAGGTGCTTTAGCGAGGAGTCCTGCGTCTCCATCCCTGACGTGGAGGGCTACGTGGTGGTTCTTCAGCCCGATGCCCCCCAGATCCTTCTGAGTGGCACAGCCCATTTTGCCCGCCCAGCTGCGGACTTTGAGGGACCCGAGGGGGTCCCTCTGTTCCCCGATCTTCAGATCACCTGCTCCATTTCTCACCAGGTGGAGACCAAAGCAGATGAGAGTTGGCAGGGCACTGGTAAGGATGACCCTAAGACGGGGCACGGTCCAGAGTAGGGTGACGTCTGTAACAAGAATAAGGGACTATGGGGGCTAGAGATGGAGGGGCTTTCTGATAATGTTTGCTTTCCTGAAGGAATGGCCCTGCATGGGAAGGAGGAGTGGCCATAATGTGATGATAGCGACTGGGTCTCAGACCCTCAGCAGGCACAGCTCTCAACCTTGACCCTGACTCTTCCTCCACAGTGACAGACACACGCATGTCGGATGAGATTGTACACAACCTGGACGGCTGTGAGATTTCTCTGGTGGGGGATGACCTAGACCCTGAGCGAGAAAGCCTCCTGTTAGACATGGCGTCCTTGCAGCAGCGAGGCCTGGAGCTCACCAACACATCTGCCTACCTCACCATTGCTGGTTAGTGAGGTCCAAGGGTCTGTCTGCTTTGTGGTGTGTGTGACCTTCTTACAAATGAGCGCGCGGCTACTCCTTCCTTCCCTGGGATGTCGCTCAGATGCTATTTGGTTCCTTCTTAGCTGGAAGATAATTTGGCTTCCATGTTGAGGGAAGGCAGAAGCTCTGAACATTTCTCCCCACTCCCACCCCCAGAGATTTATTTATGCATAGTGCTCTGCCTGCATGTACACCCGTAGGCCAGAAGAGGGCACCAGATCTCATTATAGATGGTTGCGAGCCACCATGTGGTTGCTGGGAATTGAACTTAGGACCTTTGGAAGAGCAGCCACTGCTCTTAACTTCTGAGCCATCTCTCCAGCCCCTGAATAGTTCTCTCTTTACTTTTGCTCTCTGATGTCTGGCTTACCTCCTCTCCCGGCTCTCCTTCCATGTCTCCCTTCAGGGCTCACTTCTGCTTCTGTCCTCCCCTACCAGGTTTTGAGTCTTCTCCCTCTGTGATGTGTTTACCTTCCCTATCTTTCCCTGCATCCACCCCAGCTTGAAATGCTCGTTTCAGTGAGTGGTGGCAAGTGATGTTTTTGTGGTTCCCTGAGGAAGCTGCCTATAGGAGGGAGGACGGGAGACAATGACAATATCCAGTCCCTCTCCACTCCAGGCCTCACCAAAGCTGTGTCCCTTGAGGGATGTCTTTGCTTTCTGTTCCATAACTATGTAGATTCTTTCGTCCTTGGGGAGGGGGGTTCCATAAGCACCAGGCTAGGTGAGAAGGTCAGAGAAGCAAATGTGGCCTTGTTTACTCTACCCCTGTAGACCAGAGTGCGCGGGAGTGGTTTTTTTTCCCCCCTCTGAGATGTGTCAGTTTATTATTATGCCTCTGTTTGAGGGATGGGGCTAACCAGCCCTCCTACTGTGCTGTCTCCTTGTCTCCCAGGGGTGGAGACCATCACTGTGTATGAAGAGATCCTGAGGCAGGCTCGTTATCAGCTTCGGCATGGTGCCGCCCTGTATGCCCGGAAATTCCGGCTTTCCTGCTCTGAGATGAATGGCCGCTACTCCAGCAACGAATTCATTGTGGAGGTACCCAGAGACTCCCTTTCCTTTCTTGGTCACCTGCTCCTGGTAAGAAGCCAGGATGTATTGGACTCAGATAGATGGTTGATGGGTCAGGGACATCATGGCATCCAATGTTTCCTAGACCCATGATGGAGGAGATGTGGGGTGACGCTTCAGGTGATGGGGTGGGTGAGACGGTTTGCTGCTACTAAGCCTGAGTTCAAATGTGATCCCCAGAAACTGCACGGCAGGCAGAGAGAAGTGTCTCTTGCAAGTTGTCCTCTGACCCCCCCCCTACACACATTGTGTGCTGGGAGTCCCACCCCAAATGAAAGAGGGGTGTACTGAGGGAGTGGAATGGGGCATGGAGGGCCTTGGGGAGAAGCCGTTGTACCGACAGGGGCCTCTTTTTCCTTAGGTCAACGTCCTGCATAGCATGAACCGGGTGGCCCACCCCAGCCACGTGCTCTCTTCACAGCAGTTCTTGCACCGGGGTCACCAGCCTCCTCCTGAGATGGCTGGACACAGCCTGGCCAGCACCCACCGGAACTCCAGTACGTAAGCTAAGTGGGAGTGTGACAAGCTCAGTGGGAGTGTGACGTAACACGCAACCCTGTGTCCTCGGGAGGGAGAGCAGTGGGTTCTGTTCTCTGTGGTATCAACCTTAGTGACAGTGTGGGGTAATAATCTCTTTTTTTCTGAGGCCATTTGCGAGTGATAACGGCGTGACTCACCAAATAACACACTTCATCCACACCTATCAAACCTGTTCCATACATTGCTTCTAACTCCAAGGTGTCCCCTCCTTTTCACCTCCCAAGCCCAAGCAGAATTAGGGGTTCATGAAGCTGAACTACCCTAAAACTGAAGAAGAAGAAGTAAGCGTTACTGTCTCCTCCAATGACAGGGGCTAGTTACGGGGCAGCTTCTTAGGCACCAGGCAAAAGAGATCTGTGACTAAGAAAGGTCAAGGAAGATTTCTTGACATGTGTGGAGTTTGCACCTGGGTCCTAGAGAGCAGGAGGTCTCGGGCAGAAGCCTGATAGACAGTGAGGATTTGGAGGGTAGTTAAGGAGAGGGACAAAGTGACGGCGGCATTGTGCACAGCAGCTGCCAGTGTGTTGTTTATATGAACTGACTGAGGTCCCTGTGAGCTGCTGTGTGGTGGTTGCAGTGCTGTGCCGGAGTTTCGACTCTGAGCTGGTGGCTAAACCAAAAGAAGTCCAAATAACCATGGAACCACAGGATAGAAAGTGGCTGCAGAAGGACGTCTCGGCTGAGGCGCTTTCTCCATCAAGGGGTCGGTGTTATGTTAAGCTGTGGACAGCGCTTTCAACAGTTTCCCAATGATCCCATGACCCGTTTGCTAAAACATCCCTTGGTGTTGGCAGAAGTGGTTGCTCAAGGCCAGAATTCGTTGCATAGATTGAACGCAGCAAGATTTAAGGGGCTTTGTGAGGTCTTGATTCTTTTTTTTTTTTTTTTTGCCTGTAGCTAAATTTAAAAATTCTCCCAACCTTCCTTCTGACTTACCCTTAATGAATCAGAGTTGTTAGCCTACAGCTGGGGTGTTTGCGGTTTGTCTTTTTTTGAAGTCACTATGGCTTGCTCTCTGAAAGTGGGATTGCCTGGCAGAGCCACGGGGGCCATCTGATGCTGGCAGGGTTGTTACACCTTGGACTTGTTCATTGACTTGGGGACCCAAGAGGGGCTAATTTGGATGGTTGCATGGAAAGAGGGGCTCTGACCCCTTCCCTTTCCTCCCCCAAGCCCAAGCAGTTGAGAAATGCTCATCCAACCAGGCCGGTCTTTGACTTGAAGCCAGTGCCCAGTGAGCCTGCCAGAGCCCCGCCCCTGTTTGGCAAGTGGTCCAAAATGGGCCATTGGTCAGGTCAGGACGGGGAACTAGCATGACGGGGAAACCATCAGGGCGGACTCAGGGTGCTGTGTGGGTGAGTGGCTGCTAGGACAGCCCCAGCAGGCAATTCTCTACTTACCTGCTGGTCCTGGAGCGGTGACACTGTGTGCTTGGCTGCTGTCGAGAGTGGTCTGTGGCTGGGTCTGTGGGGCCTTTAATTCATCTCCTCTGTGCTTTGTTCTGTGGGTTTTAGGATGTAGGTGAATTTGAGGCTGGGTTGCAATGTGACCTTTGTGTACGGCTTGCTTGTGTGTGACTGCTGGTGTGTGTTGGAGACACACACACACACACACACACACACACACACACACACACACACACAATTTCTCAGCAATAGGACTGCCTGGGGTGCAAAGAGAAGTGTGAACCCATGTGGCAGGTAGCGATCCAGCTGCCCAAGAGGGCTCTGGGATTGGGGGTGTATCTGTGGGGGGTCTTCCTCTTATTGCTCTCTCAGGTCTTTTGGGCTCCACTACTTTGCCTTCTCCTGCTTCTCCGAGTGCTCTCTGCGTGTGCACAGAATGGGGCCCGGGGTGTGTTTACAGCTGTGAATTCTGCGGCCCTTAGGGCCCATGCCTGGAGTGTTTGTGCCTTTCTTCAGGGGGGTGCTTGGATTGCTCAGCTGGTAGGGAGTTGGATGACCCTGCCCGTACTGCTCTTGGGTGCCATGCTAGAGATTCTGACACATATCCCACTAATCCTGCTGTGTGAGCAGGCTGCTAGGTGGCTGGTACAGGCAGGTGGGTGGGCAGCTAGAGGCCTGGCTAAGGTATGGGGCTTGGCCATGTTTGTGCAGATGTGTGCCCACTCCCTTCTCATTGGCATGGGCTTGTGTTTGCACATCTGTGTCTCCACCATCAGCTCCAAGGTCCATGTGAGAGTGCATGTGCCCTTCTGTTTCTCACTGCCTGTGAGAGTCCATGCGCCCCTGAACCTGGGCATCAGGATGGGGTCACAGGGAGGGAGGCCTGAGGGTTCTGAGATCGGGGTGAGAACACCTCAGGAGGGGACTGGAAAGGAACAGAGGCCCCTCAGGACCAGGAACATCAAGCCTACAAGGAGAAGGGACATGTCACGGAGCAGGAGTGCACTCAGACCAGGTGGGTAAGTGTAGGGGCCGGTCCCGGCTACTGGAACCTGTCCCTAGCCTTGGGGACAGCAATTCTTGTAATAGGCTTAGGGCTGTTACTCTTCTCATCCCAGTTAGTCCCCTGTAGCGGCTCCTCTCTTTCCCCCTGGAGAGTAAGTGGTCTCTCAGGAAGATCCAGACAGAAAGACACAGGAAGCTTCTAATTTTTGTCGTTTATCCCAAAACAATAGGGCTGTTCAAGGTAGCAGTAGGCTGGGCCCTTCTCCACACCTGCCTTTCTTTGTATTTCTGCCTCCTTGAATGCGTGGGTCTTTGGCCCTTGGAGCAGCCTCTTTCCACTTCCTTCCTGTTTATCCTCCATGGTGGGGTCTGTTTCTCTTCCAACTTCTCTTTCCTCAAGACCACCCTGAGGGCTGTTGTTTTACTCTTGGACTTTTCCCCCACAGAGCAATGTCTTCTCTCAGCACCCTACTTTCCCAGGCTGTGCTGGGTTCCGCTGACTCCTTGTATGTTCCCTGCAGTGGTCCCTAGTGCTGCGACTCTCATCATTGTGGTGTGTGTGGGCTTTCTGGTGCTTATGGTCATCCTCGGCCTCGTGCGGATCCACTCCCTTCACCGCCGCGTCTCGGGAACTGGTGGACCCTCAGCGGCTTCCGCCGACCCCAAAGACCCTGACCTCTTCTGGGATGATTCTGCGCTCACCATTATAGTGAACCCCATGGAGGTGAGTGGCACGAGGGGAGCATGTTTATAGCAAATAGCCCTGACGAGGGCCCATGCCCCAGGTGAAAGCTCTTCATACGGTTGCTGAGAGCATGGAAGAGGAAGGGTGAGACTGTGGAGGGACGCGTGCGTGTGCGTGCGTGCAGAGTGGTTCTGGTTCTGGCTAGGCTGTTGAGCTCTCGCTCTCTGTTTTTGTCTCCCTCTCCAGTCCTACCAGAACCAGCAGGCCGGCGTAGCAGGGGTTGCTGGTGGCCAGCAAGAGGATGAAGACAGCAGTGACTCCGAGGTAGCCGACTCCCCCAGCAGTGATGAGAGACGCATCATTGAGAGCCCTCCACACCGCTACTGAGGCCCCAACCCTGCTAAGAGAGAGAGGTCTACCCTGGGGAAGACAGGCACCTAGGAGAGAAAGGGAGAAAGGCATTCGAGAGAAGAGAGACCACGGGGGAGAAAGAGCTCTTCACGCAGAGTGGTCCTTCAATCTCAGAAGCCTCGCAGGCGCCACAGGGGTTGCCCTCCTCTTCCATCTTAGCCCCTGCCTTGGGCTGCCATTCCCTTGGCAGGCTCCTGAGGTGTCGGCCCCAGCTGGCTGCACTTGGGAGAGTAGCCAATAGCTTTGGCTGCCCTGTAGCCCACCCGTGGCGCCACACCCTGCCAGCCAAGCACTGTATCGAGGACGGCCATGGTTGAGGTGGGGATGGGATTGATGGAAGCCTGCTGCTGTGGCCCTCCCTACTCTGTCCTGTCTGTGGGGCCTTCCTTCTGTTGAGCCTCCCCGCTTCCCCCTTAGAATCCCCTGGCCTCTACTTCCCTTTCACTTTGGGGGTATTCCTGCGCCTGCCTCTTCTCCCTGTCTCCTCCCTCTCTCGTCCTCTCTTCCTCTCCTGCCTGAGCAGTCCCAAGGTCTACAGTCCCCGTTCCTTTCTTCATGGCCTGCTTGTGCCTAGGTCATGGGGAAGGAGGAGGAGGAGTGGGGGCCCTGGGTGTATTATATATAGTGTATATTTTTTCAATGTTGTCGTGAGCACAGCTCCTGTGTTTCTGTGTGCAGCTCACAGCCTTGTATGTGTGCGTGTGTGTGGCATTGTCATGTCTTGGGGTGAGGGTAGGGGATATGGGTGTGGTAAGGGAGGGACACACCCTAGGGTTTTCAAATAAAACAACCAGAAAAAAAAAAAGTTCTAGCCTGATGTCTACCTGGAAGATTCTGTGTGGCTGTGGGCTTTCTGACCCTCAGGGGGGCCGTTTAGCTTTCTGAGCAGGTTGATGTGATGGGGCAGGGTTTGGTGGCTGTGGTTTGGTGGCCTGGCTGTGCACATCTCTTGAGTTGTCAGGTCCCTGGGAATGTAAGATGGGGAAGATGACTCACACTGCATCCTGGAAAATAATGACATACATGCATGGGCAGGTGCCCAGTGCCCTCTGGGGACACTGTCATCCCTTCTCATCACTTTCAAAATCCCACCCTGAGCACATCAGATCCCAACTGGAAGGTGCGAGGGCGATGCTGGCAGTCTGCTCTTTGCAGCAAAGAGTTCATGAGCTCTTCTTTGCAGATCAGTCTAAGGATTCAGGACCAAGGGAACCTCTGATTTGCCACACCCTTTGACGTGGCTGCTAAGCAGCCTTAGTGCTCTTCACACCATTTAAATGTTGCCTCTTTCTAAGAGCTCTTCTGTCTTCAGATACCCCGTGGTCACATCTCCGTGACAGCATGTTCCATGAGGCTATAGCACACGTATCTTCATCAAACAGATTCTCTGTATCCTCTGCACCTTGTATAGGGCCAGGCCCATACTAGAGGCTCAGAAAATGATGCATGGAGTGGTGTGCAGTCCTCGGACTCACAGAAAGCTTACTGGCAAGAGACAGGAGAGCTGACTCGGTGACCCATTGGCCTGGGAGGCCAGGAGGTGTAAGGTGGCCCAGAAGATGCCGTGCAGTGTGTTCCTACAGCCGTCGGCTCGCATGTCCACCTGTTGTCAATATCTGCGACAACACTACATGGAAAACAGCCTTCCAGCTGCTCCCGTAGTCCCTCAGGACCCCAAGGTGGGAGGTCAGGGGCTCAAGACAACGGGAAAGTGTAACTCCCCAAAGAATAAGAGAGTTTGACTTCCAGTCTATCCAACCTTCCTCTTCTCTCTCTTGTCAACCTCCTCCTGGTCCTCACTCACCTTGGACGTCAGAGGCTAAGGCTTCCTATGCAGAAGAGCAGAAGCTAGGCCTACTATTACTTTTACTTGCTTTGGAGCCCCTTATGCTCTGAGGGAGGCTAGGGCATTGCAGCCTTTATTCACCTACAGTTTATTTTTTGTAACCTCTGAACCATGCATGCCTTGCATTTGGCTTCTGCACTCTTGATTGCTCTCTTACCTGGCCTCTCTCAGCATCCCTGTTTCTGTTCCTATGCCTCTCTATTTCTGCCCTAGCATGCATGTGTGTGTGCGTGTATACCAAAGTCCAGCTTTGTCATCAACTGTCATAAATCCTGTGGCTGGCTGGCGGGTGACCTTGCAGACTTTCTCTGAGGGCAACCTTCCAGGCCGGAACTGATAGTTACTGGCAATAACTTCCACTGATGGTGGCAAGCTGGGGCTAGGGCTGATGGCTCCTAGTGGGGGCTTTTGCTGATAGTGGCAAACGTCTAAAAAAGAAAAGGAAATAAGGAAAGAAACCCCCCACACATACACACTTACACACACACACACTTACACACTTACACTTGATGGTGAAGTAAGACAGACTCCAGCAGGTAGGTTTCAGCAAGCTCCTCCTCCTCCCCCTCCCTGTTCCCTCCTTTTCTCCCTTAGTTTATATACACCAACAAAATCTTTCAAGCAGTACAAAATCACAATGTGTTTATATTCTATTTCTTTATAATAAATGATCACAATGGATATACATACGAAAATCATATTTCCTAATGCCTTCATATGACCAAATGTTTTACGTATTATGGGTGAAGAACAAACATGAATAATAAGTTATTTCTAAGAACCCACATGCATTTGTACCTAAGCAACTTGTTACATATTAACAGAGTATAAGCAAGCAAGGGAATTTCTCATCCAGCTTCTCTTTACTGACAGGCTGCAATTTGTGCTAACAAAGAAGGAATCAATTATCTTAAGTAATCTTATAAAGATCTTAAAAGAATCATAAATCTAAACTCTTATATAAAAATAATCAGCCATGTCTACTTTAAGTCCTAAAGCTGCTCATTTACTCATTAGTATGCTTTATTAAGTTATATCAGAAGCTGAGGGCAGAAAATAGAATAAGGAAACCAATCTCAGTCACCAGCCCAGCTTGACAGAGTCACATCAGCCAGTGCTGCTATGGGCCATTGTTCTTGCTTTGCCAACCTCAAAAAGTCTCTAGATTTACTAATAAGTGGCACATGCCTTTAATCCCAGCGGTCGGGAGGCAGAGACAGGAGGATCTCTGCGAGTTCGAGGCCAGCCTGGTCTACAAAGTGAGTTCAGGACAACCAAGGATACACAGAGAAACCCTGTCTCAAAAAACAAAACAAAAACAAACAAACAAACAAACAAACAAAAAAAAAGGTGTACTTTCTCTTAACTTCAATTGTCCCTTAAGATTTCCTGCATCAGGGCCACTAGCAAAAACGTCTTTACCTGGGCTGGAGAGATGGCTCAGTGGTTAAGAGCACTGCCTGCTCTTCCAAAGGACTCGGGTTCAATTCCCAGCACCCATATGGCAGCTCACAACTGTCTGTAACTCCAAGATCTGACACCCTCACACCAATGCACATAAATTAAAAAAAAAAAAAAAAAACTTCACTTGGTTCAGAAAAAAAAAAAAAAAAAAAAGCCTTTACCTACCCTTGTTGAACAATCTTGGTTTTCCAAATTGTTTCTAAGGGTCGTGGTCATTGTCAGCAATCTACATCTGCAGGTTCTTTTCGAGGGTGGTGGCTGGGTCTGCTCCAACAGCAATGCCTGAAAGAGATCAAGCATTGTTATTGCTTATGCCAGTGATACTGCCCAGTGAGGGGCTGGAAGCCCCCCTTATAGTACTCACACAACTCGCATATTGAGGGGAGTATAAGCACTGCAAAGGTAACAAGCAGACCTATGCTCCATAACAGCATGAAGTCCTCAGGACACGGAGTTTTTGGGGTTATGCCTCACTGAGACACAGCCATCGTGGGTTTGCTAACCAGTGGGCTGCATTCCATGAGTTCTAGAGCCTTTTGCTGTTTCTCTTGCATAGACCCGACCCCTGCATGTACACACACACACACACACACACACACACACACACACACACACCGGGGGAGAGAGAGAGAGAGAAAGAGAGAGAGAGAGGGAGAGAGAGAATTAAGCAAGATGTCAACTTCAATGATCTAGGGAAAAGGCAGCAGGCAAGAGTCCAAATGGATCTTTATTTTCTTGCTCAAGATCTCCTGGAGCATTCCCTAATTCCCCTTCCAGAATCTGGCAAAGCCCCAGGAGCTCAGGTTTGGCTGGGTTTCAAGTTCACCTAGTCCCAATTTAATTAGAAATAGCAGACATATTTCTCTTGGCTTCACTCAATTTCTCCTCCTGCAGTGTGTATGTGGGGTGGGGTGGGGGCGTAGGGGGCTCTTTCCCTCTTAAGTCTACTCTTGGCTGTGAAACTTAATTAGCTTAATCCACGATGAAGATCCGAACCCTTGAGAGGCGCAGTGTGGAGGCAGGTGTGCCAACTGCAGTCCAAGAATAAACTGTGTCATTCTTCATGTTACCAAGCCGGAAACCTGCCTTTGTGTCATCAGGGATGGTGGATGCAAGTCCAGCTCAGGTGTGCATAGATCCACCTTGCAGCTTTTGGGCTGATCAGTAACACTTAGAATCACCGACCATCAGCCCTCACCTCAGGGGCTTTGTTAGGAAGGGTCAAGAACATGTCCTCTCTCATTCTTTGAGGAGCTGTGGAAGATCTCAGCTTCCTTTCAGACTTCAGCTTTTCAGGGACTCTCTGAAGTGGAGTCACTAAAACCCCAAGACCAGTCACAATGTGCGTGTGTGTGTGTGTGTGTGTGTGTGTGTGTGTGTGTGTGTGTGTTTTCCTCTGGGCTGTGTAAGAACTCCTTAGCTCCTGCAGACCCGTGGGTGTTTTCTGGGGATGTCTGTAAGCATACTGTGTGAGGATGGACTGGAGGTCATACAGTTCCGCTCTGCACTGTGGCTATCAATTTCCTGAATCCACTTCACTCAGCTGCTTGTAGAGGCTCAGAGCTCTCTCCCTCCAGTTGCCTTCTGAGAGGCAGGAAGGAATGGGAAAGAGAGATGGGCGTGAAGATGATGGGTAGGCCCCCTGGCAGGTAGCAGGAGGATCTGTTTTACCTACCTCCACAGTGCTGAAGTTCCTGCCTCTCCTCCGACATCACCCTGGGAGTGCTTAAAATACCCTCATCCTACAAGAAAAGGACAGACGAAGCTCTAAATTTATAGCCGGTGGGTAGAAGGAGGGGGCTGGAGACTGGTGTATATAGGAACCGGCTCTGTCAGAGAAAGAATAAGAAGCCGGTGCCTCCCAGCTGAGGCTTCCAGTCCACAAGGAGAAGGGAGCCTCTGTTTGAACTTTCAGGTTCCTACAGCCCCTCCTCCCACCTCCCACATCAGTTGGTTATTTTCCTTTTACTCCCCCTGTGGGTTGCAATGTGGTGGGCTCTACAGCCAATTGGAGGATGCCTTTCTTTGTTGCTAGGTCACCGCGAAGCATCTTCTTTCCTTCCAAGGCACTATGGAGAGGGAAACTAACTCCAAAAGAAGGCACAGTCGTGGCAACTTTGAGATAACAGTAGGACTACCGTGCCAGAGTACCAGGCCCAACGTGGACCTGGGATGTTTGCGCCAGCTGTCTCCTTGGAGCTAGTTCCTTCATAAACTACTGGCCCAATGACCCTTACCTACTAAGCTTCCTTGGCCCCACCTTTTCTCCTAAAGCAGATTGTCTCAGACATTTGCTAAGGCAATAAAGAGTTAACAAAAAGGCTGTTTGACAGGTCAATAGTGTCTGCTGTAGACAAGCAAAATGCCAAGGGCAGTGGAGCCTGTTGTGTGAAGGGAACTTTGCTGAGCTCTACAGAGTGCGCTATCGCCCACATACCCAAGACCGGATAAGGCACCGGGCAAACGATTGCCGATGCCCAGCTGATATGAGTCCTGAATTACTGTCAAAGGGGTTGTGCTGTCAAAAGGGGATTATGGGTCCCCGACCCTTGCCTTTTCCTGTTTGTTTCCTAGCCACGAGGTGGGCAGTTTGCTTTGCCGTGTGTTCCTGTCATAGCCACTTGGCATGACAGCAATGGCCAAGAAACATTGGTTCTGTCTGGTCAGGTTTATAAATCTCTTTATAATCATCTCAGGTATTTTGTTAGATCGATAGACAGTTGACACCCAGTTTGGGCTGTTATAATGGAGGGCTGAGTGGCTTAGACAATAAGCGTTTACTTGTCACAGTTTTGAAGGTTAAGGTGTCTACAATGTAGATGCCAGCAGATCCAGTGTCTGGCAAGGGCTGTTTCTGGTTTGTAGATGATTAGTTCATTTCTCTGTTCTCACAATGAAGGAAGCAGCAAGAGTTGGGGCCAACGGTCATATCCCTTCCTAGAGGTGTACAGGCTTAGTGCCTTTTTCTATTGCTGGGAGGAGGTACCTTATGAAAAGCAACTCAGGGAGACGTTGTTTATTTGCTCAGTTTAGGTGACGGTCTATCTTGGCAGGTTTGTTTCAGCAGCAGGAGCTCGTGGAGCTGGGGCTCCTGTTCTCACAGTCAGTAACGAGCAGAGCTTCAGTGGTGCACATCAGTGCTCATCTTGATTTCTCCACATACACATTCCAGAAACCCCTAACCAGGCAACAGTTCGCCCGCAATTAAGAAGGGTCTTCTCAGCTGGGCATGGTGGTGTACGCCTTTAATCCCTGCACTTGGGAGGCAGAGGCAGGCAGATTGCTGTGAGTTTGAGGCCAGCCTGGTCTACAATGTGAGTCCAGGACAGTCAAGGCTACACAGAGAAACCCTGTCTTAAAAAAAAAAAAAAAAAAAAAAAAAAAAAAACCACCCCAAAACAAACAAACAATCTACCACCAACAAAACAACAATAACAAAAAACCAAAGTCAACAACAACAACCCCCCCAAAACCCCCAAAACTAGAAGGGTCTTCTCACATCATTTAATGCAATAAAGACAATTCTCCACAGAACTGTCTAGAGGCCTACCCGCCAGGTGATTCTAGGTTTGTCTAAGCTGACAATTAACACTGACCATTGGCATTAATCCCATTTATTGAGTCTCGATGCTATGTCCTAATCACTTCCCCGAGGCTCCAGCCGTTTATATTGTTGGACTGGATGTTCAGTGTATGAATAGGTGGATGCTGCATTTTTGTTCATAACAGACACTATTTTTATTTTTTACTTATTTGTGGTATTAGAGATCAAACTCAGGGCCTCGTGCATGCTAGACAAGCACTCTGCCATTGGGCCTCCCAGTCCCCTCCCCTTCTAACTTTTAAACCGAATAACTTCAACTTCCCCGAGAAGATCAAACCTCACTGCTTAGTAGGACAAAGTGACTTAAAACCTAGAGCAGCTGTAGAATTTAGTATAGAGACAGTGAGGAAAAATCATAGAATCTTGATGTTAGTTTAAAAGTAAGTCTTGAAAGTCTGACTTTAGAATTAAGTTAAATTTTATGTATATAAACTTTTAATTTTAATTAAAATAGAATTGTATCACTTTCTCCTTTCTCTTTCCTTCTTCCAATTCTTCCCATCTCTCTCTCTCTCTCTCTCTCTCTCTCTCTCTCTCTCTCTCTCACACACACAGAGGCATGAACACACATGTGTGCATATTTATACACAAATATACATACAAATACATACAAATGAAAATCTGCCCATTTAGTGTTGCTTGTGTATATGTGGAATTACATAACCTGCAAAAGGCTCTGATCAACATTCATCTGTTGCCTGTAGTTCTTTATCTAGAAGCGAGGTCCTGTGAGACTTCAGTTAGCATATCTACTGGTTTTGTCATTGCTCATGTCCTATTTAGGCAGCCACATAGTTAAGGTATTATGGGGTAGCTTTCCTGTCATTTCTAGGAGACACAATCTCAGAGCAAAAACTGTCTTCCTGGTCCTCTGGCT
The DNA here is from genome assembly GCF_903995435.1 of Acomys russatus. Classification (NCBI taxonomy): domain Eukaryota; kingdom Metazoa; phylum Chordata; class Mammalia; order Rodentia; family Muridae; genus Acomys; species Acomys russatus. The sequence goes on along the minus strand of NC_067149.1, from coordinate 50,509,216 downwards.
TTTATAATCCTTCTACGGCCTTTGCCATGACATTCCCCGAGCCTTAGGTACCGGAGTTGTATCTGCTGGGGCTGGGCACCGCATGATCCCTGAACTTTGACCAGATGTGGTTTTTCTGTACTGGCTTTCGTCTGCTTTAAAACGATGCTTGTTTGATGAGGGGTGAGAGCTACACTTATCTGTGGGCATAAGCGTAAGTGTTTAGAATGCAGTTAGAAATTGGGCTGGCTTGGTAAAGTAGTAGTAGTAGGCTCTTTAAGCCCGTGACTTCACTAGCCTTGGGTAGTTAGGTAGGTTTTCAGTACCAGGCATGGTTTCCTTCCTGTTGAGTGAGCCTAAGTCCAATGAGAGAGATGGTGCTTGTCACCAAGATGTGAGTGCCACTGCTGCACCTTTAGGCATATCTTGGCATGTTGGTCACAGTTGTGGTTCATCGGAATCACAGCTGGGTAGGACTGTTCACTGCTTCCTCCTCTTGGTGGCTTGCATAGTACCTTCTGGAACTGAGAAAGCTGGTCCCCAGGAAGGAGCTTTCTGGTCAGATCAACTGAATTCAAGCTTCCAATTCTTGTGTCCTAAGTGTGTGGTGTCTTCAGCAATGGGGGTTTACCATTGACCTCTGAGAGGCAGCCAAGGGTGATGGCAACACACACACACACACACACACACACACACACACACACACAGCTTTGGGAGTCACCTGGATTACCCTGACTAACAACTTGAAAGATTTCTCATGACTGGTACTGTGGCTTTTGTTAGACTATGGCTCTTGGAGAGAGGGGCATTGTCAGCTCAAGTATCATAATGTGTGTGTGTGTGTGTGTGTGTGTGTGTGTGTGTAGTATTCCATTTTGTGCCACAGTTTCATTATCCACTCACCTGTTGAAAGACGTTTAGGTTGTTTCCATTTCCTACCTATTGTGAATAGAGCGGCAATGAACATGGCTGAATATCTATGAAATAGGATGTTGAGTCCTTTGGCCATCTATATGCCAAGGAATGGTGGATGAGGTTGAGTATTTTTACTAAATTTAAACTATATTTACTAAATCAGCATAATTTCTAACTGTATTCTAAATACTTACCCTTATACCCACAGCTGGGTCACATGGTAGACTTTTTAGCTTCTGAGGATGCTCCATTACTCATTTCCAGAGTGGATGCACCAGTTTGCAATCCCCATCAACAGTGAACGAGGGTTCCCTTTCCCCATATCTTCTCCAGCACTTGTTCGTTGTTTTGTTCCTCTTAGCCCTTCTGACTGAGGCAAGATAAAAATCTCAAAGTTGTTTTAAATTTGCATCTACCAAATTGCTAAAGATTATGAATAGTTTGAAGCATTTCTTGACCATGTTTTTCTTCGTTTGAGAGCTCTCTGTTCAGATCCCAAGCCCAGTTTTTAATTGGGTCATTTGTTTTCTTGGTTATTTGTACTTTGAGTTCTTCATATATTTTGTATGTTAATACTCTGTTCAATGTACAGCTGGCAAAAAACCACTCTTCCACTCTGAGGATTTCTTCAGTCAATTGCTTCCTTAGCCATACAGAAGCCTTTTAGTCATATGAGGTCCCACTTGCCAATTCCTGAGCAAATGGTGTCCTGTTCAGAAGGCCATTCCCTACATTAGTGTTTTCTTCTAGTGTTTTAGTGTTTCTTGTTTCCCAGTGAGGACTTTGATCTACTTGGAGTTAGTTTTTGTGCAGGGAATTGACCCAAGTGTAATTTTCCTCTTCTATGTGTGGGCATCCAGTTTTCTAATGACCATTTGTTGAAGATGCTGTCTTTCTTCAGTGGATGTTTTCGCCTCTTTCCCAAGTATCATATAGCTGTAGTTATGTGTATTCCTGTTTGGCTTTGTTGTTTTGTTCACATATCTGTTTTTGTGTCAAATGACACTGTTTTTTTTTTTTTTTTTTTTTTTAGCTATGTCTTAAAATATGGAATAGTAACCCGTTATTGTTCTTTTTGCTTAGGATTGCTTTGGCTCTCTGGAATTCCATATGGACCTTGGAATTCTTTTCCTACTACTACAGGGAGTATTGTGAGTATTTTAATTAGGATTTTGTTGGATTTGAAAATTGTTTTTTTTTTTTTTTTTTGAGACACGTTCTCACCATGTAACAGTAGGTGGTCTTGAACTCACAGATATCTACCTGGCTCTGCCTCTTGAGTCTTGGGATTCAAAGCATGCACCAGCATGACTGGATAAGCTCTACATTTTTAACTGGAAATGTGTTTTGTCTTTAGGTTAATTTCTAGTTGAAAGTAATATGATGCTACTCAAGGTAATAAACAGTATTTTAACTATGGTGCTTTGAGTGAGAATGGCCCCCATAGGCTCATATTTTTTAGTAGTTGGTTCCAAGTTGGTGGAATTGTTTGAGAAGGATTAGGAATGTGACTTTGTTGGTGGAGGTGTTGGATGTTGGTAGCTTTGGGGTTTCAAAAGCCTCACACCCTTCCCAGTGTGTTCTCTCTGCCTCCTGCTTATGGATCAAGATGTAAGCTCTCAACTGTTCCTACTGCCACCATGGACTCACCCTCTGAAACTGGAAGCCAAATTAAAGGCTTCCTTTTGTAATTTTTCTTGGTCATGTTTTGTCACAGTAATAGGAAAGTAACTAAGATAATCACATTTAATGAAATAAAATTTTTTTAAACATTTATTGCATTTTAACTTACTTGTGGTGTGTGTGTGTGTGTGTGTGTGTGTGTGTGTGTGTGTGTGAGATATTATGTGAGAAAATGTAAGGGATCCAGTGACATCTAAGAGATTGGGAAGAGGTGATTCAGAGACACATCTGAGGCCCAGCACACCGTTTTGAGATGGTCCCTCATAGCTACTGTCCATGGCAGAGCAAGTGTATGTACTCTGTGTTCTCTGGCCAACACATGACCATTGTCATTATGGAGTCAAGGCTGTAGTGACCATCAGGTGACCCTGGCAATGATGTAAACAGACTTGCATACAAATAGCTGGGTCCATGGTATTGTATCCCCACTCTCCCTGAAACAAGTTCTCATGTTGCATAGGCCAGTTTTAAACTCACTATGTATAGGCGGATGACCTTGAACTCTTTATCGGGGACTACAGGCATGTACTTAGCTGCCAGAGCTGTTAATATTTTCTGTCAGAAAGGAGCCCAATCACCACGCCCAGCTGTAATCATCTAAATTGTCTAAGAGGAACAAAATTGACTGGATGGGGTTTCTCAGTAGAGCTGCTGCTGGTGCCACAAGGGCACCTGTAAGTGACCTCAATTCAGTCACTGTTTCATCAAGCAGGGCTTGGCGGAATCTTCCTTTGATATGTTCACTCCCTCCGTATTTTGAGTGACTAGACGTTTCTTTTATGTCTCCCCAGAAACAGCAATGAGAAAGTGGAAGATTAGAAAGCCACAGCGAGCTCTTTGCGGGATGATCCTTTCATTAGCGTTTAATTCTATAGTGGCTGTCTATTGTGTGGCTTGTCCTGGGGACACGCGAACAAATATAGAGCACTGGCCACAGATGGAAGAAACAACGCCATCAGAGTCTACCGTGGTGAGCCAGTGAGTTTATTGGAGTTACTTTTAGGAGAATGGATGACTCAAAGGCGTTACCAAAAAGCCCACCCCCGCACAGGGGAGGATGCACACAGGTGATGCCCCTGGAGCTCCCTGCACAACTGCAGCTGGAGGGAGAGTGTCTTCTCCCCGCCCACTTGTACTCCCCGCCCACTTGTACTCCCCGCCCACTTGTACTCCCCGCCCACTTGTACTCCCCGCCCACTTGCACTCCCCGCCCACTTGTACTCCCCGCCCACTTGTACTGCTTATATGACTTGGGGCTCGGCCTTGTGAATGTTGTAATTGTCTGAGCTTCCAGTTTCTGGTGGATGCACGCACTCTCTCTTCCTTTCAGAAGGGAATGTTTCAACTCAAAAGAAAACGGCTACAGCACCGGAAGTGCCTGACACCAGAACCGGAAGGGCAGAATGCTGGAGAGACTGCCAGAGTGTGTTGGGCACAGAGATGAGCTACATCTCCCCGCCTCTGCTGCCGCTCATAAGCTAGTGGGCTGTGAACACTCAAGTCATTCATAAGCTAGTGGGCTGTGAACACTCAGTTAGTCACTCATAAGCTAGTGGGCTGTGAACATTCAGCCACACCAGCCTCTGAGAGTGCTCTTATAGATTTTAATTTTATAGTCAACAGCATGTCCCAACACCGAGACCAATTTTCCCTCCACTCTTCTGAAGACATACCTGGGTCAGCTGTGAGCTTCGGCCTTTTTACTTGCTCTGAAAGGCAAAGCTAGATGTAAACGCTTATTAAACATGCAGTCAATGTTGATGGGTGTTTAGCCATCCATCAGTGGCAATGCCTTCCCTGAACCGCTGGTGAGGCTGTTCGTAGTGGTGAGACTTCATTTCAGAATAATAACCGTACATGTTGCTGAAGAAGTTTAGTAGGTTCGATATTAGGGTGTTGCTTCAACCATCTCTGGGGACCATATATAACTAATATGTGTGGAGATAAAGTACATATACTGATTGCCTTATTGAAGTCCCCCAATTTCTGAATACTAAATTGGCCCCAAGGGTTTCAGATAAGTGATTGTGGTCATGAGGAAATGTAGGTTTAGATAGTAGCGAGCTTCCGGGAACACCATTGTGTTTGGGGGTGTGTGTGTGTGATCATTTTTTTTGAGTTAGAGACCCCGGTTATCTCTATGTGGTTCCTCTGTTGTTCTCAGTACCAGGCTTCCAACCAGGTTGCTGTGCAAGAACGGTTGCATCAAATTGGGAAGGACTAGGACTGGAGGATGGCGCCTGGGAGGGTTTCACAAGGAAGGCCTGGGAATGGCATTTGCCATTCTTATGGCCCACTAGCTGCTATTAATTCTGTGGCCGTTTTAACAGCAGAGGAGGCTGGGGACTGTAGTTCAGCTGCTTCCCTGTAGTCAGCACATACCCACCCCAGTCTGCTTGCTGCGGCAGGGATGGACACAGCCCCTAGGCAGGCGTGGTACCCAGATGAACCTTCAGAGTTTCTGTGTGCAGTGCTCTACATAGGACTCCGTACGGCCTGGTGGCCTATGGTCTAAAGACAGGTTATCTGAACACTGTTCTTCCACACAACCTTTGCTGTTATTTCCTTGCAGTTGAGCTTCTGTTTGCCCAACCCTTCTCTAGCCTGCCTGCAGATGTTGGCCCTGAAGCGCTTGCCAATAGTGTCAGAGTGCGTTTCCTAGGCTACTTGACCGGGGACGATAGAGTTGAGCGAAGTACACAGTTTCATGTCTAAGAAAAAAGGCTTTAAATTTTTCCTGATTATTTCTTCCTTTTCATACTACAATTTTTTCCTTACTCTAAGTTTTTTTTTTTTTTTTTTTTTTTAAAGATGGCTTATTTTCTTAATTTCCCCCCAAAGGACCATGCTTTTGATAAATCCTTTTAGTTTTTCTAGGTACAAATTTCAAAAGCAAGTACACTCAATTTTGTTTTTGTTTTTGTTTTTGAGACAGGCTTTCTCTGTGTTATCTTGCCTGTCCTGGACTTGCTTTGTAGACCAGGCTGGTCTTGAAGTCACAGGGATTCACCTACCTCTGCCTCCCAACTTCTGGGATTAAAGATGTGCGCCACCATGTCCGACACTTTTATTGTATTTATTTTTTTAGACAAGATATTGTTATGTAGTCCAAGATGGCTTGGGGTTCAAATTCCCCTTGCCCCAGCCTTCAGAGTCCTAGGATTACAGACCCATATCACGAGCCTTATTTATTATTTTTTTCTTTGGTAAATGAGGTTCTAATTTATTTACTTATTTGTTTATCTAGGAATGTGTAGTATGCACACTTAGATGTTCATGTATATGTGTGCACTTACATTTGGGTGCACGTATACATGTGTGCACATGTGTGTGGGGGCCAGAGTGTTGGGTGCCTTCCTCAGTGGCTTTCCATCTTATCTTTTGAGACGGATCTCTCACTGAACCCAGAGCTCACCAGTTTGGCTTCCGCCTGACCTGAAAGCACCAGGAACTTTCCTGTTGTTGTCTGCCAGGTGCTGAGGTGCAGATGGACAGTGATATGCCCAGCTTTTTTTTTTTTTTTTTTTTGGCAGGGGCGATGTGATCATGCTTGTGTCACAAACACTTTATGAACGACTGCAAGAGTAGTTATTCATTTAACAAGTTCATGGCTGGAGAGACAGCGTGGGGCAAAGATCACTGGCTGCTCTTCCAGAGGACCCAGGTTTGATTCCTACTGCCTACAGGGCAGCTCACAGCCATCCGTAACTCCAGTTCCAGGGATCTAGTGCTCTCTCCTAGGATCTGTGGACACCAGGCATGCACAGACACATGTGTGTGAAACACCTATACTCATAAACACAAATAGATTAAAAAAAACTTCCTCATGTATGCTAAGCATATCCTGCCATATTTCCTCTACCTTCCATTCTGTTGTCTCTCTCCACTACTGCTTGTCCCTAGAAAATTTCACTTCTGATTTCATTTTACACACACACACACACACACACACACATACGATTTTATGTGACTATATAAGATGTAGGGCCACAGATGAGAGAAAACATACAGTATTTGTCGTTCTGAGACTGACTTCATTTGCTTTAAAGGGACTGTCTTCAGTTGTATCCATTTTCCTCCTAACAGCCTGACTTCATACTGCTTTGTGGCTGGAAAAATTTGATCGTGCCCTTTGCCACATTTTCTACCTATTCCTCGGCTGTTGGATGCCTAGATTGTTCCACGTTTAGCTATAGCCTCATTCTTCATCCACCTAACTCAGACTATAGAGGATGATGAAGATCTTTGGTACTGTGCATGTATTAAAACTCCTACTTTACTCCCTGCATATTTATAAAAGTATTGTCTTTGCTGGGAATTGTATATATTAGCTTTTCAAAGTTTATTTTTCCTTCATGTAGTACTTTTGAGCCTGAATTCATTTTGTTTGGTTTTTATCTTGTAATTCTTTTTCTTTGCTTGGGTGTGCTTTCTTTTATCTACTCTTATTTTGAATACTTCATAATGAGTGTATTTATTTATATTTTAGACTTATTTTTATTATTTTTATGTGTACATGTGTTTTGCTTTCATGTGTGTCTGCACCACATGTGCTGGTGCTTGAGGAGGTGGTGAGCCTCCATGTGGGTGCTGGGAATCGAACCCGGGTCCTTTGAAACATGTGCTCTTGACCACTGAGCCAACTCTCCAACCTAGAATAAGTTTATTTTGAATGTGTATTTTTTGAATATAGCGTGAAGACCTAAATTAACCATTTCTTTTAATTCAGTAGTGAAAAAAATGTGAGAGAAGGGGGACTATTGTAGGTGAGGAAAAGGAAAAGGGTGGACAGGAGAAGCAGATGGAATGAATGATCCAAGTATGTTACATATATGTAGGAGGATGTAAGGTACATCATGTATGTATAAAATAATGTAATTAAATATTGCTTCATAAATTAATTTACTAAATAAAAATGGACGAGTGACTAATACGATAGAAATAAAATAAACCTGGGTCTTGCTTTTGACATTATATTTTGTGTATGGACACTCATGTATGTACACTCTGCAACACTCATGCAGCTTGGAGGACACCTTGCAGGAGTTTGTTTTCTTCTACATGTGCATTCCAGGGACTGCACTGAGGTCGTCAGGCTGGGTAGAAAGCATTTTTACCTGGTGAGCCATCCCAATGGTCCTATGCTTATTATTATTTAGTACAAATATGTAAAATATATGTTAACTGTTATGTATATTAAACATTGTCTATTTTCTTAGTTCTCTCTCCCTCTTCTCTCTCTCTCTCTCTCTCTCTCTCTCTCTCTCTCTCTCTGAGAAAGGGTCTCACTCTGTAGCTCTGGCTGGCTTAGAACTCATTGTGTAGTCCGACCTGGCCTAGAATTTGTGGTAATCCTCTTGCTTCAGGTTCCTAAGGACTTTCAGCCTTGAGTACAGAGTAACATCTAATCCTGACCAACCCTCACCCTCACCCTAACCTACCCCTCATCCTCACCCTCACCCTAACCTACCCCTCATCCTCATCCTCACCCTCACACTCACCGTAACCCTAACCCTCACCCTAACCTAACCCTCACCCTTATCCTCACCCTAACCTAACCCTCACCCTAATCCTCATCCTTACCTAACCCTCACTCTCACCCTCACTCTCACCCTAACCCTAACCTTCAAGTTGATTTGATAAACCTGAAGTTTTCATACATCCTTGGGCCTTCTGGGAGGAAAAGCTATGCTGTGTTTTGCTCCAGGCTGATTCCTAAAGGAGGAGTGGCTGGTGCTGATGAGGAGTGGCCCATGATGAGGAGCAGCTCTGTCTTTACAGAAGTCATGCCCTTGGCTGACAACAGGTTCAATGGATGCCCAAGATCAGTGGATAAAGGGGAAAGATGGTGAACGGTTGCTCTTGTTTTTCCATTAGGAGGCTTGGCCTTACTGGCCTCCGCATCCCACAGGAGAGTTACCTGCTCTCTGGGGAGGCTGACATGCGGCGAGCCATGATTTTCAGATTAGGTGAGACCAATCTATGAGAAGTGTGAGGACTTTCCTACACCTCCACCTTGCAGAGCAGGTTTGATGTTCTGGATGACTGTGTTGGTGTCACAGACCCTAGTGCTCCCTCAGGGAGCTGTGCCAAGACCTGGCCTGTCAAGTGGAAAGCGTCAGCAGCTTGTTCCACAAACTGAAACTATGTTCTCTGACATAGGTTTAATGAGGGTAAACTGAGACTTGAGACTTCGAGCTTTCTTTCTCTGAACTCAGAACATGATAAACCCATCTCTTTATTCCAATTCTACAAATACTTACTAATTATCTATGTGTGTGTGTGTGTGTGTGTGTGTGTGTACACACACACATATGTGCTTGCACGTGTGCCTGAAGGTGCATGTGTGGAGGTCAGAGGACAGCCTAAGGTGTTATTTCTCAGATGTTGCACATCTTTTTTTTTTTTTTTTTTCAAGACAGGATGTCTCATTGTCCTGAAACTGGCTAGAGTGGTTGCCAGTGAGCCCCAGGGTTCCACCTGTCTCTTCCTTCCCAGCCCTGGGATTATATAAGGATTTGCTTTGTAAGTGCAGGACTTACTTTTGTATGTGTAAGGGGCATGGTTTCCTATCCTCTCCGTGTGTGTGTGTGTGTGTGTGTGTGTGTGTGTGTGTGTGTGTGTTATAAAGAGATCCCCTCTTCCCACAGCTCTGTTTTTATGAGTTAGGCATGAGTGGCCCTGTGGTTTGGGTCCTTTACAGGCAGTATAAGTGCTAATAGATTATAGCAATAATTATTAAAAAAGAAGCATCCAGGTGGTATTTCGAGACCAGGTACAACTTTCCTTACCTGAGAAAAGAGTAAAAACCAATTGGTTACTGTAGTGGAAGTTTTGGTTTCTTTAAAAACTCACTTATGTTATGTAAATATGTTTTTGTTTTAATCACAAGTGTGGGATATGGGCCTGCTTTTAGTTTGTCCACAGCTGTTAACTATGATTGTCTTGTGTGGTTTCTGAGAGGGGCATGATCTTTGCCAACTGCAGATAGTTTAATTCTGAAGACTTTGAGAGGTTATAAATGCCAGAGCACCGAGAGGAAAAGGAGTCCAAGGAGGAAGAAGGCTGCTGCGGGTTCATCTGCTGCTGCGTTTGCTGTCTGCTGATTAGCTGGATACACTGACTACAAAGATTAGAATTGCTCCAAGGAGCAAAGTCTAAAGATGTCTATGTCCCCTTTCCCTTCTAACTTTCTTTCTCTTCTATCTATTGTTGGGGGGTTGTAAGGGAGGTAGAGGTATAAGAAACCCTAAAAAATTAGATTAAAACGCTCCTACAGTTACCTTGGAAATTGAGTCCTAGAGTGGCCTGTCCCTCTGGGAGAAGGTGTATATGGGGTCACTGTCCTACCCTTCAAACTATATTGTTGCCAGGCAACTTGGAAAGAGTCTCACATCACTCACCAGACAATCCTGCTTGTTTCCACATATACTAAACCATATTAAGAGTATTCGGGATGTGTAAAGGGCTTTAGGAAGTGCCACATCAGGATGTCAGGAGGAAGACTCGTGCTCCTGAACTCATGGCTACAATTATGACGTTAAACAGACACATTGTGGCCAACCCTTTAGTAGCTCGATCCTTCTGTAATCTTTGTAGGGGGAATTTTTGGTATCATAGGCATCAACAGTTGCTGCTCCTGAGACACATATTTTGCTCATCCCTTCCATCAGCCAGAGCCTCTGTGTGCCCGGGAATGTCTTGCTTTCTCCTGTAACTGGAGAAAAATAGCATCGGCAGCAGAGCACTGAGCTGGCCAAAGCTGTAGCCTCAGGCAATAAGAAATCCATTTTTCTCCAGGATGGTAGTGTCTGATGATCCCTCTGAAGATAGATGAGCTTTAGAGCAATTTTAAATTCACAGAAAAATTGAGCTAAAAGCAGAAAGTTCAGTTAGGCCTTCTGCCCCAACCCGGGTCCTGTCTACTTCCCATTTTTCCTCATCAGAATAGCACATTTGTCAGAAATGATGAAGCAACAGGGCCACTATTATACCCAAAGCCCATGGTTTCCACTTGGCTTCCCTCTTTGTTTTCTCCACTCTGTGGGGCTTGACAAGGATACAGCACTGCACACTTACAGTCCAGTGCTGTGTAGGTGAGCTACCCAATTCACCCTCCTCTCTGACTGCACCCGACAACTACTGGTCTTTTCCTGTATACAGTTTTGCTTTTTCAGAATATGTCATAGATGTAGAACCACATAGATTAGCGCTGAAGTTTCTCCCTTGACCTTCACTGCTTGATAACTCATTTCTTTTTCATGCAGAATAGTTTCCCATTGTGTGGATGAATGAGCCATACTTTGCCTACTCATCTTGAGCTTTTAAACTTTGGTAATTATGAATAAAGTTATGCTGTGTTTTGCATGGATGTAACCTTTTTTTCCTCCTTTGGACGTAACCTTTTAACTCATCTGGTTAATTCCAAAGAAACATGCTTTTTTGTATAGTAAGACGATGTTTAGTTTTTATGGAGTAGCCACACTCTCCCAAAGTGGCTACACCGTCTTGCATTCTTTCCAGCATTGACTGGTAATAGTTTCTCGTGACCCACATCTTGACCCAGAATTTGAGAGAGTCAGATTTAGGATGCTGGCCATCTTGATAGGTGTATAGTGATCCCTCCTTGTTGTTTTAGCTTACAGCCACCTAAGCATATGGTGATCAACATCTTTTGATCCCTCTGTCACCTGAATGTCAGATGAGGTTTCCACTCCTGTGCTGTAGATGAGAAAATCAGATGAAGGTCAGAACACACTTACTGCAACTCATGTGTGGTAAATATAACTTAACTTGTTGGAGAATTGTGAATCAAATTCTTTTTAGCTGAAGCTCAGGCCAACAAACAGTGACTTGGTTTGGCTTCAACAGTCAAGCATATTTGAGAACACTCAAGGCTATTGTTTTTAGCAGTATTTTGCTTGTGTCATTCTTTCATTCTATTCCAAGATTCCCTCTTTTGTTTTCATTCTGTTCTTAGCCCTTTATTTAGCCCACTCATCTATACTAACTCCGCTTTATTTAGCCACTTGTCTATACTAACTCTGCTGGGGACAAACCATCCTTATTTTCCTTCCTTAAGAATATCCTTTTTTTTTTTTTCTTCTTGTTTTTCCTCTGGTTGCTTTAAATTTTTCTCTTGTTTCTAGGTTTTGGAACTTTGCTAATGTGTGCCTTGGTATGGATTTCTTTGGGTTTATTCTGTTTGGATTTTGCTTAGTATCTTTTATCTGTATTCTGGAGCTATTGTCAAATTTGGGGCAATTTTGGTTGCTACTCAGAGTACCTCCTCAGCCATCCCTCCCTCCCCCAGCACCTTCTCAGCCACCCCACAAGCAGGTTCTGGAGCTTGTGTTATGGGCCCCACAGGTCCTGGCTCTGTTTATTTGATTTTTTCTCCAGTCTATTTCTCCTGCGCCACTCAGCTTGAATAATAAGCTCCCATCAGCCAAGTGGCTGATTCTTTCCTCTGTCCCATTCATTCTATTGGTGAGCATATAATGTCCTAAACTTTCCATTTGGCTTTGTAACCATGGAACAACCTACATGGTAGACTCTTTAGCTCGCTTGTTTTTAGTTAGGAGCTAATTTTGAAGGTTATACACCTGACCAATATATTATTATCCTCTCACTGGCTTTGTGGCGCACAGCCTTTGAGACACGTGGGGATGATGATGATGATGACAGCGTCTAGGCTGCCCTTCAGGGGCCATGAGGGCTTCAGCTGAAAGCACTGACTTTTCACGTGGGAACACAGATGACTCAAGGATGACTGAAACAGGATGAGTCAAGCTTGGTGTTGCTGCCTCCGTATTGGATCAGTGTCCTCCTCTGATATCTTAACCTTTGTGTCAGATTTCTGCTCACCTCGGCACATAGTCATACTGACCATTCAGAAACGTCCTCTGTGGAACTGGCTTAATTTGACCGAAACCTCCAGGGCTGATGATAGCAAGAAGAGGGCAACTAAGACAGGATCCTATTCTGGGTCAGTGGAACTTTGTCTAAAGGTCTCTAGACACCAGCTCCTTCTTGCCTATTGTGTCAGCCCCGGCCCCCCACCCCCACCCCGCCCTCAACCTGGAAAACTGGGTAACACATCTTAGTTCTCCAGAGAGTGTCTTTGGTTTTATGGTGAGAGTCCACAATTCTTGGCCTGTCAGAGAGGTCACTGCATGGAAGTTTTTGTCTTGTAGGTTAGTTGTTTGGCTAGAGAAAACGTTTTTAACTTGTGCCCCCTTCCCTCCATTTTTTTCTGGTGGTGGCCTTTTTTGGCACCGAGCCTGGGAAATGTTAGGCAAAAAGAAATCATTATGTTGCTTTCTGGATCCTCTTGTCCTTGGTTTGCCTATTCACTTATCCACCTTCCAGAGTTTTCTTACGTTTGCTTTATATTTATACAAGGATGTCAGCTATATGTAACAGAGGAAATAGAGCAAGGTACGCTTACTTCATTCTCCCCAAAGAAGCTTCCCAAACATGTTTCTAGACACATGTACACACACACACACACACACACACACACACACACACACACACACACACACACACCCAACTTGTTTGTACAGCAAGAAACTTCCATCTCCTTTTTTTTTCTTCCTTTTTTGTATCCACAGAGCCTTCCAGTTGGCTCCATTCTTAAAGCTTTGTCCTGTCAAAATTGCCATACTGGGGACAAGCTGCCAGCACATGATGCATTGGGGGAATCACATTCAAATTACACCCGAACAATGGCAGCTTGTATCCTCCGTGATTCAGAAGCCCATCCCCACCCCGCAGGGCTGATGGTTGTGAGGACTCTCCATCATGAATGGGGTTAGGACCTGTGGAAGGAGAGCCCAAAGAGGTAGTCAGTGTCTTCTTTTCTGAGGGCTGCAGAGACAAGGCATTATGAGGAGGCAAGACCCTCATCAAACACTGACTCTGCTGATGCTTTGATCTTGTCAGAGTCACCCAGTCCTGGGTGCTTTATTATAGCCAGTGAAAGGGACTAAGACAGGGACAAAGGGTGAGTGCAGGACATGTTTCTCTGGGGGGCAGATTCCCTGATGGATGGACAGGGAGTGGAGGTAAGCCCTTTGAGTCCAAAATTGGTGTGGCGTGTAGATACGCCTGGGAATGTCTTCGTATTGCTACTTTGAACTATTAAAGCCGCCTGAGATTTGCCTAGGTGCGTTCAGAGGGGCCGGCCTTGGGGATGGCTACATCTTACCACACATACAACTTTATTCTGTTGCCTCACTGCCTCAGCCAGGAATGACCTGTAACCAATAGACCCTTGTGCCTGCGTGAAAACCCAACCTCGGTCCGCAATTGCTAGAGAACGAGACTACTTGTATTATTCTGCCTCTATGTAGTTAAAATAGTGAAGAAACAGAACTGGAGAGAGCTCAGTGGTAGAGCAATTGTATAGCAACCTGGGGGTGGGGATTGGATCTGTAAAAGGAACTTTAAAAATTTTTTTATTTTATTAATTTATTCTTATTACATCTCAATGGTTATCCCATCCCTTGTATCCTCCCATTCCTCCCTCCCTCCCACTTTCCCCTTTCTCCCCTCCCTGTAAAAGGAACTTTTATTCGCCTGAGGTAATTGTTATCTGGAAGGTTTACTGCCTGCCTGTTAACCTAGGCCTAGACCTGGAAGCTTCTAACGTAGGCATAGAATGCTTCAGCCTCTGAGACTTAATGCTGAATAATTTCACTCTCTGGTTCTTTTTGAGCTCTGGCTGGCTTGGTCATTCAACTCAGCTGTTCTGGCTCACAACCCTCTCCATGCTGACTGATTCAATCTGGCCTCTCTCAGTTTCTCACTGAATTGCTCTGCTTGGCCTCAAACTAACTCTAGCAATCTGTTCTAATCTTCTGGTTCCTTCTCATTCTCTGGCTCCTTCTGTCTTTATCTGTGTCCAGATTGTTCTCTCTTTAAAACTCTCCCAGTAGAAACTGCCTCTGAGTTGCATGAACTGAGCTGCCACAAACTCCACTCCACTGCACTGCCTCTCAACTCACTGACTCAACCGAACTGCCTGAACAGAGAACTGCCTAGAGTTCAGAGATCTGCATGCCTCTGTGTCCTGGGATTAAAGGCGTGCTTGTACTCCAGCTGTGTCACACAGACCCAGAAGGTGGTTAGATGTGACCTCTTGCAGAGCGGCCATGTTCTGAATTAACATTCTTCTACAGTTCCATGTGTGTGGTCTCCGCACTCAGAAGGTAGAAATAGGATCAGGAACTCAAGGCCAGCCTGGGCTACATAAGAATGACCATAGTGCCCCTCCCCACAGAAGCCAGCCATGGCAGCTCATGCTTGTGATCCCAGAACACAGGGCGATGAGGCTGGAGGATTGCGGCAAGTTTGACATGTTCTTGGGTTGCACAGTGAGACAGTTACAAACCCAAACCCAGTTACAAACCCAGTTATAAGTATAGTATAGCTTAGTCTCTGGAACCGGACTATCTAGATCAGAGTTCAACAAAGCATGGCCTGGCCTGCTATTTCTGTAGAGTCTAAAAGCTAAGCGTGTGTGTGTGTGTGTGTGTGTGTGTGTGTGTGTGTGTGTGTGTGTGTGTACATTTTAAAGTGATTGGAGTAAAGTCAAAAGAATGGTATGTCAGGAAAATTATATAAAACTATCTTTAGAGTGCATAAGAACTTTGAATGGAAAACACAGCCACGCTTGGCGTACAACTCTATTGTGAGATGACAGAGAAGCCAGGACAGACCGTAGATCCAAGTGTGTCCATTGTTTGGCTCTTTAGAAAGTCTGATGCTATTTGCCTAGGTTCAAATCTCAGCTCTTAAAACTCACAACACAATCCTGGGCGAGTCCCAACATTTCTGAGTCTTCGCTTCCTCACCTGTTAGATGGGAGGCAGGGGGCTTGATATTAACAGTTATTAGGTAGATTACATAAACCAATATTTGATCCGTGCTTAAAACCTTGCCTGGCATGTGGTGAATGTAACATGTGTCTGAAAATTAGAGGATTTCTTGTTCCTCTTGAATCGGCAAACTATTAAGGCATATTTTTATAAAAAATTTTCTTTTATTGATGCAAATATGATTTTAAAGTTGAATTTAGCTGTTTTCACATTTAGAACTTTAATGAGTTAAATATAAACGTTAAGCACTCATAGAACTTAGTTTTTTCCCAGCACCCCTAGGACTGTGGGCCAGGCTCTGTGAAGGTGTCTTTGGCTTATCTCAATGGTCTTTAGGGACTATAAGGAAGACTTCTCCAGGTCTGGGAGGCAAGGTTGGTGTCTGGAGCTATCCTGGCATAACACACACAGACACAGACAGACAGACATAAACACAGACACAGACAGACAGACAGGCACGTCAGAGGACAACTCTCAGGAGGACTCATTTTCTCTGCAACTTTGTGGGACCACCAGATTAAATTTAGGTTATCAGGCCTGTGTGCAAATGCCTCTACCCACTGAGTCATCCTGCCAACTCTGCTTGCATGGATTCTGACTTCCGAGATACTTGATTTTTGGGTGAGTCTAATTTGCAAAGAAGGGCTAATAATATCTTTTTCATAGGAGTACTAGGAAGATTACGATGATTAACAGTGCTAATGCTCGCCAAGGGTTTAGTGTAACACCTGGGGCTTACCGGGCATCTCATAAGCATCAGTTATTATCACAAATGTTCTCCCAATTTCTTGGTACAGTGAATTACGGCTGATCAGCTCCCAACCTGCCAGCAGAGCAGAAGGTTATGTGTTTGGTGGGCTTTGAGTGCTCCTGGGAGATGCTCTCCTGTTTCCGGGATGTTCTGAGATCCAGAACATCATATATTTTCCTTAAACACTGCTTTCTCTAGAGAGTCTCCTGTTTAAAGCATTCATCTTTCAGGAAGGCATCCTCTCCTCCCCGGTGTGATCTCGTTTATTAGTTGCCAGGCTTTTTCTGTACAATAGCAGCCTAGGAGCAGTGGACATCCAAGGGCTGGGATTTGTGGTCAAGGAGAATAGGGGTTAGGGCCTCTGGGGATTTTGACAATGTACTAAAGACAGAAACATTGCACAGTATTCTGCCTTGTTCAACCGTTGCAGTTATAAGGGCAATTTTGATATTTTTAGGGCTGAATTTACACAGCCTTTGTTCCCCAAGGAAGGCTACCTTTGAAATCTTCAGGGCAGCCAGGACCCAAGCCTGCCCCAGGGCACCACCTGCTGACTACCTGCTTCATCTGGCCTGGGATGGTGCTGCCTTTCAAGCGCCAATCTTGCTTTAGCCCACCTACCAGCACTCTGAGCCCTTCCCCTTCCCAGGACATAAATGTATCACTTGCTCTTGGACCACCCAGGTGAGATATCAAGGTTTGTTTTCCAGTGACCTTGAGGTTTGGCACCCGAGCCAGTTCTCTGGCAGATGGTGGAGCCTGAGGCTTAGGTTCATAGTCCCCGATCAAAGGTATTTCTTGCCACGTTTTCTCAACTTGGAGTTGCGGTAATTAGGCCATCATGACCTTGACCAAGTAGTGGTGCTGGAAGGAGAACAGAGGAGTGACTCACTGCACTCTCCCCATCCATCACCGGCTTGAGGCCTCAGAATGCGTTGGACCCTATTTTAGTCATCAGAATTTGTCATCATCCGGCGCTATTTTCCTCATTACGCAGACAAAGTAAAGGAATTGGGGGCAGGCCTCTGTCTCCTTGGGAGGCTGTGACGCTGTCCTGAAGGAGCACGTTGGAAGGAGGTCAGGTCTAGGAGGCCCGAAGCAGGTTATAGATTTGACCCTTGAGATCTCCCGGGCTCTATTCGGGCGATTCAGAGAAAGAGGAGATCCCATAAAGAGAGCTGAGCCTTGGATCTTGCGACCTTTGTATTTCTCCGAGAAGCCTCTCGTAGCTCCATTCCTCTTAGAGTTTTCCCACTAAATAAATCCTGGCGTTCTGAGGACTACAAGGAGCGCGACGCAAAGTAGTAGTCCAGGACTTCCCCTTTAAGGCTCTCGGCTCCACCCACCACGCTGCGCAGGCTTAAGGCCCCGCCCCTCACCCGTTTCCGTTGAGCTGGGCCGCAGCGCGGCGGTCCAGGCCCCTTTAAGACCGAGTCCCGCCCCCTGGCTCCCGCCCCCTCCCCTCCCCCAGCCCACCCCAGGTGCCCCGGCGGGTCGGAAGGTGCGGCCCGTGACGGTGAGCGTTGGAGTCTAGGGGGCGCGGGGTCGGGGCACGCGTGCCCCTGCCGCTGCGGTGGCTTCGCGGGTCGGGGTTGGGGCTGGGGAGGCGGGGCTGGGGGCTCGGGGTGCTGGGAGGGGACCGGCGCGGCGGGGGGAGGGGGCGCAGGTGACACGGGTCGGGATCAGGTCCCGCAGCGCTCACCCGACCCCGGGTGTGGGTCCCGGTGAACGTCGGCGGGGTTGGCGTTCCCCCCTCTCCCTTGTGTGGGTAGAGTCCCGGTCTAGTCGGGTTGATGATGCGTTACCCGTGCTCCCCAGGGGTCCTGGTCCATTTGTAGAACTGCTGTTGGCGCGTAGTGTCTGAGGTGCAGCCGTGACGGCGGCCGCGAGAAACCCAAGCCGAAAGCCGTGGCTTGAAGTGGGAAGGCAGGAGGACACAGAGCCCCCCTGGAGTCAGGACACAGCTAGGGGGTGGCCCTTAGAGGCCTGGCCCGGGTGGGACTGTCGCGGGCCCACCTGCTCTAGATTGGGGCCGAGGCGTGCGTTGGGAAAGAGGCTGGCTCTGGGACCGCAGTTCTAATCTTCTGTCCATCAGGGAGCTGGTGGTCACCATGGCAATGCGGGAGCTGGTGGAGGGCGAATGTGGGGGTGCCAATCCGCTCATGAAGCTGGCCACCCACTTCACCCAGGACAAGGCCCTTCGGCAGGAGGGATTGAGGCCCGGCCCCTGGCCCCCAGGAGCCCCAGCCTCGGAGACGGTGAGTGTTTATAGAGTTGGAGAGACCATTTCTTCAGCCTGATTGATAGCTGCTTTCCCTGTTGATAAAGTCGGTGCAGTCACCATTCGGTAACGCTGGAGTGAGCACTGTGCATCCTCACTCGGAGGAGGAGGACAGTATTTTATAGACAAAGAAGCCGAGGCTTTGTGGAGTCTCTTGACTTGCCTCGGGTCACCTAAGCTGTAGAGTTAGAGTTGGGCTGTACTCCATGTGCCTGCTGCCTTCCTCACTAGGCATATTGCCTCTTTTTTTTTCTTGTCTTAGGTTTCCAAGCCTTTGGGAGTGGGCTCTGAAGATGAGGTAAATATAGCAAGTTTTTTATTTTCTTTCTTTCTTTTTTTGTTGTTGTTCATGGTGATTTTTCTAAAAAAAAATTTAAACAGTCCACTCCCATTACCAAAAGATGTGTGCCAATGTTATTATTATTATTTTTTCTTGTTTCCAAATTTACTGACTGAATTGTTTTCTTTATCTCCAGTTTCTGTTTTTCTGTCCGGCATTGGTGGGCCCACCCCCTGGCTGAGGCCCTCAGACCCTAATGGTTCATTTCACATCTCTCTGTAATAGTTGGTGGTGGAATTCCTGCAGGACCAGAATGCACCCCTTGTATCTCGTGCTCCTCAGACCTTCAAAATGGATGACCTCCTGGCAGAGATGCAGGAGATTGAACAGTCAAACTTTCGCCAGGCTCCTCAGAGAGGTGGGTTCAGGGGCTAGTGAGAAGGGAGACTAGTGGATTCGGTGTGAGGAGGCCAGAGGCCTTCCATCCTCTGACTTTGCTGGCATCAGCAGGGTGACATGCAGAGGAGACAAGGCGGAGCCATCCAGGAGTGATGGCAGCAATGACAGGCACCTGCTTTCTTTCTTCTTAGTCTTCTCTTGTCTCATTTAAGCCCCTGGTGTGGCGGACTTGGCCTTGTCTGAGAATTGGGCCCACGAGTTTCTTGCGGCTGGAGATGCTGTGGATGTAGCTCAGGATTATAATGAGACTGACTGGTCCCAAGAATTCATCGCTGAAGTTACAGGTGAGGCCTGTGGGAGAATCTGTGCTGGGTGTTGTAGAGTGTTTAAACGTTCTGTTCCGATGTCCTAATTCCTCTTAGGATATAAGGAGGTTTTGGCTGCTAATGACTTTCTACATCTTTGATTCGTTTCTGTAGGATGTTAGGTGTGACTTCTTGTAGTAATCCTAGGTAATCAAAACATATTAAAGAGAAAACTGGGTTTGAGTGGAGAAGAAAAGAGGCGGGGCCCGGGGGAGGAGAGGGAGAGAGCAGGAACGTGAACTAGAGCTTAGGTCTGCCTCTTTGTCAGGAACTTGACTTCTTAATGTCTGGAGCTAGAGATCGGATGGAGGGCCCAGGAAGAGAGACATAGTGACGGAATCACCTGGGATGGCATTCAGTTATTTTGCATAGGATTGGGGTCTGGGGAAGCGTGTGGGTATGGAGTTCAGAAGCTTGAAGTAAAGCCAGGCCACGTGTGTGTCTGTGCCTTTCTCACCTGTAGATGGAACAAACTGTGAATGGTCTGTACTAAGAGTGTGTATGCTTTTTGAGTTTTTAGGCAGGGACCAAGCTGTCCTCCAAATCCCTGTGTAACTGTGATCTTTTCTACCTTAGCCTCTTGAGTGCTGAGACTCCAGGTATGAACCACTGTGCCTGGCCGTGTGTGTGTGTGTGTGTGTGTGTGTGTGTGTGTGTGTGCGTGCGTGTGTGTGTGTGTGTGCGTGTGTGTGTGTGTGCGTGTGTGTGTGTGTGTGTGTGTGTGTGTGTGTGTTCATTATTTCCTAATTGCTGTAATTACTATATACATAACATTTACATTATATTGTGTGTTATAAGTTGTATAGAGATGTTAAAAATCATAGCGGGATATGTGTGACTTTTATGCAAGTACCTTATTTCATATAAGAGACTTGAATCTTCAGTATGAGTTTCAGGAATATCTTTTATAGATGTTGAGGAATGACTTAATGGTCTTTGAGGGTAAAGATCTGTGATGATAAAAAATAATACTAGCTTCTGTGTACTTGCTGTGTTCTGAGCTCTGTGTTAAGTGCATTGAATACATTATTTCTATGAGAAGGCAAATTCTAGCGACTGTTTTTAGGACCATTTTACGGATAAGAATACTGAGTTTTTGCGGTAACTTGCTAAAGATAACATAGTATTGTAAGTTTAAAAAAAAATAGAATCTTATTTATTTTTAGGCATTTTTATACATGTAAACAATACATCTTGATCATATGTCACCCCAACTCTTTAGAACAATTCCCAACTCCTCCCTCCACTTGCTCTAGATACCCTAAACATGTCCTTTTCCCCTGTTAATAACCCACTGGGCCCAGTTAATACTGCCTGTCAGAGTGTCAGAAGATGTTGTGCAGGTAACTGTAGCTGAAATGAGTTCATGGTGCGATGAGCCTGTTGTCTCAATGAAGACAGTATTTTACAGCGTCCCGCTCCCTCCTCTGGCTCCTACATTCCTGCCACCCCCTCTTCTGTGATGTTCCCTTGGCGAGGGGCTTGAGATAGATGGCCTTTTAGGGTCACGTCTTCTCAGCACACTGACCAGTTAGGAGTCCCTGGTGCACCTGCTGACCACTGCAGAGAGAAGCTTCCCTGGGCAAGGCTGAGGGCAGCAGTGATCCTCGCGTATGAGCACAGGTATTTAGCAGACGGCTTGACAGCGTTTTCCCCCTAGGTGTGGTCGGGATCTGCCTCAGTGGACCCAGCTGTTGTTCTGCCCTGCCAGGCCTGTACTTTATGCTCTGGCTTGGCTAGGCCCCTTGGCTTATTGCCTCCCTGCAGATTCGCTTTCTTCCCTGAGCCTATCTGATTAGGGCAAAAGGAAAGCCTTCCTCTTTCTGGTTGCTCACAGCGAGAAGCATTGTTTGGCCTTGTTCATGCCAAGAAATCCAGATTGGGAAGAGATACAAATGAAGAAAGTTACAAACCTTCTCGACTAGGCAGCCACATGGCCCTGAACAGTTGATGGTTTGAGATGATGGGGCCTTAGTTGTGTCTCCTCTCACCACTTCTTACTCCGCTGAAGGCAGGGCTCCCTCCACACACAGGGGACTTCACCCAGATGCCTTTCCTAACGTAAGCGGGGCAGACAGTGTTCTAGGTTTCTTACTAGTGTTGAGCATTCTCTGCTAGGCTGCGATTTAAAGGTTTTAAGACTCTACAAAGAGTATCAGTGGGAGACATGATACTCAAACTGAGGCCTGTTTGTACCAGGTGCCATGCTCTTCAAACCTAGACCCTAGACCCTCAAGTCTTCCCTGTGTGTGGAATTGCCTTAAGCCCAAATCCAAGCTGTCCGAAGACCCGAACCTTTCAAACCTTAAGCCCAAGTGACACATCTTAGTTCAGAGAGACTTCTGTTGGAATGGGTGGGCATCCATCATTTTCCATAATTTAAAGCTAGCAGACAAAACCCCAAACCCTTCATGTAGCTAAGCACAAAGCAAGAGCCAGATTTTCTTAGAATCCATTGCTTCCTGTTGGTGAAGTCTTCCCTAACTCACAAACGAAAGCCCCTTAGGAACATGCTGGACCTGCCTGACCTGTCAGTTGTCCTTGGAGAGCTCTTCAGTTTTGCACATTCTTTTTTTTTTTTTTTCCAGCTGTGTCTGCCTCACAGAGGCCCGGAGCTGTGAGACTGGGCTCTGTAAAATTGTCCTGTTGTAGTAGGACTTTGGTAGTGATGAATGAATGCGTTGAGATTTGGAGGAAAAAGCTAAAAGACACTGACTTTCTGGGAATTCATGTTTAATTTATTTAGAAGATTTATTTTTTTGTTTTATGTGTATGCGTCTTTTGCTTGTATGTAGTCTGTGCCTCACATGTATTCATTACCTGCAGGAGAAAGGGATATAACACCTCCTGGCACTGGAGTTGAGACTGTTGTTAGCTGCCACATGTGGTCTGGGAATTGAACCCAGGTCGTCTGGAAGAACCCTTAAATAAGACAGTG
Organism: Acomys russatus; assembly: GCF_903995435.1. Taxonomy (NCBI): domain Eukaryota; kingdom Metazoa; phylum Chordata; class Mammalia; order Rodentia; family Muridae; genus Acomys; species Acomys russatus. The sequence goes on along the minus strand of NC_067149.1, from coordinate 50,486,741 downwards.
CCCCAATCACTGAGCCATCTCTGCAGCCCTAGAATTCATGGTTTAAAAACTGCCTTTTCCTAGTGTTGGTGGCTAATAACGTCAATTATGTAAATTAACAGTTGTTTTATAGATAAGTAGATGAGACAAATTATTATACTTTTAAAGGTCTTATTAATCAATTTATGGTGTTTGTGAGACAAAAATCTCATTGTAGCCGTGGTGTGCCTCCAACTCCCTTTGCATACCAGCTGGTTTAAGTTTCTGCTGTCTCTGCTGAATGTCAGTGTTACCAGCATTCATCCTTATGCCTGGTTTATTTTGATTTTTTTGTTTGTTTTTTTGTTTTTTGTTTTTTGGAGACAGGGTTTCTCTGTGTAGCCTTAGCTGACCTGGACTCGCTTTGTAGACGAGGCTGGCCTCGAACTCACAGCGATCTGCCTGCCTCTGCCTCCTGAGTGCTGGGATTTAAAGGCGTGTACCACTATACCTGCCTTATTTTGATTTTTTTGAGAAAAGGTTTTACTATGTAGCCTGGGCTGGCTTTGAACTCACAGTCCTACCTCTGTATCCCAAGTGCTGGGATTATAGGCATGCTTTGTATACTTTTCCTCTTTTCTTTTCTTTTCTTCCTTTCTTTCTTTCTTTTTTTTTTTTTTTGAGACAGGGTTTCTCTGCATAGCCTTGGTTGTCCTGGACTTGCTTGTCTCTGTGAGTGCTGGGATTAAAGGCGTGTGACACCACTGCCTGGCTCTTATTTTATTTTTAACACCCCCCCCCCACATTTTTTAAAAAAAATGAGACAGGGTTTCTCTATGTAGCCTTGGGTGCCCTGGACTCTATTTGCAGACCAGGCTGGCCTCGAACTCACAGCGATCCGCCTGCCTCTGCCTCCTGAGTGCTGGGATTAAAGGCGTGCGCCACCATGCTCGGCTTTAATCCCCATGTTTAATGTTCTAGAATTATTGATGCTTATCTTTCTATTTTAGCTTTTTATATGGAAATTTTTACATTCTTACTGGTAAGTGTGGAAAACAACAACAACAACAACACCCATACAGGAAAGTTCTGTGTGGCCATGTCACAGATTCTCCCAGTGGTGATCAGGAGATTCACTCTAGTGCATCCCACAGAGCTGCTGGTTTTCTCTAGTTTTATGTGCTGTTATCTGGGGGGGGGGGCAGTTTTATGCACCTTCATCAGATGTTAGATTTGCATAAGTACCATCCCAGTTCAAGAGCTGGTCCATCACCACACAAGAGCCTCCCCGCTATTTTGGTCTGTCATACTTCAGATAGAATCATCTGTCATGTTTTCTGGCCAGACTGTATCTCACGCTTACTCAGCTCTGGAGATGAAACTCCGCCCTCGGGTGGTCTGGAATTAGATGACTCAGTTGGCATAGAGTGTGTTTTACTCAGGGTTCTCCAGAGGAATGGACCGTTATAGAATGAAGGGGGAGGGAGTGGGGGGGTGAGGGTGAGGGGGTATTTATTAGAATGGCTTACAGGCTTGGGTCCCGCTAGTCCCACAGTGGCTGTCTACCAATGGAAGGTCCAAGAATCCAGCAGTTGTTCAGTCCACAGGGCTGGATGTCTCAGCTGGTCTTCACTATATGCCAGAATCCCGAAGAGGTGGGCTCCAATGCTAGTGAAGGGATGGACTTGGCAGCCATATGGAGAGTAAGCAGGCAAAGAGAGCGAGCCTCCTTCTTCCATGTCTGGAACAGACTGACTGCTAGATATAATATATAGGCTGCCAGAAGAAGGTGCCGCCCACATTGACGGTGGATCTTCCCGTCTCAGAAGATCCAGATTAGAAGTGGGTCCTCCCACTTCAAATGATTTAATTGAGAAAAAGGCTCTGACAGGTGCACCCAGCTGCTTGGGTTTTAGTTAACCCAGAAGTAGTCAACTTGACAACCAAGAATAGCCTCACAGCGTGTGAGGTTCATAGGCAGCTATGAAATACCGACTTGTGCTGTTACGGGAAAAGTTGTCGGAAGCAGTAGCGTAAGGCGGTTGTGCTAGCTCTTTCATGAGTAGAGGATGAAGAGCTATGACGTGAACCAGGGAGGAAGTCTTCCTGTGATGTTCTGTAAGGTTTGCCCTCCCCAAACAGTAATGGCAGCAGCTTCCTTTGTGACTGTTTTTATTTTTGTTGACACTCTGATGGGCTGTCTGCTACTGTCTGTTGGTAGATAAGGAAGTGGATGCTCAGGAGTTAAAACAACTACCCTGAAATACGTGGTGGATGGTGTGTGGAGCTGGGGCTTGATTGTGGGTGACCCTAGGCTCACGCCAGAACCTCATGCTCTCCTACGGAACCCTCGCTGATTAGGGTGGGGTTCTGAGAGTTTGACTTTTCACCTGTAGGTGTTCTCAGAGCACAGACTCACAGTGACAAGCTGTACGATGCAAACATGAGTGTGATATCTAGATAAAGGCATGTCTCAATGGGTCTGGTTTTCTGTAAGGATTTCTCAAAAAAGGCTGTGAAGCCAAATGTTGCTCTGTTGGGGCAGGTTCCCAGTGCCAGAAAACTCAGGGCCTTGAGAGCCTGAGCCAAACTGTGCTATTGTTTTTACTGTTTTGAGGTGCTGGGGACAGAATTCACGCCCCTGTGCATGCAAGGGACACTCTTAGCCCTAAATTAGAGCAATTTAAGGATGATGTTTCCCATCTCTGTGTCTTTCTCCCTAATGTGTGGTTTTTACGTGGTAAAGTCCAGGCATGTTAGATTTTTTTTCTATTTTTTGTTGTTGTTGATGAGAACATTCTACTGACTTGCTTTGTGAGGAAGTAAGGAGGAAGTGGAGAGGAAATAGGAAGAAGGGATATTTTCAACACATCTGGGCTAAGGAGATGTTACTGAAATCTGTTTTGATATTAAACATTTGTTTTTCAGTCTCCACATGTAAGCCAAAGCCTAGCTAGGGTAAGGGGAGAAAAATGTTACCACAGGACCTGGAGGCAGAGCCTGTAGTTGTTGAGGGTTCTCGAAATTAAAACACAGAATCTGTAAACCCAAGCAATTGCCAAGCATACTTTTTATTATGCTGATTATACATGGCTTGTTCACAAGTAGGTGTGTGTGTTTTGAGACCCTTGGTTCTTTTTTTCTTTCAGATTTTGACATTATTTTCTCAGGTTTTGAGACTGCTTTGTTGAAATTACTCAGGTCAATTGGTAAATTGTACATCAACACTAAGGGGCTAGCGGTGTCTTCTCAGTGTGAAAGCAGTGGCAGACTTCCCAGAGGGGATTGGATGAGCGAGTCAGCATCTGGGATGTAAAGATGGCAAGGAACCCGGGCTGGTGCCTTCTCCACTTCTTCTGCACACGGATCTGCTCACTGCTTGCTAGGACGAAGTTCAGGGGGTGGGGAAACAGTTCAGTGCCCTCGCTCAGTGTTTGGTCCCATGCTCACGGTGCCCTTTGCCACTGAAGTTTCTAAGATAACTTTAGATTTTGACTGAAAAACATGGCCTCTTACAATGAATCAAAGTAACGAAAGAGTCAGGAGTTGTGACTGCGGCCTGTAGTCCCAGCGCTTGGGAAGCTGTGGCAGAGGACCCTGGAGTTCAAGGCCAGTTTGGGCTGCGTAGTGAGACCCTGTTTTAAAAATCCCAAATACAAACAACATAGTGACAAAAGCCAGAACAGTGTTTATCTCTGAGTGTAGGGGACCGAGAACACCTGTGAGGGCACAAGCATTCCTGCCATTGCCAGACCGGGGCTGAGAGAACTGTGTGTCTAGGTTTGGCACATACCTCCTATTTCATGCATAGTTCCTGTGAGAAAGCCCCGGTGACCCCTGCTTTTTACCAAAGGTTGTAGCCTGCAAGAGAAAGAATTTGGAAGGATGGGAAAAGGGAAAGGAAGAAAGAAGAGGGAAAATAGGGAAAAAGGGTGTGTGTGGCCAGGCATGGTGGCTCATGCCTTTTATGCCAGCTGGCAGCAAAAAGAGCTCTCTGTGAAGTTGAGGCCAGCCTGGTTTATGTAGTAAGCTCCAGGACAGCCAGGACAGCATCTCAACACTCCTTTTTCCTTCCAAAAAAGAAAAGAGGGAGCTACTGTGGTCAAAACTCATATGGATGTGTGGAAATGATTTATTGAAGCCCCTTATGCTGTACAACAAATACACCCTAATAAAGAGTAAAAGGAAAAAATATTTTATGTGTATTTTTTCCAATGTGTGTCTGTGCTGTACTTGTGTGCTTGGTGCCCTTAAGGTCAGCAGAGGACATTGGGTCTCCTGGAATTAAAATTACAGTCAGTTGTAAATCACCATGTTGGTGCTGGGACTTGAACCCAACTCCTGACGAACAGACAGTGCTCTTAGGCACTAAGCATTCCCCACCCTTCTGTCTTTAAAGGATAGGCTCTTTTATAGCCTTCAACTCTTGAGCCTTCTGTTTCGCGTTGCGAGTGCTAAATTCTTACCTGAGCCTTCTTGGTAGGTCTCCTATTCCCAACTGTCCATAAACTTCCATCCCAGCCCCCTTGGAATGGCTCAGCCCCTGAAGAGGATGTTGGGGATTTATTAGGACACTCTTTTGAGGAGGTGCTCTCACAGACTTTCTAGGCTTCTGCTTGCTCCGCTTTGGCTGAGTTGGTCCATGGGTCTGTATAACTTTCTCTTTCTCTGATCTTACTCTGGAGCCTTGATGAGTTCCACAACGGCCTTTTGCAGACCCCTTGTCTGTGTCCCCTGCCCGATGGGCTGAGGAGTATCTGGAGCAGTCTGAGGAAAAGCTGTGGTTGGGAGAGCCAGAAGGAACATCTTCCACTGATCGATGGTGAGTCCGTGGGTTGCTATGAAATGAGTGCAGTTTGGGGCAGTTTCCCCAGCTTCCTCTATGCACATTCCTACCAGCTTGCACATTCCTTTTTATTTCTATTTATTTATCGACACTTCCACTAGTGTTACTTGTTCTTCCCCTGTGGGTAGTAATTCTACACATTCCACTGGAGATTTGTAACTGTCTTAATGCCCCCTGTTTCCTTGAGCTTTTTCTTCTCCCCCACTGCAGACCCGTGTTTGTGGAAGGAAGGGTGAAAACACTTTCCCACTTCCACCAAGACATTCTTCTTTAATGTGGAGCTTGTAGCTCCTCCAGGGAGTGGGGTAGCACTGTTGCCCCGACCCTGTACGAATTATGGTCACCATAGGACATGAGTGGGGAAGAGCGTGGGTGACTCGGTCTTTCTTCCTTGCCACAGGTACGATGAATATCATCCTGAGGAGGATCTGCAGCACACAGCCAGTGACTTTGTGTCCAAGGTGGATGACCCCAAATTGGCTAACTCTGAGGTGAGTCACGTCCTGGTGTATTGCTCAGCAGAGGTGGCATTGAAGGCAGAAGCCCTCCTTCCCTCACACTGCTGTGCTGCAGAGAGGGCATGAGATTCTAGGACTGTCTCCCTCTGGGAAAAGGAGATGTGGATCCGGCTACATCTTCCCACTGTTTCCCTTATTTCTTCATCTACGAACTTTTTGCCTTTTCACTGCCTTCTCAGTTCTGTAGAGGCAGGGATCCCCTTGTTTTTGATCTCTGCCCCCCTTCTTTCAGGGCCTTTAGCATTATCTTGATGCAATTAGAGGTGTTGATAGGGAGGGGAGAGTGCAGGGTCTCCTTGGGCATAGTTGAGAGTGCACACCTGGAAGTCCTGTCCCAAGGTGCCTATGTGTGTCTCTGTGCCCCAGTTCCTGAAATTCGTGCGGCAGATTGGCGAGGGGCAGGTGTCCCTGGAGTCCGCTGCAGGGTCGGGCCGAGCTCAGGCAGAACAGTGGGCAGCAGAGTTTATACAGCAGCAGGTAGGATATTGTCGCTCCCTAGCCCACTTCAGACTGCTGCCAGAGGCTGGATCAGGGCTCAGTGGGAAGGGGTTTTGTTGACAGTTTGCCTTGTAGCGTCTGGATCCTGAGTGGGTGGGGAAAGAGTCTCAGAGCATCTGGGCTGGTGGTGTTTAATGGGGTTTCAGTCAGTCTGTGGGAGTGGGAAGGGAGGTGGTGGAGGGGGCAGAGATGATTGTTTGTCACAGGGTGCATCAGAGGCCTGGGTTGACCAGTTCACAAGACCAGGAAACAACACGTCTGCCCTTGATGTGGAATTTGAACGAGCCAAGTCAGCTATAGAGGTGAGAGCAGCTGGTGTGGGCATGGGTGCTCCAGGACCATTCCCTCCTACGAGAGTATGGTGGCTTTAATAGTGCCAGAGGTGATGGGCATTGTCTTGTGGTGTGCTGGATCATAAGGGACGGAATTACATAGGTGTGGGATGGGTGCTTTTTTAAAAATGCAAACTCTTGGACATCACTCCAGATTCCTGCATTGGAATTTGCATTTTTCAAAAGCTTCTCTGATGATTGCTGAATCCATTGAAGTTTATGACCTATTGCCCTATAGACTGTACCTCAGTAGAGTGGAGGGTGGGTGGGGTGGTCATGAAGCATCTCCTTTTTCTATCTGCTTCCCTTCCTTACAGTCTGATGTCGATTTCTGGGACAAGTTGCAGGCAGAGTTGGAGGAGATGGCAAAACGGGATGCAGAGGCACACCCCTGGCTTTCTGACTATGATGACCTTACATCCACATCCTATGACAAGGTAGGGGCCCCTGGCTTTCCAGGTTCTAGAATCTGAAGTGTCTGTGCTGAAGCTATTGCTGTTTTTGATCCTTTTTCTATGGAGAGAAATCTGATTGATACCTTGGCGCCTCCTGTCCAGTAATTGAGTGTGCTACATTCTTGAGGATAAATTGTTAGTGAGAATACCTTTGGCAATAATACAGTGACACCATGCCCTCAAGGGAGGCTTGCACAAGGACAGATGAGCAACTCCTCTGGAGGTTGCACTGGGCAGTGTTTCTGTTGGTGACTCCCTGCTGGGCTGAGCAGTGCTGCTTGATGGGTCGTCTCTCTGTGCACACTGTGACACATGTCTTTTTTTTTTTTTTTTTTTAGCTCATGAGTTCAAGCTTCCTACTCCAATATTGGGGATTAAACCAGAGGTGGTGCATGCTAGGAAGGGCTGACTGTCTCACTGAGCTACACCCCTGACCTCTTCTTGTAGGAACCAGGCTCTTGTCCCAAATTCAAAGAAGTATATTAAATAACTTAAACAAAGGAACATTCCCCAGTAGTCTGTGGTGAATGATGGTTAGATTTTACATGTGGCGTGTACTCTTGACTTAGAAGTGTGTGATTTTTCTGTAGTCTCTGTGAGTAACTCTGCTTGTGGGTTGCAGGATCGCTGGGCTGTGGCTGTGACTGAGCTGAGTTGAAATATGAGAGGTTAGGAAAAGACTTGCTTGCTCTTCAGGAAGATGGAGTAGGAACTGAGTAACACCTCTTTCTCAGTTTACATGTGGAGGTTCCTGAGAGGCAAAGCTGAGTGCTGGAGATAGATTCTGACATGAGAAGCTGTGCAAAGACAGGAGAGGGAAGCTCAGGGGACTGTGAGGAGGTTAGGGCTGGAGAGCCTTGTCAACAGCCTAATGCAAGGGAAGATGTGGCTGTGCTGTTTCCATCTGATGCGTGCTTGTCTGAGAATGGTTTTATGTGGTATGTTAAGGAGCAGCTGCTAACTTCTTGGGACCTTGCCTTGTATTTTGCCACAGTATATAAATTCGTCTTATGGAATAACACTTTCATTATTCTACACTAGCAATTTGCTACACTGTTAACTTATAATTGGCATTTCTATACATTTGATAAATGGAGATGTAAGTACTATTTTCATATGGGCAATATTTCCTCCTAGTGTTTATTACTCCTGTATTTATGACATGTACGCAGAATAGCTTTTTAAGTTATAAGCTTCATTTAGCACATATTATTCCCATATTTATGACATGTGGGGCCAAATACACCTTTAAATTAAAAGCCTAAAATACGGTCAAGGAGCCAGGCATGAATGGTGGTGCATACCTGTAACCCTAGCACTTGGGAGGCCGAGGCAGGAGGATTATAAATTAGACTATATTGGGTTAGTGAGATTGTTTTTTAAAACAAACAAAAACTGTAATTAAGTTATTAGATTCATGAACCCTATTTGATATCATTGATACCTTGAAATATTGCAAAAGTAGGCATAGAAACACTTGCACAAATGCTTCATGACAGTGTTCCACTTTATTATTCACTTATAGTGAAAAGTTAAGTGTTGTCTGTCCTTAAGCTAAATTGTACTGAATTATATGGAATTATCTGAGTTAATTATTAAACTCATGGGTCTTTTTGTTTTTTGCATGTGCCTATGGTGTGCATGTGTATGCTGACGCCAGAGATGGTCATGGCTGTCTTCCTTAATTGCTTTCCACTTTCCTTTCTGGGAGGAGTCTCTCAGTGGACCCAGAGCTCACAGACACAGCTGTAGTCTAGCTGGCCTTCTTGCCCTGGAATCCCTTGCCCATCTGGAATGGGTGTGTGGATGCTGGGATCTATACCTGGTCCCGCCTGGCATGGTTGTGTGGGTGCTGGCATGAGTGTGTGAGTGCTGGGATCCACACCCTGGTCCCACAGGGCATGGGTGTATGGGTGCTGGCGTGGGTGTGTGGATGCTGGGATCTATACCTGGTCCCGCCTGGCATGGTTGTGTGGGTGCTGGCATGAGTGTGTGAGTGCTGGGATCCACACCCTGGTCCCACAGGGCATGGGTGTATGGGTGCTGGCGTGGGTGTGTGAGTGCTGGGATCCACACCCTGGTCCCACAGGGCATGGGTGTATGGGTGCTGGCGTGGGTGTGTGGGTGCTGGGATCCACACCCTGGTCCCACAGGGCATGGGTGTATGGGTGCTGGCGTGGGTGTGTGAGTGCTGGGATCCACACCCTGGTCCCACAGGGCATGGGTGTATGGGTGCTGGCGTGGGTGTGTGGGTGCTGGGATCCACACCCTGGTCCTGCATGGCATGGGTGTATGGGTGCTGGCGTGGGTATGTGGGTGCTGGGATCCACACCCTGGTCCTCATGCTTGCTTGGCAAGTGCTTTGTCCACTGAGCCATCTCCTCATCCCTTTTTATACATTTTTTAGTTAAAATATTAAAAAAAATTGATAATCCTTAGATTTTTCAGAGGCTACATACACCCATGGCTTAAAAAGGCACTGTAAACTGGACTGGGCATGCTGGTGCATGTTTTTGATCCCAGCACTCAGGAGATAGAAGCAGGTGGATCTCTGTTAGTTTGAGGCCAGCCTGGTCTACAGAGTGAGTCCAGGACAGCCAGGGCTACACAGAGAAACCCTGTCTCGGAAAACCAACAAAACAAAATGAAACACACAAACAAAAACCCAAAACAAAAACTCCACTATAAACTGTCATCAAAAGCATTTCTGTGATGGGAGACTCTGATGCTGTGCTCTTTCTGCAGTGTGATCTGTGACACTTTGGAACAGCCCAAGACAGTGGGCCAGACAAGATGGCTGCCTGGCTTAGAACTCTGAGGTGGTGAAGTGATGCTTAGCTCATTCTGCATTCTGTAGCCTTCAGAGTAAATATCTTATCTTTGCACAGTGGACTAGTAAGGGCCTAGAGGAAACTTAGTTTGAAAGCGATGGCATTCATTTGTTGCATTGTCTGCTGAAGACACACAGCATCGCACCTCAAGGAAGTAGCTACAGCCACTGTTAGTGAACACTGCCTTAAGATTTTTAGTAAGGCTCTCAGTAGCTTTGAGGTATGAATTATAGTCATTAGGAAATTCCGTTACATGAGATAACAGTCTGTTTCCCACAGAGTGGCTCATAGGATGGAGTGATGATGGGCAGCAGTTAAGGTTGAGTGTGAAAATATTTCTTCTATTAAATTCAGATGATCTAGGGTAGAAGTGGCCTATGGAATAAATGAACTTGCCACTTGTTTGTAAATGGTTCAGTGGCTGATAATGGTTTTAGCATTTTTAAATGTCTGAAAGAAACCAAAAGAATAATATAATTTGTAATACCTAAAAATTAAAATTAAAATTTCAGTGTCTGTGAATAAAATTTGATGGTGACATAGCCATGCTCATTGCTTTACATTTGCCTCAGCTCCTCCTGTGGTGGGACTGAGTAGTTGCAGTCAGACCTGCAAGGTGTGATGTATTTGTTGTCTGATTGTTTACTGAGAAAACATGCTATCCTCTGTAGTGGCATTTTTTTTTTTTTTTTCTGCCTTCTGATTTTCTTTTTCTTCAACACAGGGTTTTCTCTGTGTAGCCCTGGCTGTTCTGGAACTTGCTCTGTAGACCAGGCTGGTTTCCAACTCAGAGATCCGCCTGCCTCTGCTTCCCAAGTGCTGGGATTAAAGGCCTGCACCTGGCTACTTTGTGAATTTTTAATATTTCCTGGCTCTACTTGGGACACATTTTCCTCATCCATCTCCAACCGTGCGTCTTATGCCTCGAACCCCGGCTTCTTTGTAGTGATGACTCGCACTTTAGAGCTTCGAGTCTCTGGTTGTTCCCTTGTTTCACAATGACGACCACCCAGGGCATCCTGTCTTTATTCTGTGCAGTTTAATGTAAAGTTCTCTGTGCAATGTTTGAAGCCATGTTCACCAAACTTTCTGGTGTCCTGCATATGTTTTGTGATGGTAACTTTACTTCCCTGAAAGGAATATTTTACCATATTTTTCAGACTGTAAGATGCACCTGACCATAAGATGCACCCAGTTTTTAGAGCAGTAAAAACAGCAATTGGGCCATAAGGTGCACCCTAATTTCTGCCCCCGCCCCCCGGCCACTTTTGCGGGGAAAGTGTGTCTTATGGTCTGAAAAATACGGTATTTGTCCAAAGCCGTGCGACTCACCAGTGACTTTGGCCTTGCCTTGTTATCTGTCTTCTTTATGCCAAATGCCAGTTGGCAAAGCTTTTTAGGTGACATCGTAACTTCCTCAGCTGAGAACTCCCCAGCTAGAAGAGAACAGTGTCCTACAGAGACATTCTCCGCCATCAGATTTCGGGGTCCAAGCTTTACTTAAAAGCTAGCCCAATATGGTGCTTATATCTGTAATGCTATCACTTGGGAAGGCAAGGCAAGAGGACAGCTGTGAGTTTGAGGCTAGTTAGGCTACATAGCAAAGTATGTAAAAATTTAACAAATGAAAAAAAAAAAAAAAAACCAAAAAAACCCAAACAAACTTAGTTATGGGGGATAAACTAAGTGTTTCTGATGTTACTCAGTCAGTTCATGGTCAATTACCTGAGTTGGGTAAGCCTTGCCTGGAAGGCAGGGCCTCTGCCTCACATCACATTTACCTCATATGTCATCACGCTATGGGAGGGCAAGATCTACACTAGGAGTTAAGATACCGAAGAGAGCCTGCACTGTGACCTGCAGGTGCTGCGAGAGGCGTGCTCTGCCCACTGGGAAGAAGTTGACCATACAGTGCAGGCTTGTGAAGACTTCCTGAAATGACTTTATAATCCCAGCACAGATACTTGCAGAGTCACGCAGCTTCTTAGATGCTGTAAAGAGGAGGTGGAAGCTGAGTGGAGGCTCAGCTTTGCTTTGTCATGGACGATCTTCACAATACAGAGTGTTTGCTACTCCTGTGTGGAAGGAAGCCTTCACCTTCTCCACCTGTCTTGGCTGCTGTTCTCCCAGCCCTGCTGCCCTGATTGTCCATATTCCCTCTTAGGAGTCCCCCGTCACTTTCCTTCGTCCTAGGGGTACCAGTTTGAGGAGGAGAACCCCCTGCGTGACCACCCTCAGCCTTTTGAAGAAGGGCTGCGTCGCCTTGAGGAGGGAGACCTGCCAAATGCCGTGCTGCTCTTTGAGGCTGCTGTGCAGCAGGACTCAAAGCACATGGAGGTGAGTGCAGCCTTGTTCTGACACTTCTCCCAGTGTTATGGGAGAGCCCGAAGAGGCATGCGGATGGCTGTGCTCTCCTCTGGGGTGTGAGTGAGAGGGTGAGTGGGGGATGCCAGTGGATGAGCGGATGCAAAGTCAGTGATGGAATTGTCAACTTCCCTCTAGGCTTGGCAGTACCTGGGCACCACCCAGGCTGAGAATGAGCAAGAGCTCCTGGCTATCAGTGCCCTGCGGAGGTGAGTGCAGGTAGATAGATGCAGGCCTCTGCATGGAGCCCTTAGCTTGATAGGCACCCAGAGCCAGGTCTTTGTCTTCTTTTCTGGTCACAGATGAACCTGTGAGATTGTTCCAAGTCATCATGGCTCAGTAGAGGCTAGAGGAGAGTGGAGATGCTTGGATTTCATTTGTGGGATCTTGGTTGGTCTTTGGCTGCAGAAACTTTGCCCATCTTAGTCAGATTGGGCTTCCCGCTCCCTTCCCCCCCCCCCCCCCCCCCCCCCCGCCCACTCTCCCGACAGGCTTTTTCTATGGAGCCTTGGCTATCCTGGCTATCCTTTGTAGACTAGGTTGGCCTTGAACTCAGAGATCCACCTCTCTGCCTCCCGAGTGCTGGGATTACTGCCTGGCTTCAGATTGGGGTCTTTAATATTAGCTCAGGCCATAAGGTTCTTCTCTCTGTTTAGTTGAGAGGACAGAAGTGGGGCCTCCATGACTATTTCAAAGCTCGGCTGTGGGTGTCATTTGCAGATTCTCAGTCTGCACCTCTTTGTCCCCTCAGGTGTCTGGAGCTAAAGCCAGATAACCGGACTGCGCTGATGGCGCTGGCAGTAAGCTTCACCAATGAATCCCTGCAGCGACAGGCCTGTGAGACTCTGCGAGACTGGCTGCGCTACTCACCGGCCTACGCCCACCTGGTGGCTTCTGGGGAAGAGGGGGCTAGTGGGACAGGACTGGGTTCCAGCAAGCGCATCCTGGGATCTCTGTTGTCTGAGTGAGTGGACGGGATTCCTGGGTGAGGCCAGGACTGTGAGTCCTAGTAAGGACATGACCTTGATTTGGGAGATTGGGGTATGCTGAGATCCAACAGCCTAAGAATGCAATGGGTTGCTCAAGTTCAGCTGAAGGGGTCAGCAACCTGCCGTGCAGTGCTGTGGGGAAGCAAAGCAGGCCCTAAGCCAGAGTGTGGGTAAAGGAGGTGACTGGGAAGTTGATGAATCCTGGGGGCAGGGTTGACTCCTCCTTCTCCCATTTAGCTCCCTGTTTCTTGAAGTGAAAGAACTCTTCCTGGCAGCTGTGCGTCTGGACCCTACATCCGTTGACCCTGATGTGCAGTGTGGCCTGGGAGTTCTCTTCAACCTGAGTGGGGAGTACGACAAGGCTGTGGACTGTTTCACAGCTGCCCTCAGTGTCCGTCCCAATGTGAGCCTCAGGGGAAGAAGGTTGACAGTCATTTGCATTCCAGTGTCCTTGGGGGAAGAAAGGGGGGTCAGGGAGAACAGGAGCATGGGATGATCCAGTGACCACACTGGGAGCTGCTGAGGTGAAGAGGGTGGGCTAGTGGCTACATTAGCCAAACAGTAGCGAAGCAGGTGAAGGAGTGGGTAGAAGTAGGTCCAATCCTAGCTCATGTTTCCAGACCTCTCTGTCCCTTTCCTAGGACTATTTGCTCTGGAACAAGCTTGGGGCCACCCTGGCCAACGGGAACCAGAGTGAAGAGGCAGTGACTGCCTACCGCAGAGCCCTGGAACTACAGCCCGGGTATATCCGGTCTCGCTACAACCTAGGCATCAGCTGCATTAACCTTGGGGCTCACCGGTGAGTATGGATTCCATCGTAAGCAGATGAACCTTGTCTTCCTGGTTTTGGTTTCTGCTGTCTGGTCCTCCTTCCCTGTGCCCCTTCTGCCTCGCCACTTTTGTTCAGCTCACCAACCCTCATTGCTCTCTCCTGCAGTGAGGCTGTGGAACACTTTCTGGAGGCCCTGAACATGCAGAGGAAGAGCCGGGGCCCTCGGGGCGAGGGGGGCGCCATGTCAGAGAACATCTGGAGTACCCTGCGATTGGCGCTATCTATGCTAGGCCAGAGTGATGCCTATGGGGCAGCCGATGCGCGGGATCTGTCTGCCCTCCTAGATATGTTTGGCTTGCCCCAGTGACAGTGGGATGGGCTCCCCTGTGAGTGTCTGCCTGGAGGGGTCGTCGCTCTGGGTGTGACTCCCTCTCCTTCAGTGGGCCTACCAAGGGGGTGGGCTGATGACCACAAGCGGTACGACCTCTCAGGAGCTGCCTCAGTGTAGGGGTGCATAGCTGTGTCCGAGGTCCTACATAATTGTAGGGAATGAGCTGTCTCCGGCCCTTGGTAATTCAAGGGCTGTGTATCCAGCTACAGATCTCTCTCTGCTCATCATGCCCTTTCCTGGTGCTGCTTTCTGGGTAGGACCCAATGACATAGAGAAATTGTTGTCATCAGCTGCCATTTCTGATAGGGTCTACCACATTTGTAAGTCTCCTTGCCCTACTATTCCTGGGAATTGGTAACAGTCCAGCCACCGTGGGCAGCTGTATGTAAGAGGTTCTCCTGAGCATCTGTGTGATGCTGTCAGGGATGGATGTTAGGATTTGGCCTGTTAACTGAAACATTGATGCGGCTCCACAGAGCCGAGCTTGGGACAGGGCTCATAGTTCTGTCACTCACGGGAGCGAGCTTGGATTCTCTGGGTGCATACTGACGCAATGGATGCTTATGTGGTTACTGTAGTGTCCTCAGGGCCAGGGCTTGTCAGTGCAGGTGCCATGGCCAAGAGGGAGCGAGGTTCATCTGTGGGATGAGTCCAGAGTCTGAGGTGGGACAGTAGGGGGTGTGGTCAGTACTGCAGCCCCCTCTTCTTTTTTGGGAGAATGTAAGTAGGAAGTGAACAAACTCTTATAGCAAACTGGTTCAGAAGTTGCATTCTTGCAAATTCCCAACAGAGGGAGGGTTCAGGGTTACCATAAGCCTTCTTGAAACATTTATAGGGGATATCATTGAAATCTCCCCCCACCCCTGCCATATTACTTCCAGAAGGTGAAGATCAAGGGATCGTGAGGGAGCAGCTGGATTCTTCTCCACTGTGTTCTGTGTGGGAAGACGTACAACCCCCTACAAGTGACTGCTATGCCTCTTGCCTTGTCTTCAGTAGCTAATGATCAGAGATTTTTTTTTAAACTGCCATGGTCCCAAGGTTCCATACTGAAATTTATTTTTCTTTGTATGCATATGTGTAAATGGTTTAAAAATAAAACTGTAAAATATTTGTATGAAGAATAAATTGAGCTGATGCGGGTAGGACTCTGCTGCTGTGTGAAGTTGGGTGGTGAGGGCTTGGCCAGTGCTAGACTGAGCTTCACGCTTTCCCTTCTCTGTCTCCTGAATTCTCACTGGCGTTGGGATTACTCAGGCCTTTCTCCAGAATTAGTGAGTGCCAACAGCCTGCCACAACTCAGACGTTTAATACTCACCTGCTTTTCTCATCCCTCCCTCCCTCCCTCTATTTGAAACATTCCTCTTACTATTACACAGAGGATGTGTGTCTGTATAATCTCGAGTCTCTTTCTTTTTCAGTGCTATGGATTTACTTCGGCTTTAGACCTAACTGGCATTTACTCAGAGGCTGTACCATGCCTGGTTGTACAGGTACACATGGCTCTGGGGTGGAGGTATCATTAGCATAGCCCATGTGAGTGTTGTGCATTGTGAAATGTGTCTTTGGTCAGTAGACCTCCATGGGTCCCCACCCAGCTCCCTTTTACGTGTCCCTTGGCTTGCCTGCTCATTGGCTGTCGCTGGTCTCCAGGACTCCAGCTTTGTCCTTTACTCTGAGGAGCCTCATCTGCACCTGTGGGTGTGACTGCTGTATAGTGTTGCTGACTGCGCAGCCTCCACCTCCACCCCAGGTCTCAGGCATGTCATACACTCACTCTGTGTCTCTACGTGAGGGTATTTCCAGGCACTGTGGACTCAATAAGTTCAAACAGGAGTTTCCTTCCAAAAATCTTTCATGTTCTTAGAAATCTCAGGAGAAAACAGAGTAGATCTGGCCATTTCTTGTTACCCCACAAGAACTTGTTAGCCCCCAATTCTTGAGGGCCTGCCTACCTGCTTCATAGCTTATGGAGGTTTTCTGAAATTTAGGCCTTTAATTTTTTTCTTTTATTTTGGGGCTCATCATATATTTTTTCTTATTACCATGAAAACTTATTTTTCTCATGTCATTCACTCCTCAGCACTGGAGCTGATGTCCCACAGTGGCACGGTATGGTGTCTGACCTCTGACTTTGCACAGTTGTGGACACATGCAGAAAGTGTGGCCCATGCCTGCTGAGTGAACAGTGTATATTAGACGTATGCTGAAGGGTAAAGATATGCTGAAGTATGGAGGTGATGAGTCCATTCTCCCTATGTGCGGAGGATGGCTGAACTTCCTGGTCACCGGACCTTGTTTCTCTGAGGGGATGAGCCTTGGGTCAAAAGCACTTTTGGAAGTTCTGCTAAGAGAGCACCCTTGAGGGCCTCCCCCTCAGAACAAAGCTGTAGTACGAGCTGCACTCACTCACTCTCAGGGTGGAAGGGATAGAGGCCTAGTCCTGATGAGGGAGCTCAAGGCAGACCCTTAGAACTCCATATTGCCAGTGAGGTACCTGGCAAGACCTGCAAGGACACAGTGGCTTTGGAGCTGGCTGCAGCTGGCCACAACGTTTATGTGCAGGCAGTGAGGGGACCTGATGCTGAGTGCCAGAAGACAGCAGCATGGGAGACTGACAGGCAGGAAGTGCCTGCAGTGAGTGACCAGTGATTGGTCACTGCTGGCTCTACAGAGGTCACAGGCATCCAGATAGGTCACTTTCTAATTCTAGTTTTTAATCTCACATAGGTTCTTCCCTAAACAATGACATGCTTAATTTTTTATGCTTTTTTGAAAATTTCATACAATATATTTTGATGATATTCTTCCCCATCCCCAGCTCCTTCCAAATTTTCCCCATCCCCTTATCTACCCAACTATTCAGAAAATGGAAACAGAGTTCTGGGAAGATGACATATTTAGACGTTACCTAAATGTGACCCAATGATGGGGAAGAATCAGAATAAGAAAAGACAACTTTAAAGAGATGAAGAGCTTTGGAAATGCACACAAGAAACATTAAGACACCTGAGAAGTATCTTATGGGCCATGCTCAGAAAGGAAGTAATCCAAGGGCAGTGCAGGGCTCTGTAGGCAAAGGTGCTTGTCACATAAGCCAGATGACCCAATTTGATCTCTGGAACCCATGTGAAAATAGAGGTAAACTGACTATAAAGCCCTCAACATAAAAGAACACTTAGAACCCTGCCACTCATTCTTTGAAGTCACTAATATCTGGTTCCCCAACCTGATAAAGGCACAACAGAAAAGAAAAAACTCTAGATGAATTTCCTTGATGAACACTGATATAAGATTTCTCAATAAAATACTTGCTGACTAAATTGAATAACAGGTCAAGATCATGCACCATGACTAAATTGGTTTCATTCCAGGGAGTGGAGATGTTTTAGTTAGTTTTTTTTTTTTTTCGGTCAGGGGAGCAAGGTATAGTTATATGGGGAGAGGAATAGCAATTGAGAAAATGCCTCCGTCAGATAGTCTGTGGGAAGACTTAGCTCACTGAGGGCAGTACTCTTCCATGGCCTCTGCTTCAGGTCCTGCCTCAGGTTCCTGCCTTGGCTTCTCTCCCCAAGTTGTTTTTGGCCAATGTTTTATCATAGCAATAGAAAGCAAACTAGAATAGGAGATAGCCTCCAACATATGCAAATCAATATTATAGGCTAGCACACAAAAAGTACAGATGTCATAACACTGTCTCAGTAGATGCAGAAAAGGCTTCTGACAAAATTCAGCTTCCCTTCATGAAGAAAGCACGGAAGACAACAGGAATAGAGGCAGTTACTTCAAGAAAAGGTGTAACATAGCCAACATATGAGATGGGGGAAAATCTCAAAGTATTTACTCTAAATTCATGAATGAGACAAACATGCCTACTCTTTGCTCTTATTCGGTATAGTGTTTGAATCTTAGCTGTACAATAGAACAAAAGATACAAATAGGAAATAAAGTGCTAAAATTATCCCTATTTGTATATGACATGATCCTGTACTTAAAAGATCCTAAAGGTACCACAAGAAAATACCTGATAAATACTTTCAGGAAGTAACAGGATGAAAGAAACATAAAAACCACATTCATAATACTTGAAAAATAAACCTAAGCAGGGAGGTGAAGGACCTCTAAAATGAACCTGGACATTAGTCATACAGTCGTGGCCACCTAATTTTTGACAAAGGTATCAAAAGCCTACATTGAGAAAAAGCCTCATTGATCAGTGGATCTAGGAAAACTGAGTTTCCACACATGGAGCACTGAGACCAGATCTGTATCTTTCACCTGCACAACAATGATTTGAAAATGGACCAAAGAGAGAACTGAAACTTTGAAGCTTTAAGATGAAAACACATGAAACTTCAAAATGTAGGCACGCACAGTTAAGGTCTTTCTTAAAATGATGCATGTAGCACAGGAAATAATTCTAAGTATTAACAAATGGGATTGCATGTAGTTAGTAAAACTTCTGCCCAACAGAGGAAGTAACCATCTGAAGAGACAACCTACACAATAGAAGATGACCTTTGTCAACTATGTATCAGTGGATTAATTTCTAAAATATATAAAACATCTAACAAAAGCTCAACACCAGGCATGAGAGACCCCTTTCGGGTTGTTAGGAAAGTTCAAGAGAGTTTCAAACCAGTATAGGTGATTCCTGTTGCTGAGGCTGTACTTCAGACACAGAACTTGGAAGATTCAAGCTGGTTCTGACCTGAACACCTCTTCTGCAAGGACCGGTTTTTAAGTACTAGAGGGTGCTATGTGAGCTGCCAAGGGAGGGAAGGGATGAGCAATCCTACCCAGCCATGACACCTATGAACCACATCAATAACCAGTATGGCAAGATATCTCTAAAGATGTAATAGTGGCACATCTTGGTGATAACCAACAGCTACCTAATTACACTAAAGGTCTGCTTAACAAGATGGAAATCATTTGGACTACTGGAAACTTACCCAACGACCCAGGGCTACTAAGGTCATAGATTTTAGAGAACCTTATGCCACCACTTTACCAAGCCAGAACAATTTCTATATGCACTCTATACTTGTCCTTATACCCACAGATCTTTGTATTCCTCACCCGTCATCAAGAAGCTTCTCTTTATGGCAGATGGTGACCATCACAGAAAACCACACCTTGTCAATACTGAGAACAACTGATCATAGGGTGCCAGCCCCAATGGATAAATCTAAAACACATCCCTGGCACCTAAGGCTCAGGGAACATGGAGGATGAGGATGCAGAAAGATTGTAAGAGACAGAGGACCATGAAGTCTCCTGTAAGATGGTGTCTCCTAGTGAGACACCATGGCTGCCTAGACAACCCTGAAACAGTGGTAAGACCAATGTACATTCTAACATAGAAGAGGGAAATCTCAAGAGGTTTCCACTCCTAGACAAAGAACTATAGGCAACTTGTGGCTGCTGAGAGAGAGAAAATTTTTCTTTCCCAGGGATGAGGCCTTAATTGGTTATATAGTGCCAAAGTGGTCAGCCCTGAAATCATATACAAATAAGTAATGCTAAACATTCCCACCAGGTTGTATTTTTATATTTATGCACATATACATGTGTACACAGACAGACAGACAGACAGACAGACAGACAGACACACACACACACACACACACACACAGAGAAACACATACTAATAAGAGAAGCCATGGATTTGAGAAGGAATGGGGAGTTATAAGAGGTGTTAAAGAGCTGCTTAGTCCACCTGGGGCACAGCCAGCAGAGGTGAGCTGAATGCTGTTCTCTGAGCTCTGTTGCCTGCCTTTCTGAGGAGGCCTGCTGGGCCCCAGCAACATCCAGGTTGGACCCCTTCCTGCCAATCCCCTGCCTGCCCAGTACACCTGGCGCATAATCACCAGAGGTGAGCCATGGGCTGTTCCCTGAGCTCCACTGTCAGTCCCAAGGCTCAGCTTGCCTTTCTGAGGAGGCCTGCAGCATCAGTAATATCTATCCAACACCAGGGATAGCCAGGTGGCTAAAGACCAGTGTAACAACACAACAGGATAATATGGCACCATTATAGCCCAGCTATTTTACTATAGCAAGCCCTGAATATCTTAACACAAGTGAAGAACAAGAAGATAACCTTAAATCCAATCTTATAAAGATGATAGAGGCCTTTAAAGAGAAAATAAATAAATCCTTTAAAGAAATATAGGAAAATACAGTCAAACAGGTGAAAGAAATAAAACTGTTTATAATTTGAAATGGAAATAGAAGCAATAAAGAAATCTAGGTCCCTCTCAAACTAAGACACCAGCCAAGGACAATACAGGCGGTAAACTTTAAACCCCTACCCAGATCTAGCCAATGGTCAGAACATTCTCCACAGTTGAGTGGAGAGTGGGATATGACCTTCTCACGTACTCTGATGCCTCACATTTGACCATGTCCCCTGGAGGGGGAGACCTGGTGGCACTCAGAGGAAGGACAGCAGGTTACCAAGAAGAGACTTGATACCCTATGAGCATATACAGGGGGAGGTAATCCCCCTCAAGAACAGTCATAGGGGAGGGGAATAAGGGGAAAAGGGGAGGGAGGGAAGAATGGGAGGATACAAGGGATGGGATAACCATTGAGATGTAGCAAGAATAAATTAATAATAATAAAAAAAAAGAAATCTAGGTCAGAGAACAGAAATTACAGACACAAGCATCAGCAACAGCATACAAGAGATGGAAGAGAGAATCTCAGGTGTAGAAGACACAATCTAAGAAATCAACACATCTGTCAAAGAAACGGTTAAATCTAAAAAGTTCCTGGCACAAAAAAATCCAAGAGACCTGGAACACTATGAAAAGACTATACCTAAGAATAATAGGAATAGGAGAAAACTCCCAACTCCAAGGCCCATAAAATAGTTCTAACACAATCATTTAAAGAAATACTGAAAAATACAGTCAAACAAGTGAAGGAAATAAAACTGTTCAAGATCTGAAAATGGAAACAGAAGAAAGGCCCATAAAATAGTTCTAACACAATCATTTAAAGAAATACAGGAAAATACATTCAAACAAGTGAAGGAAATAAAACTGTTCAAGATCTGAAAATGGAAATAGAAGAAAACTTTCCTAACCTAAAGAAAGAGATGCCTATAAACATACAAGGAGCATACAGAACATTAAATAGATTGGACCAGAAAAGAAAATCCTTCTGCCACATAATAATCAAACACTACATTTACAGAACAAAGAAAAAAAAAAGTTAAAATCTGCAAGGAAAAAATGCCAAGTAACATACAAAAGTAGACCTATCAGAATTATACCCAACTTCTCAACAGAAACTATAAAAGGCAGAAGGGCCTGGGCAGATATCTTGAAGACTCTAAGAGACCACAGACTACTATACCCAGAAAAAAAATCTTTAAGTCACTATAGATGGAGAAAACAAGATATTCTACAACAAAACCAAATTTAAGCAGTATCAATCCACAAATCCAGCCCTACAGAAGATACTAGAAGGAAAATTCCAACCCAAGGAGGTTAACTACACCCAAGAAAACATAGGAACTAACCACACACCAGTAAAACCAAAAGAAGGGAAATGTTCTCTCTCTCTCTCTCTCTCTCTCTCTCTCTCTCTCTCTCTCTCTCACACACACACACACACACACAAACACCATCAACATCAAAATAACATAAATCAATCATTGATCATTAATATCAATATCAATGGACTAAATTCCCTAGTAAAAAGAGTAAAAAGATACATGCTAATAGAATGGATGTGAAAACAGGATCCATCATTCTCCCACATACAAGAAACAGACCTCAGCCACAAAAATAGACATTACCTCAGAGTAAAGGGCTGGATAAAGGTTTTCTGAGCAAATGACCCAAGAAGCAAGCTAGAGTAACCATTCTAATATATAATAAAATAGACTTCTGACCAAAATTAATCAAAAGAGATGAGGAAGGACACTTTATTCTCATCAAAGAAAAAAATCCATCAAAATGGCATCTCAGTTCTGAATCTCTATGCCCCAAATGCAAGGGCACTCACATTTGTAAAAGAAAAATTAATAAAGCTTAAATAACACATCAAACCCCACACATTAATTGTGGGAAACTTCAGCATTCCACTCTCACCAATGAGACAGAAACTAAACAGAGAAATAATGAAATTAACTGATGTTATGAATCAAATGGTCCTAACAGATATCTACAGAACATTTCACCTAAACACAAAAGAATATAACATCCTCTCAGCACCTCACAAAACCTTCTCCAAAACTGACTATATAGTCAGTCACAAAGCCAGCCTCAACAGAGTCACAAAAATTGAAATAATTCGGGGGATCCAAGGTGGCATAGCTGATTACACACTATGATAAGCAGGACAGCAATGACTGCACAGCAACCTAAGGACCAGATAAAGAGCTACAAAACACCAGTTTGGCCAGGTGTGATGGTGCATGCCTTTAATCCTAGCAATAGGGAGGCAGAGGCAGGTGGATGGCTGTGAGTTTGAGGCCAGCCTGGTCTACAAAGCAAGTTCAGGACAGCCATGGCCACACAGAGAAAACCTGTGGCAAAAAACCAAAACCAAAAACAAAAAACCCAAAACCCACCAGTGCTGGTGTTTCCCAGGTTAGAGGGGCTCACACTGTGTTGAGCAAGGATAGGTTCAGCCTCTGGCCACCTGGCTAATCCACAGAAAAGTCTCTGGGTCCCTGCAGGCATGTGCACAGGCTCTGAAGTCTAGCCTCTTGCCTACATGCTTGAGGTACCAGCACTCTGGGTATCAGATTGAACTGTGTGCCAGAGAACACCATGTCTGGGTCTTCTGGCCCAGAAGAGTTCTCATGGTCTGGAACACAAGTGGATCTGACCTTAGGTCACCTAGCCAATCCACAGAAAGTTCCTTGGTCCATATAGGCACAGGAGGAATCTCCAAAGTGTAGCCACATACCTACCAGTGGTGTGCACTACCTGTGCTCTATGTCTTAGACTGAACTGTGGGCCACAAAAAACACCAGTGTCTGAGTCTTCCTGTCAAGGGGAGATACCATGGTATGGAATACAGGTAGCTCTGACCTCAAGTCACCTGGCTGGTCTACAGAAAGTTTCCAGATCTGACCTTAGGTCACTTGCCTGATCTACCACAAGGGTTCCCCAATCCACACAGATGAGGGGTCTCAACCTATAGCCACTCATCTATGAGGGACTCTCAATGGCCAGTGAAGGACACCAGAAACTAGCACCCAATGGCAGAGACATCCAGGTGGCTAAAGGCCAGTTTAAAAACAAAAATAACAAAAGCCAAAATAATATGTCATCTTCAGAACCCAGTTATCCCAATGCAACCATCCCTGAACACTCTAACACAACTGAAACACAAGAAAATGACCTCCAATATTTCCTTATGAAGATAATAATGGAGGAAACAAATAAAATCTGTAAAGAAATACAAGAAGATACAGCCAAACAGATTGAGGCCCTTAAAGAGGCCATGACAGAGGCCTATGGAGAGGAAATGAATAAATCACTGGATGAAGTTAATACAAACAATCAGGTGAAGGAGATCAAAAAAACTGATCAAGATCTGAAGATGAAAAT
The DNA here is from genome assembly GCF_903995435.1 of Acomys russatus. Classification (NCBI taxonomy): domain Eukaryota; kingdom Metazoa; phylum Chordata; class Mammalia; order Rodentia; family Muridae; genus Acomys; species Acomys russatus. Next base: position 50,463,212 of record NC_067149.1, on the reverse strand, counting down.
GGAAACAATAATAAAAGCACAAATTGAGGAAATCCTGGTAAGAGAGAATTTAGAAAAAAATACAGGAACTGCAGAGGTAAGTATCACCAACAGAGTATAAGAGATGAAGGAAATAATCTCAGATGTAGAAGATACAATGGAAGAATTTGAGGCAATTATCAAAGAAAATGTTAAATCTAAAAAATTCCTGACATAAAACATCCAAGAAACCAAGGACACCATGAAAAGACAAAACCTAAGAATAATAGGAATTGAGGAAAGGGAAGATGCCCGGCTCAAGGCCCAGAAAATATTTTCAATAAAATCATAGAAGAAAATTTCCTCAATTTAAACAAAAAGATGCATATGAATATACAAGAGGCCTACAGAACACAAAATAGACTAGACCAGAAAAGAAAATCCTTCTGTCACACAATAATCAAAACACTAAATGTACAGAACACAGAAAAAATATTAAAAGCAGCAAGGGAAAAAGGTCAAGTAACATACAATGGTAAACCTATCGGAATCACACCTAACTTTTCATCAGAGACCATAAAAGCCAGAAGGTCCTGGGCAGAGGTCTTGGAAACCCTAAGAGACCACATATGCCAGGCCAGACTACTATACCCAGCAAAAATTTCAATAATCATAGATGGAGAAAATAAGATATTTCCATGACAAAAAACAAATTTAAATGGTACTTATCAACAAATCCAGACTTGCAGAAGAGACTAGAAGGAAAACTCCAACCCAAGGAGGGTAACTATACCCAGGAAAACACAAGAAATAGATAATATCATGTAAGCAACACAAAAAGTAAACAAGCACACAAGCATACTATCACAACCAATATCAAAATAAAAGGACCTAACAGTCACTGGTCATTAATCTCTCTCAACATCAATGGTCTCAACTCCCCAATAAAGAGACATAGACTAACAGAATGAATATGTAAACAAGACCCAATATACAAGAAACATACTTCAGCTACAAAGAGAGACATTATCTGAGAGTAAAGGGCTGGAAGAAGGTCTTTTGAGCAAATGCACACAAGAAGCAAGATGGAATAGCATTCTAATATCTAACAGACTTTCAACCAAAATTAATCAAAAGTGATGAGGAAGGACACTTCATACTCTTCAAGGTAAAACTCAACTATGATGACACCACAATTCTGAACACCTATGCCCCAAATATAATGGCACCCACATTTGTAAAAGAAACATTAATAAAGCTTAAACCACACATTGATACCCACACATTAATAGTGGGGCTTCAACACCTCCCTCTCACCAAAGAATAGGTCAACAAAACAGAACCTAAACTGAGAAATAGTGACACTAATAGATGTCATGAATCAAATGGACCTAACAGATACCTACAGAACTTTTCACATAAACACAAAAGATTATACCTTCTTCTTGGCACCTCACAGAACCTTCTCCAAAAGGTTCCATATAATAAATCACAAAGCAAGCCTCAACAGGTACAAAAATATTGAAATAATACCTTGTATCCTATCAGACCACTATGGACTAAAGCTGGATGGACCTCAACAACAGAAATAGCAAACAGTCTCACACATGTGGAAACTGAACAACTGTCTTCTTAATGACAACTGGCTCCAGAAGAAATAACAAAATTAGGGTCTTCCTAAAATTCAATGAAAACAAAGGTACAACATACTCAAACTTATGGGACACAATGAAAGAAGTGCTAAGAGGAGAGTTCATAGCACTGCCTTCATAAAGAGATTGGAAACATATAAGCAACTTAACAGCACATCTGGAAGCCCTAGTAAAAAAAGAAGCAGATACACCCAAGAGGATTAGATGGCTGGAAATAATCAAACTCAGGGTTGAGATCAATAAATTAGAAATAGAACAATTCAAAGAATCAAAGAAACCAATAGCTGGCTCTTTGAGAAAATCAACAAGATAGACAAACCCTTAGTCAAATTAACTAAAAGACAGAGAGGCGCTATCCAAATCAACAGAATCAGAAATGAAAAGGGAGACATAACAACAGATACTGAGGAAATCTGAAGAGTCATTAGGTCTTACTTAAAAAGCCTATATGCCAAAAAATTTGAAAATCTAAATGAAATGGACAATTTTCTTCATAGAGTCCACTTACCAAAGTTGAATCAAGATTAGATCAGGTAAACAAATTAAATAGTCCCATATCTCCTGTGGAAATATAAACAGTCATCAAAAGTCTCCCAACCAAAAAAAGCCCAGAGCCAGATGGTTTCAGTACAGAACTCTACTAGACCTTCAAAAAAGAGTTAATACTCTTCAAACTATTCCACAAAATAGAAATTGAAGGAACATTACCAATCTCATTCTATGAGGCCACAGTCACCTTGATACATAAACCACACAAAGACCCAACAAAGAGAATTTCAGACCAACTTCCAGTATGAACATTGATGCAAAAATACTCAATAAAATACTTGCAAATTGAATCTAAGAACACATAAAAAATATCATTTACCATGACCAAGTAGGCTTCATCCTGGGCCTGCAGAAATCCCCAAAATCCATCAATGTATTTCACCATATCAACAAACTGAAAGAAAAACTCATGTGATCATTTCCTTAGATGATGAAAAATCATTTGACAAACTCCAATGCCCATTCATGTTTAAAATTTTGGAGAAAGCAGGGATACAAGGCACATAGTAAAGGCTATATACAGCAAGCTGATAGCAACATCAAAATAGATGAGAGAAACTCAAAGAAATGCCTCAAAATCATGGACTAGACAAGGCTGCCCATTCTCTCCATATCTCTTCAATATAGGTCTTGAAGTTCTAGCTAGAGCAATAAGACAACAGAAGGAGATCAAGGGGATCCACATAGGAAAGGAAGAAGTCAATGTATTGTTTTTCACAGATTATATGATAGTATACATAGGTGACCTCCAAAATTCTACCAGAGAGCTCTGATAGCTGATAAACACCTTCAGCCAAGGGGCTCAATACACGGTTACTTAAAAACGAATTAGTAGTCTGCCTGTATTCAAATGACAAATAGGCTAAGAACTTAGGGAAACTATACCCTTCACAATAGCCACTAATAATATAAAGTATCTTGGTTTAACTCTAACCAAGTGAGTAAAAGACTTGTATGAAAAAAAACTTCAAGTCTCTGAAGAAAGACACTGAAGAAGATATCAGAAGATGGAAAGATCTCCTGTGCTCATGAATTGTGAGAATCAACATAGTACATTTGTCCATCTTACCAAAAGCAATCTACAGAGTCAATGCAATTCACATAAAAATACCTACACAGTTCTTTACAGACCTTGAAAGAACAATTCTCAACTTCATATAGAAAAACAAAAAAACCCAGAATAGCTAAAACAATCCTGTACAATAAAAGATATTCCAGAGGAACCTTTATCCCTGATATCAAACTGTACTATAGAGAACAGTAATAAATACAGCATGGTACTGGCATAGAAATAGCCTAGTTCATCAGTGGAATTGAATTGAAGACTCAGAAATAAATGTACACACCTATGAACACTTGAATTTTGAAAAAGAAGCCAAATACATACAATGGAAAAAAGCATCTTTAACAAATGGTGCTGGTCTAACTGGATGTCTATGTGTAAAGAATGCAAATAGATCCATATTTATCATCCTGTACAAAAATGAATTTCAAGTGGATTAAAGACCTCAACATAAAACCAGGGACACTAAATCCATTGGAAGAAAAAGTGGGGAAGATCCTTGAACTCATTGGTGCAGCAGAACACTAATAGCTCAGGATCTAAGATCAACAATTAATAAATGTGACCTTATGAAACCAAAAAGCTTATGTAAGGCAAAGGACACTGTCAACAGAACAAAAAGACAGCCTACAGACTGGGAAAAGACTTCACTCACCCTATATCTGACAAAAGGCTAATACCCAAAATATACGAAGAACTCAAGAAATTAAACACCACCAAACCCAATTATCCAATTAAAAAATGGGGTACAGAGCTAAACAGAAAATTCTCAACAGAGGAATATTGAATGGCTGAGAAACACTTAAGGCTCAATGTCCTTAGTTATTAGGGAAATGCACACCTGTCAGAATGGCTAAGATAAAAAATTCAGTGTACAGCACATGCTGGTGAGGATGTGGACAAAGGGCGAATGCTCTTCCATTGCTGGTGGGAGTGCAAACTTCTACAGCCTCTGTGAAAATCAATCTGATGCTTTCTTAGATAATTGGGAATAGTGCTACCACAAGACCCAGGTAGACCACTCCTGGGCATATACTCCCAAACAATGCTCCACCATATAACAAGTACATTTGCTCATCCATGTTCATAGCATCTTTATTCATAATAGCCAGAATCTGGAAACAACCCAGATGTCCCTCCACTGAAGAACGGACAAAGAAACTGTGGTACATTTACACAGCAGAATACTACTCAGCTATTAAAAACAAGGAAATCTTGAATTCTGCAGGCAAATGGATGGAACTAGAAAAGATTATCGTGAGTGAGGTAACTCAGACCAAGAAAGACAGGCCTGGTATATACTCACTTGTAAGTGGATATTAGCCCAACATAGTATTCCTCTGAGAGACACCACTCAGTGGGGGACCAGGACAGAGGCTGGGACTCTCAACTGAATTCTGGGCTGAGGTCTGAGAGTTTTATGAAAGAGTAGGGGGATGGAAGGACCCAGAGGGACCAGAAGCCCCACAGGGAGACCATCAAGGCTGATAGATAGGGACTCAGGGGGTTCTGCACAAACTGATGCACCAAGCAAGGACAATGCATACAGAGAACCTAGACCTCCAGTTCAGACATGGACAACTCATTCTCCAAGGTCATGTGGGAACAGGGACTCTCTCTGACATGAACTCTGGTGACCTTGATTGGATCACTTCTCCTTCTCAAGGAGGCCCTGAGGGCAGACAGAGGAAAAGGATGCAGGCTATCTGGATGTGACCTGATAGACTGTGGTCAGATGGTTGGGGAAGAAGCTTCCCCCACCATCAGAGGTCTTTGGAGGATGGAAGAGGGAGGGAGGGTGGGAATAGGAAGATACAAGTGAGGAAATAACAATCAGGATGTAATATGAATAAATTATAGTAAATAAATAAATTAATTTCAGAAAGAAAAGTTGAAATAACTCTTCATATCTCGCACCATGGATTAAAGCTGGACTTCAACAACAACAGAAACAACAGAAAGCCTACAAACTCCTAGAAACAGCAATCCTCTACTTAATGACCACTAAGTCAGGCATAAAGAAATTAAAGACTTACTAAAAGTTAATGAAAATGAAAATACAACATACCCAAACTTATGGGACATGATGGAAGCAGTGCTAAGAGGAAAATTCATAGCAGTAAGTGCCCTCATAAAGGAATTTGAGATATCTCATACTAACAACAGCACACCTAAAAATTCTAGAACAAAAGGAAGCAAACACACCCAGGAGGAGTAGATGGCAGGAAATAAACTCAGAGGTGAGATCAATAAATTAGAAACAAAGAGAATAATATAAAAAATCAACAAAACCAAGAGCTGGTTCTTTGAGAAAATCAACAAAATAGACAAACTCCTAGCCAAACTAACTAAAGACAGAGACAGTATCTAAATTGACAAATTAGAAATGAAAAGGGGAAAAACAATAGATACTGAGGAAATCCAAGGAATCATTAGCACTTTCTTCAAAAGCCTGTACTTTATAAAATGGAAAAGACTAAATGAAATGGATGATTTTCTTGATAGATGCCACTTATCAAAGTTAAATCAAGACCAGGTAGACAATTTAAATAGTCCTATAACCCATAAGAAAATAGAAGGAGCCATTAAAAGTCTCCCCCTTCCATAAAGCCTTGAGCCAGAGGTTTCAGAATTCTTTCAAAGAAGAGCTAATATTAATACTCCTCAAATTGTTCCACAAAATATAAACAGAAGGAATATTGCCAAACTCATTCTATGATCCCACAGTCACTCTGAATTAAACCACACAAAGACTCAACAAAGAAAGAGAATTTCAGACCAATCTGCCTTATGAACACTGACACAAAAATACTCAATAAAATATTCACAAACAGAATCCAAGAACACATCAAGCACTTCATCCACTATGATCAAGTAGGCTTCATTCTAGGGATACAAGAATGGTTCGTTATATGAAAATCCATCATTATAATCAACCATATAAACAAACTGAAGGAAAAGAAAACCACATGATCATCTCAATAGATGCTGGAAAAAAAAAACCTTTGACAAAAATCTAATACCCCTTCATGTTTAAAGCTTAGAGAGATCAGGGATACAAGGTGTATGCCAAAATACAGTAAAGACAATATATAGCAAGCCATTAGCCACCATCAAATTAAATGGAGAGAAAGTTAAGGTAATTCCACTAAAATCAGGAGAAAGATGAGGCTGCCCGCTCTCTCTGTATCTATTCAGTATAGTACTTGAAGTTCTAGCTAGAGCAATAATACAGCTGAAGGAGATCAAGGGGATACGAATTGGAAAGGAAGAAGCCAAAGTATTTCTATTCACATAGGACATGATAGCATATATAAATAACCCTCAAAATGCTACCAGAGAACTCCTATAGATGATAAATACCTTCAGCAAAGTGGCTGGATACAAAATTAACTAAAAGAAGAAAATCAATAACCCTCCTGTGTACTATAAATGGGCTGAGAAAGAAATTAGGGAAACAACATCATTCGCAATAGCCATAAATAAATTAAAATACCTTGCTCTAAGTCTAATCTAGGAAGTGAAAGATTTATATGTTAAGAATTTTAAATCTTTAACAAAAGAAATTGAAGAAGATATCAGAAGATGGAAAGATCTCCCATGCTCATGGATTGGAAGAATTAACAGTGAAAACAGCCACCGTACCAAAAGCAATCTATAGATTCAATCAATCCCTATCAAAATTCCAACACAATTCTTTACAGACTTTGTAAGAGCAATCCTCAACTTCGTATGGAAATGTAAAAACCCAGGATAGCTAAAACCATCATGTACAATAAAAGAACTTCTGGGCTTATCGCCATCTCTGATTTCAAGCTGTTCTCCAGAGCAACAGTAATAAAAACTGCATGATAGTGGCATAAAAACAGACAGGTTGATCAATGGAATTGAATTGAAGACCAAGACATAAATCCACATACCTCTGGATACCTGATTTTTGATGAAGAAGCCAGACACACACAATTGGAAAAAAGAAAGTGTCTCCAACAAAAGGTGCTGGTCTAACTGGATGACTGCATGTAAAAGAATACAAACAGATTTATATTCATCACCCTGCACAAAACTCAAATCCAAATGGGTCAAAGACCTCAACATAAAACCAGACACACTAAATCTAATAGAAAAGAAAGTGGGGGAAGACCCTTGAACGCACTGGTACAGGAGACAACTTTCTGAACAGAACACCAACAGCCCAGGCTCTAAAATCAACAATCAATAAATGGGACATCTTGAAACTGAAAAGTTTTTAAGGCAAAGGACACCATCAATAGGACAAAATGGCAGCCTACAGAATGGGAAAAATCTTCACTAACCCTATACCCAACAGAGGGCTAATATCCAAAATATATTAAGAACTGAACAAATTAGTCACCAACAAACCAAATAACCCAATTAAAAGATGGGGTACAGACCTAAATAGAGACTTCTCAACAGAGGAATTGCTAATGGATGAGAAACACTTAAAGAAATGTTCAATGTCCTTAGTCATCAGGGAAATGAAATCAAAATGAGCCTGAGATGTCAGCTTACACCTACCAGAATGGCTAAGATAAAAAACAGAAGTGATAGCACATGGTGTTGAGGATGCAGAGCAAGAGGAACTCTCCTCCATTGCTGGTGGGAGTGTAAACTTGCACTACCACTGTGGAAATCAATGTGGTGGTTTCTCAGAAAATTGGGACTAATTCTACCTCAAGATGCAGCTATGCCACTGCTGAGCATCTACCCAAAAGATGCTTCACCATACCACAAGGACACTTGTTCAACTATGTTCATAGTAGTTTTATTTGTAATAACAACAATCTGGAAACAACCTAGATGTCCCTCACAGAAGAATGTATAAAGAAACGGTGGTACATTTACACAATGGGATACTATTCAGCTATTAAAAACAGGGACATCATGACATTTGCAGGCAAATGGATGGAACTTGAAAATATCATTGGGAGGTAACCCAGACCCAGAAAGACACACATGGTATGTACTCACTTATGTGGATATTAGCCATAAGGTACAGGATAACCATGCTACAATCCACAGATCCAAATAATCCAAGTAACAAGAAAGGCCAAGGGAGAATGCTTGATCTCATTCAGAAGAGGAAGTAAAATAGATATCTGAAGTGGATGGTGGGAGGGGTCTGGGTGGAAGGAGGACAGGGAAGGAAACAGGAAGTATTTGCTTAGTCCTTCTGTGACTTTGATGTACCAGAGTGGGTTGGTATTTATTGGGGAAGAGGGGTGTGAGGGTGAGGAGAGGGGGTGCTTTGAACAGACTGTGAAGTGATCAAATAAATAAAGCATTGGAAAAAAGATGTGAATGGAGGAAAGGGAAGGGGATTAGGTATGAGAGCGGGGATGGGGGCTCAGGAGGTGAGGGCTCCTGAGCAGAAATCAGTAGGGGCCATCTCTGGGACAGGGGAGGCTCCAGGGAGTCTAGGGGTTGACTCTAGCCAATAGTTCTAGCAGCGTGGGGTGGGTATGAAGCCTGAAGTGGCCACCTCCTCTAGCCAGGCAGGATTCCTATTAGAGGGAGGGTGCCACCAACCCACCCACAAAACCTTTGATGCCAAAATTTTCTGCCTACAAGAAGTATAGGGATAAAGATGGATCAGAGAGTGAGGGGATGGTCAGTCAATGATAGGCCCAACTTGAGACGCACCCCGTGTGAGAGAGCTAACCCCTGATATTAATGATATTCTGCTACGATTGCAGACAGGAACTTAGTATAACTGTCTTCTGAGAGGCTTCATCCAGCAGCTGATGGAAACAGATGCAGACACTCATAGCCAAACAATAGGCAGAGCTTGGGAAGTCTTGAGGAAGAGTTTGGGGGAAAGAGAGAGAGAAAGAGAGGGGGTGGGGCGCCATTGAGTTAAGGGACACCACAAGAAGACCAACAGAGTCAACTAACTGAGGACCACAGGGGCTCACAGAGACTGAACCACCAACCAAAGAGCATGCATGGGCTGGGGCGAGGTCACCTACAGTATGTAGCAAACATGCAGCTTGTTCTTCATGTAGGTCTCCCAACCATTATAGCAGGGGCCGTTTCCAACCCTGTTGCCTGCCTTTGGATCCCTAGCTTGACTGCCTTGTCTGGCCTCAGTGGGAGAGGGTGAGCTCAGTCCTGCTGTGACTGGATGTGGCAGGTAAGTTTGACACGGGGATGGGGCGCTCCTATTCCCTGAGGAGAAAGAGTTGCAGTCTCTACTAATGCTCACGCTGAAAAACGGGAGCAAGCAATGGATGAATATGATCAAAATTCTCCACTAAGGTCCAGTCTCATAGACAGAATCTATTTTTGTTGTTCTAATGAAGCATCCAAACAAACCAAGATTCCTTAAGATGAACTTAAAGATTAAACTCAAGCACAGAAAGCCAGAGGCTTAGGAATATTGCCTTTTTTCAGAATGAGAGCCGACTCCTGCGAACAGAGAGGAGGTTGGTTAAGACCTTCCCTCTAGCAGGAGGATTGCTGTGAGTTCAAGGCCAGCCTGGTCTACAGAGTGAGTCCAGGACACCCAAGGCTACACAGAGAAACCCTGTCTTGAAAAACCAAGAAGACCATAACCATTGTCACTGTCCACTTATCACTCCTCATCCTAACTAGCAAATTCAAGTCACATTTTAGTGTTAATGAGAATTATCTACCAGCAGAGTAGAAAACATATACATTTTTTAAATTTTATTTTTATTTTTTTAAATTTTATTCATTTATTCATATTACATCTCGATTGTTAGCCCTTCCCGTTTCCTCCCATTCTTCCCTCCCTCCCACTTCCCTCCTTCTCCCCTCCCCTATGTCTGTGATTGAGGGAGACATCCTCCCCCTATATATGCTCTTAGAGTATTGAGTCTCTTCTTGGTAACTTGCTATCCTTCCTCTGAGTGCCGCCAGGCCTCCCCATCCAGGGGACGTGGTCAGAAAAGGGGCACCAGAGTTCGTGTGAGAGTCAGATCTCACTCTCCACTCAACGGTGGAGAATATCATGTTCGTCGGCTAGGTCTTGGTAGGGGTTCGAAGTTTACTGCCTATATTCTCCTTGGCTGGTGCCTTAGTTTGAGGAGGACCCCAGGACCCGGATCTGCCTGTCATAAAGTTCTTCTTGTAGGTTTCCAGGACCCTGTGGGTCCTACTATTTCCCCATTCTTCCATGCTACTCTCGCCTAAAGTCTCAATAGGATGTCCTCTCTTCTGACCCACTTTCTTGGTAAGTAAAGTTTTTCATGGTACGTATCCCCATCAGAATGGCTAAGATCAAAAACTCAAATGACACCACATGTTGTTGAGGATGTGGAGAGAGAGGAACTCTCCTTCATTGCTGGTGGGAATGCAAACTAGTATAACCACTTTGGAAAGCTATCTGGCGCTTTCTCAGAAAAATGGGAATAGGGCTTCCTCAAGACCCAGCTATCCCACTCCTTGGAATATACCCAGAAAATGCCCTACCACACACACGGACATATGCTCAACCATGTTCATAGCTGCTTTATATATAATAGCCAGAACATGGAAACAGCCTAAGTGTCCCTCAGTAGAAGAATGGACTAAGAAACTGTGGTACATTTACACTATAGAATACTACTCAGCTATTAAAAACAAGGAATGCCCGAAATTTGTGGACAAATGGATTGATCTAGAAATTATCATGAGTGAATTCACCCAGAAGCAAAAAGAGACAAATGGTATATACTCACTTATATCAAAACATATACATTGTTACAAGAGGAAAGAAAAGACATCAGTACAGGGGCTGTTAGGCGAGGCCAAACCTGTATCAACAGCAGATGGCGCCAAAGGACCTTAGGAGTAACTAAGAGATTTGGTGCCATGGCTATTCCAATCCACTTTCCACTTTATCATCCAAAGATTCCTGGGGAGTAGGAATTGAAGAGCCAACTAGTTTAGAGACAGAAAAAACAGCCTAGAGAGTAAAGATACAGAATAGGAGTGGAGAATACAAGCATTGTAGGGAAAAGGAAATAAAGTTTTGTTTGTTTGTTTTTTGGAAGGGCCTGAAATATTGATAGCTCTCTGGCTAGATGAGTATCATGGCTACTCTTCCTTGTCAGTCTGACTGGGTTTGGAATCACCTAGGAGAGATGTTTCTATGCGTGTGTGTGGAGGTGTTTCTAGAGAGGTCTAACTCACCCTGATTGTGAGCAGAACCATTCCGTGTGCTGGAGTCCCAGACTGAATGAACAGGAACTAGGACGTCAGCTAGAACCAACATCTATCTGGTTCCCGTTGTTTGCTGGTCTCCATGGTGGGCTAAGCACTCACTGCTGTGAAGCCCTTTGACTCTTCTGTAATGTCTTTTAAAAAATTCTTTTCCTTTCCCTTCCTGGGAAACTGATATTCCAAACAATCTGATTATTTGTTCTTCAAGATATCCATTCAACTTTCAGAATGTTCACATAGGCACTTTAGTAATGTTTGCACTTCCTGGTCATGAGTGTGAACACAGAAAGCAGTCTAGATTGCTGGCACCTGTTTTGGAGGTACAGAACAGGTGATGAAATGGACGGAGGGGATACAGAGCTTGGCCCTGTCTACACCTTTGCCTTTTCTCTCCACAGCCTCTTGCCAGGCCAAAGCCCTTTACCAGTTCCTGCCCTATGTTCCGCCACACACTGAAATATGCCAAGGCTCCAGACAGCTTCAAGAATGGCCTCTGAGGCATGCAATCTGTTTCTTGGATGCTCGTGACCAAAGCTCTTCACAGTTGCTTTTGGCTCTGGTGAGTTTGCTGTTTTGCTGAGAATAGGGAACCATAGCTTAGGAAGCAAACCACCCTCAGCTAGAAAGGCATATTTTGAGAAGATAATACATTTTTTTGTTTGTTTGCTTGCTTTTTTGAGACAGGGACTTGTTATGTAGTGTTGGCTGGCCTGAAACTTACTATGTAGACCAGGCTGGCTTGGAACTCATAGAGATCTGCCTGCCAGTGCTAGGATGAAAGGTGTGCATCCTCATGCTCAGCTGTAGTCATTTTTGAGTTCTTATATGAAATATAATTATAAATACATGCAATTGAAAATTTCTGCATCCCAGTGCCTGTTTACCTCCGTGATGGGTCAGTGGTAAACTCTGCTTTAGGAAATTGTGCAGACATTAAGCTTTTTAGAGACATCGCCCTGCACACCCACCTGCCAAGTGTGGATCAGCGAGGCCTCCTCCTCTCCACTTTGTTTATCAGGCTGCACCAATGATGCAGGGTGTTTTCCTGCTCATTGGAACAGCCGTTTCCCACTCAGAACTGCTGTGGTTTGTGAGAGGAAGGAAATGCTAGCTACACCCAAAGAGAGGACAGCAGTTGCCTTTGCATTCAGGAAGAGGCGCTTGTTCCTGTGGCAGTTAGCGTTGATGCTGTGTCCTGTGTCCCGTGTTGTAGCAGGCCGACCAATTGCTGGTTTCTAGAGTTTGGATTATAGTCTATTAGTAAGTTGGCTGTGGACAGGGTCCTGTTCTGAACTGCAAACCCTACTCTTTAGATGTGAAAACTGCCATCCAGTTGAAAGCATGACAGTGCATGCTGGAGCGAAGTCCAGGCTTGACTCCAATAGGCAGAATGCACAGACACTTCCTAGTGAGCTCAGCTTGAGAATGAGATACTTAAGATATGAAAATCAAGGAGAAATGTTGGCTGATCAGCGATTCGAGAAGGCTTAAGATTCTTCTTTGACTTTCTACCCAAGGACAAAGCATAAGATGGTGAGTAGGACAAAATCCTACTTTGCCTCTGAGGGAGCAAGGGCTTCATTGTCTTCCCTCTGGTCACTTCTGCTTATCTATGACAGGAAAGTCAGTTGAAGAAGATTGATTGAAATATTTTCAAACCTTGTAAAAGGAAACAAAACAAAACAAAAACAAAAACACAAACAAAAAAAAAGAAAGAAAGAAAAAGACAAAGACAAAGACATGGAAAGACTGTTATCTGAAGACTGTGTTCTACATGGTGACCACAGGGTGGGATGAGAAAGGGCACAAGGAAATTCTGTCTGGTGAAGGAGGGGTGGGGACAGTGGGCAGCAAGGCTAGGCTTGCTAATATTTACACCCTTCCCCAGGCTGTATTTCCCCTCACTTCCCTCCTAACACCAACATCAGTAAGTGGGATAGCTTTTATGTTGAATATTTTGGAGAAGGAGGAAACAGTGAAATGCCCTTAGTTTGGACAATGTGGAGCAGGGTGAAGATGGAAGGCAACGGTGTGTAGGGAGGGGTAGAAAACAGAGTTCAAACAGGAATTGGCACTTTGAACTGCCCCAAAGCAATTAGACATTGTATGAGGAGCACTGGGCGGGGCTGGTGGTGAAAACTGGAGGTCTTGAGGTCAGATCCCAGCATCCCTGTATCCCTGCATGCACTTTCCAGCCAATTTCTCCATCTTTCTATTTCTATTATGCCTTCCAGAAGTTTTTCTAATTATTTGGATTAATTTGATTTTTACCAACAAGATTCTATCACATCTTCATCTGTTTCCATGTGACCAAAACAAATTATTGGAAAGCACCCAATACATGACGTTATAAGAGCAGAACACATTTTTGGCAGCACCTTTTTTGGTATGTTTGAGTGACTTACTTTGAGCTAATCTGCACCTGATATCTCCCTTCGTCTGAGCACAAGACACTCACCAGGGTTTCACTTGAGAGAAGTGAGGACAAAGGTGAGTGCGAGCAGCTGCATCCAGTGCTGTGAAAACCTATCTCGAGCTTGCCCACAAAGAATTTCAATTACAGAGACATGTTGAGTAGGACCAAAGTGTTCATTATTGGAGAACTTATGTAAAAAGGGGATACGATGCATCATGTCCTATCTGGCCACCACTATGGTGGTCTCCAAACCTCCAGCCTGGACCGTAGTGTAGTTGGCTTCAGTATAGGCACACCGATTCCTCCAGTGAGATGGTGGAGTCTTTGAGTTCAGCAAAGCAAATCTGGGACTCTTCTTCCTCCTGCAGGAGTTTCACCTGTTCCTGGCTGTCTTCCTCTGAGTAGTGTGAAAAAACAACCAGAAACAGCAAATTTAGTGCCTCCCTCTACTTACTAAGACCAAGCTGCCAATAGTCTCCTGGAGCCATGGGAATTGTGGGCAAGGAAAAAAAGAAGCATGCCTAGGCAACCAGGCCAGTGTCTACATAACATAAAACATACAATAGACAGAACACACAAACTATAGCTAAAGGGACCCATGTTACAGGGATTATTGCAGATGCACCTTGAAAATCGTGATAACTTAAGAACAAGGGATCCCTCATTTCCCCTTTGGTTAGGGGCCTGTAAATTATGTAGCCAGATCTGCTTTGGAGCTTAAAGAATGACGGAGTGATTTCTCTACTCCAAAGCCTGCTTCATGAAAACCTGCTCTTCTCAGAGCACTTCTAACATACTGTGACCACAAAGCATCACACTTGGAGCAAACCGGTATCCACGGTGTCTTTTAAACTGCATTTCTCATTTTGTTTTTTATTTCATCCTGAATTAGGCCCAAATATTTTTTCATTATCCATGTGACTATAACTGGGAACTCCAAACTTCAGTGTTTTCACGTCCTTTCTCAGATCACCCAGAAATAACAGATGATGGCGATAGGTCACCTTGGTTGAAACAGGAAGTGATGGATCCACTGAGATACTGTCTTCAAAGGAAGGGTTGGCACTGAATGGCTCAAAAGTTATCTTCCCAGTAATAGGAGAAGGTGATGAATAATAAATAAGCCCCTTCTGGAGACCGACCTCCCAGTTACCTCTTTGGGATATGGAATCCCAAGGACAAATGATAAAAGAGAGCCTCTTGTTTAAAAACAATTCAGACTTTCAACACAGTGAAGCCCTGGAAGAAATGTAGGCTCGGCAAACCCTTCATTTCTGTCAATGTACTCGAGGTCACTAGTCTTCTGTCCATCAAGAATAGACAAGGGTCCTGGGCGAGAAGCAAGAAGACGGGATAGGCCTGTTCCTAGGAATCAGGATAGGGCCATTCTGAAGGTAACAGTGACTTCTTTTGTGGCCTTGAGAAAGTTCTGTATTGTCTACGTTATGGGTCTGTGTGAACTCTACAGTCACTTCAGGCACCCCAAGCCTGCACCTGACAGCATTCTAGGTAACTGTTGAGTGTATGAACTTCACAATTCATTTACATTACCCACTCTAAACAAAATGTTCAACAGATGCTGATGTTTCAGCGAAAAAATATTTTGCCATTGTCTGTTACCTTTTAGTTTTTCAACATTTTTTTTGGTCAAAGCAAATGTTGTAGTTTGAGAAATACAGTCATAATATCTAAATCTTAACAGATATCTGAAACTGCTAGGGCACTTGTGGACAGGGGCCACAAGAGTGTCACACAGTGTCAGAGTGAAAAAGTCAACTGTAAAATACACAAGCTACCTTTCTATTTCCTTCAGAATGGGCCCCCAAGGCCAGACCTCTTACAGACGACTAAGACCATAGTTGCTGAAAGCCCCATTCCCTTGGCTTCTCTCCCATACAGAGCCATGTCTTTTTCTCACATCTGTCCCCAAGGGCAGAATATTTTATGCACTGCAGAGAAGGTTTCCCAATCACCTTTGTCATCACATTGCTTGGTGTACAGTGGTGGCTGGTGACAGAGCCATCTGCCAGGAAAGGGGCATTCTTAAAGACAGACCTGAACAGTGACACCCATGTGCAGAAGACATAAGGGTCAGAGCGGAACCTCAGCCGTGACCTTTGTCCTTTCATAAAGTAAAGATGCAGCGTCTCCTGAGCCTCATCAAGAGTTAGCATCTTCAGACCATGGGAATAGCTGAGGTTCTGAAGTGGGGCCCAGGAGTGATGAAAACCCCCTAGTGATGATGACAGATAACAGGAAATGCGGAGGAGGGTGAGGGACCACCCCCGATTCTCACTCATTCCCGTTCGTCTTGTGGCCGCCATGGCTAACATGCACAAGTGTACACATCTATGACAGAGGTGAGTGGAAGAAATCCATATTCTGAAACATGTTTACACAGAACCTCCCCTGAAGTCTCTCACATAACCGATCCCCTTCACCTTCATAGTTCATGGGTACCCCACACCCCTAGCCTAATCTTAGCCTCTGTTCAGTTCTCATCTACCCCAGTTCTTGGCTCTGTGACCCCACTGACCTTACTGCTGTTATAGACGACACTGTGTTTCCTTGGCACTTCTAATCCAAAGTCACACAGCCTGAGAGTTTGGGGGAACAAGTGTCATCCTCCAGAACATCCAGCGAGGACAGGATGCAGACTCAATATCCCAAACAAATGGCACCTCCCACCCACTGCCCACAGCTCTTGGCATTCCAGGCTCCTGTGTTTTCTAGAGCTACCTTGGCACTTTGGTTTCTTTTTGCATTGATGAATCATCAGGAGGAAGAGGAAAAGGAGCAAGCAAGGTCCCAGGCTGAAACCAAGGATACTTGCTACAAAGAAGATCCCAGGCCCAGGGTTTGAATGGACTTCTTGAAGGAACATATTTGGGATATGGGAGTGACAAGGAGGACCCTGTCTCCACTGATGATGCCTGTGGCTGTTCAGGATGATGAAGTCACAGCTTCAGGCACAATGGGAGATTGTGAGAGCCTGGTAGCCTCCTTGGAGAAAATAGGTCACTGGGCCTTGGAAGGCTGAATTGGTTCCTGGCCCCTTCTCTCTCTGTGTAGCCTTGGTAACCATGAGACAAGCAGCTTTCAGAACCTTCCCCAGCCAGATGCTTCCATCTGCAAGATAGACTCAGCCACTTCAAATAGCTGGAGTAGAAATACACACATAAGGACAGAAGGTACAAAACACAAGGCACACCCTTATTCATAAAATTTCACGAATACATAAATCTTGGAAACATAAATTATATAAGCTAAGTGAATTATGTTGTTTATTATTATTATTTTTATTACCATTACAATCAGTACCAGGAGTCTTGGATCTGCAGCAACTCATACTTAGAGTGTTTTCAGAAAGCTGCAGCGAGGCATATGGATTCATCCCAAATGTGGGCAGTGCTGCTTCATGGCACAGGCTCCCAGACTTAATAAAAAGTGAAAAGGTAGAAGCCTGGCTTAGCACAAGCATTTCCCTTCTCTGCTTTCTGGTCAGCACTGTAGATCAAGCTGTTTCTCCTGTGATGTCTTCTTCACCACGATAAACTGTATTCCTTTAAACTGCGAGCCACGACAAACTGTCCTTCTCTAAAGTTACTCCTTTGTCAGGTGTTTGGTGACTGGGATGAAAATGACACTAATATACACACAATGCTGCACAGACAAAGCAAAGGCTGAGAACCGACATTTTGAGTAAAGTCACTTGGATACACACACACAGACACACACACACACACACACACACACACACCAGAAACAGCTGTTTCCCAAGAAGCAGGCTCCAGGTGGAGACTTGGGAGCAGTAGGTTGACTGAGGAATAATAATCTCTCAGAGAACTGAAGGAGGCAGATTGGACAGAGGGTAAGAGGGACCTAAACGAGGTCTCCTCTGATCCCACAGGCAGCTCCAGAGTGTGCGTAGCACTTCACAGCTGTGCAAGCTGAGGCAATGGTCCTTCATATCCATGTCAGAAAGGACAGCCCCTAGCACATGTCGGAAAGGACAGTCCTGAGCACATCCACATCCACCACTGTCTATGGCATTTGTCTGTCTGTTTCACTACATCGTCCTCTGATTTGCTTGCTTGTGGTATAAGTATACATTACCTATTAAGTTCTGGGAGCTTATTTTTTTATTGCACATTTTCACACTCTTTATAGAGTGCTTTATCTGCAGAAGAGGGCATCAGGTCACATTATAGGTGGTTTTGAGCCACCATGTGGTTTCTGGGAATTGAACTCAGGACCTCTGGAAGAGCAGGTGGTGCTCTTAACCACGGAGCCATCTCTCCAGCCCCACGCTCTTTATAGAGAAGAAAAATTCCAATAGAAGTGTTAACAGGACACATTGCAGGCACAGTCCTGCACTGGGCTCTTGGCTTCGTGGTCTCTGCTCATTTCTTGCCTGCTGCATCACCCTTTGCATTTCCCTTGTGCGGACCCATCATGAGTGCCCCTGATGGGTAGGGTGGCCCACCTGGCGGGGTGGCTCAGATTCGGAAACCTTGGCCTCCATGGGCACTTTTCATGCTGTAGGAGTTGGACATTTATTAACAAAATTTGGGAAAGGAGAGTAAAAGATAGTTACAGAAAGAGATGAGAAAGGGTGTGGGCCCCCAAAAGGAACTAACCTCTGAAAATGGAAGACGAATGTTGGAAGACCCCTGCTGTTTGAGGTTGCATTCCTCCTGGTCCGGACAGCCGTTCTGAGCTTGGTGTTAGGTGTAGGACCCCCTCTCCCTGGCAGGGCCTCCAGCTCTCTGCCTGACTCCATCTGGAGAGCGTCTTTAGACATAAATGTCCTTAACTATATTTGATATATGGCCCTGTGGCACTTGACACAGCTTCCTGCTAATTCTCCCCTCCCTGTGCTATAGGATAATTAGCTACTGTGTTCTCTCTCATATGATAAGAGTGTGCTGCCAAATGTAAAATAAACATCCTAAAAGTGCCTGGTTCCAATCAATTATGTACAACTATCCCGGAAGGCCCAAAACCCCTGCAAGGGCTGTATAGCCAACTTTGTTCTCCCTGAGTAAAACTGAACTTGCTCCTGAAGTGGTTCCTGGAGTGTCTGATCTCCATCATGCTTATGGCCTTCCAGACCCTGCATCTTGTCTTCTGCTCCTCTTGCCTCAGTGGGCTGGTGGCCATTGGCCCCCTAGGGAGGAGGAGAACCACAGATGAAAAATATTAAGTGAGTTAGAAACATGCATTGGAAACCATGAAAACCACAGGTAGGCTTCACAAACATTCTCTGAGTGTTCAAAGAGTAGACTTGATAATTCAGTTTTTAGGGAAATGATCTTTTTGACATACAGAGTGAATAGAGATATGCTCAGATGATGGGCGACAGCAGAGTTGTGGCTATCAGGCTGGCCCTGACAGAGGCTGAGTGAAGCTACTCAGGGGAAAGGAGACGGAGCAAAAGGACATTGAGAGAGCATCTGCAGCAGAGAGAGAGAAATGGCATGGGCCAAGCACAGAGGTATGTGGAGGCATTCTTCTCTTGAGTTTCAAGACTTATGTTTGCCAGTTGAAGCCAAAATGTAATGATGCTTGGTGCCATTCTCAATCTACATAGGGAAATATTTAAAGAACGATTTCATAAATGACTTCAAGAGGAAAGCTTCTAAGTCCTGTCGATGTCAACTTGGTACAAGCTAGAGTCATTTGGAAAATGAGGACCTTAACTGAAAATGTTCCCACCAGATGGACTGGGGGACAAGCCTGTGGTATTTTTTTTTTTTTAAATTTCATTCTGTTTCTTTTTTTTTTTAATTTAAACTATATTTTTTATTAATTTATTCTTGTTACATCTCAATGTTTATCCCATTCCTTGTATCCTCCCGTTCCTCCCCCCCATTTTCCCATTATTCCCCTCCCCCATGACTGTTCCTGAGGGGGATCACCTCCCCCTATATATTCTCATAGGGTATCAAGTCTCTTCTTGGCTACCTGCTGTCCTTCCTCTGAGTGCCACCAGGTCTCCCCCTCCAGGGGACATGGTCAAATGTGAGGCACCATAGTACGTGAGAAAGTCATATCACACTCTCCACTCAACTGTGGAGACTGTTCTGACCATTGGCTAGATCTGGGAAGGGGTTTAAAGTTTACCTCCTGTATTGTCCTTGGCTGGTGCCTTATTTGAGCGGGACCCCTGGGCCCAAATCTGCCCATCATATTGTTCTACTTGTAGATTTCTAGGACCCTCTGTATCCTTTTATTTTGCTATTCTCCCATGCGTCTCTCATTTAGAGTCCCAATAGGATGCCTTCCCCTCTGTCTCAGTTTCCTGGTAAGTGAAGGCTTTCGTGGGACATGCCCCTTGGGCTAGTATGCAGATATAAGTGAGTATATACCATTTGATTCTTTCTGCTTCTGGGTTAACTCACTCATTATGATCATTTCTAGCTCAATCCATTTATCCACAAATTTCGGGAATTCCTTGTTTTTAATAGCTGAGTAGTATTCCATAGTGTATATGTACCACAGTTTCTTTATCCACTCTTCTACTGAGGGACACTTAGGCTGTTTCCATGTTCTGGCTATTATGAATAAGGCTGCTATGAACATGGTTGAGCAAATTTTCTTGTTGTGTGCTGGAGCATCTTCTGGGTATATTCCAAGGAGTGGAATAGCTGGGTCTTGAGGAAGCCCTATTCCCATTTTTCTGAGATAGCACCAGATAGATTTCCGAGAGGAACACTCCTTCATTGCTGGTGGGAATGCCTGTGGTATTTTTTTTTTTAAATTAGTGATTGATGTGAGAAGACCCAGCTCATCATGGGTATTGACACCCCTGGGCTGGTGGTACTGGGTTGTATAAGAAAGCAGGCTGAGTAAGCCTTGAGGAGCAAGTCAGTAAGCAGCACTCCTCCATGGCCACCAGCTTCCTGCCCTGAATTTCCTGGTTGTCGGAACAGAAATTGTAATCTCAAATAAACCCTTTCCTTCCCGAGTTGCCTTTAGTCACAGAGTTTTCTCACAGTAAAAGAACCATTGACTAGACATTGTATTTTCCACTACAGAGAAGGTAAAGTGTCTTTACCCCCTGAGCCATCTTGCCAACCCAGATTGCTGAAAAATATTCTGGAAAGCTGTAGGAAATATGTCAAAGGGGAAGCAGAAGAATTAAAAAGAGAATGGACAGGCAACAAAGAGTAAAGAGTGAGATGCAGGTCCCGGAAGTACTGATACAGAAGAGTCTCCACGCAATAAGATGCTGGCCTTGCTCCTTACCAGACCCCTTACGTCCCATCCTTCTCACGCTTGCAGTCGCTCTGCCCCCAGGGCATTGCTTCACAGACCCACAGGGAGGACTCAGTGGTGATGCATGGTGCCTTGTCTGTCCAGGTGCTTCCATTTCTTGGAGCATACTCAGCCTTCCCTGTGTGGCTGTGTCCAGTGATGAGACACTGCCCAGCTGTTGACACACCATCTCAGTCTCTGCCGGTCCCAGGACTAACGGCACACTGTGCCCCAGGTGCCTTTGCATCAAACCCTCACATACCCTGAGCGCTTAGTGTCCTTTCTTCTGGACTGGGGCAGCAACACATCTCGCCCCTAGCATGGCAGGAGGGAAAAGACCCTGGGAGTTTATGGTATGTGGCATGTTGGTTTATGGTACTTTTCAGGGGGTTGCAGAAGGACATTTTGGGGTCTCATTCCTCCAGGAGCACAGTGGTGACGTTCTGGGTCTGTGGCAGCAGAAGGTGGTCCTGCTTTATACTGGACTCTCTGAGGTTGTAAGATTGATGGAGAGAAAGAGTCCTCTGGATCACTCGACAAGCTGGGTACCAAACCTTCACTGGAGCACATTCTTTATCAGTAGCTGAAACTGCACTATCTGTTTTCATTAACCATAATTTCACATCAAACACACACACATACACACATACACACAAAACACACACCACAAATACACACACCACACACACACCACACACACCCATACAAAACACACACACAGCACACACGAAACATACACAACACACACACACATACACCACAACACACACACACACACACACACACACACACACACACACAGCTCGACTAAGGAGACAGACCTTGTCTGATCTTGTCTGTCTCATTCTTTCTCTTACTGTAGTCAAGACTTGCCTGACTGTCTCTTCAGCGAGCACATGTAGAGACCCTGTTAGGAATGCTATGAATAGGGCCTTGATATGTACTTATTGACTGGATAGATGAACAAAACCTAGTAAAAGATCTTTAATTTTTTTTCTGATCATTAGGGTGGTAAATATTTAAATAAATACCTGTAACATGTTGTAATAAATATTGAGCCTTAAAAATATACGTAGTGCACAACCACATAAGAAAACAGTATTCAATGTAATTTGAACTTACAACTTTAAGCTTTTAAAATGTGATTTTATTTTTAAAAATTTGTATGTGTGTTTTGTTTTGCTTGTATGTATATAAATGGAGTTACAGATGGTTGTGAGCTACCATGTGGGTGCTGGAAACTGAACCAGGGTCCTCTGCAAGAACAGCAAGTGCTCTTAACCAATGAGTCATCTCTCTAGCCCCTAAGCTTAACCTTTAATGGCAAATTATAAAACAGTTAAACAAGAACTATTCATAGTCTATAAAAGGAATTGAACAGTCAGAATTCAGAGAACATCAGGTGAATGGGCATGCATTAGCAGACAGGATGGGAACATCTGCATAAAATTTAAATATAAGAGGAAAAAATAATACATAACAGGATACAGAGTAATGTGGAATCCATGGACTACATACAGGACTTGTAACTCAAGGTAATTTAAATGAATAAAAAGGAACGTAGAGCAACCAGATGCAACCCCCGTTCTTGTGGTGAATTGCCAGAACTGGCAGATACTTTTCTTGTGACTCCATTTACCTTCCTGCCCATTGCCGGCAGGAGATGACAGAAGAGGCTGCAGTGGGACTAGAGACCCTGAGTCATCAATATCCTCTTACATGTTTCAGCTCCCACAGGGGAAATGAAAGGAAAGGTTGTGAAAGAGAGACAAAGGAGAGAGTGCACACCTGCCCTGTAAAGGGATATCAGGCAGCCCTTTAGCATATCATCAGAGAGGTAAAGTTAGGTAAAGGATGACGGCCTGTTTGTAGCCTTGCTCTACTTCCCGTCCTTTCTCTACTTTCTCCACATAGTTGGAGAGGTTACCTGTTTCTTCCCTGCTCTGTGCTGTCATGTTTAGTCTGCCAGTATGAACTATAAGCTAACATGCCACAATGATTTCTCGCAGCAGCAAAAGCAACTGACACAACAAGCATCCTCTGGTTTAACCTTTGGGTCAGCATAGGATGAGTTGAGGTCCCCTAGGGCTGGCCACCTCCCTGCCTCTCACAATCTCCCATTGTGCTTGAAGCAGTGACCTCACCACCTGAAGTACCCTACCAGCACCAGTGAGGCACAGGCAGCTCACTCCTTCTCCCACGAAGAACATGTTCTTTTCAGAGATCAACTCAAATCCTGGCCCAAGAATCTTTTTTGTGGTCAGTATCCTCGGTTTCATCATGGGACATTGCTTTTTCCTTTTTCTTATTATCCTGGCGATTTATCAATGCAGAAAGAGAAGAGCAATCAAAGGTAGGGAACAGCAGAACTGGGGGATGTGGAGAGCTGTAGGTCGTGGGTGGGAAGAACCAGCTGATGTGGAGACCGCATCTGTGTCCTGTCTTCCCCCAATTCTTTGGACAATGACAGCTCTCAAACTCAGAGACTTTGAATTAGAAGTGCCAAGAAACATGGTGTTGCTGCAAAAGCATATGCCGGCCCAGGAGTAGAACATGAGGCCAGGGATGAGGCTTACCACTGCAGCAAGAATATTACAGTTGTCCAGGGTCATGAAGAGAGTGGGGAACCTGATTGTCTGAGAGCCGACCGGAGAGCTCAGGGACAGCCTGTGTCAAGGGATTTCAGGATGGGACTTTTCTCTCTCCACCTTTGTTTTAGTCATGGCCACAGGTGAATATTGTCTCCCATGTGCAGCTGCAAGTGAGGGTGACCTTGATGGCCATGACCTCCGGTGGAGGTCCCTTGACTTCCCTAGTGTGTTCTTTTTGTGTCTTCTCTGTCACGTGGCATGGGGGAGATTCTCAGTGTGTACACAGTGCCTGCACGTGGCATCCTGAGTCCCACCTCAGAGCTGTGTCCCTGTTCTGAAGATATCACAAGATCTCTATGAGCCCAGACGACATCAAGGCCTCCCCTCTCTGATTTCTGGAAGAAAACAATTCAAGGCTGAGTTTCTGCTCCGAGCCTTGTCTAGTGCTCACAGATGTGAGCAACTGTGCTCTTGTCTCTCCTTGCAATGCTTCTTGTTTGATGAGCCTGGCTAAGCGGCGACTATGCATGGAGCAGTGTGACGGCAAAGTTCCTCTGGATATGTGCTGGGAAGTGTGAGGAGATGGCTCTTGAGACAGGTGTAGCTGTCTGTGGAGGAGGCATTGAAAGGAATGCAGCTTTGGGAAGCTACAGTTTCGGGCCTAGGAGAGGGATGGTGCTACCCTGGGGAGACCATTATTGAAGAAGAATGACCTTTCAAATAACTTGTCTAAACTCTACTTTTTGTTGACACCTCTGTGACAGCCTTGTGGTCCATATCTATAGCTGATCTAGTAGTTTCAGATAAGCATTTGTGTCTAAATAATGTGACAGTATCTCTCAAGCCAATGTATCAGGTTGGAGGAAAAAAATGTAATACTAAAGGGTAACAGACAATGAAAAAAATCTTTTTATTTAAAAAGATAGGATCTGGGGGCTGGAGAGATGGCTCAGCAGTTAAGAGCACTGACTGCTCTTCCAGTGGTCCTGAGTTCAATTACCGGCAACCACATGGTGGCCCACGGCCATCTATAGCGTGATATGATGCCCTCTTCTGACCTGCAAGTGTACATGCAGGTAGAGCACTGTATACATAATAATAAATAAATCTTTAAAAAAAGATAGGATTTGATGAAGACTTTATTTGAAGGAGATAATACTTTCAAATGTTCAAGCTGATATGTCTAACGATTATCCAATATGCCTTCAGTTACAAAATCTGGGATTGTCAGTACTTGAAGACACCACAGGGTTTACATAGCCAAACGCCTCTACATGCATAAAGCAACTGAAAGTAGGTGACACACAAAAAAGTCAATGTTAGAGGCAGAATGAGCCTGTTTTGGTTCCCATGGAAAAGCCTATCACATCTCTGCATTTTTCACCCTGGTCTTCTCTTGGAGGAGATGAGACTATGTACAGAAACGAAGGGTCTGCTGGGCCTGCAATTTTTCCTGAGTGTCATGTCTGTGAGTCAGATAGGCTGGACGTCCCTAGGGTTACTATAATGGCAATGGGACCTAAGTGGCAGCTCAGGGCACTTAGCATCCTTTCTAGGTGTCTTTAGGTCTTACATTTATAACCACTCTCTACCAAAATTGTTAGGAATCCATAAATGTATTAATTCATTAATGAAACCAGAGCACTCATGATCCGTTCACCTCTCCTATGAACACTGTTGCATTGGGGAAATAAACCTTCAGCAAACGAACTTTGTGGAGATATTTAAAGCTCACATCTTAACATGCATCTACTTAAGGACTTCTAGGGAAAGCTAGGATTGTCTCTGTGCGTTGCTGGAAAGTTGGGATCTTTCAGATGTCTTCAAAGACTAATGGCAACAGATACATTTCTTTCACCAGTTTCCTGAGATTTTGCCATGAAGAAGCAAGGTGTTTCCAGTTGTGTCCTCTGATTCTATGTCCCTGTTTGTGGGGACAGACTGAGAAACAGATCCTTAGAGTTTATTAGTTACCGCCAATCTCTAGGACAGACATTCTTTAGAAACTGATTTGTGAATATTTTCACACGACATACTTATTATTATTATTATTTTTGAGACAGAGTTGCTCTTTGTTGCCTTGGCTGTCCTGGACTCACAGAGATCCACCTGCCTCTGCCTCCCTAAGTGCTGGGATTACAGGTACGCCACCATGCCCAGCCTATGAACTACTTCTTTGCCTGTGGTTTAGACACCTCTAGAAGGCTCCCATTGTCTTTGGGTCGTAACTATAATGAGACACTAAACTTCCTATTTATGTTTGTTTTTCATATTTTCCAGAGGAAGAACTGGTGAAGGAGAGTCTCCTGAGTGAGGAAGAGGAGGATGGAAGTATGGTTTCTGAGCTCAGTGATCCTGGCGTATCACTGAAGGGGCCAGTGTGGCTGTACTGAAACCATCTGCACTATGGTCCAGGCTAGGGGTTCAGAGACCACCCCAGCCAGATGTGTTGAGGCTGCATTGTGTCCTTATTTTGCATAAACTATCCCATAATAAACATTTGTGTTGTCCTCACCAGTCTCTGTAACAGAGAAATCTTTGTGACCATCGAATGACTTCAGTACAAACTGCTTATATAGAATGAGTAAAGGAACCCCTGGACACATGTGTCTACTGCTTCCTCTTAGGTGACACTGTGCTGCAGAAGATCCTGGGTCCAGCACCAGAGCTGAGGTTGTTCTCCCAACAGGTCACTTCGCAGTGAGTGCGATCAAACAGTCTAGAAATGCTCTATGATGATTATAGCATCGTTTCTCCCATAATTTTGGCCTTTCAATAACTCTGGAATATGGTGACACGAGGCGTGTTTAGATGTGACAGTTTTCTGAGAAAAATTCTAAGTAAAGCCAAAATACCTGAACTACAAAAAGCTCAGACATTCTTGGAATAGGGAGAAACAAGTTGGTTGGAATCAGAATGTATTCAAACTCTTAAGTTTTAAATTTTGGCTGTGGGGGAATTATTAGATTTCAGCCTACATCTAAGCTTAATTCTTAACAGTTGAGTGAGTGGGGCACAGCACCTCAAGTATTCTCATCTGGATAATAAACATGAGCCTCAAGTCCTCACTGAAGCCTGTTCCACACACTCTCGAGCACAGTTTATTTTATTTCATCTTGTTGATACGTTAATATGCCATTGCTGTCCTGATGGTTAAACGTAGGGCCTCATACATAGCACCTAATCACTGTTCTACCAAATGACACCCTCTCAGCCTAATAGTGATGTTTAAAAAATGCAATTAAAGAACATGGGTTTTGGTTGGAGAAACAATTTTAGGTTACTTGTTCTTACTTCCTCTGGCTATAGGAGATCAGAAACTCCTCCTTCTTTGCTGGGCAAGAGCAGCGCTAGAAATGGGCCACCATCTACTGCTAGGATACTCCTCAAGGGTGCAGAGTACGCTCGTTCGAAATATATTTTGAACAAATTGCATTTTGCTCAAAATGTTATAGCTGTGGTGGAGGTGGGAGAGCATCCTTGGCCTGTTGCCTTAGAGACGCTCATGTGCAAGACCTTGGAGCATAGTTGCAAATGATCATATGTGAACTGCTCTTGATTTCCACCACTGCCGTTCTCCACCATCTTGGAATTACTCATCTGAAGAAATGAAGTGCTTTTCTAGGTGAGGAAATAAAGGAAAGACAAATAGCAATGGGTAGGCACAAAATTCTCTACCTGTATCTCTACATTCCACCCCAATGTGTCCATCCGTGGGAGAAGAAGGAAATAAGGTGGCTGTTTTTCTATGTGTAGCATGGCTAGTGGGATCATACACTGTACAGTGAAGTGGAAGTTTCTTGTTTCTTTAAAAACTCAGTTGTGACCTGTGATGTTTTTCTGGGAACTGTCTTGTGAGAGGGCACGTGATGTTTTGCTGAAAACAGACACGTGAGAGGGCACACGATGTTTGGAAAGATATAGACAGAACCCCACAGACAGTTAGATGACACTTTTTGCATTTCTATGCTGTGCAATGCTTCGCTGGTCTTCACTGGTCTTCGTTGGTCTTCGCTGGTCTTCGCTGGTCCTCCCTTCACAGAGAGAAACATTACAGAGAACTTCTTGTGGTACTCTGGCTGCTTCTGCTGACTTATGGTGATCTGGCGGAGCCTTGTTATTTCTGCTGGATTGTGCCATTGCTATGGATTTGTGTTGCTGTTTGGTGTTTGCTTTTTACTGGACTGCTGGTGTCCTGACAATGCAAAGTAGAATTGGCTCAAGTAACTACTTCTAAACAGGTCCACAACTATTAACATTCTTTCTCCCCTTCCTCTGGTCGGTGGGTTAGACATGAGGTTGAAGTAAACTTAAATAAAATAGGTTTCAAAAAATCTGAACCTACAGTACGGAGTAAGATCAGTCTTGCTGATGCTCTGAACTCCCTGGGAGAAGTCATTAGAGTCTGCATATCATGTAGGCATAGATAGAACTTCCATAGACAGCATGGCCAAATTCTCCAGTCCTTCCAAAAACAAGAAGTAGAATGGTTGAGTCACTGGCTGCATATACTGTCTATATAATTTCTTACGACTCATAGGTGTGTCTGGAGTATCACCCAAGCAATACCTGTTTGTTTTTACTGAATTCTTAGTCTTTTTTTGTCTGCCCCTCCTCACGCTGCTTTCCACCTTCTTTCTATCCCATTTCATCTAATATGTGAACCCTTAATCACCCCTAAGAGCCTGTGTCACCTAATGGACCAGAAAGCAACATGTATGGATATTCAAAGCACTCACGGCATACTAATTCCATTGAGCTCAGAAAGGAGACACCACTCTCATCTTGGAAAATGAAGTGTTTTTGCCTCATTGATCCATGTGATGCGGGAGACACTCCTGTGCTTGGACAGGACACCCATTTCTGGTGTACAGCAAGGCAGGGAATGGCAGGCATTCTAGGAAAGAGCATAAAACCTTCTCTTTTAATTTTTAGTTTTTTAAAAATAGAGATTTACTTATTTATTTTATGAATATGAGTGCTCTATCTGAATGCACACCTGCATGTCAGAAGAGGGCATCAGATCCTAGTATAGATGGTTGTGAGCCACCATGTGGTTGCTGGGAATTGAACTCAGGATTTCTGGAAGAGCAGACAGTACTCTTAACCACCAAACCATCTCTCCAGCCCCTCATGAAATCTTTCTTGAGGAATATATATTCTTTCTTGATTCTCAAATTTAAGTGTTAATCCTTTAAGATTAATGCTAGGATTGAGAAATCTAGCTTCCTTATAAATGTGTGTTCCAATATAATAAGATACTTTTACTGAATATACAGTAAGCTGCCTGCTTGGTCTGGCCAGCACATTTGGCATTTTAGGTCCCACTAAAGAAAGCTGTGCTAGGGGTCGAGGAGGTGTGTCAGTGGGAAAAGTGCTTCCTGTGCAAACATACGAACCTGATTTAGGATCTCCACATCCATGTAAAAGCTGTGCGAGAGGCACAGGCCTATAATCTCTCTCTCTCTCTCTCTCTCTCTCTCTCTCTCTCTCTCTGCACATGTGAGTGCCAGTCTAGCTGATATGGCAAATTTTATTGAGTCTCTCTAAAGAAGAAGAAGAAGAAGAAGAAGAAGAAGAAGAAGGAGGAGGAGGAGGAGGAGGAGGAGGAGGAGGAGGAGGAGGAGGAGAGCAACAGAGGAAGACATGTGATGTCAGTTTCTGGCTTTACATGTGTACACAGGGTGATCATACCTACACACATACACACACCACGTGCACACACAAAGTCTGTGCTGTGAGGGAAGCTATTCTTGCTCTTGTCACAGATAGGATGAAGCTTGACCAATCCCTGCTCAGATCCTCCCCAGGCCCATTGTCTCTGAAGCTGTGATGTCATCGCTGTAGTCTCCTTAGAGGTAAAGACTCTGAGGCAGAGAATAGAATTCTATGTCTTTCTTCCTGTCCCAATGGCGGAGATCGAACCAGGGGTCAACCTGTTCCCAAATGGTGTCCCTTGGCTATATGCGGTGTTTGCTATGCTCTTCGTATTTTTCCTTTTTGTCATGTTCTCACCTTTTTTGCTTGAGATAGACCAACACATCAAGAAATGTAAGCACCATGGGAGACAAGAAAACAGAGGAATTTTAGTGAGAGAGTATGTGTATGGACCTAGAGGGAGCACCCACGATGCTGTGGGAGACAAGGATGATTATTTTCTGGGCTCTAAGGTCCCACAGCCCATGGATCACAGGTTTTAGAGACTAATCTGTGATAGAAGCTTAGGGGGCTGAGCTCTAAGCTGGGCTGAGGAATCTATGGCTTATGTACTTGCACAGCAGGAGGAAGTGTCTGAAGGCTGACCTATCTCACTTGGGTACCTCAGTACAAAGGCATGGGGAGCCCCAGGGGCTCTGGGTTTTGAGGGAGTATCTCCAGTGGACCCTGACTGGATGTTTTTTCTTAAGTCTTTCTCAGATGTTGCTGTTCTCTGCGCAATGCTTCGAATAAGTATAAAGACAACGATGATATGACGATGGACCATCTGGGAAGGCCAAGTAAGAACTCGCTTTCACTTCTGGGAACTGGTCAGTCCCACAGTCTGCATGCTAATTGGGATTCTGTGCTAATTTTGGCTTTTGGTGGGACAGTTTCTGTGTTCTGCAGATATGTATATATGTATGTGTGTGTGTGTGTGTATATATATATATATATATATATATATAATCTGCATATCTTCTCCTTCTGCCAAATTTGGCTAAAGGGCTCTGAGGCCTTTCTCTAGATAGATAATCTTGTTTCTTTTTAAAAAAACAGAGGCTTGGTTCTGAACTCTCATGAACTCTCACATCGGTTGAAAAGTCTTTTGTTGTTTATGCTTATGGTGTTTCCTTTCCAATGGTATCCTTGCAAGGAAAGGTAACTTTTCCATAGAATGTGGCAATACATTTCCTTCCCTGCAGGCATGAGGAGAAGGACTTCACAAAGATACAGCATCAGATAGAAAGCCTATGGAATGGAAGGTCCATCTTTTCCTGGGTGATGTCCTGATGACTTGTTGACCAAACTCATGCAAATATAAGTGTCACTTCCTTTCTGTGGTACCAGGAATTGAACTCAGGGCTTCACCCAGGCTAAACGCACAACTCATTACTAAATTATATTCTCAGCTAATGACCACAGTTCCTGTGAATTGTGCGTGTTAAGGGATTTGCTTCTTCCAGGAAGGTCTCTGCTCTCCTTACAACTTGATGGCTTTCGTGACATCACAGAGAGGAAACACATTGGATTCTAAATTTCTCTATGACCCCCATGTTGGTGGTTATTGTACATTTTCCAGTAGATACTCTGCTGAGGTTTCTGTCACATAAGATTGTCTGTAAAACAAATTATTTTGCTCAGAAATAAGCAAAACATTAAGAAATGTTTTCATATGAGCAGATAATCAGATTTGCATTTTTTTTTTGTTTCTAAACTTAAGAGAATACTACTATTTATTTGGATTTTTCACATTCCCAAACATACCCAAAATATGTTAGCTGTATCCAGAATATCTAGCCCCATCATGGCATTAAATTAGTGAAAACATAAAACTACAATGAATATACACAACATATTTGGCTAGGTTAAATGAATTGCCTCAGAGCTTGCAAGACACCATTAACTCCCACTTGTACAAAGGCCTTCACTATCTCAGTTCACTCCCCACCTCCCTCCGCTAATGTTTTAGAGATCATGGCTGCTCTAGAGTTCAAAGTAAGGAAGTGAGTATTACTCCCCGCACCCCCCCCCCCCCCGCCCTGAGACAAGGTTTCTCTGTGTAACAGCCCTGGCTGACCTGGACTTCCTTTATAGTGTGTCAGAAGTGAGTATTTCAAAGGCTTCAAATAGGTGGCTCTGCCTGGGACTTTGTGATCCAGCAATAAGTGAGGGCTGTTTCCTCCATGGCAGGCATCAACTTACCATCTAGAGCCTTCTGTAAATGAGCAAAGGGTGATGAAGCAGGCGTAGTTGTTTTTTTCCAAGAGCTCAGAGATGGAGTAAACTTATCCCCTCTACTCTTCAGCTTAAAAAAAAAACATTTCTGAGAAGTCTTGGTACCTTCAGAGACGGGCTAATTCTGAGTGCAGGGGGCTATGGCTGCCTATTCTTTTATTCCCAGTACTGACATGCACAGGCTAGCGCTCTCTCAGATTTGAAACTTAGTTCTTTGGATGGTCAGCCATGCTTTGTGCTAATACTATATGGAAACCAGCACGTGGGGAACCTGAGGAGTTGCCGAAATGTGGACATTTTGGTGACATATTCTTATGATGACATTGTCTCATATGATGTTGACTTTTCTTGTTGTTTCTTGGGTTAGATGGGGTGAGAATTATCCCAGATTTTCTTTTTCAAGACATTTATTTTTATGTCTATGTACTGCATGTATGCAGTGTGCACAGAGACCAGAAGAGGCATCTGGTCCCCATGGAACTGGAGTCAAAGAGGGTTGTTTGCCAAGTCTGGGTCCTCTGCAAAAGCATCCAGTGCCTTTTACCACTGAGCCATCCTTCTAGGCCCCATTTTCTTTTCTTTTTAAAAATTTTTTATTATTAATTTATTCTTGTTACATCTCAATGGTTATCCCATCCCTTGTGTCCTCCCATTCTTCCCTCCTTCCCCTTTTCCCCTTATTCCCCTCCCTTATGACTGTTCCTGAGGGGGATTACCTCCCCCTGTATATGCTCATAGGGTATCAAGTCTCTTCTCAGTAACCTGCTGTCCTTCCTCTGAGTGCCACCAGGTCTGCCCCTCCAGGGGACATGGTCAAATGTGAGGCACCAGAGTACGTGAGAAAGTCATATCCCACTCTCCACTCAAGTGTGGAGACGTTCTGACCATTGGCTAGATCTGGGTAGGGGTTTAAAGTTTACCGCCTGTATTGTCCTTGGCTGGTTAGGCCCCATTTTCTTATGAGATCATAAAATCTTAGTGCTAGAAAGACTACAGTTGTTATGTTAGCTACAATATTTTTGATTCTCAGATGAGAAAACTATAGCCATAGAATTAAAAAGTGAGGTTCTTTGAAGCACCTATCCAGGGGCAAATTACAAACACCAGGATCATCTGTGTAGGTATTTTTGGAGTCAGGAAGAAAACATAAAATCACTGAGGAGAAATAGCTGATTGTGTTTCCCCCTTCCATTTCTTATATATCTCAAGAAGTAACTTCTTGTGCAAGTATTTACCAGGCCACAGGTCGATGGTCTGGCCCTGCGACCACAGAGTTTGATGAGGCACAGGAACAGTTAACTTTCACACAGTATCTCAGCTCTCTTCAATCCGTGCTTCCTAAGATGGCCGTTCTGTTAAGTCATGGCTTAATTAAGCCCCTTTCTTGTTCTCTCACGGTGTCTTCTGATATCACCAGAGAGACGAGTTATGGGAGGGAAGGAAGACAGGCTAGGGAAAGATCCTTCCCTGTTCACGAGGGTAGCAAGAGAGCCCAGGGTCTCTGAGATCTGTACCCCTGGTACAGTGGCCTGGAGGTGGCTGAGCTAATAAGCATCACCCGTGACATCAAACTCCAGCTAGGAGAGAGGTTCTGAGACACCTTCCTCACCTATGCTGACAGGATGCCAATAAATATCTTGAGATTCTCAGAATAGTTTTCAGTTATGAGGAAAATTTCGGTGAGTTTTCTGTCTCCTTTCACTTAGTAGATTTATTTACCCCACGTTCCAATTTGATTCCCTATTTCTGGGAGAAGTCCTAGGTGGATGAATGGCATGTGAGCATCTTTTGTCCCGGGAGAAAGATCAGCCATTCTGCGACCCAGCAAAGTCTGGACGCAGGGTACATATTTGCTCTGTGCTTATGACGACCACACAGCAACCGTGCCGGAACATTCCAGAACATCCTCTCCCAGTTCCACTGTTGTTTCAGGTCATGATCTGCTGCATCCATAAAATAGGAGTTTCATGGAGACAGATGCATAGGGAAGAGATTGCCATAGGCTTAAACTACCCAAAACATCATGGGCCCTGTATTGGTCAAATTCTATGAACTGTATGAAGTACACGATGGAATCAGCCTATACAAGGAAACATATTTTGGGTCACCATTTTGAAACTTCTAATCCATGACTGGTGTCAGCCTTCATCTTTTTGATGTGGTGAACCATAGAGCAGCAGATGGTGGAGCAGGACGAATGGAATCAAGGCTGGGGAGCAAGAGGACCTGGGAAAGAATGACCAATCACCGCTAGTTATCAAAGTCAAGGAAGTTCTCTCTTACGCGACAGGAGAAGAAAAAAATCCAGAAACTGGACTGATAGGAATGAACCACCTTGTCCTACTTAATTCTAACCTTTCTGTTGTTGCTATTCAAAAGAAAACAGTAGATCAAAACATAGACCTGTGTATATCTTGTTAGTGATTTATTAATAATGATAAGGATGCTTAGCAATGGTTTACATTCCAGTCACCAAATAATGAATTTTCATCCCAATAAATTTGAAGTTATTTAAGTCATCTTCAGAGTCTCAGAGATCTCCAGCATGAAGACAATGAGACCCACAGACAACCTCTTCCCCTGTTTCTATCCCCTGAAGCCAGAAGTCACCTTGGGAGACCATTTCCTCTTGGCTTTTTGCTGAATTACTACCTCTTCTAACATCCCATAAAGAATTTTTCAGTAATTTTGTTCCAAGATGACCTTTGATTTTTCTGCCTGGGATTTTACTTCCTCCCTCGAACAAGAAGCTCACAGAGCTTTGGGTACATTTTGGGCTCCTAGGCAGTGCCATGGCGGCGGTAATCGTTTTGTGCTTTGAGTTTGTATACCTTGTGAAGAAATACATGCAAAAATACAGAGTCCTCCTGGGCAACAAATGTTGGGAGCAGGCAGAGAGACTTGTGGGTAGGTAGTTATCTGTCAGTGGGCCTCTACTGGTCACTTTAGGGAAGATGAGCTGAGAGCAGTTAGGATCATCTTGTGCCTTGGAAAGTGGTGGTGAGGTAGAGCCATCTTGTGGGTGGCAATCTCTGGGAAAAGTGACTTGAAGTTTAAGGCAATTTCTAATATAAAGGTTGTCATTAGAAACAAGAAAAGTCCAGGCTGGTGAGATGGCTCAGCTGGTCAAAGCTCTCAGAACCACACGTCTGACACCCTAGAGTAAGGTAGAAGAGGAAAACCAACTCCACTAAAATGTCCCTTGACATTCACATGTGTGCTATGATGACACACATGTGCCTTTGCTCACATATGCAAACACACACACACACACACACACACACACACACAGAGAGAGAGAGAGAGAGAGAGAGAGAGAGAGAGAGAGAGAGAGAGAGAGAGAGAGAGAGAGAGGGCAAGAGGGCAAGGAAATGTGGAAACTGAGTTGTTCTAAATTCTTGGGAAAATGTTACCTGGTTTTGTGTCGGAGGCAAGGAATGTCCCATTGCACAAACGAAGTTCAAACTACTAGCAAGGCTGTGCTCTTGAATCAGATGACATTGCTTAACCCTTTGGCTGTATTCTGACTCTACGTTGCATGCAATGGTGATGTGTAGGGGAACACAGTACATGTGGGTCTCTCCTTCCTTGGAGGTCACTGGCCACAGGCCCATGGGGGCAAGGGGAGCAGAGGCATGGAGTAGGGTTCAGACAGCTGTGAGTATAATGAACAGACTGCTAGGAGGCAGCTTCAGTGAGACACTCAATTTTATTCGGGGGTGAACAAGGGCTATATAGTTCTTGGGGCTTGGGTAGAGGTTTCCAAGGTGGCTGTACATTTTTGGGATTGAGGTGCTGGGAATGCTTCACTTACATGAAAAAGAATTCCAGGAATTCCAGGTACTTGCCAGACAGTACTTACTGGGAGAAAGTTAGTTAAACATGGCCTGGAGAGATGGCTCACTGGTTAAGAACACTGACTGCTCTTCCAAAGGACTTGAGTTTAATTCTCAGCACCCACATGGCAGCTCACAACTGTCTGTAACTCCAAGATTTGACACCTTCACACAGACAAATATACGTGCAAGAAAATCACCAATGAACATAAAAAAGACAAAAAAAGTTGAACCTGTAGTTTGACCACGGACTACATGACTTTCCTCAGAGGTGGAGGCTGTGGGGATCAGGCTTACAGATGCTGTCCAGATAAGGTCAGGCAGGGAAAAGGAAGCCCCACTGAGGAAGGGAGTCCTCCATTTTGCACAGAGCTCATAGAGCTATCTGGACATGGTGGATTCCAACCTTAATAGCAGGGTCTTTCAAGAATACCTCATATTATTCAGTGCCGAAAACAACACAGGCTGCTATTTACACATGACTAAAGAGTACTGCAGTCAGTGGCACACACGTGCTTCTGATGAGTGAGCACCCAAACAGAGAATACAAGGGTTTCTGTGAAGGGTGTGCAAATTCTCTTCAGGAATGTTTGCTTCTTTTGGTGTCTCTGAGGAGTGTGTGGAAAAGGCGTGATTTTTGCCATATAGGTCTGATTTCAGTGGAGATGGGTTGTTCCTGGCTCTTGTTAACTTCAGATACGCTAGTGCTTTAGGTGTTGAGGAGTCTTCTAGAACCAAAGCTTATTGATCTTACCTAGTATTTTCTTCAGTGGCCAAACTCCATGTATTAGCTACCTTTCTGCTGCTGTGACAAAATACCGTGACAAAGAGCAAGCTGAGAAAAGGAGTTTTCTTCGGCTTCTGATTCCAGAAGGATGGGTCCACACCATAGCAGGGAAGCAGGAGTAGGAAGCACAGAGTGCTCATTGCAACCACACGCAGGAAACAGACAAAGCAAACAGGACACAGAGCAAGACTCTAAAGACTGAAAGCCCGCTCCCTGTGACACACTTCTTCTAGCAAGGCCACACCTCCTAATCCTCCCCAATAGTGCCACCAACTGGGTGCATCCTCATTTAAATCTCTATCTCCACCAGTGTGGTTGTCAATGCAGCTGCTTTTGACGTCATCATCTGATCAAAGAGGAGAGTGGCATCAAATTAGTGATGTAGCTGGGGAAAGCATTCTCATCGCCAACATCGTCTTGCCTGAGTTTAAATCAGGAATCAATTTACACCTAATGTGACCTTCTGGCTACATGTATCTTAATCACAACCATCCTTTTCCTCATTTTTTTTCTTGTTTCTTGGTAAAACATGTGAAGAAATATCTATGTGAAACCTAAGAAAACATACAGGCAATTAAGTGTCAGGGTTTTGAAGATGTGCTTTTTACTACATGATGTGGGAAAACCTTTCCTCAACGAATATTAATGTCTCCTGAGGCCCTTTGGCTCAGCGTTCTTATAAATTACACACATGGCAGAATTGCCTGAGGAGACACATGTAGGATGGGGCTAGGAAGCTCATTTATGGTGTGTGAATGGACAATTATTCCTTTGGAGCCCCAGCTGAACGGAACTTAATGGCCCAGTGTAAGGCACTCTTTTTTTTTTTTTTTAGAAGATTTATTTATTTATTATTATGTATACAGTGCTCTGCTTGCATGTACTCCTGCAAGCCAGAAAAGGGCGCCATATCACATTACAGATGGTTATGAGCCACCATGTGGTTTCTGGGAATTGAACTCAGGACCTTTGGGAGAACAGCCAGTGCTCTTAACCACTGAGCCATCTCTCCAGCCCTATGTAAGGCACTCTTGACCCAGTTTTCCTACCACAGGATCCTAGCCCATGAAAAGTTAATCTGCATTTGATCTGAGGTTGATGAAATAACTAGAATACTTTGCCTGACTACATATTTGAGCTCAAGAACAAATTCTTAACTCAAAGGAAACAAAAAATGATGCTTGTCATATCCCTGCCTAACTAAAAAATATGGTAATTTTATTTGTAGACAGCCAGAATGATTCATCCAGTGGTATTATGGAATAAGTGAGAGGATGCTGTAATTGGAGGGGTTAAGTGAGCAATCTCAAAATTCCCCTGAACTTGCAATAACTCCCAGTCAGTGGCACAAAGGCCTTCTCGAGAACCCAGCTCATTCTTCACCTCCTCTCCTTGATAATGTTCTGAAGGTGTTTGTTTGCTCCTACGGCCCAAAGTCACAAGTGTGAGGGATGGCATTGGAAGATCGACCGAACA
Organism: Acomys russatus; assembly: GCF_903995435.1. Classification (NCBI taxonomy): domain Eukaryota; kingdom Metazoa; phylum Chordata; class Mammalia; order Rodentia; family Muridae; genus Acomys; species Acomys russatus. The sequence goes on along the minus strand of NC_067149.1, from coordinate 50,425,505 downwards.
GATTTGTCTCAATTTCCTATTTCAGTACTGAACAAAGGATGTGTCTGTCAACTTGGCATAAGCTAAAGTCATCAGAAAGGAGGGAACTTCAATTAAGACAGTGCCTCCACACGACTGGGCTGTAGGCAAGCCTGTAAGGCATTTTCTTAATTAGTGATTGATGTGGGAGGGCCTAGTCAATCGTGGGTGGTGCCGTCCCTGGGCTGGCATCCTGCCTCTATGAGAAATCAGGCTGAGCAAGCCGTGGAAAGGAAGCCAGTAAGCAGCACCCTTCCACCCCTCTGCATCATCTCCTGCCTTCAGGTTCCTGCCCTGTTTGAGTTCCTGTCCTGACTTCTTTCAATGAAGATGTGGACGCCTAAGCCAAATAAAGGTTTATTTTTATGCCCTTTCCTCCCCAAGTTGCTTTGTTCATATTTTATCACAGCAGCAGTAACCCTAAGACAGCGGCCTTCTGCAAATGGGAGAGGAAGGCGAAGCAGTAGGTACTGTTGCCAAGAGTTCAGAGACCGGGTGGGATTTCCCCTCTTTTGAAATCTCACTCTACATGGGATGATGAAGTTTGGAGAATCAACTCAGACACTAAAATACTGGCATTTTTTTTGTGACATGTTGCACTTGGTGGCCACTGCCTTTGTTCTTAAGATTTGTCTTATTTATATTTATGTGTGCATGTCGGTATACATGAGTGCTCCTGGAGGCCAGAAGAGGGCCTCGGATGGAGCTGGAGTTACAGGTGATCGTGAACTGCTTATAAGGGTTCTATGAAATTGTGGTGATTTGAATGGCCCCCATAGGCTCATAGGGAGTGGCACTATTAGGAGGCGTGGCCTTGTTGGAGGAAGTGTTGTCACTAGGAGTGGTCTTTGAGGTTTCAAATGCTCAAGCCAAGCCTAGTGGCTCACAATCTCTTTCTGCTGCCTTCCAATGAAGATGGAGAACTCTCCTCTAGGCCCATGTCTGCCGGCTCACTGTCATAACAGTAGTGGACTAAACCTTTGAACCTGTAAGGCTCAATGACATGTTTTCCTTTATAAGAGTCGTGGTGGTCCTGGTATCTCTTCATAGCAATGGAAACCCTAACTAAGACAGAACTAATACTCTGGTCCTAATAACAAGTGCTCTTAACCATTGAGCCATCTTTCTCTAGGCCTTTAAACATTCAGAGTCTTCTCCTCATTTAGGCCTCACTGTGTGGACCAGGCTGACTTTGAACTACAGAGATCTGCCTGCCTCTGCCTCCTCCTGAGTTCTGGGATTAAATGTGTGCTTCATTCACTACACTTGGCTAGGATATGTCTTTTTTTTTTTTTTTTAAAATATGATAAATTATGTATTAGATGTGAGAGGAATGTATTCCAGGATTTTTTTTTTCATTCTCTTTCTCTCCCCCCTACCCTTTTGTAAAAACACAAAGTTAAGGAGAACAGAAAATAGACGCTGTATCTTTTTAAGTTATCAACTTTTAAATTTTCCCTTCAGTAAGATGGGCATGATTCAGCTGGGGGATCGTTTCTGGTGGCTCTTTGGTTACCGCTCTGGTTTGGGGGATAAGCTACCAAGGCTGAAATCATTCACTTGGGAACTTCGAGACACCAGAAGAGGATCTAATAGAAGGACTTTTAGCATACATTCGCCAGTAGCTGACCTGAAACTTTATTTGACCCCTTCTTAAGTTCTGCTAAATTCACCCTTAAATTGAAATGTTTTGAAGTGAAATTCTTCATTTTTCTGTCTCCATGTCTTCTGGTTGTGCAGAGAGTCCCATGACAACTGTATCTGGCAGTAATCTCATGAGACGCTACCCAGTCAGCAGGGAAGCCATAATACGGTTTTATTCTCATATAAATGCTTTGAGGTATCCACTGGTGTTTGGAAATGTTTTCAATCAAGAATCTTGTTTTTTTTCCCCCCATAATGAGTTCTGTCAGTTTGCTGTACCAAGCAGTGAGCCATATGTATGTCCTTGTGTTTCAGGATGCCTTCCTCATACCCCTGGGAGAGAAACTTCAAGAAGAGAGGCAGATGGGATGAAAGGAGATGGCTCAGTTCTAGTGGAGATGGTAGGAGAAAGGACTCAGGAAGTCTGTCCAGTGACATCAGTTTGAGGGCGATCACGTCTGTGAGGTGGTCCTGACGTCTCATCTCAGGAAGATGTCTCCAACATCCTCATTATTTGTACTAAAATGAAAGTGATAATAAAGATTTTGGGCATCTCAAAAAGGTATTATTATCTGTTACTTGTTGAACTTCTATCCTTTTTTTTTCATCCTATCAAATCAAACCACCACCAACACTTTTGCTGTGGAGACAAAATCTTACGGAGCGACCTGTGTCATGTCTTCCCCCCAAAACAATACTTAATTTCAAGAAAATACTTTTAAAAACAAGAGGTACCTTCAGCTATAGCCTGTGCTTTGAGTTTTCCCTGAAGCAAGTTGTAGCTTTGTGACTATTAACCAATGAAGTTCTAGCAGAAATAGTCACTAAATTATGTCACCAGTGGATAGAGGAAAAAAAAAAAAAAAAAAAAAGCTTTCTTTGTCCTTGGGCTGGAAATGTCTCCAAATGAGATCAACTTAGAAGATCTGCTTGGGAGAAACGAGGGAAGTACTTTTCTAGCAAGGATTCTCAGAAAGTCTTGTAAAGCAGAGGCTGTGAACTTAGCTATCCTGCCCTACTTAGTCCTCTGTAAGTGTTGTCTCTCTCTCTCTCTCCCTAACACTTTTAAATAGTCAAATAGATTACCCTAAACTGTTGAACCAGAGCTTCAGAAAAAGGTCTCAGCAACAAAATCATGCACTTTCATGCATGTTTCAAAATAATGTGTGTGTGTGTGTGCGCGTGTGCTCGCGTGCGCGCGCACGCACACATGTTCTTGTCTGGGGAGGCATGTGCGCATGCCATAGTACATGTAGAGAATTCAGACAACAACCGCAGGTGTCAGGCATCGTGTGTGTGTGTGTGTGTGTGTGTGTGTGTGTGTGTCTGCACGTGTGCGCCTGCTTACCTGCATGAGCATGACATATGTGCAGTTCCTCACATGGGCCAGAAGAGGGCATAACATCTCCTGGAGATGAAGTTACAAATGGTTGTGAGCCACTTGATAGGAGTTCGGGAACTGAACCTCAGTGATTTCCAAGAGCAGCAAGTGCTGTTAAATCTGAGTCATCTTCCAAATGCCCACCATGTTTTAGGACAGGGTGGTTTCCTGTTCACAGATGCATAAGTCAGGCTAGTTGGCCCATGAACTTCCAAGGACTTTCATGTCTCAGCTTCCCTTCTTGTGGTATGAACGCTGGGCTTATGTACATGCTCTACGGTGTCTGGACTCTGGTGGCTTCTGGGGATCCAAACTCAGGTCCTCACACTTCTGTGGCAAGTGTATAATTCACTGAGCGATATCGCCAGCCCGACTTCTCGCTTTTTAAACAGAAGTCTTATTTGGCAGTGCTATAGAGCAGGTCCATTATCTGTATTAAGGTTCTCTAGCAGAGGGACAGAACTTAGAGAGGGACTATATATGGGTTTATTAGAATGACTTACAGTCAGTGGTCCAGCTAATCCAACATTGGCTGTCTACCAGGAGAAGGTCCACAAATCTAGTATTAGTTCAGCCTATGAGGCTGGATGTCTCCGCTGGTCTTCAGTATGTTCTAGAATCCTGAAGAAGTAGGCTGTACTGCTAGTAAAGGAATGGACAGGCCCAAGAGACCAAGCTTCCTTCTCCTATGTCCTTTAGATAGGCTGCTAGCACAAGGTGTGGTCCAGCTTAGAAGTGGGTCTTCCTGCCTCAAAAGATCTGGATTAAAGGTACGTCTTTCCACCTCAAAGGTCTGGATTAGAAGTGACTCTCCCTGCTTCAAGTGATTTACTTAAGCAAAAGTCTCTCATGGGTATGCCCAGTCATTTTTCAGATTTAGATGATCCCAGATATAGTCAAGTTGACAAGCAAGAATAGCCATCGTGCCTTCTGGATCTTCTCATCTTTCTGTCAATCATGTGTATCTGAGTCAGAGAAATGCAAAGAACATAGATGTGCTGGAAAATGGCCACCTCCTAACTGTTCACTGGTGACAGCAATCACACCTAGTTCTGATGAATGCGAGGCATATAGTGGATGCTATTTATCTTATCAATAAAGAAGGGAATGGACATAGTGCACAACACTGGATTCCCTAGGTCACATGTCTGTATTACATCTCACCCATCAGTGGTCATCCTTGGTTTAGAGTGTAATATGGCATTTAGCATGTTTTAATAGTCAAATTGTCTGCACTTCAGCCGAGGTTCTGTGTTGATAAACCCGGAGACCGTCACCAAATTATTTTTCTGAGCCTTGTATTTATTTGTTACTAAAGGTGAGAATTCTAACTGTGCCCACATTGAGTTACTGACCTTTTTGTAAAGCGGAGTATACAGAGAACTTGGGGAAGGAACTGTTGCAGTTTGAGTGGGAGACAGAGGTGTGAACATCGGCTCCCCAGGTGGCGGCACTGTTTAGGGAGATTCAAGAGGTGTGGCCCTGGTGGAAGCAGCTACTGTTGGCAGGGGCTGGGCCTGGGGCTGGGCCAGGGGCTGGGCCTGGGGCTGGGGCTGGGCCTGGGGCTGGGCCTGGGGCTGGGCCTGGGGCTGGGCCAGGGGCTGGGCCTGGGGCTGGGGGCACAGATTTTGGGAACTGAAAGTCTTACACCCTCCCAATTCACTTCCTCTGCTTCCTGCTTGTGGCTGAGGATATGCTCCCAGCTTCCTGTCCTGGGCACTGTGCTTGCTCACTGCCTTCCTCTCTGTCACGATGGAACACAAAGCCCAAGTGACCCTTTCCTTCCTGAGTTGCTTCGGTCATGGTGTTCTATCACAGCAACAGAGACTTTCCATATGATACCGTTATAAGATTTGGCACTCAGGTGAGAAGGAAAGCCTGAGTTCTCTCACAAAATGATACAGTTTAGATTCTTGTTACTGCATTCTTAATTTCAAATCAAATTGTATCTTTAGACTTGATATTCTGAGAAAAAAAAAGTTTAGATTTTTGAAGTTGTAGATGGTGCTGAGTATTCCTGTTCTCCTTTCATGCTGCTACCTCTAATTTTAACATTTTACATAACCATGCTATGTTTCTCAAAAGAAAGTAACATAGGTATATAAGTCACGCTATAGATATGTTCTCTTCACCCAAAGAATCAGTTTATTACCTCTGCTTTCCCTGGATTCTTTTTTCCATTCTCATTTCAAATCGCCTCTCCTAGGGCTGTACACTTGTGTCATGTATGTTTTGATGAAAAAGTCTGATGTTTACAAGTTGAATACCATTTGTCTATGAATTAGTAAGTTGCTCTGCTAGAAACACTAATGATATACTTCTTAGCATGTGACTGACTGAGCCAGTCAGTTTATCATCCCATAAAATGCCAGTAGGTGTCGTGTTCTTTACTGTCAGCTGCAATACTGCAGAAGGAACTCAGCTGCAGTCAATACTTCTTTAAATTAGTAAGTCTCAAAATTTATGTTTCTGTGTCTTCAATCTTAAAATAGAAACGGGCAATGGAAAGCCTCAGGCAGTTGCTCAGATCTAAAAGGCTTACTGTGCAATAATTTGTAACTTTTCAATGAAATAATTACTTTTGAAAGATAAAGTTGAGTTATTCTTGCAAGTTTTTAAGGTTGGGTAAAAACAGTTGAGAGATGTTGGTAACTGGATGTGGCTTGTACAGTGAGTCTTAAAGGAGAATGGAAACATACAGAGCCTCCACATTCTGCACTTCTCGGGGTTACCCTGAAATACAGGAGTCACACAGGGAGGGCAGACTCGCTTATTTATAAGGGTGTTCTTGGCAACTAGCATAGGATACCTGAGCTGTCTATGGATATTGGTTAAATAAGTATTTTGTAACAAACTGAAGTAATTAAAGCACTAAGCTGGGGAAAGAGAGCACACTTTTGAAGCAGTTAGGCTCTTGGTGGCTTCCTTCATAGAAAACCTTTCTTCACTAGGGAGAAATAGGACCCTACCCTCTAGTTGTCTCCGCACATGAAGCTGTTATAGCTTGGAGATACAGCTTGTTCATAACCTCTTCTGCCTTTGCTCCTTGCGTTATTTGCTGATTTTAAAACTCTAGATCCTGGAGAACTCTGTGTTTCCCTTCTCGCTGTACTCCAGAGGCTGAGTCCTAGCTTGCCTCTCTGTTACTGTGGTAAACACAATGTTGAAAAGCTAACTGGGGAGGAATGGGCTTATTTCATCTTAGAAGTCCCAGGTCACAAACTATCATGTAGGGTTATCACAAAGTGAGCTGGAGGCAGGAACCTAGAGGCAAGAGCTGAAGCAGAGGCCACTGAGGAAAGCAACTTACTGGTTTGTTCTCAATGGCTCTCTCAGCTTGCTTGCTGGTCCAGGCTGACAGGTGCCTCTGATGATTCTTAGAGCTGTGAAATCTCTTTCTGGTAGACAAACTCCACCTGTGGCCAGTGCCGGCATTCCAGCCATTTTCTTCTCCCACTGAGACCCCCGTGGAAAAGTCAATTTCTTTAGATCCATTGTTTCAATGTTCTGAGAGCCAAGAGGAGGGACACATATGTCTCTTTGGAATATCTTAATTTCTGCCAGGAATCTCATGCTGGGGAAAGACAAAGGCTGAGGCTCTGGTATCAACGAGGAGACTATTTCTTTGAGAGAGATTTGTGGTGAGGATTTGGTAATTTTGATTTCTTTAAAAATATTATGGGATATGTTTTCGTTTTAATCCCAGGTGTGGGGATATGAGGCTGCTTTATAATAGCAGCTGACTATGATTTGCCTCATGCTCTAGCAGAGGCGTGGTTTTGCCAGCTGCAGATAGTTTCTGCCATTGTGTGATGTTTGGAATTCTGGGAACTTTTCAGAAGATATGTAAATGCTAGAGCCCCGATGGGTTGTTGCAGGTTGGTGGTTGGATGCTGTTGGTTGTGGTTTGCTAAGTAGTCGTGTGCAAAGAGAAGCAACAACAAGAAGAAATTAGACATGCCGGTGGCAAAGATCAAACTTGCCCCAAGGCGCTCACCGCCCCTGATCAGCAGGAAGTAGGCTGTCAATGATAATGATGCCCCCTTTCCTCTGTATCCTTTTCTTCTCTCCTTTCTAGTGTTAGGGGGCTAAATTGGGTGGAGATAGGTGGTAGAAAAAAGGAAACCTACAAAGTAGCCAACGTTGGCTACAGAGATTTAACACTATTCTGACAGCTCTTTCAGATCACCCTACAGGAGAGAGGTGATTTCCAGGAAATGATAATGGGCAGAACCACACCTTGACCAGATTTGGGATAGTGCAACTTTTTAGAGATCTCTTGTTCCTCTTTTTTTTTTTTTTCTTTTTTGGTCCATCCTCCCTCTCACCCAGTTTTACTGCATCCAGCACTGCCCAGTCCCCCCAACATTATTACTTCCTTTTGTTCATCCATTCACTCACCTCCTTAGTAAGAGATATGTGTGGGTCCGATGCTTTGATTGGCAACAAAGGCATGAATAATGTGTTCTTGTCCAGTTTTGCCAAGAATCCGTAGCTGCTTATCTAGGCAAAGGCACCCCTGGCGTTGGGTGTAGTAATGAAGGCTGCTGATTGAGTTCCTGATGGTTTGTCAAATCTCCCCACTTTTCTTTGGCGCCCCCATTGCCAACTCCCCTTCTTCTTGTCCTTGTCGTCTGCTCTCTGCATTCAGCAAACCCGATGTTGCACCGGTGAGAAGGGAGTGAGAGGAGGTAGGCAGAGGCAGCATCCAAGCAAAGCTAGTGGGAACTCATTCTAAGAGTAACATGGGGACTCCAAGGCAGCTGGACTTGATGGAGAACATCCATGTTTTAGAAAGATGACCTTGGAAACAAATGGAAAGCTTAATTCCTAGGGATTCATAGAGACCACTCTCTTTTTCTTTACATGTGTTTTATGGGCCCTTTCTAGGCTGGGCTGCTTTGGTGGACATGTAATTCTTTTAAGATATTTTGAACTGAAATTCACCCTAGGTATTCTTTTAAGAATGAGTATCCTAAATATATTGTTTTATTGACTCTGTTACATCATTATCACATTTAATTACTAGATTTTTTTTATTACATCTGAAATAGAACCATCACCGTTATAATCACTACTATGCCCATGCATATTGTACTGAAAGTGTCTGGAAATTCTCTCTGTAGAACCAGACAAAGATGGAAAAACAAGGTCAGAATGGGCAATTAGCACTTCAATTTTCCTGTTTCTATCATCATTTAATATTCAGATTGGTTCCCCCCCCATGGTTACATTTTATTGCCAATGAAAGATTATTTGGTTATATTAAACCTCATTGATTATTATCCAAAGAGGCCATTGATTTGTCCAAATTGCCCCTGTGCATTCTGAGAAGCCATCTGTAGGAGTGGTTGGAGCTCAAGATGAGCTTTAAGGAGATATACTAGCAAACTCTGCCACCAACCCAGGCAAGGCCTGGTAACCTCAGGAAACAGAGCATGTGTGAGGAAGCTCATGGAAATCTCTACAGTGACTGCAACCTTGCTGGGTATAACCTAGCTTTCTTGTACCCTTTCTAATTGGCTAAAAAGCAGATGATGGCTCAAAGTTAAAAACAGTTATGCTTCATGCATGGTCCATGAAAGGAGCTCATGCATGAAGTTCAACCTCATTAGATAAAGGCTAAGTCATGGCTCACAAGCTATGGGAAGCCTTTCCTCAAAAGGAGCCTTTGAAACCCCTCAGTAAACTTGCTCTGAGTTTGTAGGAATTTTCTGGTTTTTCAGTCATAGCAGAAAGCACAAAATTGGTTTCTCTCAGGCTGTCGTAGGTGTGAGACAGAGACAGTGCCAAGAGAAACAGTGGTGTGTTTCCCAAAGCCTCCACACTGTTCAGGCATTAAAACCTCCCCTTGTCCTATGGTCTGTCACTATCCCTTTCCCAGTGTTTGTGTACTACAAATTTAAAGTCATTACCGATTCCAGACGTGTGCTTAGTTATCTCTTAACTGGGACAACATCCTCCATCCTTACTCTTCAGAGTTGACAAGTGTGTGTGTGTGTGTGTGTGTGTGTGTGTGTGTGTGTGTGTGTGTTTAATCAAAGTGTCTATTTCACTCTCTCACTTTGTAAAGGGAAGACTGAGGGTTTGGGTTCAGGTGTGTTTATATTTAGTTACATTTTAGAATTTATTATATAATCTTATACATATAAACTAGTCTTTCTGATTATTTAATATTTTTATTATTTTATATGTACATTTATATTATTATACATATATAAAATAAACTACATACAACAAGAAGAACTGCAAAACAATCATGAATGATATTAATGTTACAGTCATAGTGTCTTGACTATTTTATTTGGCAACCTTGAAGAAAACAACCTTCCTACCTTGGTGAGTCTAAAATTCTGATTGTAAATCAGTATCTATCATATGCCATCTCTATCAACTTAAAACCCTCTTATAGACCTAAAAACATCTAAACCTCTAAACAAATAAGCTCAATTTTAGAACTAAACTATCTGGTCTCATCAGAGACTTGAAAAGGAGTAAAATTAATTACCTGAGTAAACAAGAATTGCAGGTTAGCAGCTTCCAAAGTGGAAAAGATGACAGAGACAGTCACCCGAAACTCTCTAAACACTGGAGCATCACCTTCAGCCTTCTGGCCCAGTATAATTGACAGACATATTTGTGAGGCAGGAACTACTGGGGACTTGCTTACCCTGTCTTGGCAGAGTTTGGCCTGCATCCAAGCTTTATAAATGTCCATGTTCTGTCCACTAAAAGGCACAATTCTGGGCTGGAGAGATCGTTCAGCAGTTAAGAGCACTGGTTGATTTTCCAGAGGATCCAAGTTCAATTTTCAGCACTATAGGGTGGCACACAATTATCAATCACTCTAGTCCCAGGGGATCCAATGATCTTCATGGACATCAGGCACACATATGGTGCACAGGCACACTGTCAGTCCCAAAGATGCCAGGAGAATGACCACTGACCCAAATAACCATGGCCAAATTAATTAAAGCAAGCAGTTAATTAAAGCAATCTTTTAAATTCATGTACACGGGCTGCTTCCCTCTAAAGCAGGGTTCAAGAAGTCACAATGAATGTGAGGAAGACAAGTCAAGGTTTTGTTAGCTCAAGGGTGGGAGCTTTCCAAATGGAGAATATTAGGCAGGGTTTCAGGAGCAGAAAATAAGCATAACAAGTTAGTCCTCCTAAAACAAAGACATGATTGCAAGATGGTCATAAGGCAGTCACAACAACAAGTAGTCATAACAGCCTTTTGAAACAAAGGTAGGAGTGCAAAATGTTTATAAACAACTTTCTGAAAGACTCGGTTGATGTTTCCTGAGACAGGTGATACAGGACCAGTTAAGGTTACAGGTGGAGTACATATCCCAATCCTTGAGAAACAAGTTTAATCATAAACAGGAATGAACCTATTTTGTCTTTACTTTAAGATGACTTTTAAGCCTAAGATGGGCTGGGCATGGTAGTGCATGCCTTTAGTCCCAGCACCAAGGAAGCAGAGCCAGGTAGATCTCTCTGTGAGTTCAAGGCCAGCCTGGTCTACACAGTGAGTTCAAGACAGCCAGGGCTCAGTTACACAGAGAAACCCTGGCTTGAAAAACAAAGCGAAACAAAGCAAAACAAGCCTAAGATGGAAGCAGGTTGGTTCATCAATGCATGCAGTTGAAACTCCCATATATATGGGAAAATGTACAAGACAGTGTTTACATCAAAGGTTAAACTGAAACCGTGCAAAGCGCTGTCTGGCATCCAAACTACTCAGGAGAAACCACTGAGCTTCTTATCTAGATCTTTTCATTTTCTAGGCTTTGTGTCCTCGCAGAACTTCTCATCTTCACCCCTTCATCCTACTCTGTTGGCTATTAGCCATTTTCTCTTCTTTTGGAATTCAATCTGCCTCTACGAGCTCCATGAATTTTTCAAATTTTAAGACATTTCTTATTTCACTCTTACTGTGTTATATTTATACCGATCTGCTGTTACTCATATTTTGATCCCATTTGCCATCTCTCAGGTGGCAGAGCAAAGTCAGGCCAAATCCTTACTCGTGTATATGCCAAGAGTTTTGAGGTATTACCAACACTGGCTCATCCTGAATTATTAAGTAACTCTGGAGTCCCAGGAGTGCGTTCAAGAGCCAAAGCAGATTGAGTCCCTGCATGTGAGAAGACAGTGACATGGAGTTAGCTGTGCCAAGAAGTCATCCTCAAAGCTGAGGCCATTTTTGCTTTTTAGCTTCCTTATGGTGTTAGAATGAAGATGTCAGAGAGTGTTAAAGGATCTTCCAGAAAGAAAAACCTCACAGACCAAAGGGAAGGATGTACTGTCTTGAAGTTTCAGTTAATCTCCCCCAGTTTACAGTTTTGAATTTTTGTCCCATAAATGTCATTTTTTTTTTTTAGTAAAAGTGCTTTTGTAAGACACACGTTGAGCCACCAATGTTTGTTTTCATTAGCAAACATGTGACATCAGCCTGTGTTAAAGTGATCAAAGGAATTTCCCAGAAGCTTGATTTTCCCATGAAAGTTTTGAAAATGTCAAGATGGGCCCAGATAAACATGTAACTGAGTATCCCATTTATGGCTTCCATGAGATTCATTGAAAATGAGCATTTAAAATGATTTATGTTGTGTGTGTGTGTGTGTGCACATATATGTGTGTGCAGTTTCTCATGGAAGCAAGAAGATATTATAGAACTGGAATTATAGGCATATGTATGGGTCTGGGAAGAGCTGACATTGTTTAAATATCCACAATGTCCAAAGTGACTTCCTGAGTTAATGCAATGTCTTTCCAAAATAACCTAAGTTCTTTTATAAAAAAATCAGCCTAAAAATGATTTGAAAAGATGAAAGACTTCAGATAGCAAAAGTAGCTGTAAATGCAGCTTAGTGGTGGAATGCTTGCCAAGCATGCACAAAGCAACACACACACACACACACACACACACACACAATCAAGAAAAAGAAGAAAGTTGGCATCCATGACAAAAACATTTATGGTGCTGTCATAAGTCTAGAGACATAAGTCAATGGAATGGGGAACAAAATCCAAGAAAGGAAATATTTATGGCCAACTGACTTTTGGTTATTTTGTCTTTTTTTTTTTTTTCCAGAGTTGAGAACCGAACCGAGGGCCTTGCGCTTGCTAGGCAGGTGCTCTACCCCTGAGCTAAGTCCCCAACCCCCAACTGACTTTTGACAAAGGTACCACAAATAGACACATAGTGGAGAAAGAAGATTTTATTTAACTAATATTGGGAAAACTAGGCATTCATAAACTGAAGAGTCATACTAAAAATTCGGCTCAAATGTAAAAATAATTTAGATATAAGATTTCAGGTCGCAAAGTTAAGAGAAGAATGCAAAGCAGAAATGTCTCATGATATTGACAGAGGCAAAGATTTTTTAAAAAAGACTTTATTTTATCTTTAATCATATGTATATGTGTGTGCATGTGCATGTGTATGTGCATGTGTCTGTGTTTGTGTGTGTGTGTGAGCATGTGCATGTGTCTGTGTGTGTGTGCACGTGTGTGTGTGTGTGTGTGTGTGCCAGAAGAGGCACTGATTCCATTAGATCCCCTTGAGCTGCAGTTACAGGTATTTGTGAGATGCTCAAAGCGGATCCTGGGAACTGACCCTGGTCCTCTGCAAGAACAGTACTTGCCCCCAACTGCTGAGCTCTCTCTCCATCCCATAGAAAAAGGATGTGACTTCAAAATCATGATCCACAGAAACAGAATAAATAAAGGGATAACATCAACCTACAAAGATTCTACACAGAAAAAAAGATCAGAACAAGTAGACAAAATAAGATTGGAAAAGTTATTTGTGAAATGCACGTCTGATAATACTCAAAATATATAGGGTGCTAAAAGCCTCAGTACTAAGAAAATTACCTAATAAAAAATAAGCGAAGGACTGAAATACTCACTTCTCAAAGAGAGAGGGGAAGGGGATAATCACTGCTAAGAGCTGAATGAAACAACATGGACCATCACTGAAATGAACACTGAAACCATAATGAGCCATGGCCTCATACCTACTAGAAGGGCTGTTATAAAAAACAAAAGCAGCACTGACATTTCTTTTTCTTTTTCGTTTTTTTTTTTAAGATTTATTTTTTATTTATGTACACAGTGTTCTGCCTACAAGTACACCTGCATGACAGAAGAGGGCTCCAGATCGCAGTATAGATGTTGTGAACCATCATGTGGTTGCTGGGAATTGAACTCAGGACCTCTGGAAGAGCAGCCAGTGCTCTCAACCACTGAGCCATTTCTAGAAGACAAGTTTTCATAGTAAACTTCCAATGCCCTAGCTCAGCTCTCACAGCCTTTCTGCTTCCTCTTCTGCTCTGATCCCTGAGTCACACGTGTAGGAAGGAGCTGTGTGATACAGCAGTTGGGACTGGGAACCAGCCAGTCACTTGTTCTCTGTATTCTGAGAAGCTGCATGCATGAAGTGTAGTTGGAATGACTGCCTAGACAAGACTTGAACAAAGACGATATCAATAGACATGCTAACATGGAAGGGAGAACTCTCATGGGACCCTAACTCTAGACAAAGAGCTATAAGCAGTGTAGGAATAGTGAGCTAGAGAAATAGTTTTCCTCCAGGAAAAGTCCTGAAATTGGTTATCCAATACCAAGTGGTCATCCCTGAAATCATATGCAAACAGGTAACTTTGTGTAGACTGAGCAGTTATTATTTATGTATTTAGGAACACACACACACACACACACACACACACACACACAGAGACAGAGAGAGACAGAGAGACAGAGACAGAGAGACAGAAAGACAGAGACAGAGAAAGAGACAAAGAGACAGAGACAGAGAAAGAGACAGAGAGAGACAGAGATGGAGAGACAGACAGAGAGAAGAACAACTAAAGAAACAGAGGTCATGAATTTGAGAGACTAAGGAAGGTTACATGGGAAGGATTAGAGGGAGGATAGCAAAGGAGGAAGTGATATAATTACATTTTAGTTAAAAAAAAATCAAATAAACCAAAGGAAAACAGGTGTTGGTGAAGGTGGGGACTGACCTGCTCCTGAGAGTGTAAATCAGGATAGCCATATGGCTTCCCCACAGCCTCAGAATGGCTGTTCGACTTCACAATTCCTTTTCTGTTTTAGAATGACAAAGAGGGGGCTGGAGAGATGATGACTCAGTGGTTAAAGGCACTGTCTGCTCTTCCAAAGGACCCAGGTTCAATTCCCAGCACCCACAAAGGAGCTCACAACTGTCTGTAACTTCCGTTCCAAGGAGTCTTACAGCCTCACACTGAAGGAGAGATAAACATGATTTTTGTTTAGATCACAAGTCGGGGATGAGAAAAAGACTTGTGAGAGAGCAGGTGATGTTTATCCCCTTAGAAGTTGAACCACCATGTGGGGGGAAATTGGTTATTAACCAGCTGAAAAACATCCTTGAACAAATTCTGAGAGGAGGTATAAATGTGAGCCAAAAACAAGAGGCGGGGCCTTTGGAGACTTGGGATCATTTTGGCTGTTCATCGCTCTGCTTTGATTCACTTCTGGAGAGAACCACTGGAGGGAAGGCTTTGGGGCTCTGGCTCCGGCTGAGGTTCCGGGTTCCGGTTGCTCCAGGTTCCAGCAGAAGAAATCCTGCTGATTACACCAGGAGAATTGTTCCTCGGAACTGATATCCTTACGGTTTCATTATTGTATTCTCTAATCTCCTTTTCCTCTTGTTTAGGTTGGTTGGATTATAAGTGAGGTACTCTTGGTTATTAAGTTCATAATAAAACATAATTGTTAAGAAAATTGAGCCTACATCACACCAATGCACATACAATAAAATAAATTATTAGAATGACAAAGAGATAGCTACACACCCATGTTACTTACAACAACTAAGATGCTGAAACAGTCTAAACATTTGTTGTTACCTGACTGGATAAAAAATCTAATATTTATTTACAGTGCAATACACTTCATCAGTCTTCAAAAGGAATGAGATCTTTTCATTTGCAACATGGATGATTCAAGAGGAAATTATATAGTAAATGAAATAAATCTGGCAAGGAAAGGCATCACATCAAATACAGTCTCATCTAATTGTGGGATGTAAAAATATTGAACTCAGAATGATGATTACCAGTGTCTTTAATATGTGTTAGGATGTGTCTAGTTAGGGTTACTACTACTGTGATGAAACGCCATGACCAAAAGCAGGTTGGGGAGGAAAGGGTCTATTTGGCACACACTTCCACATCGCTGTTCATCATTGAAGGAAGTCAGGACAGAACTCAAACACAGCAAGAATCTCGAGAAAGAAGCTGATGCAAAAGCCATGGAGGGGTGCTACTTGCTGGCTGGCTCCCTGTGGCTTGCTCAGCCTGCTTTCTTATAGGACCCAGGACCATCAGCCCTCCTATAATGGGTAGGGCCCTCCTCTCTCAATCACTAATTAGGGAAATGCTCTATATCGGGAGTTTATGGAGACATTTTCTCAGCTGAGGTTCTCTCCTTTCTGATAACCATACCTTGTGTCAACTTCTGCATAAAACTAGTTAAAACAGGATGTCAGTAAAAAGTTACAAAATTTTAGTGAGGTAAGCGGAATAAATTCAAGAAATATATTGTTTAACATGTGGGCTGGGATTTGTAACAATTTACCGAGCCTTGAGAATAGCTGAGAAGTAGGTTTTAACTTGTTCTCTGGACAGAAAAACACATGCAAAGTAAAGCATACTAATTAGCCTATACATGCAAAGTAATGCATACTAATTAGCCTACTCTTGCCATCTCACTGCATATGACTACTTGAAAACACAATATTTTCATGATAAATGCATAAAAGACTGGAATATTCAACAAGTTTGTAGATGTTAAGCTTAGTGTTGAATTGAGTTAAATATTATTGTCTTTATGTTTAATATTTATCACCATATTTATGTCTTTATGTTTAATATTTATCACCATATTTATGTTAATATTATCACAAAAATGTTTATAACATAGCAGCTTACTTTATAGTAGTTATATTTATATAGAAAACCTCATAGTTTATGCATTGTTTTAGCTTCCATGATATTTTCCTGAGAACTGAATAACTAAACCACTGAGTTTTTTTTTTTGTTTTTTTGTTTTTTTTTTCTTACCAAGTACTTTTAGGCACTTCACGTTAGTGAGCAGAATTATAGCAACAGAAAGGATTGGCTATATTTGAACTTGCTTTCCATTTTTAAATTAATTACATCTTTGGAGATTTCATATTTGGATATGATGACGCATTGTGATCACATGGGTCCCCTACTGTCGTCTCATTCCCCTCCTACTCCCTCAGAACCTCTTCTCAACTAGTCCCCACTCACACTCTCATGTGCTTTCCTCCATGTTCTTTCTTTAAAAAAAATTTTTTTTTGAGTCCACAGATAGGCAGTCAAAGCTGCTGTGTGGTCACAATGACCATATTCATCCTTTAATCCTAACACTCTGGAGGCAGAGGCAGGTGGATCTCTATGAGTTTGAGGCCACTCTGTTCTGTGTAGAGTTGCAGGCCAGCCAGAGCTACATAGTGAACCCTGTCCAAAGGTGGGGGGGGGGCGGAGAATTAAAGTTTTCAGGCCAACATTTCATTCAAAGGCTAGCTAGCTTTTACGTAACTAGGAATATCTAAGTAGGGCCAACAAGGTGGCTCAGTGGGTAAAGGTACTTGCCACATAAACCTAGTCATCTGAATTCTAGCCTTCGAGTCCACGTGAAAGCAGAACAACCTTCTGCATGTTGCCCTCCTGCCTCTACACATGCACGGAAGCACACAAGCCTACACACATACATGCACGCACACACCCACACCCCCCCCACCCACACACACACTCACCATGCACATATACATACAAGGATAATAAATTCAAATTTATAGAAAGTGAAGTTTTCAAAGGAAAGAATTTCTAAAGAAGCTGGAGTATTTAATTATTTATCATTATCATTCCCTTTTCCAAACAATAAACATTTGTCTACAGCCGGGTCTATTTACAGAAAAACCAAAAACCAAAATCAAACCAAACAAGTAATGTTAAATCAGTAACAATATTGCTTATTTAACCCCCTCAGAAGTTTCTTGTCTCTACTAAGTGGTCACTTTCACAAGTATGGTTTCTGTAGGTTCAGCAGAGTACCAGAAAACAAAGGATGGTGTGAAGATGTGGCTGTGGTCATCCGTGCGCAGGAAACAAAGGATGGTATGAAGATGTGGCTGTGGTCATCTATGCACGGGCTGGGCTCTTGCTCCATTTAGCTGGCTGTCATGTCACGTTTTCTTAAACATCAGTCTAATCCATAAGTAGAAAAAGGTCATTTCTGTCTTTGCACAGGGGAATGCATCACATACTATATATGTCTAAGCTCATTTGTGTGAGAAAACATACTACCTTTGTTGATCAGAGAATTAAATGCAAAGAGTTTTGAGCTTTGGTGTGTGTGAAAATCACTTTTGTTCCATGGTGTGACAGTAAGATCAAGAAATGACATTCAAAAAGTCAGGCACACTTGTGCTGACTTTTACGTGTCCACGTGTGAGCCTAAAACCCATCAGGCAGAGACAAGAGGATTGCTCTGAGTTTGAAACCAGCGTGGTCTACATAGTGAGTGTGGAGCTAGCTGGCTTTCATGTCACAGTTTCTTAAACTATAATTTGAATTCTCTAGACATACTAATAAATATGAACATTAAAATTTTTTTCTATTTATTCCCCTTCTCTGTTTACTTTTTATTAGTTGTGTGAGCACTTGCTAGTGTGAGTCTGTGCATGTGGTTGCACTTGTGTGTGGTGACCCAAGACTGATGTGAAGTCTCTTTCCTGCATCTCTCTCAGTCCAAAGTGCTTTGAGGCATGGTCTCTCACTGAACCTAAAGCTCACTGATTTGGCTAGGCTGGTTAGCTAATGAGCCTCAGGGGTCCACCTCTCTCCTTCAGTGTTGGGGTTACAGGACTATGCCAGGACCCCTGGCATCTTCACGTGGCTTCTGGGGATATGAACTCCGGTAAGTCCTCATGCTATGTAGGAGGGACTTTTCCTACTGAGCCATCTCTCCAGGGCCTCCAGAGCTTTATTTCAATTCATTTGGTGAAAAATGACGTTATGTAGGTTTACTCAACTGTTCCGTGGATACATATACACAGATATGTGTTTGTATATTGTCTATAATGTATATAGATATACATTAGCACTAATCACTGTTCATGCAATGTAGAAACTTTAAGAACTCCATGTATATATGCACACACATACATATATAATTCCCTATATTTTGTGGATATTAACACTTCCATAGCATAAGTACTTGTTTTTCTTTTCACAATAGTGTTGGTGGTTAAACTCAGAACTTGATGAATACTAGACGAGTGATCTGCCCCTAGGCTGCACTCCAGCCCAACACTTTACAGTTTATAAACTTTCCAAAAGTTCTATCTTCTACTCTTTATCTCCATTTAAACTTCTCACACAGATCACATATTTCTATAAAACTATATTCATTAATTATTACATTTAAAAAACAGAAAAGTGTATCTACAAACTCATTTCACCATCTTTAAAAAAATGTATAACTTAAATTTTTTTTTGCATTTTTTACTTTTAAGTTTTTATAATTTTGCTTGAACTTTCTTCATGGAAGACAATTATAAAGTGTGAATCCTACCCACCTGGCTTAAGCATAGATATAAATGTGTGTAATCTATGCATTTGAGTGGAAGCTCATTTCCGCAAGGTGTGGGTAGCATCTGTGCCTCCATAGTTTGTACATATTATACACTTTATCTGGAATGGTTAATATTTAAACTGTGATTAAAGTTTAACTTAAATATCACATCTTATAACCTCCCTAAACCTTCTAGATGAATGTCTTGCCATTTGTAGTGTCTTGTACAATCTTTTTATCACAGCATGAATTTATACAATGGCTATAACTGCCTGGCAGGATCCCTGTAACATTTCAAGATATTTACTTACCCTGTTTCTCCTTAGCCTTATGGATGTATCATGCTCTTGATAAGTGGGGACACACACCCACCCACACCCACATACCCCTTAGCAATGGCTGAGTTATATTTATAGAGTCGATATATTTATACCTGAACATAGACACATATGCATATTCATCTGGAGACATATATATACAAGAGGGGTTCTCACTCACCTTCGTGGATTATAAATTATCATTTTCCTTTTCAGTGTGCCTCTGAATGGCCCCCTTTTTGATTCCAGAAATAGGAAGATATTTAGACAGAGACATTAGTCCATCAGCATTAAAGCCAAATGAATCATTGGAATTTTCTGGAAGGAATAAGGTAATTACTGGGAATATATGCCAGTCCTGGCCTCAAGTTTCTGAGAAGCTTTTCTTCTTTTATTAGTTCATTAATTTATTTACTTTACATCCCAATCTGGACTTCCTCTCCCCCCCTCCTCTCCGCCCAGTTGCCCGCTCCTCTCACCCTCCCTTGCCCCAGAAGCTCTTTAAGCATCTAAAAACTGCCCACAATCAGGAAGGCAAAAGGTATGAGCTAAGGGGCCCAGCACAGGTCCTGATCCTTAGATATGCATCTGACATAGCAGCAGCAACAGACTGAAGAAGCAAGGTAAGTCCCTCTCAGAAGGTTCCTGAGGAGCCAGGGAAGTAAGGTTGGTCCTGGGGGGCAGCTATGATGTCTCATTGGATGGAGTATGGAAAGCCTGAATTTTTAGGCTTTCAGAAAAAGATAATAATCAAAATCAAGGGCAGATATGACATGGAGTGGGAGTGGATAAGACTTTGAAGGAAAAGACGCATGTGAGAGGATGTAAAAATGCACAGGGTGAGTGGACAGCAGCATGTGCGCAGTAGTGATAACACGTGCTGTGAGCAGGATTCCTATGTGAGACTATGGAATTGCTCACTTGCTTCAGCTATGTAACTTTTATAGCACCTCCGTGTTCTCCATAATATCGTATTGTAGACCTTAAGTATACACAGCCAGGCTGGAAAGATGGTTCAGAGGTTAAGCGCACTGGCTGTTCTTCTAGAGGTCCTGAGTTCGATCCCCAGCAACCACGGGGTGGCTCACAACCATCTGTAATGAGATCTGGTGCCCTCTTCTGGCCTGCAGGCACACACGCAGGCAAAACATTGCATGTGTAATAAATAAATATTTAAAAGTATACACAGCCAAATTATTTTTAAAAAGAGAAAGAAAATTTAAATAGTCATTGTAACAATCTTTTATAAAGTGGATTTCTGTTTCAGCAAAATGAGATCCAAGTCCTAGGATGCTTCTTGGTCCGTGCACCCCTTTCAGTGATCAGCCTCTTAGGCTAGATAGAGATTTCCTCATGGTTCACGTTTCTGTCTCTAACAATAATTTTCAGCCCATGGCTGCCTTTCTTGACATTTTGATTGTGAGCCCAGCCATTAACGGCTAGACCATCTCTCCCGCCCCACCTTTTCCTCTTCTCATGCGGCACAAACTTCCCAATACAGGGTTTTAGAACCTTTTCAACTATCAAAGTAGGATCCTCAGCCTCAATTGCAGGTACTTGCTTGAGCTCTGAGCTTTAGACTTTTACACAATGCACTGACCTGAGGACTTTAGCAGGTCCAGATCATTCGCCTTTGAATCCATCTCCTGGTACTGAACTCGATGTATCAAAATCTCTCCTCTTGAGGAAACTGACGGCAGAGTCCCGGGTTAGAGATCAGTGGACACCCATAAAACCATCCCTCCTTCATCTGAGCCTTTCACCAGCAACTTAACAGTTCTCAGTCTCCCCCTATCAGCCAGCCTACTTGTGTGGGATAGACAGACAACCGTCTCTGCTGTCATGACATAACAACCCACGCTCCTACCAAGGAGGCCACCGTTCTTCTGTGATCGACTGGAAGCGCACCCTCTACCATCCATTCTCAATACAAAGCCCTCACTGTGAGATAACTGAGATGAAAAGCAGAAAGCGCTTTATGTTGAGAAAACTCCAACCTCTCATGCGTCTGTTTGCCGAAGATCCTTTCTAAAGCAGAGCTTGATCCCTTCCCTTCCCTCACAGGCTGTTCTAATGTCCAGGCATTCTTGTACCCTCAGATGTGAGGGTTTCATAAGCTGCTCCTTCCTCTGCACTGGCCCAGCAATCAGACTCTTCCTTTGGTCCTCACTTCACTTAACAACAACGGTGTCATCCTTTATACTTCCCTGCACTTGCTCAAGCCCGCTCTCTCTGGAATGTCTCTTGCCCAGTTATCTGAATTATCTTTGAAATCTGCCCCAAAAAGCTTCCTAGAAGCCTTCCGCCCCCTTCAGACAACCTCTCTCTTCTTTGTGCCACTTTGTTTCTTAGTCATGTCACTATAACGCTACATTGACACACACACACACACACACACACACACACACACACACACACACATTCTACTAAACCTAATCCATTAAACAAAAATATTTTATTATCCTTTTCTTTATCTTCAGATCCCAGCACATTGCTTGATAGTATAATACAATTTTATATTAAGGTTATTATGGTTAGAGAAAATTAAAATGGACAAATCTTCATCTTAAATAATACATTGTATATTCATTCTAAGCCACCAGTTCCATTAGTTAACCAACCCAATTTTATAGATAGAATGTAGAGTACATTATTCTATCCAGGGCTTCCCCCACTACCAGGGAATTTTGCTCTTTACATTCCGAGAAACTCTTCAAGCCTTTTATAGCACCGATGCTTTATGGTCACTTCATAATTGAATAACTTATTTATTTACTTACAATTATTCCAAGAACCCCTATGGATCTGTTCGAGAGATTGTAATTTGGCTCATACCTGCAAAGCGCTGAATCTGTCTTCGCTTCAGAGTCCACAAGAGGGATGTGACGAGAAGGCCCAATATAATGACCCCCATGATCAAGAGTGCAACAAGAACTGAGTGACCTAAGCAGAGGCAAATAGTTATAAAGACAACAAAGAAAGTGCTCTTTCTTTGGCCCTGAGGCAAAGCTCCAGTCCTCAGAGCTCCTTCTGATCCAAAGTCTTCTAGAGAAGAGGGATTCTAAATAACACACTCCCATGCTTATAAATTAGCCCCATGTTTATAGATTCCATGACATACCTGTGCCATGCTGTGATTCTGAAGGCTTTCCTGCAGGGGGACAAGAGAAAGAGACTCAGTTCTGGGGCCATGAATAAATATCAATATTTCCTTGTAAGGGCCTTCACTGATGCTTAAGCCAGTGAACTTCATTTTCCCACCTAAAGCTTGAGTCTCTTAGTCGCTCTCCTCTTGTATACAGATATGTAGGTTATATGCCTGTCCTCTGTGATAGCCTCTGTGTGACAGCAAATGCTTTATTATTCATTTAGATCAGTGGTTCACAACCCCTGTGGGGGTCACATATCAGACACCTACATTACAATTCATAACAGTAGCATAATTACAGTTACGAAGCAGCAACTAAATAATTTTATGGTCGAGGGGTCACCACAGCATGAGGAACTGCATTAAAGGGCCGCAGCGTTAGGAAGGCCAAGAACCACTGCTTTAGATAGAAACACCAGAATTGTCTTCCTGTCAGACACCCTTGTTGCTAGATCAAGCATTCGCACATCATGTTTTAAAACCTGGCTTGTCGTTGCTACCAAAGAGTCCAGCTCAGTCCAGGTTGTTGACACTCACTTGGGAGGCACTGCACGGAAGCGTCTTCCTTGTGCCCACAGTCGCTGTGAGTCCATGGTCTGGCAGGACAATCCCACAGGGAAGATTCATTCCCTCTGCACTTCACTTCATTGAGCCATATGGGCCCGGTTCCTGGACCAAATTCTGCTTCCTTTAGCGCCTTCACAGCTTGACCACAGCCCAACTGCTTACATACAACCTGAGCATCCTTAAGATCCCAGGAGTCATCACACACGGTTCCCCAGGAGCCTTTGTGCCACACCTCCACACGTCCAGAACAGTCTGTGTGTCCTTCCTTCAGTCTTATTTTGTCTGAAGAGAGAGAGAGAGAGAGAGAGAGAGAGAGAGAGAGAGAGAGAGAGAGAGAGATTTGGATTATTTCCAAGAAGCTGAGCATTTCTGAAAAGCTATAGAACAGAGGGATTTGATTACTTAAAAAAAAACTAATATGCACTAGTAAAGTGCAGACAGTAACAGTAAAAAATGAGACATCTATATTACATTCTTCTCTTCCAAGGCTCAGGGACCATCTTGGGAGGAGAGATGGAAAGATTGTAAGGACCAGAGGTTGAGTAAGACTGAGGCAGTCTTACTTTATTAATCCAAGAATTAATAAAATATATAAAAACTAATGTGGATTTTAAAACTGCAATATTCATAAAATTTCTCTCTTTATAAAAGTATATGTCCTTTCATCAAACTCGGTACATTCTATCATGCACTTGACAAATGAGACCACATGAAACAGAAAACTTCTGTAGAACAAAGGACATGATTATTATTATGAAAATGCAACCTACAGCATAGGAAACAATCATTACTGGCTATAAACCTGATGGAGGCTAGTATCTATAATACACAAAGAACTCAGGAAATTAATGTTAAGAAAACAAACAACTCAATTAAAAAAAAAAAAAAAACAGGGCAAGAGGCCAAACAGAGAGTTCTCAAAAGATGGAGTGTAAATAGCTGAGAAATAGTTTGAAAATATTTAACATCCCAAGCCCTTGGGGGGGGGATGCAAATAAAAGCTACATTAAGATTTCATCTTACTCCAGTCAGAACAACTAAAATAAAAACAAAACAAATGACAGCAAATGCGGGTGTGGGAAAGGGGACACTTATGCACCGCTGCTGGGAGAGCAAACTGGTGTAGACGCTATGAAATATCAGTGTGGATGTTCCCCAAAAGGCTGGAAATAGATCTACCAGGTGACATAGTCGTACCACTTTTGGGCATCTGCCCCAACGCTCCCTTTTATCTTCTTACAAAGACACTTGCTCATCCATGTTCATTGCTGTTCTGTTCACAATAGCCAGGAAATGGAAACAAGCTAAATGTTCACCACTTGGGGAATAGAAAGTGAAACTGTGGTACATTTACACAATGGAATATTCTTCAGCTCTTAAGAAAAATGAAATTACGAACATTTCAGGTAGAAGGACCGAGGAAGCTGGAAACCAATCATTCTGTATGAGGTAATCCAGACAGACAAATACCACTTGTTTTGTCTCATATGTGGATGGTATATTTGAATCTCTAGATACAGCTGTTTCATTTGGGGGTAAGCATAGAGGTCAGTGAACTAGAATGGGACCATGGGGAGGGGGGAGACATTTCATGGGAGGGGAGATAGAATGCAGTGACATAGAAGGAGAAATGGGAAGAGTAGAAAGGGTTAAATGGACGTGGCAAATGGGAGGACAGGTAGAGGAAAGAGCAGGGGAGGGATAGCTGGGAGCTACAGCCTGTCAGTACGCAGAGAATAAGAGATGCCATGCTTCTAAGATTTGAACAGAATGTCTATATTATTCTCCTCCCTCAAGGCTTAGGGATTTTTGCCAAAGATGGGGTGGAAAGACTGTAAAACCTAGAGGTGTTGGGTGACTGCAGGGAAACAGCAGAACACGTGAACTCAGCACTTGTGACAGTATGCACAAGACACGTGCAAGCCCAAGCCAGACAAAAACCCAGCATGGAGAAGAAAGGTAGGTGTGAAGTCCCACCATTCACTGAGGAGCCGTTGGCAATGGATAGTTTCTGGGAGAGGGAAGAGCATTGTCTTTAAGGTACAAACCCTGGTAAGACCAAGCTCCAAGGTAGGACCCACACCCAAGAGTATTTGGGCAGCGCAAAGTAGATTCAATTGGTTAGAAAAATAGAAGAGGAGGTGAAGTTGGGTACATAGAAGAGGAGGGGTGGATGTGATAGGAATTGAGGGAGAGGGGTGAATGTCATCAAAGTACATTGTATGAAAATTTCAAAGAATTATTAAAGATATTATTTTAAAAGAATCATACTGTGACTCAAGAAACTGCAAGTGAATGAAGTCAACATTAATCATGTGGAAGAGTTAAATTTTCTCACAAGGACAAAAGTGATGTGGACAGAAATATCACTCTCCCAGCTTGGGAAGACGCATAGTGAAAAAATAGTTCAGGGTTGACTATTTTGAGTTTTCTCATATCAATGTAGCAAGATAATATTTGGAAGAGATGTGGAGAAAGGAATGTAGGCCTTTCAACGACCCATTTATTAACCACGTGTTCTCTGTTTCTTGTTTTTCTTTCTTTTTTTTTTTTCAGTATACTTTTCTTTTTTTTTTTTATTAATTTATTCTTGTTACATCTCAATGTTTATCCCATCCCTTGTATCCTCCCATTCCTCCCCCCCCCCATTTTCCCATTATTCCCCTCCCCTATGACTGTTCCTGAGGGGGATTACGTCCCCCTATATATTCTCATAGGGTATCAAGTCTCTTCTTGGCTACTTGCTGTCCTTCCTCTGAGTGCCACCAGGTCTCCCCCTCCAGGGGACATGGTCAAATGTGAGGCACCAGAGTATGTGAGAAAGTCGTATCACACTCTCCACTCAACTGTGGAGAATATTCTGACCATTGGCTATATCTGGGAAGGGGTTTAAAGTTTACCTCCTGTATTGTCCTTGGCTGGTGCCTTAGTTTGAGCGGGACCCCTGGGCCCAAATCTGCCTATCATATTGTTCTACTTGTTCTTGTTTTTCTTAGAGAAATCAATCAAATAAAACTTTCGCGTACACGAATGTCAAAGTCTGGAATAATAATGATTCCTCATCTTGTATTGTGTCTATACACATGCACAATATAACAATTACACAAGACCAACTATTCCGGTCTGAAGTATCATCTGGAAGTTTGCCGTCCCTGATTAAGGAGACCTAACAAATTAAACCAGAGTATGAGCAGAAAAAAATAAAACATGTTTTCTCAGAAGGTGATGTAAGAAAGAACCAAACTAAGGCAATGTTTGAATAAAACTTCCATGTTGAATAAGTTCCCAAGACCTCCATGCATAGCTGACATCCTGCTTTGCAGAAAGAGACATGCCTGTGAGTAACTTCCATCATGGTCGGCAAGCTGAGACGCCAATGCTAGGCCAGTCACACCGCCGCAGTTGAAGAACCCATCCCGTGGGAGCAGGATACGTGAAGCACAAAGACCTGCTCCTAAGGAAGTCCGCTATCCCTAGACCCTGATTGGAGGGATAACTTGGCTCAGATGTTTGTGGTTTTGGAGCTTAAAAACACTGTAACATCCTGGCTCGGAGTCGCAGTTCAGCTCCCGAGTCTGTTCTGCAGCCCTGAATGATCAGTAGTGGTCTGGATACAATGGATTTTTTGTCATCTGCTTAAACACTTACTAAGACGAACGTTGAAAGATGCAATCAGCTCCCGAGTCTGTGCAGTCAGCTCCCGAGTCTGTGCTGTTGTCCCTGACTGGTCAGTTTTTGCTGCCTAACTCAAAGATCTTGCTTTGCTGGACTTCTTTCGCCTGCATGGATTGTTTTGGAGTTTTGGACCCTAACATTTGGTGCGTGTGCCCGCTTGAGCCCCAAAGCTGAATTAGCAGCACACGGGACTATTTTTCAGTCATCTGGACCTCCAGAAAAGTAAGCTTGTATTCTGGTTTCTGGCTAGAGCCTATTTGGAGCCCAAGAAAGGAGAAACTGATGCAGTATTGGTCCTAGAGTCAGAGGTGGGCAGGAGATGTCCTGGTCCCTCACTGGTTCCTGTTGGGGTTACGGGAACACCTTGTTCTGGGCATGCCTGTCTGTCCATGGCAGTTTGTGTCTGTAGTTTCGTTTAGTTCATTGTTGCTCTGCTTCATATTCAGAAAAACAGGCCAAACTCCATCTGCTGACCATCTACCCCTTGACTTAGTCTTAACCCATCTCAAGGATTTTCAGGAAAAAAAGGGGGGCTGAATCAGGAAAACAACAAAACCCCTGATAAACTGGCGCTGCTCTTGGAGCCCTGCAAGGGCAGCTAGGAGCCTGGGACTGCTGCCATGGCCCCACCTTCTTCCCGGATCAAGCTGACAGCAAAGCTGGTGGGGGCGGCAGCGGGGGGTGGGGGGTTGGGGGGGGGGAGGGGCGGGCATCTGTACAAACTGCTCTTAAAGGGGCACCAGCAACTCCCCAGCTTTCTCCAGTAAGGAAGCTGGTGGTGGCTACTCCTGCTGCAGAACCACTACAGAACCACTTGGGTCCCGAGAAATTGATTCAGGAGGTAGCAAGATGCCCCTCCCTTGAAATTGCAACTGGAAGAAGTAAGGGAAAGTTTTGTCTGTCTGTTTTAAATGTATAAATGTATGTGGCCACCACATGTTTGTTTCTGACTGGTCTTAAATGTATGACTTTACAGTGTTCTGTATGTCTTGGTTACAGATTCTAAATCACTGGGTATGGTTAAAATCTATAACGCCTGCAACAAAAAAGTTAACTTAAAACATAGCTCAGTGTTAGAGCCATTCTGGGCAGCAACATGTGACACGAGGCAAACGAGGAAACAGGCCCCCAAAGATACTTTAAAATTGGGATAAGATTTTTATATAATTCCTACCGCATCTTAAAAAACCAGCTTTTTAAAAAAGGAAGTATTAAAGCTGCACCTCCATGAATTTATATACAAGAACTTTTTTCCCCCTGGCAGCCAAACTTCGTAACATAAAAGTGACCCACTTGGTACTGATTTTTGAAACACTAAATTGTTGACAGTGTTAAAACTTGATTTTTGCCTTCTAAAAATTATGGTTGTGCTCTGTGTCTTCAGTCTTTAAAATGGTACTTTATTTTGATATTGGAAAAAAAAAAAAAAAAAAAAAACACCCAGTTGAGAGATTCTTAAACTTTTTTAAAGAAAGTTTTGCAGAAGATTAAAAAAAAAAAAACCCTGGATGTTTTAAAAAACAGCTTTTAAAAATATTTTAACTTATAAAGCTATGAGACACTTTAAAGTTTATCAGATATTTTAGTGTAATGTCTTTATCAGGGTGTGGTCTTGATTTTAGTGTAATGTCTTTATCAGGGTATGGTCTTGATAAACAGCAGACTGCAAATTAGGACCACTGCTAAACTCCTGAGACTGAAAAGCAGTGATGGTGAGTGGTAGAGTGGAAGGGGCCTATTGAGAATGGGTACTCACTGTCACAGACGATCCAAGCCTCCTTGGAATTGCTGGTCTCTCTCTGCTCCCATGGTGATGAGGGGCACTGCCACAAAGTGTTAACTCCTTTTGGGCACTGCACATTATCTATCCACATGGGCCTGGATGCTGTCTTGCCTGAAGGTGTAGGTTTCACGGTTCCATTGTCTGCACAGCCCAGCTGACGGCACACCACCCCCACAGTGGTTGGAGACATATTGCTGCTGCCAATAGTGCCCCATGTACCATTGTAGAACACTTCCAGGAGACCTGTACAGGTCTCTCCCTGGGCTTCATTGGTTAGCCTCAGAGACATGAACTCTGGGGGAAAAGAAGAATTGGTAGTTTTACAACTTCTCTGAAGAAAAAACGCTTTCTAATGTAGAAACAACTGTAATAGATATAATGTGTCAATTCCTAGTAACTTGTTAGTAACATCTGAACAAACCAACAGATCTTAGTAAAACGTCGTATTAGTTTTTACATACCACCAGGCTTTGGCTGTCTAATCTGGAGTTTCCTACTCAGGGATCTCATTTGAACACTGTTAGTGCTCTAAGACATTTGTGAGAGTCAATCAAAGCCCCTGAGTTCTTTTCAGTGACACAATTCTCCCTAAGTTACTGTAATTTAAACCAGAC
Organism: Acomys russatus; assembly: GCF_903995435.1. Classification (NCBI taxonomy): domain Eukaryota; kingdom Metazoa; phylum Chordata; class Mammalia; order Rodentia; family Muridae; genus Acomys; species Acomys russatus. Next base: position 50,396,698 of record NC_067149.1, on the reverse strand, counting down.
AAGTCTTATTCTATTCTTGCTTGGGTTTCATTGACACATAAACTATGTATTTCAGGAGTATGGTGTGAGGTCTCGGTGTCTGTCCATTCCATTCTATGATCAAGTACGGTCGGTCTTAGGAGCATGCGACATCTCAGCCGCTTAGTGTTGGTATGGGGGTTGGAGCAATGTCTTTGATAGTTAACATTTAAGGAGACACAGGCATTAAAACCAGTGTTTTATTTCTGATATACAACTGTTTCATTTCACTACTGTACCAAGTCATTCTACTGTTTTCCTTAACACACTGCAACTGGGGGCATTTTTCTGGTTCATGAAAGTCTCTGAATCTTGTTATGTGTACAAAGCAAGATCAACGTCCTCTTTATGGTAAATTATGCCAGCTGGCAAGTAAAACTCATTTATCTGTTTTTAAGACTTATTTAAATATGGGAATTACATCCTTTCTTTGTAAATGCTACATAGAATTTATTTTATTTTATTTTTTTAAGTCTACCTTATTTATACTATAACTATCAAGTGAGCTATTGAACATAATATCCAGCTCTACATGTATTTATAAAAGCATGTCACTATTAACATTTTTGTGCTATCCAATGCATGAGCTTGTACCAACATGTTAAGCAAAAGCTTTGGGGCTCTGACTCTGGAAATAATTGAACAGACCAGCGCGGGTATACTTCAGGTTGACATTCACTGTTATTTTCTCCTTAGTCATTTTAAATGCAAGTGTGACCAGAACTTACCTGAGCAGATAACGCCTGCATCCTCCTTGTGCCTGCAGTTATGGCGCCCCCAGCCGTGTGAGTGGCACTGCCAAATATGAGATTCTTGCCCTTGGCAGTTGATCTCGTCCAGCCAGATACTCCCTGTTCCTTCTCCAAAGTGAGCAGAACCAGTGGCATTAATAGCCACGCCACAGTCCAGCTGCTTGCACACGATGTTGGCATCAATCAGATCCCAGCTGTCATCACAGATGGTGCCCCAGGAGCCCTCGTGATAGACCTCTACTCTCCCAGCACAGCGACCACCTCCACCTACCAAACGAAGCTGACCACTCGCTGGAAAGAGAAATGAAGATAGTGATGAAGCACACTTTTAAAAGGTTTGAGGTCATTTTCGTCGATTGATCACAGATTCTCACCTATGCAGGGAACGTCACTTTCCTTCGGAATGGTAGAGCTCGTTGTTTGGACCGAAGATGATGACGTACATGGCAACAGTATCTGGGATTTATTTCCTGAAAACACCAAACATTGCAGGTGCGTTAGACACAAAGGATGAAGAGTTCCGCAGATGAGATGAGAGAAAACATGACTTTAGAAAGAGGAAGGAGCATGCCTATAATCCCAGCACTCAGGGAGGCAGAGGCAGGAGGATGTTTCTGAGTTAGAGGCCAGCCTGGTCTACAAAGCAAGTCCAGGGCAGCCAAGGCTACACAGAGAGACCCTGTCTTGAAAAACAAAAAATGAAAACAAAAGCAAAAGCAAAAGTAAAAATGAAAACGAAAACCAAGCCAAACCAAAAAGAACAAAAGAGGAAGAAGAAGGTGGAGGGATCACGAGAATGGTGTAATCCCTGAACAGCACACCACAAAAGCTGTCAGATCTCTTTCCCTGCCCTAGCCCGTGCCAGTGCCACAGGAGCAGTCAAAATGGTAGCTCCTGTAAGGGCGATGTCGCCTCCTTAGCGTGCTGCCACTGTGAGACGCTACTGTGGGAGCTGTCCACAGTGTCTGCGCGTTTCTCACCTCAGCCTGCTGCCCGGAGAGACTAACAGAGGAGCTATCTACTGTGGCGGCATCTCCTCGTTAGTCTCTGCCGGCTATCCAAGGCGACTCAAACTGCCAGGAAAGACCATGGATTCCTGTTGTATACTTTGTAAGCTTTGTACACCCTCAAGGCAGGAAAATGGCCAGGCCCCCATACCTGTGGAGCTCCAGCAGCCTGGCCCCTCTGTTTCCAGCATCTATTACTGTCACAAAGGCCATTTCCAGCCCCTCAATAGACCCTCCCTCAGATTAGGCTAATTTTAGGTGAAAAGTCTGAACAAAAAGCCACCAATCTCTGAGCAGGAAAACCCACCAATCCCTGAGCCCCCCCAAGTTTAGGACTTGAAATCCCATCAATCCTCCCTGTGGAAATCTCTGCCCTGAAAAGTTCTGCGCGCCCTTAAAAAACCCTATATAAAGGCTGTGTCTGTTCAGTTTCTTGCAGCCATTCCTGAGTTTGTCTCTCGTCTCTCTGGATGCTTCCCTTCAATACGTTTCTTTTATGAGATTTGCTACCTAGTGTGACTCTCATCAGAAGAAGCCAAGAAACAATAAAGTGAAAAAGAGAAGTGATGAAGTGGAGCGGGGGGTGGGGGGCCGAGGCGCCTGAGCTCCTGAGCTCAGCTGGGGAGACCCTCCCCTAGGAGCTGCTGCCTCTGATGAGGAGGCCTCTTCTCAGAGCCTTGCGGTTCCTTGGCTCCCATGTCTCAGGATGCCCTTCCAATCCAAGCAGGAGGAACAATAGGTGAGCCACTTGGAAATGAAACAAAGGCTTTGAGAAAGCTGAGGCCACAGTAAGGCAGTGGTTTTCAACATGTGAATCTTGGCCCCAGGGGGAGAGGGGAGCAAAAAACCCCACAAAAACACAAAACAAACAAACAAACAAACAAAAAACACCCATTCACAGGGGGTGGAATATCAGATAACCTGCACATCATATATTTACATTATAATTTACAATAGTAGCAAAATTGCACTTATGAATGGGAATAATTTTATGGTGTGTGGTTGGTTCACCACAACATGAGGAACTGCATTAAAGCGTTACAGCAGTAGAAAGGTCGAGAACCGCTGTAGCGAGCACTAGACAGAAATAAGGTTGATGAAAATTAAGCTCACTTACTCTCTAATAGAACAAACGAAGTTGCTATTCTAACACATGTCTCAAAAATCCCCCAAATAGACCATTTCCTTTTCTTTTGCTTCATCCTGGACTCAGGCCCACCTGATTCTAAAACACACCACTGTGGAGAGGCTCATCATTGGCTCTGCCCTTCCTTCTCTCACCTGAGCATATTACAGACGCCACTTGCCCCTCGGAACACGTCGGCGCACCCAGAGCAGTCACGAGGCAGTCTCCTATATGCTGTTCAGTCCCAGTGCAGTGAAACATGTGCCTCCAGACCTGACCAGCTCCTTTCCCAAAATGTGCTCCTCCTGGAGTAGAACGAGCAACTCCACAGCCAAGCTGCTGACATAAGACATGGGCATCCTCGATGTCCCAGTGAGAATTGCAGAGGGACCCCCAGGCTCCAAGCACATTGATCTCTACTCTTCCCTCACAGGAGGACTTGCCATCTGCCAGGCGGATTTCCGTGTATCCTGGAAAGAGACATGGCTTTAGAAAAGACATCTGTGACTCCCTAACTCTGTCTCGTTTACTGAATAGGAGCAAAGGGAAGACGTTTTCTGCGGCTTACTTGAGCAGACTATGCTGACATCCCTGCTGTGGGTACAAGTTCCTTCCAGAGGGGGCGCCAGAGAGCACAGCGAAAGATGGGATTCATCCCCAGTACACTGGAATTCTTCAGCCCAGATCTGTCCACTTCCTTCTCCAAAATGTGCTCCCCCTAGTATAGAGATGACTGTTCCACATTCTTTTTCCCTGCACACCACGCTGGCAGCTTCCAGAGACAAGTCAAAATCACAGATGGAGCCCCACGTGTCGCCGTGTTTCACTTCCACGCGACCAGAGCATGGAATTTCTGATCCAACCAGTCTGGGTTCTCTGTGACCTGAAATAATAATAATTCTGTGAGAGGTACAATTTCCACATTTTCACTTATGATGGGACTAAGAGCCTGGATTCTCCTGGATTTTTGGACTGTACTGAGTATAGCAAATTGTGGATCTCACATTTCTCAATGAATCTGTCCTTCTAAGAAAATTCTAGAGCTTTGGTTTTTGAAGAAAACTAAGATCAGCACTGCTTTTCCCCCCTCACTTGCATTTGTTCATTAAACACAGTTTGTTCACAGTTTGTTTGGGCTCTTTTGGTCAGCCCAACACTTGCCACAGTCTGAAGTCTACACCAGCCTCATCAACATCTGCACATAGGTTTTCAGTATATTTCCAACTTGAACACTGGACAAACATCAGGCATTTAAGAGTGCGACACTTGGTATCTGCAACTTTCCTGTCCTTTTCCCATTTCTTTCTGACAAGGCTTTATCACAATGCTTTGTAGACACACAGACCTGTGCGTGCTCTGCCACTCCCCACACAACACTCTCTGCCCCATCTGCTCTGCCATCAGGAAGGGCAAACAGTACTACACCAGGCCTGTAGATATGGTGCCTTCAGGACCAAGAGAAAAAAAAATAAACCTGTGTGTCACTCAGCATAGCTGGCCTTTAGGATGTAAACAAAAGAGATGCCAAGCAACAAGAAGTGGAAGTCACATTGGGATGTGCCCCTTGTCAGGCCAAGAGACTTAGCTACCAAGACAAGCGAGGGCTTCCTTGAACACCAGGAACCATTTGAGCTTCTTGAAAACACAAACTACTTCAAATTCACTTCTTCTTCTTCTTCTTCTTCTTCTTCTTCTTCTTCTTCTTCTTCTTCTTCTTCTTCTTCTTCTTCTTCTTCTTCTTCTTGTAAGATTTATTTATTGTGTATACAGAGTTTTGCCTGCATGTAATGCCTGCATGCCAGTAGAGGGCATCAGATCTCATTATAGATAGTTGTGAGCCACCATGTGGTTGCTGGGAATTGAACTTAGGACCTTTGGAAGAGCAGGCAGTGCTCTTAAGCTCCGAGCTATCTCTCCAGCCCTCAAATTCACTCCTTAAAAAAAAAACAAACAACAGAAATACATTTGAGGTTGGATCTTCTAAAGAGTACACATCCTTCGCAGATGCCTATGTGAAAATTTGATGCTGCCCTTGGCATGGTACAGATGGACAGACAGACAGCCCTTAAGTCGTTGCACCATTCATACTTTCTATGTTTTCTTAAGATCTTGTGTCTTTTACCTTATACTAAAATAGCTCTGAAAATGTCCCAGGTGTGACTATTTTCTGCATTAGAAACACAAATAGAATGTCTCAGCATGCCAACATTTCACCATTAAATATGAGAAGGAGAACCTACTGATTTCTAAATGCAGATCAAGTTTAAAACAAACAATGCTATATGCAAATAATCGAGTTTTGAACTGGAAAGTCCTTAACTTCTTGTTGAGTTGGACAAGCATAAAGTCTCCCTCAGATGCCACTGGATAGTATGTACACAGTCCTCTTGGACAGACCTTTAAGTCAAAGCACTTTCTGAGATCAAGCCAAACTAGATTTCTTGTAGCTTGTGGGTTATTCATATGCTGCCATTTCAAATGAAATTAAACACAACCAGAAGAAAGCAAAACCAAGCCAAATGTGTGTTCTTCCTTGGTGGAACTGTTGTGTGCTTGAAAACAAAACCTTTCTGTATACATTCTCTCTGCTCCCCAATCCTAAAGCATTTGAGTTTGAGACTGAATGGAAAATCTTGCACCCAAACTTGTGGGGGGGGCTCCATTTTTTTTCAGCCTTGATTTTGTGAATCTGTTAGGTTGCTTTTGTTAGGTCACATATTCCATGTTTATGGTCAGAATACTGGGGTCTTATCTTCTTCTTAACAATCATATGGCTTCATTAATTTCTATATGAGAGTCATTAAATACAATTTTGTGCGTGGATTTGGCTTTTTTGATTAGCAACTTAAGTTTTAGTCTGCCAAAGTAACTGAATCAGCATATATCCCTTCTCTTAAAAACCTGAATTAAGAACACGTATAAGAACAACAATTTAGGACTTTCTTCTTTTGTCACTAAAGCATAGGATACACACAAAGAAGGATAAATGACCATTATTTAAAACACCCTGTGTGTCCTGTCTTTCAGTTGGGTTGCTCATAAAATGCAGCCAAAGCAGAAGATGAAATCGGTTCTCCTTAAAACAAAAGCGGCAAGCCTAGCAGCAGGGTAGCCCTCAGGCCTTTCAGTCAGCCATAAGGTTTCAAATGGTCTTAAGTCAGAGGTCAACAATGCCAGGCAGAAGCTGGCGTCAGCACCTATCAATGTGCCTTTTGACATCAGCTTGGGATAGCATTCACTCACTAACTTTGAGAAGAGCTGTGGTCAGCCTCAAGTGTGCACCGTGGCACCCAGCTCTTTATGTGTGCTGTCAACCTAAACTGAAGTCCTTATGAGTGTATAGTAAATGCTTTCCCTACTGAGCCATCTTGCCAGACCCCCAATACATTGTTAGTTGAAGGATAACTCATAGTCTATCAGTATATGACATATGATAATACAGGCACATGATGTGTTTCAAGTACGTACTGCTTTTAGAAAAATACTGCAATCAGAATTATTTTAAAAATAAAACCCAGAGGGCTGGAGGGATATCTCAGAGGTTAAGAACACTTGCTGCTCTTCCTGAGGCCATGGGTTCAATTCCCAGCAACCACATGGCAGCTCATAACCATCTATAATGAGATCTGGTGCCTTCTTCTGGTGTGCAGGTGTACATGTAGACAGAACACAGTATACATAGCAAATAAGTAAATCTTTTTTAAAATGTTGCAAGGAATAGGTTTTAAAAAATGCCAATTCTATGACTAATACAGGCAGTGCACCTACATATCCTGATTTATAAGGTTGGAAAAAAAAAAGAACATAAAAAGTAAACCATGGCCATGGCATCTGCCTGCCGTATTCTTGGAATTAAGTTGCTTCCTAGCAAATGAATTGAAGCTCTCACCTGAGCAGGTAACTTGGGCTTCTTCATAGTGATCACAGGAAAGGCCGCCCCACTGCCAGTTTCTGCATTGCCAAAGAGAAGTTTCATTCCCCATACAAGTGCCAGGGAAGAGCCATGTATTTGTCGCCTCCTTGGTTTTGGAGTAGGTCTTAGCCTGTGTTTGAAGTGCAGACCCACATCCAAGCTGTCTACAAACCACGTCCGCGTCTGTCAGTTTCCAGCCTCGGCTACACATCTTCCCTACCAGCTTCTGAATCTCCACCTCCACAGTCCCAGCACAGCGACTGCCTCCACCTACAAGTCTCAGTTCCAGATCTGATCCATCTGCAGAAGAAACAGAAGCAGAGTCTGAGGGAGCCCAGGCAGGGCAGCTCCTGAGAGACTACTACCTCCTTTGTAGACACCGAGGCGTTGGGTGCAGTGCTTTCCCCAGTGCCTAGTGCTTGCTGGCTTGTTTCTTGGCATTCCTGAGGATCAACCCTAGGCCCTTTCAACTAGGGAAGGATTGTATGCCTGGTGCCTCTTTATACTTTCTTTTGCTTCTAGTTTTGAAATGGTGTCTCAGTAAGTTGCCCAGAATGTATTTGAGTTTGCCATCTCCTGCCCTCATCTCTCTACTAAGTGGCTTGGATTATAGGCCTGTGCCACCATACCCTATTTTGGCTTACCTGTTTACTGAGACTTTAATAAACAAGTGCTGCCTGTGAATTCTGTTATAAATGAGTGAGTTCACCCAGAAGCAAAAAGAGACAAATGGTATATACTCACTTATATCAAAACACTAGTCCAAGGGATACGTACCATGTAAAACTTTACTTACCAAGAAAGTGGGTCAGAGGAGAGGACATCCTATTGAGACTTTAGGCAAGAGTAGCATGGAAGAATAGGGAAATAGTAGGACCCACAGGGTCCTGGAAACCTACAGGACAGGCAGATCTGGGTCTTGGGGTCCTTCTCAAACTAAGGCACCAGCCAAGGAGAATATAGGCAGTAAACTTCGAACCCCTTCCAAGACCTAGCCGACGAACAGGATATTCTCCACCGTTGAGTGGAGAGCGAGATCTGACTCTCACACGAACTCTGGTGCCCCTTTTCTGACCATGTCCCCTGAATGGGGAGGCCTGGCGGCACTCAGAGGAAGGATAGCAAGTTACCAAGAAGAGACTCGATATTCTAAGAGCATATATAGGGGGAGGAGGTCTCCCTCAATCACAGACATAGGGGAGGGGAGAAGGGGAGAAGTGGGAGGGAGGGAAGAATGGGAGGAAACAGGGGAAGGGCTCACAATCGAGATGTAATATGAATAAAATAATAAAATGGAAAAAAATGGTATATAGTTCTTAAGGACTTAACATGTTAATTACTTATGCACGCCCATGTGTGTGGCACACACCTCCACTGCTCCATCATAGTCCCTTAAATACTAAGTCTCTGAACTCCACATGGATTTAGAATTGAAAGCGTGATTCCAGAAAGTGCTCCTAACAATACAGAGAACGGAGTCAAGTATTCCCCCTATGGAAGACTGTGTCAAAGCCTTCACAGCCGTGAAGAGATTCTCAACAATGAATTAATTATTTCCACCACTCAAAACTCACACCTATTTCTATTTCTAGTGAACACAGATTCTTCCCCACCTTTGATTTGCTCTTTGTTGTGACTTACCAGAACAAGTCACCCCAGCATCTTCTCTGTGATGACAGTAATGCTTTCCCCACTCTGGGTGTTTACATTCCCAAAGAGCTGCTTCATGTCCTTTGCAGGCAATATTGTCAAGCCAAATTGGTCCAGACCCCTCACTGGCATTAACTCGACCAGTGGCAGTGATGGCAGTTGGACACCCCAGTTGCTTACACACCACAGAGGCATCATGGACATCCCAGCTATCATCACACACAGTCCCCCATTCTCCTTGGAATCTCACTTCCAGTCTTCCTGAACATCTGGACATTCCATCTGTCAGTCTCAGGCTCAGATCTGCTCCCTCTGTAACAGCAACAAATAACAAGCCAGTGAAATGGAAATAAAAATAAGGTGATGAAGAACTAGCTCTAGCTGAGCTAGAGGAGGGGGTGGAGGGATGGATAGAGGCGGTGGTTCTATAGCTCTGTCGCGAGTCGCTACAGGTAGAAGGAGGCAAGGACTTTTTATCACACGGTATTTTCTTTGGGAAGTGTCTTAGAGATTTGTCAAGAGTCAGTTTTGTTCCTGTTTGGCCAGCACAAGTGGTATTAGAACCTACTCTGTTTGTGCTTAGGTTTTTCACTTCCTACACCAGATTGGGTAAATATCTGGCATCTGCTTTCACTGTTAACTACATGATCTCTTACACTACCCATCTTGTGCTGCGCACCTTGCCCCTTTGTGAGTACCTGTGGTGGCTTGAATGAGAATCCTCCTCCACAGGCTCAGGTGTTAGAACATTTGGTCCCTAGTTAGAGGCACTGTTTGGGGTGGTTTAGGAGGTGTGGTCTATTCAGCATCTGGCCCTGGGTCCCACGCCAATTGGGTTGGTCCAGCCACTGCTTGCCTCCAGATGAGAGTAGAGAGACCTCTAGGTCAAAGGTCCAAGGTCCCGTTTCTTGTTCTGGGACAGTGGCCTGGGGCACTAAGCCAGGTTCCCAGTTCCTCTGGAGGAGGTGGAATTTGAGTTTTCCATGGAGTGGTACAGTTTAGCTCTTTCAGAATGAGATTGCAGGTCTCAGATAGCAGTGGAGACTCAGGAACCCCACAAGCCTATGACGATACCAACGTATGACAGCTCCTTGCTTGAGCTCCTGTCCTAAGCACAGCAGAGGAAACAGGCAAATGTGTGAAACCAGCTAGCATGCAGGTCTGATGAGATGCAGGTGCTGTGGTACCTCACTGGGGGTCAGCACCAAGCTATCAGTGGTGGCAGAGCAGGCCCAAGTGGCTGCAAAGGCATCCAGAGGTGGTCTCCTGCCTTTCCCTCCACCCTCAGAATAAATGGAGGCTCAGATGATCTTGGTGGAAAAAAGACAAGCAAGAGAGAAAGCACCCAAGTATGCCAGCCAGCCTTTATTTATAAACCTTGGGCAGTAGGGAGGGGTTTTGAGGGCGAATGTATTGAATCACTAGGGCTAAGGGTGCCAGGACACTTAATCTACATACATTGGTACAGTACCTCATTTACATGCAGTAACACAGGGACCTATCACCAGAAAGAAAATACAGTACTTAATTATCCTATGGGTGAGGGAATTACTTCTAGGTACTATTAGAGGTCATTTGCTGGAAGCTAGGATCTCCTCAGTAGGAAAGGGTCTTGCCTGTAATCTTAGTTGAGGGCTATGTGACACTCCTTACAAAATCTGGGGTTACCAGATCAGGTAGAGTGGGAACCCCACTGAGCAAAAGGGGGTCCACCTTCATAGACAGAGTACAAAAATGGGTATACAGAGAAGACTTCGGCCTTATCCAGCAGTCCCACAGCACTATTCCTAGCTGCCAGTCTGCTTTGTCCTTGCCCTTTAAAGATGTGGGTGCTCAGCTTGCTGCTCCACTCACCATGTCTACCTGTTGTCATGCTTCCCCCACTGTGATGGTGAGGGACACCTGTCTCTCTGGACCCTTAAGCACAAAGAAACCCTTCCTGCCACAGATTGCTTCGGTCGTGGCGTTTCAACTCCAGTGGAGAAATAACTACTAGAATACCTTCTTAGTTTATAGGCACAGCAGAGGGGAAGGAACTGACTAACCCTCTCCTTCCACTTCAATAACCAACACCACTTAAAGAACCCTCCTTGATTCTGAAGAAAATCCTGTGATTAAACACAAGCCTACAGACTGGGTCCCTGTATGAATATTAAAGTCACCAGGCCAAAGCAGGACTTGCTTATGGGAGGCCTGAGCCTTTGGGAGGTGCTGATGTACTGGCACGTTGATTTTTATCATTTAATTCTACGGATGTGAGCTAATGGTTTGGGAGGGAGTAGGTCAATGTGACTAATGAAGAGGATGATAGAGGATGGTGATGATGGTGGTTGTTTTTAAACCAAACTCAGAAAGACAAATATCGATTGTTATTTCTATTACGGTTCCTAGACATATACAGTTATATGTTTGTGATATTTCTATATTTGTATATCTATCTGTCTATCATCTATCTATCTATCTATCTATCTATCTATCTATCTATCTATCTTCATCATCATCTCCTATCATCTAATTATTTTTCTACCTATCATCTATTTATATATATATCATCTATTTATCTATCTACCTATCTATCATCTATCGATCTGTCTGTCCACCATCTATCTATCTACCTATGTATCATCTTTCTGTCATCTATCTATGGATCTATCATATATCTACCTATCACCTATCTATTATCTATCCATCATCTATCTACCTATCTGTCTATTATTTATCTCTCTACCTATCTATCATCTATCTGTCTGTCTATCATCTACTATCTGTCTATCTGTCTATCTATCTATCTATCTATCTATCTATCTATCTATCTATCCATCTCCTCTCTCTCTCTCTCATTTATCTATGTATCTATCATCTACCTACCTACCTACCTATCATCTGTCTGTCTGTCTATCAATCAATCAATCTATCATCTGTATCATATGTCTACTTATGTATAAATTACTTGAAAGTAGGAATAAAACAGTTGAAAAGGACAGAAAGTACTTAATGTGAGGGAGAAAGACATGGAAAGGATAAGGGGTTATGAGGAGGAAATGCACCCAATATATAATATTCACCTGGACAAAAGCTTTAAAATATTTGCTATACGGTCAGTAGTATATGCACTATGTATGTGCAGTGCCCTTGGAGATTAGGGAAAGGGACCAGATTTTGTGGAATTGGAGTTGCAGGCAGTTGTGAATCACCATATGGGTGCTGAGAACTGAACCCCAGCCTTCTTCTGCAAAAGTGGGAAGGACTCTCTTAATTAATGAGCCATCTCTCCAGCACCTCCGTCGCACCCTACAACTATTGCAATGTCCTGATTTCAGTTAGGGATGGAGTTGATACCCAAAATGAGAAAGTAATGAGGAGATAGAGGCTGACTCCATTATGCTCTCAAGAACTTGGCCTTATGATTCTGGTACCCCTTTCTTTTGTCTGTCACAGAGGACAGAAGCCTGAAGCTGTCCTCACCTAAGCAAATCACTGCGACATCCTCACTATGGTCACAGTTATGCTTTCCCCATCCTCGGTGTTTGCAGTCCCAGAGAGCTGATTCATTCCCACTGCAGGCCAGGTCGTCAAGCCAGATTGGTCCAGAACCAGCTTCAAATTTAGCTGAGCCAGAGAAACTAATGGCACTTCCACATCCAAGCTGTTTACAAACCACAGAAGCATGATCTTTGCTGAAGTTGTCATCGCACACTGTTCCCCACTTTCCCTGGAACTTCACTTCTACTCTTCCTAAACACCGGTTGGCTCCATTCACCAGTCTCATCTCCACATTGGATCCATCTACAGAAAAGACCGAGGTAAGGAAGTGAAATTCATTCACAAGCAATTAATCATTTAGGGTTTCCCAGATAGTTGGAATTTGATGCCACTTTAATAAAATTAGCGGTTGACTTTTAGATGTGCCCATCTCCACATATCAGAGAAATTTGACGTGTTAAGATCCAATGAACAATAATGATTTTCCTCTACATCTACTCTCCAGGGAAATTGTGTTATGGATCAGAACACTCTTTAGTATAGAAAATACTGGTATGACTTATTATTAACTAAAAGAAAGAAAGAAAGAAAGCAGAAAAAAAAAAAAAGAAAATTGGTCCTCTAATCAAGTTGTTGAAAATGAGAAAATAGTCATTTACCAAATGCTTAGATTCTTTATTTTAACTATTTTATAGTCAAAAAGTTCTAAGAATGAATAATTCATGTTGAATTTGAAATTAAGAAAATATCAAAATGCCTAAATAAACACACCAGTTTTCAAAATACTATGTGCTATCAAATTCTTAAAAATTACAGAAAAATATTATTTCAATTTTATGAATCAAAGTTTGTTTTCTCCCCAAGGCATTTAGTATCATTTTTAGCAGAAAAAAAAGGACTTCTTTCTTTCTTTCTTTCTTTCTTTCTTTCTTTCTTTCTTTCTTTCTTTCTTCCTTTCTCTTTCTGCAGCAAAATTTGTTCCTCATGACATGAGTTTCTGTAAGGAGTAAAATACACAAAGAAGGGAGACTTTGGTAGAAATCCAGGGACACTGGAGAAGGTACAGTTGGACAAAGTGCTTAGAAGCACTTTCTTGACCAAGACATTAAATCTTATGAGCCCTAAACTCCAACCAAGGACCCCAACTTAACAAGGCTTGTTTTCATTATGGGCAATTAATAATTATAAGAGGTCACAATCAAAGTACACATAGGTGCATCACATGCCATATATTATTGAATCCTTACAAGTTTAAACACTGTGCTATCATTGTTAATCCACTTCGTGCATCAAGAGCATGAGACTCAGTGGCTGGATGTAGCACCGAGCACAGAGAAAGACAGCAGAGCTAGGACACGAGTGGGTACAGAGGCTGGGGGAGTGGCCTGGCACCAGCTTTCTGCTGTTAAGTGTGCCAAGAGGTAGACTCTCTGAAGACGAAGCAGGGGTCAGGATGAAGGACCTCGCAAATACAGATAGCAGAGCCCTACGAGTCTAACGAATCCTCGAGTGGCCATCAGCTCTGGTGTAACTCTTTATGACGTACGAAAATAAGAGCAGAAGCTGCCACACCTAAGCCATAGTTGGATATTAACCCTGTATACAGGTAAGAGCCTGAAAATTTTTCTTATAGTTTTGATATTCATTGCAAATGCTATGTTTGTTATACCATCATGACGATTAATAATAAAATAAATAAAGAGAAGGAGATGAAGATGGCTGAGTCCATCGGGTAACGAAAGATGGGGGTCCATGAAGAAACTAACATTTTCAGCTTTTGTTATATACCAGAAACCATGCAGAGAGCTTTGCCTGTCTTATCATTGAGTTATCAGATGCTTAGAAAGATGAAATGATTTTGCTAGAAGTCATAGCATTAGTGGGCGACTGTGCTAGAACCCAGCCCAGAGACAGACACTGGGAACCGAATCAGCACTGTGCGCATGGGGATTTGCTTTGATGTAGGCAAGCCTTACCTGAGCAGGTCACTCCAACATCTTGTTGGTGGGTACAGTTATGCTTTCCCCACCCCTCATGTTTGCAGTCCCAGAGAAACGACTCATTTCCTGTACAAGAAACCTTATCCATCCAGATGTCCCCAGAGCCTGCACTGGAGTTAGCCCATCCAAGGGCTTTAATAGAAGTCGGGCATCCTAGCTGCTGGCAAACCACAGAAACCTCATTCGTGCTCCAGCCGTTACTGCACACTGTCCCCCATTTCTCATGGATCTTAAGTTCCACTCTCCCACTACAGTTGTTTTCACCACCAGTCAGTCTTAGTTCCTTTTTCATTCCTCCTGCAATAACAAGTTAATACAGGCAAACGATGGTCAAATGGAGTCCAGAGAGCATGATACATTTTTTTTTAGATTACTTACATGTGATTTTGAGTTAGGGTTGAGACCCATCCTGACCCCACTGTGCTACAATAGGAGAATGCTATTTCATAGAGTCCAGTTAGAATTATTAGCACTACAGGCTTCAAGCGGAACGATGGCAAACTGGGAAAGTTAACAGCATAGTACCATACGGGATTTTAATTGTATGGCTGGGTATCCTTAAGAGTGGCAATTTATACCATCTAAAACAAGATGCACAGAGTGTTACAGGATGAACTATGTATGTTTCTTCCTATTGTGAACTCAATAGAAATAAAGTTGATAGTGACTGTGTGGGGATGGTAAAAACCCGTTGAAGGGAATTAAACACCATTTTTTACATTTATGTTAAATTGCATGGATTTTCACACATAGTTTGAAGTCTACTAAAACTAGTCTTCAAACGCGGAAATGGAGAGAGCTGTTTTCCTATTATCTTCTATCACAAAATAAATATTTCCCCCCTCCCTTCCTCAGATTCTCTGGGCTGCTTATTTTGCTGTTCTGTTGGCTTAACGCAGGAACGCGGTGGGCCTACCAGCCAGGCTTCTGGGTATGCACTTCTTAAAATGTAAAGCACAGGCTTTGAATTTATGAAAGTTTTCCTGGGACTCCCTTTTGTCCCAATAACTCCAAGCTATCTTCTTTTTCCTTTCAGTCTGCCACATACTATTTTCAGTCTTTATGTGACACGGGACTTTTCTATGAGGGAAGACCATACTAATAATTTTGTGCCTGCTGGTTAGAATATTATTGTGTGCCTTTACCACCCAGTTCTTCAGCTCCACAGAGGATGGGTTTTTAGAGGCTACTTAACATACAGGGGAATTGTGATTTGGTTTGACAATTTATATCAGAGAAGGCCAAGGCTGTACGTAAATTTGACAAAATACTCACCGGGAGAATTAGTGACAGCCGAGACATTGACAAGTGAGGTCACAGCTAGGATGAAGAAACCTATATGAAAAATTCTTTTATAACCTGTGAAACAAAGGAGAGAAGTGAGGTTTGCTATCGAGAGAAGGAAAGGTTCAGAGTTTGGGGGTCTGGTAAAGGCTAAACAAAACAAAACAAAACAAACAAACAAACAAAAAACCAAAAACTAAAAAAACAAAAAACAAGTGCCTTCCTTCAAAGTGGAAGGCAATGGGAAAGATAGAGACCCAGACTCTCAGTGCCAGGGGACGAGCTTGGAAAGAACATGGGCTTATATGCAGCCCGGCAGTGGGGTATGAGAACACTGGGTGTGAAAGCAAAATTTAAAGGCAGGTCTTAAGCCTGCATGGTCGAAAGGGACATCAATAAAACTAGATGTGGGGCCTGTTCTCTGTATATTAGGACAGGCTTCTGAGTTTTCTGTCCCTCTACCTTCCCAAGCATCAATTGTGCATGCCCTCAACCCCATGTCTGCCTGGCTCACACAGTTAGATAATAAGTTTCATGATAGAATGGCTGTTATTTCTCATGTTCACAACTGTGCCAACAACAGTACCTGCTAAATAGCGTTTTCAACAGTGTGACAAACAGTCTACTTGACGTCCAAAATACCCAAATGCTAATCTTATCATCTCCATACACTGCACAAAACACATTTAGTGCTTTTACAGCTCTTAGCTCCTCAATGACCACCATTCAACACTCATATAAAACTGCAGGATGATTTTAGCCAGTCCATGCACATGATGAAGTAGAGTTTTGCACTGAGTTGGTTTTCCAAATTACCTGTTGGAAGTCAACTTTTAATCAGTATAGATTCCTGCACTTTTTCTCTCCTAACAACTCTTGTTTCATACTCAGGACACTTTTCTTTATTTCAGATTCCGACTTGATTTCCCCTCAGCAATTCTACAAAGTTAATGCACACATTGTACCCTTCCTTACGATTTCAGTTTGGGACCTATAGCCAACGGAAAACACTTCCATAGGACCCCAGCGCCCCTTTCTATTCCTTGCTCTCCTATGCCAATCACAGCCATTTGCTGTCAGAACGTCTTTTAACCACACTAAAGGATAAATGTAAATGAGACACATTTACCAGGAGATCCAGAGTCTTCAAGAAGAACCATTCCGTGCCTGCCCATTCCAAAGTTTTATGATTTCGATGGCTTTTGGGTCTTCTGGTACTATTTCATGGATGTGTTCTCTGTAGAAAGTGGACAGCCACGGAGAAAAATAATCCTCTCACTCTTAAGAAAGCAAAGGTTCCAGAATGAAGGAGGAGTCAACCTTAAAGGGAGAGTCGTCGTCTTCCCCTCCCACTTTGGGACACAAACCAACCAAAAGATTTTTCTTTTTGCTTTTTCTTCAAAAAAAATATTTTTAAAATTATATTTAGTCACTTTACACCCAGACCATAGCCACCTCCATCCTCTCCTCCCAGTCCTGACCTCCCTCCATATTCCCCTCCCCTACTCCTCAGAAAAGGGGAAACCTCCACTAACAACCCACCACAGCACCTCAAGTCTCACTGAACGCATCCTCTTCCACTCGGCCAGGCAAGGCATCCCTGGAAGGGGGTCATGATCGAAAAGCAGGCCACGGAGTCCATGTCAGAGGCAGCCCCTGCTTCCCTTACTAGGGGAGCTCGATGAAGACTAAGCAGCCCATTGGCCACACATGTGTAGGGAACCTAGGTCCAGTTCATAACCAAATGAAAATTTAACACTTTCCATAGATTTACAAAAACTAGGGAGTGTATTCATTCACATGTTGCCCTTGATTGGTTATTTTTAACGAATTGATTGATTAATCTATCCCTAGGGGCATTGCAGGTATGATTGCTGCATCACATGTAGATCAGTAAGCATCAGAGAGGAAAGAGGCTATGTCTATGTTCAGTGTTCTGACCTGTGAACATCTGAATGATTAGTAGCCAAACACTCCCTAAAAAACAAGTCTGAGATGACCACCAGTTTGCTGTGCAGGCCTGGATGGGCTCCCAGGGTGAAGAACCAGCCAGAGACTAAAGAGCCCTGCCTGGGACCATGGGTTCTGGGAAGGAGTGAGCCTAAGACAGATGGGGCCACTTGTGTGGAGCCAAATGAGGAGTGAGCCATGAGGCCTGGACAGGGAGCTAGCCTGAGATGACCACTAGTCCATTGCTGTGCAAATCTGAGGGACAGATGATGCCTGAGATGACCCATGCCCAGTGCCATAATGCACGAGCAGGGTGTAGCATTCCTGAGACAACCCCAGACACTCAGAGACCCTGGGCACCTCTAAGAGGAGTAAGTGAGTGGTGGACAAATGGAGATGAGTTCCAGCGAGGTTCCAGTATCGTCAGTGTAGCAGAAACCAGAGGCCTCATATCAGACTAATGACTTATTGCAATGAACATTTGCAAGTAAATTAGTGTGGACAAAAGTATACACTACAGTCTCCACAATGAGATTTTCTTTTTCTCTGGAGGGAAGATTATAAGGGTGCATGGTGGGTATGAGGGTGGGGGAAATGAGTGGGGTCAGGGCATGGTGTGAAATTCAGAAAAAATTTAAAAAACTAATTGATTAATTCTTATGTTATATGTGTTTACCTGTTTGTGTGTGGGTACCCACAGAGTCCAGAAAAGTACATTGGAGTTCCCAGAACTGGAGTTACTGAAGGTTGAGAAGCACCACGTGGGTGCTGGGAACAGAACTTGGTCCTCTACAGAAGCGGCAAGTGCTCTTAATGGCTAAGCCATCTCCTATTTTTAGTTTTTGAAATTTATTTTATTCCTTTTTTTTTCAGTGCTGGAAATCTAACACGAGTCCTTGTAGGTACTAGGCAAGTGTTTTCTATTGAGCTATTCCTCTAGCCCTTGAGTTTTTTTTTTTTATTACATACACACACATGAATATTAGTAATGGTGACATAGTTAAACTACGTGAAATCATTAAAACACACAAAAGAAGGTGTTTTGTCATTATTTGCACCTTTGACATTACTTCCATAGTAGAACATTTCTATTGGGTGGCCATGTGCATGTGTTATACAGGCAGCCTTTGCACTTCCTATCTAATGGATGGAACACATCAATAGATTTGTCATGTGTTATACAGGCAGCCTTTGCACTTCCTATCTAATGGATGGAACACATCAATAGATTTGTCATGTGTTATACAGGCAGCCTTTGAACTTCCTATCTAACGGATGGAACACATCAATAGATTGGTCAAGAGTGTAATGGCTCCACAAAGGAAGAGTCAAGGTCTTACAGTGTAGCACTCAAACTGGCCTGGGACTCACTATGGCATCACCCCAGACAAAGACTCTGTCCTTGAAAATGCTTCACCTTCTATCTCAGAGATGTCTTTACTCAGACACTTAAGCTGTCACTTAAGGACAGTCTCTCCTAACATACATCTTGAATACAAGACATCTTTCCCCCTTCTTTTGATATTAAAATTATACTATATTTAAAAATATGCTACATTATTTAATTTTCTGGGCATACTTCTTATTCTATGATAAACCATGTACTTTATGTTGCCATGGAAATCTGGCAGAGTTTATTGAAATGAGCCGAGGCTATGGATTTCCTCAGGAGTTCTCTGCCAGCATCAGTGTTGTGACTCCTTACAGAAGAGTCTCGTGCTGCCTCAGTTTCCCTTCAGCTTTCCAGCAGGACCACCACAACCATGTTCTACTGACAGTACAGATACCGTCTAGTACCTGATGGCCTTCTCAGACCAATGTCAAAGGCCAAATAATGTACTATTTTTAATGAAACAAGCACACAATTAATCTAAACAGGGAAGGATAACAGATTGATCCTTGCTTGGTTACTAGCCATGGAAATGTGGGTTTGTGCTATCCAGAATACCTCATACTTTGGTGTATTAATCTGAACAAACACAGGAATAGGTATGAGAGATGAGCCAAACAACAAAGATTCCTGTCAATCACAATCTTCCATCAGAGTGTTTTAAATCCAGAGGTAGCTCACTTATCCTTGTGTCTACTGATGGCATAGTGCGGCACTTGGTTGAAAAACAGGTTCAGAACACTCAGCATATGCCTAAGAAGATGCCTCACCATTGTTACCACTATCAGAGTTGGCATCTAGTGGCCAAACCAAGATGTCTCACTTGCCTTGAACATTGGCCAAACTGTCTAACAAACTTTATTCATCTCAATTAGAATTGTTGAAGTCGAGGCATCATGAGATAGATTCCATGAATGTTCTGTCATTTTTTCTTTTCTTGACGCATTAATGCCTTGCCTATAATCACATCAGTGTAGACAGATAGAGTGAAGCCCCTGGGTAAGCTGGTATCCTGACTAGTCAAAGAAGTGAGTTCAAGAGACTCTGCCTCAAGGTGAAGAGCTATTGAGAAAGACACCTAACAGTAGTCTCAGGTGACCACATGCCTACAAACTCATGTACATGCACACCTACACACACTTGCACATGAAAACATGCACACATGTCATAAGCACATATATGAAAAAAGCAAAAAAAAAATTTCAATGAAAAGGAGAGAAGGATAACCAGAGAGGATTGTCTTCAGCAGAATGGCAGAGCAGGAGTTCTCTAGTGTCTCCTGGATCCACAGAAATCTCTTCTGAATCTAACCAGAGGCAAGATCCACTACCCTAAATATCCCATAGCTTTGGATGCAAGCTTTGATGCTTCTTCAGCCAGCAAGATGAACGACTCTGAATCATTCCACAAGCATGTGGAGCTCTCTGCAGAACTTCCCTGAGTCTGTCATTTCTATCATGGCTCCCACATTATTGTGAGATGCTTCTCAGTTGACTTGTTCTGATATTGTCAGAAAATATTGCAAATATGGGTAGGCCCACCAGGGATCATTACAAATGAAGAATGTAGGTGAATCTCACAGCAACTAATACACCTCGGTATGAGCTAGAATGTCCTGAGCTAAGTGCCTGTGATGGTGCTTCTGGAATCTGAGACAGGCTTTCTGTAGAAAGATGGTTATAGAAAAGTTCAGGCTGTGCACTACAGAATAAATATTTACACATTTCATGTTCAGATGCCCTTCTATGATTACAAAGACCAAGAACATTAAAAAACAAACAAACAAACAAACAAACAAACAAACAAACAAACAAAGAAGTCCCCCAAGAGAACAGAACAAGGTGACAGTGACCAGCACAAAAGCTTTGGGGATGATTGATCAGCCTAACAATTCAAAAATAACTGCTTATGCAAAGTTCAGTGTGCTTCAAGAAATCACAAGCAATTCAGAAAGTTATCAGAGAAATTTAATAGGGGCTGATATAACTTTAAAAAGTCAAACAGACCCTAATTTACGATGCCCATATCTCAGCCTCGTGAATGATGGGGTTATTGTATCCCCAGTTCAGTGCTTTCTTTTGTTTTTGTTTTAGGCTCTACCAATTAATGAATAAATTGTCCCTGTAGCTCTCTAGTTTTCTGCTTTGTTGCAGTCTAGGGAGAATAGTCAGTAGACTTGGTTATCCCATGTGGTAGATCAGAGCTCCTTTTTTTTTTTTTTTCAATTTTATCAACTGTTATTTCTTTATCATTCTAGAAACTTCTTCATCCCCACAGAAACATCCCAGAGCAATGTCGTCAGCCTTAGCTAATTCAGTGCTGACCTTACTCTCAGGCTATTTCCCTTTAATATCCCAGTGTGCTGAATTTAAGTTTAGGCTGCATACTTGCTAATCCAGCTATTTATGTAGAATCTATAAACGTGGATGTTGGCATATATAACATATGCTTATTACATATAAATTTTTGATTACTGTCTGCTTCCTGACAGAAAGTTGACTTTGATTCCCGAACTTGATAATTTTTTGTTTTTTGCCTGATTCTAGTAATTGGAGTTCTGCTTTGTTCATGTGCTTATGACAAAGTCTTTGTCAAGTACCAGTTCCAGGAATTGTTGTATCATATGGTCTGCTTGGATTTCAGTTGCTGACTTGACTGTCCCCCTGTATCAATGCCTGCTATCAGATTGGAGACCCTCCCTTCCAACAATTATTTGCAGAGAAAGAACATAAACTGACAAAGAAGATACTGAAAATAAACACGCTATGATATGTTCAAAGTTCTTTCAGCAGTGACTAGAGTGTGTTAAAGTGCAAATGTTCAAAAGTAGACATAAACCACAAACTAAACAATAAACTTGTCCGTAAACAAAAACAATTGTCAGCAAGGATATACTTGATAGCATCTCCGGTGTTTAATTGTTATAGGAAAGAAATAAAACGTATGCACGTGCCATACATATTCCACCCCTAAATAATAACTGATTCAATTATATGTATTTGAAACATAAGAACAGGAAGTGTGGCTAATGCAAAATGTATCTTGATAGTATAAATGTACCAATTAAAGGTTGTGTGTCATTATTGATGAAGAGATGAGAGAATGCAAGAATTGAGAATGAATAAGTGAGTTTTCGTTAACTATGGTCAGGGACCTTTAACCCTTTCCCCATTTTATGTGGCTTCTGTCTGCTTAGTTGTGTCCTTTTCCCCAGTAGTGACCATTGTCCCAGAAAGGGAGGGACCCAGTGAAGGACAATGTGTGCTAGATTCTCACTCACACAACTTCTCCATCACTGAACACTTCATCATTCCTACTGATTCCAATTATACTGCAGTCTTGATGAGAAGTAACTACTTCGCTTTTTCTAACTCATCATTTTTTTTTTTTAAATGAGAATCCTGTATGCGGGTTTTCTATCCTTTCAGAAGTATTCTAACAGGAATATTGAAGATGGCAAGTTACTGTACTGACCACTGCAATTTCCAGGAATAAAGACAATAAGAATCTGAGTAAGGCATAGCATTTGAATAAAGAGAAGGCGTTTCCAGGAAGGAAGTAGGACGTGCCTTAAAACAATGTTAACCATTAGCTTGTTCCAGATTGAAAATTAAAGACAAGGAACATAATTGTTTTTAAAACATCTTTTTATTTATTCTTTGACAAATGTACACAATGAATGTGATCATATCCACTCCTAACTCACCCTCCTAGTACTGCCAAGACCCCCCCAACATAGCTCTTCCCCCTTCGACTCCCTCCCTCCCTTTCTCCCTCCCTCTCCCTCTCTCTCTCTCTGTCCCTCCCTCCCTCCCCACCCCCTCTGACCCATTGAGTCTAATTACTGTTGTCTGTTGGAATGTTGATTGATCTTGTTTGCTTGATCTTAGGCCGGTCACCACAGCCGCAGTGAGTTCATGGGTACCATGGTCATTTCACGAATGCTGAGGAGTTGAACTCAGGTCCTCATGCTGTGCAGCAAGCACTCTTATCTGTGCAGCCATCACCAGAGCCTTGCTTTTGTGTTTTCTTTGATAAAAGGCATATATATAGTCCAGTCTGGATTTGAACTATCTGCAGAGACAAGGATGACCTTGAATTAATTCTTGATCCTCTTGCCTCCAAATCGAGAATTCTGGGGTTACAGGCACGAACCTTACTTTTTTTTTAAATGAAAACATAATTTTAATCATTTTGAGTGGAATTGCTTTCTAGTATGGTAGTTCTCACCTAAACCTGAGCTTTTAAAAATATTAAACATTAAACAAAATATTAAATTATATTACCATTTAAATATACTTACAATGTAATTGATATATTATCTTAAATATAGTTCAAATGTTACTTTTATGTATAAGAATAAAACATGTATGCTGAGAAGACAATTGAATGTAAATATGAAACTATTTGGATATGAAATATAGGAAAAAACTAATAAACCAATTCTGAAGTTAAAATGTAAATATTTCACAAATATTGACATGTAAGCTCATTAATATATATTGATAATTTTACAGATATTTATTTATTAAATAAGTAGTAAAAAAATCCATGAAACTCTCAGAAGTTAAATAAAATGGTAGGTATAAGTAAGACTCTGCTATGAAAATTCCTAAGGAGAACCACAGGATGTAAGCATAAACATCTAGATATAAACATAAAAATAAACCCCAGAAGTTTTATAAAATTATAAAAACAAAATTTATACAAAACTAACACTCATTCAATATAGCAATTGTTTCTTAAGGCTGATAATTAATATTAAGTTCTGAATAAATTTTTAATTAACAAAAGAATATATGTTAATTTTCAAATCTTTATTGTAAAGGCATTTTATATCTATCACCTCATTTGGATTTTTTTTTTGAAACAAGGTTTCTCTGTGTAGCCCTGGCTGTTCTAGACTTGCTTTGTAGACCAGGCTGGCCTTGAACTTACAGAGATCCACCTGCTTCTGCCTCCGGAGTGCTGGGATAAAGAGTGTGTGCCACCACACTCGGCTTCCCTCATTTGAATCTTGCTCTAAGCTAATGTACAAATGTGTGCAAAAGGAACAAAATTTCCTATGGACATAATCATTTTTTCATTCTTCAGGTTAGTTAATATGGTTTAGTTAACTCATGCTAGCAACTGTGAGAAACATAAAATGTAGGACCTTTGTTCTCAAAGGTCTGAATGCTTTATTTGGAACTTGGATGATCATAAATAATATTGTTATATTATTATAATATTGAAATTATCCTCAGAAGTCAAAACAAATTTTAGTTCAGTAATGTTATAGAATCTCATTTTAAACAATTCCAGGAACAAATAAATTATATAAGGTTTTAGAAATTATATAAGTTTTAAAAACCTCAGAAGTATTTAACCTAAAGACATTATAAATTACCCTTTTCTAACATAGTTGATTTTCAACACATTTCTAAAGAGTTTTCTGGTCTATATGTTGGCTTTAGCAATGAAGTTATTCCGTGCTTCAACCTACACACAGCACTCAATTTTCAATCTGTTTATTTGTGGCATGACCATGCTATGTAACCCAGGCTAGACCCAAACTCACCACTCTCTTGCCCTAGCTCCCTGAGTCCTGGGACTGCAAGTGTATGCCAATAGCCCAGCTCTATTCCATCTATTCTAAATTTAGGAACTGAACATTTAAGTAGAAGGAAGAAAAGAGCTGTTCGTAAACATAGGCTGTTGTTGAAAGGGTAGATGTAGTAAATAGGGAAAGAATTACAAGAAAGGCAGAAGGAGATGAGCAGAGCGAGCTGACCAGATAAGGGACCCCATTTAGAACCTGAGGTAGAATCAGAAATAAGATGGGAACAGAAGCGTCCCGCGGCAGCAATAACGCAGAACTAAAGTGAATGGCATACATCTTGGTTTGGTAAAGCAAGGTGGTGCTGTCCTGTGCAAGAAGGCAGGTTGCTGGCGTGGACAGAGCATGCAGGAGGAGCAGGGACATTTCAGAGATCACCTCACTCCTCCAGAGCAACCAAGTCTGGAAAACAGTTATCGAGAGTTGCAAAGTGTTAGAACTTCCCTTTAAAAAACGAAGAAAACGTCAGCTTCTGCAAGGGACTTCTGGGAGGAGCAAGGTGACCCCTGTTGCCCAAGGAAGGTGTGGGGAAGCAGTCACAGCTAAGGAGATGGCCAGTCCCCTGCCTGTGGAGTTCACACAGCAGGAGGTGAGGTGCTGGGGAAGCTGTAGCCGTGCTATCCAGCCTCCTGCAGCAGCTGAAACACAAGCCTGGTCTGCATGCTTCAGCTGTGTGACAGGGAAAAGGTACGAAGAAGCCCATGGAAGAGAGGGCCAGAAAGACAGGAAAGTGGCCCTGAAGATGACCCTGTGCTGGGTCACCCACTAGCCTTTGAAACTACCCCTTACCACTGCAAAACAACAACAAAACGTCAGAGAGCGAATGTGTGAAGAAAACATAGTCCCAGGAACAAAGATTACATCACACATACAAAACAAACAAACAAACAAACAACAACAACAACAACAAAAAAAACAACAAAAAAAAAAACAAAAAACAAACAAACAAACAAAAAAAAAACCCCACAGCGAAAAGAAGGCAGTTAAGGATTCTGTGGGACTCAGGCCAACTTTGGGGAGGACCCCCTCCTTCACTCAGAAGTGTGTGGCACACGGTTTTGTACCCTCCTTTAGTCTTGCCGGCTATCCTGTTAGATTGCTAATAATGGACTTCCGGCAGATCCGAACATCTAGGCTAAAGGGTTAAATGTCTTCCCGAACCGTATGCTATGTAGAAGAATGAGCATCGAAAGCGCGCCGTTTTGATCTCACCGCCATTTTCATTCCCACTTAAACCTGCCACACCAGCCTATTTATAGATATGTATAAAGATACTTGGAACTTCTTCCAGGATAAGGCTGATTGCACAATGAATTTCTGGCATGAAGAACCCAAGCTCCGACAAAAGTTAGAAACTTCTGATTAGCCTGAAGAAGTCAGGAAGAATCCACACTCCAAGCAGTGTTGACATCTTCGAGGCACCATTACAAATGGGCAAAGATAACTCGGGTTCAGAGATCACTACTCCTTTCATTGCTGCCGATGCAGCTTCCTTAGCTTCCTTGGCTTCGGGCTTCAGCAGTTTGACTGGGAGACAGGTGCTGGAGAGGAGGAAGTCCTGTGTATGGAAATAATATTTTTCTATGGTGAAAAGGACAATACATTAGGTCACAGGCACGTTTAATCTTATACTCAATTCCCAAAGTGGCACACGAACCTTATGAGTATCATTACGTTTTTTTTTTTTCCTTATATTTTGTCGGCATAGAGATGAGTGTTTTCACGAAGACTTTTGTTTAAAAGGATATTTTAAGGATAATGTTCTTCCTCTTTTAAAAAGTAGTTGAGGTTTGCAAAACCCATGAATAACACATTCAGTTACTTGCTGAAAAGCTCAGCTTTTTTTTTTAAACTCATAATAAAAATGAGCACAAAATGTTCACGGCACAGATTATGCCCCAATGTTGACTACTATGCATGTAAGCCAAAAATATTTAGGAATTCATTCATAGGTACAGATTCTAAGAAAACATGTGGTCATATGCTTAAATATAAATATGTACAGTTTTTTTAGAATAGTGAAATTTTGAAACAAGTATGTATTAAAGAAAAGATTTTCCCCATATTAAAAATATATGGAAGGAGTTAGGGGAAGGGGAGAAGAGGGAGAAAGGTGAAGTCATATTTTAATTAAAAAATAAAGAGCATATTTTAAAATGTAGATATTTATAGAAGAAAACTAGAGAGTAATGTGGACTTGCTGATCGGGAAACTGACTGAAATTTATGTTCAGAGACCCTCAGAGCAGTCATCGGTAAGACTGGGATCCAGAATGCTGTTCACTAAACAGATCTGCCAGAGGGTGGCTAGGGTCAGGGTCTTTAGATAGCCACCAGCATAGAGAGAGAGAGAGGCAAAAAGACACGGATGGGAGCGTTTAGATAAGAGCAGAGCAGGTCCGTGAGGCAACTCTGCTTGGTCGGTGTAGCTCTAATCGCTCATCAAGGAAGCTTCTTTGTGTGGCAGACATAGCGCATCATAGAAAACCACAGCTGGTTGTAATGCAGAGAATCACTGACCATGGCGTGCCCTGCTCTCAGATCCTGCCTGCTCCTAAGGCGCAGGGAAAGTGTGGAAAAGGAGACAGATCATAAGAGCCAGAGGGTGAGGAAGTGAGAGCGTGTTCTCTAGAAATGACAGGGAAGCAACACTCAACAACACTGGAACACTACAGCTGACTACACAAGACCTGAAATATAACAAAACAGTGACACAACCACAGGCAAAGAGCGGCACCTGAGAGAGGGAGAATTAGTCCTCGGAGGGTGGAGCCCTTTAACTGGTTATCCAAAACCAAGTGGTCAGCCCTGAAGTCACGTACATACAAGCCGCACTAAATGGATTCAGCAGTTTGTATTTATACATGTGTATATGAAATAAAGAAAGAGAGGCTATGGATTTGTGAGGAAGTATGGGGGGTTATGGGAGGGCTTGAAGGGGGAGGGGGCACAGGAGGGGCTTGTGGGTAGGCAAGGGAAAGGGGGGAAATGATATATATAATTACATTTTAGTTAAAATATGAAAATTATAAAGAAAAAAAGAATGAGTCATACATGTAAGTAGCATGCTCTTTCTGTCACAGCCCATGACTGAACCTGACTGACACGGAAGCAACAAGAGAACTGCACGCCCGGCGATTATTACATTTGTTAGACTGAAGATTTTCATGGTAGATATTTAACACCAGGATTTTGTGCATGGCATTGCTCTTTATGAAGTTCAAAATAAAGATTTATTTTCAAATTAACAAAAGGACAGTGCACTGTAAGGGTCAGTGACTGAGTTTTTGCCCAGAGTGTGAAAAGTCTTGAGTTTGATTTCAGTTACAGAAAAAAAAAATGAGGAAGTGTATTGAATGTAAAAATCCATGTTATTTCAAAAATAAAGCAGGTTATAAAAATTATAATAATTGTATCTTATAAGTAGCCACAATATCGTATGTGTACTATTAAAATATCAGTACAAATGAAGAAGGACAATTTTGCAGGTTTTAAAAAGTTTGAAACACTAAAATAGGAACAGAGTTTTATTTTATGAGTGACCTTTACTGTGTGTGTGTATATGTGTGTGTGTGTGTGTGTGTGTGTGTGTTTGTGTGTGTGTGTATGGGAGAGGGTTTCTCTGTGTAGCCTTGGCTACACTGGAAATGGCTGTGTAGACCAGACTGGCCTTGAACTCACAGAGATCTACTTGCCTTATACATTTTATTTCTGTGTTAAAAGTAAAGAAATATCCTGACCACTGGCTAGATCTGGGAAGGGGTTTAAAGTTTACCTCCTGTATTGTCCTTGGCTGGTGCCTTAGTTTGAGCGGGACCCCTGGGCCCAAATCTGCCCATCATATTGTTCTACTTGTAGATTTCTAGGACCCTCTGTATCCTTTTATTTTGCTATTCTCCCATGCGTCTCTCATTTAGAGTCCCAATAGGATGCCTTCCCCTCTGTCCCAGTTTCCTGGTAAGTGAAGGCTTTCGTGGGACATGCCCCTTGGGCTAGTATGCAGATATAAGTGAGTATATACCATTTGAGTCTTTCTGCTTCTGGGTTAACTCACTCATTATGATCATTTCTAGCTCAATCCATTTATCCACAAATTTCGGGAATTCCTTGTTTTTAATAGCTGAGTAGTATTCCATAGTGTATATGTACCACAGTTTCTTTATCCACTCTTCTACTGAGGGACACTTAGGCTGTTTCCATGTTCTGGCTATCATGAATAAGGCTGCTATGAACATGGTTGAGCAAATTTTCTTGTTGTGTGCTGGAGCATCTTCTGGGTATATTCCAAGGAGTGGAATAGCTGGGTCTTGAGGAAGCCCTATTCCCATTTTTCTGAGATAGCACCAGATAGATTTCCAAAGTGGCTGTACTAGTTTGCATTCCCACCAGCAATGAAGGAGTGTTCCTCTCTCCCCACCTCCTCGCCAGCACGTGGTGTCGCTTGAGTTTTTGATCTTAGAATATTCTCCACAGTTGAGTGAAGAGTGTGATATGACTTTCTCACGTACTATGGTGCCTCACATTCGACCATGTCCCCTGTAGGGGGAGCCCTGGTGGCACTCAGAGGAAGGACAGCAGGTAGCCAAGAAGAGACTTGATACCCTATGAGAATATATAGGGGGAGGTAATCCCCCTCAGGAACAGTCATAGGGAGGGGAATAATGGGAAAATGGGGGGGTGGGGAGGAATGGGAGGATACAAGGGATGGGATAAACATTGAGATGTAACAAGAATAAATTAACAAAAAAAAAAAAGTAAAGAAATATCTTCTTAAAGTAGCTTGTGATCCCTTCTCTAGTGGGGTTCATTTACTCAGTTACCATCAAATATTTAGTGAGCATACAGTAAACATTTCCTAGAATCATAAATTTATGCATGAGCAAAACCCATAACCTAAATCAGTAACTGCACCCTAGTGTGGCATGGGTGTATTTTCTTTTTTAAAAATAAAAATTGGAGTTATACTATAATTATATCCTTTCTCCCTCCAAACCCTCCCATGTACACACACACACACACACACAGAGAGAGAGAGAGAGAGGAGAGAGAGTATATATATATGTGTGTGTATGTATGTATGTATGTATGCATTGGATAACCAACTGGTTGTGCTCTTGCCTGGGGAAGACTATTTCTCCCACTCTCAGCAACCCTTAGTTGCCTGTATTTCTTGGTTTACAGTAGAGGCCTTGTGAGTTTTTTCCCCTATGCATGCTGTCATGTCTATCAGTGTCATTCTTGGTTAGGTCATGTTTAGGCTACCAGGTGACTCTTCACAGGGGCTTCTTCTGACATTCCTAGTGACACAATATCACAGCAAATTTGCTGCTCCTATGACTCTTACAATAATTTTGTCTTTTTTTTTTCCTGCATTGATTCCCGATTCTTAGGGGCAGATATTGTGTTGTAGAAGTATCCCTTCGGAATGGTTGGTTGTGGTTTTCTGTAATAGCCTCTATTTGTCTCAAAGAGATTTTTTTTTTTTGGTGGGGGATGAGGACGACACTTACCTGTAGGTATAAGGACAAATATTTAGAGTATAATTAGGGCTTATGCTGGTTTACAGATCCTTACAGATCCCTAGTTTCAGTAGCCCTGGGTAGTTTGCTAGGTTTCAAGTACCATGCATGACTTTCCTCTCGTGTGTGAGTCCTAAATCCAATAAGAGAGCTGTTGGTTACTGCTAAGGTATGTGTGCCACTGCTGCATCCTTAAGGTTACTGGTCAGTACTGTGGTTCATAGGTGTCGTAGCTAAGTAGGACTGTTGGCTGCTCCCATCATTGGAAGCTTGCATGGCCTTTCTGCTACCTTAAAAGCTAGTCCTCAGGGAAGAGGCTTTCAGGTTAGATTCAGCTCAGTGGGCTTCTGGTCCTGTGTCTGATGTACATGGTGTCTTCAGCGATAGGGACTTAACTTCTGCTTCTGGGAGTGGGGGAAGCCAAGGGTAATGGCAATAGCTGATAACGGTTTGTAAGTCTCTTGGACAGCCCTGGCTAATAACTCAAAGGAGGGCTTCTCTTGTGGCATGAGTTTGGTTTTTGATGGCACTGTGTATGGATAGTTCAAGACATAATCAGCTCCACATTGAACTTAATGTAAAACTAGGCAAATAATGGTTATATAAAACAGGGAGGAAATATTTTAGTCATTGTACTGGTTGGATTCTTATTACCTTGGCACAAACCTCCTAGGCATACCTGGGAAGAAGAAATCTCAGCTGAGAGACAGCCTTCATCAGATTGGCCTCTGGACAAGTCTGAGGGGGGACATTTCCATGATTAATTATTAATGTAAAAAGTCTACCCCACTGTGGTTTTTGCCATTCCTGGGCAAGTTTAAGAAAGCAGGCTGAGACACCATAGGGAGCAAGTCAGTAACATTCCTCTGTGGTCTCTGCTTCAGGTCCTGCCTCTGGGTTCATGCCATGAACTCCTGTCCTGACTTCCTTTCATGATGGACTATATACTGTGATCTGAAATAAACCCTTTCCTCCCCAAGTTGGTTTTGGTCTTGGTGTGATAGGGTTACAGTCCAGAAAAAGAGCCCAGGAGAAGCTAAGGTTGAAGAAGACGCAGCCTAGTGGCTGTGAGAACCCAAGCATTTTGGAGAAGTCAGTACCATAGGATGATCGGCAAGGACAGCAGCAGTTGTGGAGCTGGTCTGAGCCAGCGTGAAGAAGAACTTCACAGCGAGGGTCACACGATAGCACAAATCACCTCCTCTCTAGTGGGCAGATAGACAGAAAGGGGGTTGGTATAAAATATATCTTTACATGGTGTATCTCTGGTGACCTACTTCCATCAATTATAACACATTTCCTAATGTGCCCAGAACCATTCTTGTAACCAAGGCTCATACACAGCAAGCCTGTGAAGGAACATGTTGTGTTAAAATCGTAACAACAATTGAGGCGTTGCAATCTCTAACTGCATCACAATAATGTGTGCCATGAAACACACATACATATATATGCTTATATATGATAAATATATAGATCAATGAATCAAAATAAAAAGAACCATGCAAATCCAAGTGTATCTAATAAACCTGTGTGTGTGTGTGTGTGTGTGTGTGTGTGTGTGTGTGTGTGTGCGCGCGCGCGCAGGACACATGTAGTCATATGTATGATGTGTATGCATGTGTATGTGTACTCATTACTATGTGTACATGTGTGTGTCACAGTCAGAGGACAACCTCAGATGTTCATCCTTGCTGTCCACCTGAGCAGGTTCCCTTCTTTGCTTCCTTTTGTGTGTGCTGGGCCAGTGATGCTGAAAGCTTCTGTGGGATTCTTTTTTCTTCACTTCCCATTGTGCCACAGGAACACTAGAATTCCAGATGTATGCCACTCTACCAGGTTTTACGTGGGTTTCAAATCAGGTTTTCATACTTTACTGCAAGGACTTTACCCACTGAGCCATCTATCTCCCCAGGTCTCAAGCGATTTTAGGCAAAGCAAAGACAAAAAGACAGTATGGAGAAAAGATAGAGTCTTTAATAAATACTATAGGGAAAACTGTCTGTCAATATATACTAAAGGATGGGACAAGATCCTTGCTCCATACATAAAGATAAACTCAAAATGGACTAAAGACTTAAATGTAAAAAACAAAAAACAAAAAAGACCTAAATGTACAGGTAAGTCATGCAGTAGGCTTAGTTTTAACTTTTTGAGAAATCTCCATACTTAATTCTGTAGTAGCTGCACAAGTTTTTGCTCCCATTGACAGTGAATGAAGGCTCACCTTTCCCTACTTTGTCCTTTACAAAGGCGACCATTCCATCTAGGGTAACACGCTGAGTAAAATGTTCTTCATATGCCTGGAAGAAATTCCAAGTGAAGCCAGTCAGGCAAGAAAGAGACTACTTTATGATACCACTGTATGTCACTTATGTAGAATCGCAATAAAAGCTCAAGTGTAGATATCATACATGTAGTTACTGGAGATGGGATAGAGGTGGGGAGAAGGAGAGGGAGTAATCAAAAGATACAAAAGTCTCTGGTATGTAGATTATATTAAGTATATCACCTTCAAGATCCAATGAACTGAATGAATACATTATAATACTATATGATATGATTTTTTTCTAAGGAATTTGAGATACTTTTATTTCAAGTAAAAATAAGATGAGAGATGGTGCCCAATTTACTTGACTGTAGTCATCATTTCACTGTGTGTATAGATAGCAAGATATGGTGTTATATACCTTAAATATATACAATTATAATAACTCTGGGCCGCCACTGTCCCAGAGATGTTCCTCTGCCAATTTCCATTCTCTTCCAGGTTCTTTCCCTCACACTCCCCCCACCTGCCCACCTCTGTTCTCCCCATACCTGGTCCCCACTCTTGTCACCCTCCTCACTCCCTCTCCCACACAGCTCTGTCCTTCTATCTACTTCAGACGACTATTTTATTTCCTCTTCTGTGTGAGATTCAAGCATCCTTCCTTGGGTCCTCCTTGGCTTTTTTTGGGGTCTGTGGATTGTAGCATGGTTATCCTGTACATTATGGCTAATGTCCACTTAGAAGTGACTACATACCATGTGTGTCTTTCTGGGTCTGGGTTACCTCACTCAGGATGATCTTTTATAGTTCCATTTATTTGCCTACGAATTGCATGATGTCTTTGTTTTTAATAGCTGAGTAGCATTCCATTGTGTAAATGTACCACAGTCTACGAAGGTGACCCTAGCTGACATCTCTAACAGTGGGGGGACATGGAATTTGAACTTACCACCTCCTGTAGCCAGGTGGGACTTCCAGTGGAGGGAGAGTGACACCAACCTACACATACAATCTTCAACCCAAAATTTGTCTCACCTACAAGAAGTGTATGGATAAGGGTGGAACAGAGATTGAGGAAATGGCAAACCAATGACTGGCCCAACTTAAGACCTACCCCATAGGAGAGAGCCACCCCCTGGCACTATTAATGAAACTCTGCTAAAATTGCAGACAGGAGCCTAGCATAACTGCCATCTGAGAGGCTTCATCCAGCAGCTGATGGAAACAGATTCAAGACCCATAACTCTGGGAGTTTTGTGGAAGAGTGGGAGGAAAGATTGAGGGAGCTGGAAGGGTCAAGGACACCACAAGAAGACCTAGAGAATCAACTAACCTGGGCCCATGGGGGCTCACAGAGACTGAACCACCAACCAAAGAGCATGCATGGGCTGGACCTAGACCCCTCCCCTACACATATGTAGCAAATGTAATGTGGTCATCACGTGGGTCCCCTAACAAATGGAGTAGGGGCTGTCTCTGACTCTGCTGCCTACCTCTGGATACCTAGTTGGGCTGCCTTGTCTGGCCTTGGTGGGAGAAGATGTGCTTATCCTTGCTGTGACTTGAGGTGCCAAGGTGGGTTGGTACCCCTTAGGGGACTTCTTTTCTCTGAGAGGAAGGAGAGGAGGCAATGGTAGGAGGGGGCATGAGGGCAGGACTGGAAGGAGAGGAGGTTGGGGACTGGGATCAGGCTGTAAAGTGATTAAATAAATAAAAAAACCATCTTGCACCTTTTCAGATCAACTCAGTGCTTTTAAGGACACCACTGCTCCCCAAGTCATGAAGACATCTGCCTCAAGAAGGAGATAAAGTACATAAAAGCAAATGTCGTAGAAGGGCAACACAGCCAGCCTCTCACTTTATATCAAAGTTCATATCTGTTATTTGTTCTTGTCATGGGCTATGAAATGAACTGGAAACTGAGAGATTAAACAAAATCTAGATATTGAACAAGATTTTCACTTAAATAAACGTTTGTCTACACTCACTGCTCAGGTTTTTGATTCAAATAATTTTATTTATCATTCTGAGGATAAGAAAATCCTCTGAAATATTGTGGATTGTCTCCACATGCTTATCTGGGTGAGTATAAAGTGCAGACTCATCTCCGATTTTATTCCTGTAGTTGTTAATGCCATATATTTCAGGCATCCTTAAGGGTAATTGTGGAATTTAAGAGCACTGTCCACCCCAGAAGTAAGTGTCTGTATATACACTTAACCCAATAAGCCTGGGAAATCCCCATTTTATTGTCTCTTGCTTGAAAGCAACCACTCTGAGGATGATATCAGTAACTTCAGCTACACTGCTGACAGGGATGACAAGGTCTATGGGGGGGGTACAGATTAATAATACAGCCTAAGAAATAAACCCCTTTGTAAGCATAAGTTATAATAAGTGGGATAAAATAAGAAACTGAATATGTATTGAAAGAGTAGAATCTTTTTTAAGTGTGCAAAAGTACATTAAGTATATGAATTGAAAAGAAGCTTTTTTACTTTGGGAAATAACGAATACGTACATGTAAAATCTGAATATCTTTTGAGTATAAGGGAGAAAATCTGGAAGAAAAACACTTGTGAGTTTAAAGAATTGATAACCTGCTATCTAAAACATCAAAACTAAGCTGGCCTCAGTCTTACTCTGTGCATCAGGCAACAAATGAATATAGAGTCTTGGGTTGCTCAGTGAAAATGTTTCTGGCCTGGATCTCTACGCAACCTGCTTGTCTGTCATGTACGAGAAAGGTACCACAGCTAGAAATGTAGACTTTCAGGGAATGCACACCCATACGGTGCCCAACGTAGCTTCGTAATGAAGTCAGGGAACAGGGAAGATGACCCTGGGAGGTAACAGAAGGGGAAATGTGTGTCAGCAAGACCCGGTCTGGTCCTGTTGGCGTCAGCAAGACCAAGCATGGGAAGAAATGCTGAGATACTGTTTAGGAGAATCTGCGGTTGATTCTTGCACACTCCTCTTCCTTCCCCAGGCCTTCTTCCCTGGCCTCTGTCTCTCCCTTAGTGAGGGAAGGAGAAAGTAGGCATGAAGGGGAAGTATGCTTTGATGGAATGGGGAAATGAAGGCTGTGACCTCTTCCTAAACAGGGCCAGGAAGTGAAGTTGGAACTGTGATTCAGGCAAAGGAGGATTCCTGGATTTGGGGAGGCTTTGTGTGACCCAATAGCTCTGGGATGAGGGGATCATATTCTGCTTTGTATTCTGGGAGCTGTGGAATGCTATTCATTTGACCTCTCTTGTTTGTCACTGACCCTGTGAACATGGGATACAGAAAAGGAAGGACATACAG
This sequence comes from Acomys russatus, assembly GCF_903995435.1. NCBI lineage: Eukaryota > Metazoa > Chordata > Mammalia > Rodentia > Muridae > Acomys > Acomys russatus. The sequence goes on along the minus strand of NC_067149.1, from coordinate 50,361,430 downwards.
AGGGCATTGGGGTGTAGGGTCAGATGCAACTCTTCAGTGTTCCAAACTCTTTGCTATACAGAATGTAAATATATATATATATATACACACACACATATATATATATATATATCAAGCATTCAAATGTATGTGTGGAAGCCAAAAATTGCTCCGTATTATTTCTAAACAGGTAACGGCTTTATCATTTGTTTTTTATTTAAAACGTGGCACATTTGTCCCCAGCTGTGTCTGCACACCATAGTTGGTAGTTCTTCCTATAAGGCAGGCTGTCGGTGTAGTTCCTGGGGTCTTTCTAGTTTCAGGATTTTCATCTGTGTGAGTGTGTGAGTGTGTGAGAGGGGGGAGGGAGAAAAGGAGAAAGAGAGGGAGGGAGAAGGGAGGGAGGGGGAAGGGAGGGAGGGAGAGGACACGTACAACAATAGCTTCCTTTAACAAGCACGGATTAATAACTGCCTTCTCTGCAGGATTTGGCCCCATTCCCATGTGCCCTCTGTGTCACTGTCTTCTGCTTCTCAGGCGAGACACTCTCTCCATCTTCTACACCACTCCCGGCTTCTCTCAAGTAAGTCATGCTTTCATTCCTTTATGACAGATTTGCGTGGACTCTGCCTACTATTTCACTCTCTCAGACCCACATAGAAGTGTCACAGCGTGCTTAGCAGGGAAGCCAGCACGTTTCTCCCTTTCCCTGATGTGCGCACTCCTCTGTATCCTTCCTGCCTTGCAGAAACCGTGGCAAAGTCATACGTGGAAATCACTATAAAATCCTTAGTGGACACAGATAAATGTAGCTGCACCAAGCAAAGGAGATTTCTTCTGGAAGCTTGTGCCTCAGGGGACACAGTACTTAGCAGGTAAAGTGCAGTTATGGGCTTGCCATGGAATGATCTGGCAGAGAGAGAGAGAGTGAGGTGGAAACGAATGTTAGCTGCATCAATATTCCTCAAGGTTTACTCTAGACACACAGGGAACACTGTTGAAAACAGGTCTCTGGTCAAACTTTAAAATATGATAAAGCCAATTTTTAAGGGGAAAGGTTCAAAATCAACTTTTGTAGCAATAATAGTGAAAAATATAGATACTGAAAATGCAGAAACTTTTATCTATTTTTGCCTGTTTTAGTGTTTTTTTTTTTTCACTCCAGTGCAGTTTGTAAAGTAAACTTTTTTTTTTTTTGGCATGAATTCATTATTTTTCTTGTTAAAATAACTTTCTAAGTTTTTAATATTTCTTTTTATAACAATAGTATTACAACCACATTCACTTATGCTTTGCTTATAAGAGCAAAAGCAATGATGTACACTTACCATTTTTCTTTTTATTAACTGATATTTATTGTGCATAATAATGCACACAGCAGTGACTTTTCCCACACACATTTAATCCACTTTGATCATGTGCATCCACTCTTGCCATCTTTAATTCCCTCTTCCCACTTCTCAGATCCCCTTTCATTTCCGGAATGGTCACCCTTCTGCTTTCATATCTTTCCCCCCTCCTAGAGTCTACGCATGAGAAAACACATGCAAAGCTGGCCTTTCTGAGTCTGACTTATTTTGCTTGGCATGGCGATCTTCAATTCCACCTGTTTCCCTGAAAATGACACGATTTCGTTATCCTTTATGGCTAAATAATAGTCCCCTGTATACGCACCACACTCTCTCTACCCATCTATCGAAGCACATGGGCTGATTTCATATTATGGCTGGCATAAATAATGTAAAAATGGATATATGTGTATTTTTCTATCACGTGCTAGCATTGGCTATGTCTAATACTTATAGAGTTGTGGCACTGGGAAATCACATGGTAGTTCCAATTATATATTTTCAGGGGAGGGACACTTCTGTTCACTCTAACCTCCCCCTGTATCCTCAGTACTGCCACTCAGGCTTTCAAGGTGATGTGGCCACACCAAGGATCATGCTTTCAATGTTTCTGTTCTCAAAACCAGGAAGCAAGAGTGACAGACATAGTTAAAGTGTGATTGAGATCTGGGTTTATACTGCTCCACCAGACAAGATCACCTGGTTCTGTGAGGTGAGCTTCGCTGATGTCTGCAGGTACACAGAAATTTCCTATTATTATAATGTATTTAAAGCACCACTTATTTTTAGCCACAAAATATGTACGTTTTCTAATATTTCAGTTGTGCATAGAAAACTGGAAAATGTATCCTTTCTTCTTCTTCTGGATGTTGCCAAATGGCTGGGAGAAAATTATTGCACTAATTGAATGTGTATTCCTCATGAGCCTGTCCTTAAGAATAGATTCTTAGTGGGGTGCCAGACTCCAGTTAGCACTATGTACAATCTGTAGTACAAGGTAGATACATAATTACCAGTTATTTGCCCAGAACAGACCTTATTTAATACCAGGAATGGGATCTGTCATGGTTTGCACATGACTTAACAGGTCAGAATGGCCACTTTCTGTAGTGTCTTGAAACAGTTATCATGTGACTTCTTTGAGATATAAACAGTATTTATGTTGTTAGAAGTTGCTTGAGTTTTGTGACATAATATGTGCAATTTTTTCCCCAACATGACACAAGCTCAGGGTCATCTGAGATTAGGGAACCTCAGTTGAGAAAATGCCACACGTAGGCATCCAGTGAGGCGTTTTCTTGGTTAATGCTTGATGTGGATGACCCTAGCCCACTGTGGGTGGTGCTATCCCTACATAGGGCCCAGGGATGTGTAAGAAAATGAACTGCATAAGTTGTGATGTGTGAGCAGTGTTCCTCCATGGCCTTTGCTTCCATTTTGACCTGCAGGTTGCTGCCTTGAGTTCTGGCCTGATTTTCTCAATGGACTATGACCGTCATGTGTGAGTTAAATAAGCCTTTCCACGCAAGGTGGCTTTGATCACAGCAGTAGAAACCCTAAACTAAGGCATAACATAAAGTAAACCTACTTCCTGAACCTTTTGTTGAAACACAAATCATTAAATCCAACACAGAGTGCTGGATCCATCCATGAGGCTTCTTCTTGCCAAGAACAGAAAGTTCAAATAGGTCTGACGTACAAAGTTGGCAGTGATCAGAGAACCAACGAGCTTTTAAAGGAAACACAGCAGGAATGAGGATCTGATGCTTCCAGGACATTTCCCTTTTTTGCTTCCCCTAAGTTCTTGCCTATTTCCACTGGCCATCACTGTTAGTGGGGATATGAGGGCTGAGGAGAGTCACTGAATAGTGGAAGGTCAAAGGTTATTGTTTGCAGGGAAGAACCCATTTTGTTTCTCTATGAGTGAACGTACTCAATACTAATGATTATATATTTCAGAAATGGAAGAGGTGGACTTGAGTAAGTTCACCAAATGTACACACGAATCAGAACGTCATGTGTATATCATAAACACAATATTATACGTACATAAGCACAACAATTAGACAAAACAACAGCAATAAGAAAAAAAATGCAGGAATGCGTTTCCACACAACAGAGACTTTGGACTTAGGCCAGCTGCCTTGATCCAGCTGTAGGAAGGACACTGAGGGCCAGGATTCTTGTTGATCACTTGTTGTGGGCTCACTGATGTGACCAAGGAGAGCAAAGCAGCGAGAAGGAACACGTCATTTGGACGCAGTGCTGCTCCCAAGGGACTGGACACCAGAGGAAGTGAAACTTGGGAGACAGTCAGTGTGAGATGTTTACCAATGTTATGAAAATAGAAGTAATTTATGTGCAGATACATGCAAATGTGGCTACAGGATTATTTGAAGGCTTAAAAAAAATGTTTTCAATGTAAATGTAAACTCTTTTTGGCCTCTTTAAACAAATACACATTTAATAAAGCACAAGGCAATATCCAAACAATTACCACTCTTATTTTATTTTCCATGAGTTTTATTGTTAGCAAGGAAGAGTCAGTGCATGAAGACTCAAGAAATTTATGAACAAGAAGGACACTATCATGGGATAAGATCTGCATGAGATAGCGAAAGAATTAGAAAAGGATTGTGATCTTATGTAACCCCAGGCTGCAACTGGACTGAGACATTATATATATATAGAGAGATTCAATGACATGTATTCATGTATAAACATGTACGCATACATACAGGAATTTAACACATAAGAACAATGTTTATTTTTATTAATTTATTCCTTCATATATTATATCCTGACCACAGTTTTCCCTTCCTCCCTCCACAACTCACCTTCCCCATAATCCCCTGGCTCCTCCCTCACCATCTTCAGAAAAAGGCAGGCCTCCCAAGCATATCAACCAGGCATGGTATATGAAGTTACAATAAGATTAGGCACATCTTCTCATATTAAGGCCGGACGAGGCAACCCAGGGTCCCCAAAACAGGCTTTGCTCATTCTGATAGGAGTACCCCCAAAACACCAAGCTACATAACTATATACTGAGGACTTAGGTTAGATCCTTGCCGGCTTCCTGATTGTTAGTTTAGTCTCAGTAAGCCCCTGTGAGTCCAGATTTGTTGATTCAGTGGGTTTTCTTGTAGAGTTCTTGACCCCTCTGGCTCCTACTATCTTTTCTCCCCCTCTTCAGCAAGAGTCCCCAAACTCTACTTCATGATTGGCTGTGGGTCTCTGCGTCTGTTTCTGTTTTCTGGATGAAGCCTCTCTGATGACAATTGGGCTAGGTACCAATCTATGAATGTAGAATAATATCATTAGGCATCATTTTATTGGCATTTTTTTCTTTTAGCCAGTTGTGTTTGGTTCTATCCTTGGTCTCTAGGCCATGTGGACTCTGGTTTCTGGTTCTTCAGGCAGTGTCATGGGTAGGCTTATGTCTCAAGCTGGACCAGTCATTGGATAGCTACTTTCACAATTTCTGTTCCTTTTTTCACCCCAGCAACCATGCTGGTATTTGTAGGTCGATGGTTTCGTGGCTAGTGTGGTGTCCCAAACACTTCACTAGCACTTTTGCCTGGTTACAGGAGATGGCAGACTCAGGCTATCTATGTCCTGTTACTAGGAGTCTTAGCTAGGGTCACCCTAATAGAATCCTAGGAGTTTCCATTGCACTAGGTTTTTACCATGCCCACGAATTACACCCCACCATTCCTGTTGTCTGTCTCTTCCAGGACTCTCTCCTCACCTAATACCTCCTAAAGAATAATGCTTCAAATAAGTACAAATTATATGTTTGTATAGTCTTAAAGCTTAAGAAATGGTTTAAAGATAATGGAGTCTGGCTCATACTTGATATTGCTTTCTGCATTGTAGATCACACAAAGGCTACGTAAATGAATGTCAATGTGAACCATACCACAAGGCCAGAAAATAAAACTACACCATAATAATAAAAAGGCAGAATCAAAGTTGATGGATAAATAGCAGTGTCTGGTATCTTCCCCTATTTACAAAGGAACAAACTGATAGAAAGGAGAAACAAATGATTTCCACAGGTGAACGAGTGTTGCTGGCCACAGATAAAGTACCACAGGCTATTAAGAAGATCCATCTATGACATTTCTGCTAGCACGGCCTTCTTTTTTTTCATTTTATTATTTTATTCATATTACATTTCGATTATTAGCCCTTCCCCCGTTTCCTCCCATTCTTCCCTCCCTCCCACTTCCCCCCTTCTCCCCTCCCCTATGTCTGTGATTGAGGGAGACCTCCTCCCCCTATATATGCTCTTAGAATATCGAGTCTCTTCTTGGTAACTTGCCATCCTTCCTCTAAGTGCCACCAGGCCTCCCCATCCAGGGGACATGGTCAGAAAAGGGGCACCAGAGTTCGTGTGAGAGTCAGATCTCACTCTCCACTCAAAGGTGGAGAATATCCTGTTCGTCGGCTAGATCTTGGTAGGGGTTCGAAGTTTACTGCCTATATTCTCCTTGGCTGGTGCCTTAGTTTGAGGAGGACCCAGGACCCAGATCTGCCTGTCATAAAGTTCTTCTTGTAGGTTTCCAGGACCCTGTGAATCCTACTATTTCTCCATTCTTCCATGCTACTCTCACCTAAAGTCTCAATAGGATGTCCTCTCTTCTGACCCACTTTCTTGGTAAGTTTTTCATGGTACATATCCCTTGGACTAGTGTTTTGATATAAGTGAGTATATACCGTTTATCTCTTTGTGCTTCTGGGTGAACTCACTCATTATGATAATTTCTAGATCAATCCATTTGTCCACAAATTTCGGGAATTCCTTGTTTTTAATAGCTGAGTAGTATTCCACCGTAGTGCAGCCTTCTTAATATGTCATTCAGCTTGGTTTGGCTTTTCTTTCATTTCCTTTTCTTTCTTTCTTTCTTTTTTTTTCCTTCGATCAACTTAATTTCATTATCTCCAGTTCTGAAGAACAAATGTTGTAACTAAAAGTGTTGTGGGGGTAAGTTTCTTTCCTGAAATACTCAGAGGAGAAGCCTTCCTGCCTCCACCTTTGTAGGCTCAATTTTCTTAACTAATATATTTTATTACAACGTATTAACTGAGCGTGCGTCACTTGTAACCTGACTAACCAAAACAATAGGAAAAGAGAATTAAAGAACACAATAACAAAAGCATAAGGATATTAGTTCCGAGGAATGGTTCTCCTGGCGTAAACAGCAGGATTTCTTCTGCTGGAACTTGGAGTAACCAGAACCCGGAACCTCAGCAGGAGCCGGAGCCTGAAGCCTTCTCTCTAGCGGTTCTCTTTAGAAGCTAGAAATGTCTTGAGCAATGAATAGCCAAAACTATCCGAAGTCTCCAAAAAGCCCCACCTCCAGTTCTGGGCTCATTTAAATATCTCTTTCCAGAGTCGTGGGATCTTTTCAGCTGGCAACAATCAAGCTCCTGCATGAAGTGGTTGGTCTTCTAGTGGATTAATACTACCTGTTCTCTCACAAGACCGTTCCAATCCCACACTTGGGATCCTAAGAAACAGGTTTATCTCTCCTTCACACTTTCCTTCTTTTGATGACTTTGTCTTGGCTCTTTAATCATTTGTGGTGCTTTAATCTCTGCCTCTGTCTTAATGAGGCCATTGTCTCTGTTTCAGTCTCTGTCTCTTCATTATTTCTTTCATTATTAAGCAAGAAGTGTAGTTTTTTAGTTTATCATCGATGGGATCTTTCTGAGAATGATAAAATAGAAAATTATCACGACAAACAGTTGACTTGGGCCTGAGTCTTACTCTATTCATTCTTGTATGCTGCAGGGTAGGAAAGTCAGTGCAAGAGGGTCACCACAGGGCAACAATTCTTGAAAACCTGTTTTAACAATACTAATGCTGATGTACTTCACTTTTGAGTGTCTAAGTTTTGGGGTGTGTGTGATGAGCCTTAAGCATCTCTCTCTACTTTGTCATCAATAACTTAAGCATAATCTGTATGGCTGAATGCATATGGATACACTTTAAAAACTGACCCACGAAGGCACCAGTGTGTTTTTTGCCCTGACATTTTCTCTACTATCTCAGAGTCTGATGTAAAACATAGAATGTCGGCTGGCTTGGTCAATGCAATGATTAGGAAAGGTAACTAGAACTTCTGGCTTTCAAGCATTCCACTAAAAGGAAACATCTGCTGCCTGGCTTTGCTGTTACACTCTTACCTATCTATTCAAGAGAAATAGAAAGCATTTCTATTTATTTATTTATTTATTTATTTATTTATTTATTTTATAAATGCTTTATAAAAATAGCCAGCATGGCAAGACATGCCCACTGGTCTAATAGTGGCATGAATTGTTATGGGAGCAAGTAGCCACTTCTTGATTGCTAAATGGGCATAGTATTAAGTGCCTTCTAAGTACTTATCTTCACACCCATACATGAGTGCATCTCTCAACTCTCATCAGAGAAGTTTCATGACAATCAGTACAGAAACTCACAACTGGCCATGGTGCCAAGAACAAGAGATGGCGGACTGCTCAGCCCCAGATGGGACATCTGCATCACACTTACTGGCCCCAAGGCTCAGGAAACATCCCAGGAGAGGGGGAAGAAAGATTGTGAGAGGTAAAAGTCATAGAGGACTGCTTCAAAGTAGTGTCTCCTGGACATGACTGGGCCATTGCAGTAGCTGTGCTGCACGTACAGGATCCAGCCTGGTGACATTCCACAGAGATGGGGATCACAGAGTCCCAACCCTAGCTCAGGAGCCACTGCAGGCAGTTGTCGATGGCTGCTGGAAGAGACAGTAGGGCTTCTCCTCCTCTACCTCCTCTTCTTCTTCTTCTGCCTCCTCCTCCTCTTCCTCCTCCCCTCCTCCTCCTGCCTCTGATAGGCTGCACATGGTCTAGTGGATGGCCTTAAACTCATGCACTATTGACTCACTAAGTGGACACTGGGAGGCATGGGGATGTAGCTCAGTGGTAGAGTGATTGCTTAGCATGTATGAGGTCCTGGGTTCAACTCCTGGCAACTACAAATATGTAACTTAGAAAAACTTTTTAAAAGGGAGGGGGGCTGGAGAGATGGCTCAGAGGTTAAGAGCAACGTCTGTTCTTCTCAAGGTCCTGAGTTCAATTCCCAGCAACCACATGGTGGCTTACAACCACCTGTAATGAGATCTGGTGCCTTCTTGTGGTGGGCAGGCACATAAGTGAACACTGGGTAAAAATATAGGGCACGTGAGGTGTGTGTATGTGTGTGGGGGTGAGGAATAAAGAGTGGTTGGTGGACTTGATCAAACATTTTTTATTTATGTATGAAATTCTCAAATGACAAAACATCTAAAAATCTCCAAATTTCTACGGCACCTACTCAGAAAAGGAAATCTTGATGCTTTTATTTTCAGTAGAAAATGAATGTATGTAGAGTAACTGGGAAAATGGATTATTTGGTATTCTATTTTTAAAACTTCTGTTTTTTTTTTTTTTTTAAATCATGATTATTGGTGGTTGGTCTTTTTTTTTTTTTTTTTTTTTTTTTTTTTTTTTTTATGTAAGCTAACTGTTCCTGGAAAACACTGGGAGAAGAGGCATACAGCTGTGCCCAATTGATAAAGCTGCTCCATTTTATTTTATAATTGTTTAAAGAATAACTTATCCCCATTTGCGAATTGTGAAGACCTCACACTGGATTATTTTGTGGCACTGTATTACAGACAAGAAACTTCAAGTTTGGTGTGAAAAAACAGCTACACGGAAGGGAAGCATTGGGCTAAGTTCAGTGGAGAGGGTGGCGCTTTCGTGCCTTCTGGGTACACCACTTTCCTGAAGGCTCACGTGTTTAGCTGTCTAGAACTCCTCAGATATCTGGGAGGACTTTGTATGGGGCTGGGGTGGTGGTGGTGGGGAGAGGGCAGGTAGGGGGGAGAGGGCAGGTAGGCGGGAGAGGGTGGGTGGGTGGGCTTCATCCATGACTGAATACACCACTTAACCATCGCTTATCATGGCTTTCCCTCCTATCGTAGGACTTCTTTTAATCACGTGATTACGTCTTCCATAACCAGCAGCATCCTGAGGCTAGGGGGTCCCCCTTCCCTGATTTAAACATTAGGCCAATGAGTCTCTATGCAAGGTTCACTTACATACAGCGATTGTGACCATTAGCCGCGTTTATTTTAATGTTATATTTATTTTTTTTGAGACAGAATCTATTCATTCCAGGTTGGCCTGGAGTTAGCGACTGCCTTCCTCAGTCTCCCTTGCCTGGTATGCGCAACCCGGTAGGCTTGATCCTGAGCCAGGGCAGAGAGCACAGAGTCCAGAGAGAAGGAAAAGGGAGAAACGCGAAGGCCCTGTCTGGTGGGCATTCCTCCACTAGATGGGGCTATGCTCCTGCTGATCAGCGGAAAGCAGCCCTGCGGGACCCTAAGCCAGAAGCACCACAGGGGCTCCAACTGAACTTTAGTTTTCACACGCAGCTTTCTCCCCCTTAGGCCGGCTTGAACTCCCTGGATCCCCCTGCCTCAGCCCCTGGAGGGCGTGGACCACCACACCTGGCTACTTAGTGAGCAAAGTCATCCTAGAGCTTTGGATTCCTGTCAGAACTACAACCGAGATCATGTTAGAACAACCTGTAAGGCCTAAAGGATCCCAGTCCTGCAGCCCACCCGCCACCCCGACTCCCGCCCCTTCCCAGGTTGCGCTGTACCTGAGTGCCCTTCCTGCCTAGGGTCCAGAGGGACCAAGGCTACCCAGGTGCCGCAGCTCCTACGCAGCCTCTGCAAAATGCTGGGTGGACTCGGACCCCCCAATCACCAGTTTAGCACAGGCTAGGTTCTAGTGGGCTGCTGCACACTTGGGAGGTCTGAGGCAGAGGTCAGGGGTTGATTATCAGGGAAAGGTCACTGTTAAGGTGTCTCCTTTTCCTCTGTCCTCTTCCCTTCTTTTGATTTGAGTCACTTTCCTGCAGGGCCTAGTTTGCAGTTTGCACTGGCTGACACCCACGAATTTTTGTTGACATAACCGACGAGACTAACGTAACTAATGGGAACTTGAGTGTATTTGTCAAGTTTAATGTAATCTTTCCAATCCCAACACTTAGGAAACAACTTGTTCTAGCTCCTCTCAAACTTTACATTTTCTCATTTGCTATGTATTGGTCTATAGGTGTGACTGCTCTCTGCACACCTTTTAAGTTTTTTTTTTTTTTTTTTTTTTACAGTTAATTATATGCAATATTCAACAATTCCTGTTTCTAAACTCACAAGACACTTTCATTGCTTGGTGTCTGACCAGTCCGCAGCCAATGGCACTGCCCCTACAGATTTGACAACTACATGATTCTACATGTTAGGGTCCCGAGGGAAGGAAAAGACGTCTTTACAACCTCAGCAGACTCAATTTACACTGGGTTCAACTTTAGGGAAAAAATTTAAAGATAAAGAAATAAAAGGGGAATGTTTGAAGCAGCCACATGAGCCACTCTTCTTCTTTTTAAAAACATTTTATTTAATTTTTTGTTTTTATTATTTTTATTTTTTACATGTACATTTATACTATTGCACACATATATATAATAAAGTGCCTACAGCACGAAGAATCACCAAACAATCAGGAACTATATAAATGTTACATTCATAGTGTTTTGGCTATTTGTATTTGACAGCCTTGAAGAAAACACCTTTCTTATCTTGGTGCATCTAAAATTCTGAATGTTAATCAATATCTATCATATCTGTATCAACCTAAAACATTTTCTAGACCTAAAAACGTCTTATCCTCTAAACAACTAACCTTGATTGTAAAACTAAACTATCTGGTCTTCAACCCCATCAGAGACTTGAGAAGGAATAGAATTAATTATCTGAGTACACAGGGAGCGCAGGTTAGCAGCTCCCAAAATGAGAACGTGACAGAGACAGTTTGCTGCCTGAACAGTCACCCAAAAGGCAGACTCCCATTTTTATTTCAATGTGGGGGTCTATCCCAGGGCTTTGTGCATTCCAGGCATGCACACTACTAAGGAGCTAGCCTCGGCTAATCCTTATCACTTTCTAATTGTAGGTCCTTGCTATTTTATTTTATCCCTCAAGATCTCAGAACATACCATCTCTGTGTGATGGATAATTAAGTCTAAGCATTTTTTTAATATAAATGGCTGATATCAATTCTGGCATTAATGCTAAGTGTAATTAAAATGTTTTACTGTGTTCTTACCTCATCACTGAAAGTTCATTTACTTTTATCACCTACCAAAATTCAACTTCTTGTTCTTCATATTAAAGACTACTCAACCCCCAGTCCTTCCCCCAAAGTTGAATAACTTTAGATAGGAAATTACTTTTTGTTTTGTTTTGTGTTTTCAGCACTGGAGATAGAATCCAGGGCCTGTACAAGCTAGGCAGACAGTCTGCCACCTACAATTCCAGCACTTTCCCAGGCTCTTTTCAGAGCTCTGTTAGGTAGGAAGATAGATAGTAGTCCTTGCTCTGCGGCAGTTTTGTGTGGCTAACTGTTCTTGCCCTGGGTGATCTCTAAGGACTGCAGTTTCTATAGTGCGATATAGTGAGTAAAATGTATTAAAAAAATAAGGCAACATAAATATGAATCCCCCTTCTATCACATAATAGGAGCAGAGAGACAGACCCTGGGTATCCTCTATTCAGGCCTGGCCCTCAGCAGGATTTCCAGGAAGACTGTACAGACAGAGGTATCCATTAGCATAAACCCAGCTGACTCAGCCTCGTCTCATGCCCAGAGGTGTTGTGCATGAGAAGATCACATAGCCAAGCAAGCACCATCTGCTGCACCCACAGAAAGCTCTGAAGCAGCATTGGGCCTCTGTCTCCTCCATGTCAAACCTTGACTGAGCTACTTCAGTAGTGGCTTTGCACTTTTACATCCTAACCATCAATGTTTTGGTTGACTTCGTAGAAATCCAGGAAGAAAGGGCACTGGTGTTCACGCATCTGCTTCCAAGCTCTTTCTACACGTATTATTTATAAATAAGGAGTAGAGGTTTGGCATTGTTTTTTTAAAATTAATTTTATTAATTTATTCATATTACATCTTGATTGTTAGCCCTTCCCCTGTTTCCTCCCATTCTTCCCTCCCTCCCACTTCCCCCTTCTCCCCTCCCCTATGTCTGTGATTGAGGGAGACCTCCTCCCCCTATATATTGTTTTGACATCAATTCTAGACTTTGTAGGCAGGAAGTATTGTATGCTAGTATTTATTGACTTGCTCTTTGGTGATCCTGCCCCCCAACCCACCCCGCCGGCTTCTGAGTATAAGCATCAGCCTCTCCCTGACTGCTGGTTGGGTAGATGGATTCCCAATGTGAAAACAGCAATACTTCTTTTATTCTATGTAAAACCATATTTTATTTGGATAACATAGGTTCTAGAGCAGCAGTTCTTAACCTGTGGGGTGTGACCCCTACAAGGGTCACTAATCTGATTATCCTGCATATAACATATTTACACAATGATTCATAACAACTAGCAAAATTACACTTATGAAGTAGCAACAAGATAATCTTATGGTTACAGGTCACCACAGCGTGAAGAGCTGTATTAAAGGGTCACAGCATCAGGAAAATGGAGAACCACTGTTTTTGGGCCTATACATAAGTGATTCCATCCCCTTTAAACTCCTTGGGTAGAAAAGTGTTTTGGAAACTTGATGTTGATTATCTAGGCATGGGGTTCCACCTCCCACTTCTGTGGTGTCCCTGGAATAGGCGACACCACTGTCTCCTCATCCCAAGTGGGCAAATGTTTGCGCCCTATTTCAGATCCTGGGAACAAAGCAAAGAGTGACTAGATCTCTTGTATTGAGGGGATGAGTAGGGCCCTGTGCCACATCATTGTACTTTCAGAAAATGGAGAGAATGGCTAATTAAAAATAGGGAAATAACCAAGACTAAACAGACTAGAGAAAACATCAAAACTATCAAAAGAGGATGGAAGAAGGGGGAGGAGGAGAAAAGGAGATAGATAGATAGATAGAGAGATAGATAGAGAGATAAATAGATAGAATATGAGGTTGCACAGGGGTCCAGAAGATAGGAAGCTAAGATGGAACTCAACAGTCTTATCATAGCAACAGCGAGCAGAGCCCTTTCTCTATAGAGGAATAGTCAAGGCACACAGAACTGGAACGAGTCTGAAACAGTGCATCTAAAACTTGATTTTCTGTGGGAAACTCTGACCCCTAGAAAAGATGAATTCACTTGCCTGGATTTCACTGGAGACAGGCTAGACTGGAAGAAGTTCTGCCTTATGGGTGACTGTTCAGGCAGCAACCTAGCTCTGTCTCATTTTGGAAGCTGCACTGCCTGAGTTCAATCTACATAATCCCAGCTACCCTGGTTTATCAGTCGAACAACTGAAACCCTTTAAACCTCATCAATTTTAAAATGAGGCTTTGAGTAGCTGGGGCTGGCCCAGAACTCACTATATAGCCGAGGGTGGCCTTGAACTTTTGGTGCCCTCGCCTGCACGTTCCAGTGTTGGGATGACAGTTGCAAACCATAGTGCCTGGTTGGTGCTGTGCTGGACACCAAAGCCAGCGCCATGTGCACACTACCAACCGAATGACAGCCCCAGCCCTACACTTCACCTTCTAAGTCCGTAGAGGACCAGTCACCCTTAAAGTGGTTTTCTAGTATGGGGGCTCCATATACACAGCATCTGCATGTCTCCTAGTGACAAGATTCAGAAAACAACCTTAGTTTTCATGCTTTTTCTGTATCTGCCATTGCCCCCCCCCCACCTCAATTTAGGAATAAAATAGAAGCACATTTTGGGTTTACTCTGTGCCGCTCTGTATTTTAAATTGGCTCATTTTCTCTGAGCACCCTTCTCTGCTGAATTTACATCCCGTACCATGGTTTCAAAGTGCCATGCAGATATGTCCTCCTTCGGACACCGAAAAGCATAAATACACGGTCTGCTGATAGTAAACACCCTGTTGTGTTTTCTTCACAGGAAGTCTACAAGCAGGTGCAGGTCTCTGTGTTGGCTCTGTTCAATGTACAGAGCCACTTTCTGAGAACTAGAGTTACAGTAGCTGGGGTAGGCAGCAACCGTGATGTTTCCCACAGAAGAATGGAAGGAAGACATGTAATTCATGGTTGGTTTTTCACCTAACTTAATAGCCTTTATTCACAGAAAAATAGCTTTAGAAGCAGACATCAACTTTATAGAAAACCAGTTTCTTAGAGGCAGATTTTGATTAGCTCGTGGTACACGAGGAGACATGAAATCTTCTGTATAACAGGAGCAGACTTTAAAGGAATATTGGGAATAAAGCTGATTTAATAGGAAAAAAAATGTATTTCCTACCAACCAACCAGTTGGTAAGAGATACTGAAAGTCCTAGAATTTGCTTTTATGGGGCCTATGCCAAGTGTGGTGTACTGTGTGTAACTTTATGCATGTGTAATAGACACCTCAGGTGCGACAGTGTCACAGGCTTGGAAGGGCCACAGCATGCAACCACTAGGCTCTGCTTTAAAGGCTCATGGTTCATGTGGAGGGCTAGAGTATGGAGTGTGCCCCCAAAGCAGGGCCTGCACATGCATGAGGCATGGGAAGGCAGAGAGCGGACTTGGAAAGTGCCTTCTGGGCTAAGAGAAAAGTTTCTAACAAGCAGAAGCTGAGCTTGACATCATGATGTAAACCACTGAGGCAAAACTCAGGCTTCCTAACTGCGCCTTGGGCCTGGCCTCCCAGAGGAGTCTCCCTGTGCAACAAACTGACGCAAGCTGGGCTGCCTTCAGGGCCTGCCGCCTCACTGTGGCTGAGAAAACTTTTAATTGCTTTATTATCTTACTCTCAACTCTCCTTTCCTACAGCAAGTGAGAATTATAGTCCTTTAAAAGTTTGTGCCCTGTGGCTTCCCACCTGCCTCCAATTAGAACGAAAAACTTTGAATGACAAATACGTTTGGACTGTTCCGGAGCTCTGAGGGAGGCACTGCCTTCAGCAAGCAGAGGTCTTTGGAGAGCTCTGAGTGGGTGTTCAGCCTCTGCCCCAGCTGCGGCCCTAAGTTTCAGGTTGGTGCCTGGAGGCCCTTGTTGAGCGGGGGTCAGGAGGTCACAAAGTACAGGGAAAGCTAGAAACTTTCCCAAGCCAAGGACTCCTTCAGAAAGTTCAGTCAGGCTGCAGTCAGTCAGAGGAAAATAAAAATAAAAATAAACTAGGCACATGCTGTTCAGACTGTTGACTGTAACTGGTTAGTGACTTGCTCCAAATAGAAAGTTGTTAATATACCATCCAGTCCAAACATTCTGCAAGCACACATGGACACACATGTCTGTTGTCTTCCTCTAAACAAGAACCCCCCCCCCCCCCCGATTTTCTCTCAATCATCCAAAATATAAGCTTAGTGATCAAATTTCTACCTAAAACTAGCAAAAACTCTTTAGGCAAAACTAAGTCCAAAAAGAGACATCTGCTTGGCATTATTTGATAGGCACTAGGCAAAGGTCCACTGCAGGAAAGCACACTTGCCTACCCATAAATTCTACCATACCTCTCTTTTACTCTTCTCTTTGGCCCGTGCAAGAGACAGGGAGACAGTTTATTTTATTTTATTTTATTAATTTATTCATATAACATCTCAATGGTTATCCCCTCCCTGTATCCTCCCATTCCTCCCTCCCTCCCTCCCATTTTCCCCTTAATCCCCTCCCCTGTGACTGACTGAATGGGACTTCCTCCCCCTGTATATGCTCATAGGGTATCAAGTCTCTTCTTGGTAGCCTGCTATCCTTCCTCTGAGTGCCCCCAGGTCTCCCCATTCAGGGAACATGGTCAAATATGAGGCACCAGAGTTCATGTGAAAGTCAGACCCCACTCTCCACTCAACTGTGGAGAATGTCCTGTCCATTGGCTAGGGCTTCCTCAAGACCCAGCTATTCCACTCCTTGGAATATACCCAAAAGATGCTCCAGCACACAGCGAGAATATTTGCTCAACCATGTTCATAGCAGCCTTATTCATAATAGCCAGAACATGGAAACAGCCTAAGTGTCCCTTAGTAGAGGAATGGATAAAGAAACTGTGGTACATATACACTATGGAATACTACTCAGCTATTAAAAACAAGGAATTCCCGAAATTTGTGGACAAATGGATTGAACTAGAAATGATCATAATGAGTGAGTTAACCCAGGGAGACAGTTTATTATCATAAACCTACTTAAGTCGTGAGTTTCAACTGCAGCTGTTGCACCAGACAGACTTTTTTTTGAGCGTGTATTAATGCATCTCCTGGCACACTGTATACAGCTGTTGATCCTGCAAGGAAGTGTTCCAATACCTGCCCATAAAAGGACCGTGGAAGCAATTTTCTTTCGGCTGGCAAAGCCAGCAGCACTGCAGTGCTGCTCTACATCAAGAGTGTATCAGTTGCCCATCATCTCTGTGTCACAACTTGGCTCACAGGGATCTTGAGGTCACACTAGCACATTATATCGACGATGCTATGTTTTTTGGATCAAGTAAGGAGGAGACAACAACCTCTCCAGCTGTGTTGGTAAAGCAGAAAATGGGGGGAAATAAAGCCAACTCATTTCAAGGGCCTTCTGTCTCTGTAAATCGTCTAGGTGTCCAGCAGTGTGGGGCAGGTGGAGACCGTCCTCCCAGGCTGGCAAGTTGTTGCACCCAGCACCCAGCACCTCCTACCAGCAGGATTTAGAGATCTGTTTTGGATTTTGGAGTAACAAGAACATGTTATACTGGAGAATATGTCAAGTGCCTCAAGAAGCAACTAGTTTTGAGTGGGTCTTGAAGCACAACAAGGCTCTTCATCACTTCCAGGCTGCCGAATCAACTGCTTTGAGGCTTGGACTGTGCGACAGTGGATGACGGCGTTTGAGGTGTAGTGACATGTAAGGATGCCATTTGGGGTCTTTGGCCAACCTCCTCTTTATGACCCCTTTCATCGTAGCTCCTGGATTTAGGCATGGTCACTGGAGGCCAATACAACCAATACAATCTCAGTGGCAAATAGTACTCGAGAAACAGCGACAAACTTCAGCTTCCAGAACCCACTGTAAAAACCCTACAGACACTCTCCTCCTCTTCCACAAACTCCATTTGATTTATGGTGTTGTTTTCTGGATCACACTACAGTTATCAAAGATAACAAAGCTCGTTTGGGAAGAATTAGAATACAGCTTTTCTTTCCTTTTTTTTTTTTCCCTTTAAAAATTTATTCACCTCCCTATGGTAACCTCTTTTCTTCTCTCCTCCAAGTTCCACCCTCCCACCCTGTTCCCCCCTTTCCCCTCCTCTTCTCCTCAGAGAAGGGGAGGCCTCCTCACTCCCAACCTGCCCCAGTACATCAAGTTGCATCAGGACTAAACACATCCTCTTCCTCTGAGGCCAGACAGGGAAGTCCTGCTTTCATTGTGCCCAATAAGTTTGGGTATGTTGTGCCTTCATTTTCATTGAATTCTAGAAAATCTTCATCCCTGACCCAGTGGTCATTGAGCAGGGAATTGTTCAGTTTCCATGAGTTTGGAGACTTTCTGTTGTTGAAGTCTAGCTTAAATGCATGGTGGTCTGATAGAATACAGGGCGCTATTTTAATTTTCTTGTATCTGTTAAGGATTGCTTTGTGACCAAGCATGTGGTCCATTTTGGAGACAGTTAGTTCTGTGAGGTGTTGAGAAGAATGTATATTCTTTTGTGTTTGGATGAAATGTTCTGTAAATATCTGTTAGGTACTATTGACTCATAATTTCATTTAGTTTTGTTATTTCTCTGTTTAGATGAATTGTTCATTGGTGAGAGGGGGGTTTTGAAGTCTCCCACTATTAATGTGTGGGTTCAATGTGCGATTTAAGCTTTAGTAAAGTTTCTTTTATGAATGTGGGTGCCCTTGCATTTGGCGCATATATGTTCAGATATGAGATGGCATCTTGGTGGATTTTTTTTCTTTGATGAGTATGAAGTGTTATTCTCCATCTCTTTTGACTAATTGTGGTTGAAGTCTATTTATTAGATATTAGAACGGCTACTCTAGTTTGCTTCTTGGGTCCGTTTGCTTAGAAAGACTTTTCCAGCCCTTTACTCTTTGTTGCTGAGGTGTGTTTCTTGTATGCAGCAGGATGATGGATCCTGTTTTTGTATCCATTGTGCTAGCATGTATCTTTTAATTGGGGAATTGAGCCTATTGATGTTGAAAGATATTAATGAGCAGTGGCTGTTAGTTCCTGTTATTTTGATGTTTGTGGTATTAGTGTTTGTCCCTTCTTTTGTTTTTTTTTCCCTGGTATGGAATTATTTATTTCCTGTGTTTTATTGGATGTAGTTAACTTCCTTGGGTTCGAGTTTTCCTTCTAGTATTTTTCTGTAGAGCTGGATTTGTGGGTAGATATTGTTTAAATTTGTTTTTTTCTTGGAATATCTTGTTTTCTCCACTTACAGTGATTGAGAGTTTTGTTGGGTACCAGAGTCTAGGCTGGCTTCTGTGGTGGTTTAGATGCTACAAGACATCTTTCCAGCCAAGAGAACTTTTACAGTCTCTGTTGAGAAGTTTGGTGTAATTCTAATAGGCTTGCCTTTGTAAGTTACTTGGCCTTTTTCCTTTGCAGCTATTAATATTCTTTCTTGATTATTTTGTGGCAATAGGACTTTCTTATAGGTCCAAACTAGTTGGTGTTCTGTATGCTTCTTGTATGCTTACAGGCATCTCTTTATTTAGGTTGGGGAAATTTTCTTCAATGAGTTTGTTTGAAACTATCCTCTGGTCCTTGAGCCTGGGAATCTTCACCTCCTTCAATCCTATTATTCTTAGGTTAGGTCTTTTCATAGTATCCCATATTTCTTGTTTTTTTGTTTTTGTTTTTGTTTTTTTTTTTTTGGTCAGGATTTTTTTTTTTTTTTTTTAGATTTAACATTTTCTTTGACTATTGTATCAATTTCTTCTATCATATCTTTTACATCTGAGATTCTGTCTCCCATCTCTCCAATTGTGTTGGTGATACTTGTGTCTGTTGTTCCTGATCTCTTCCCTATGTTTTCCATCTCCAGGATCCCCTCAGTTTGTGTTTTCTTTATTGTTTCTACCTCTGTTTTCAGGTCTTGAACAGTTTTATTCATTTCCTTCATCTGTTTAATTGTGTTTTCCTGTATTTCTTTAAGGGATTTGTTTTCCCTTTAAAGGCCTCTACCTGTTTGATTGAACTGTCCTGTATTTCTTTAAGATATTTATTCATTTCTTCTTTAGAGGCCTCTATCATCTTTATAAGGTTGGATTTAAGGTCATCTGATTGTGCTTCAGCTGTGTTGGGATATCCAGGGCTTTTTTGGATAGCTGGGCTCTGGTGGTGCCATATTGCCCTGGCTCTTGTTGATTGTGTTTTTATTCTGGCCTTTAGCCATCTGGATGTCTTTGGTGTTGGCCAAATGTTCCCAATGCAAGACTCCTCCGGCTGAGCCTTGGGCATGACAAAGGAGCTCAGATGCTTACATCTGGTAGCTGTGCCTCAGATAAACTTGAATGTTCCTAGGGTTCCTCAGGCCTCTGCTTTGCTGCCTGTGCCCCCGGTGAATCGGGCAGATAGGGAATAGATAAAGAGGGCTCTGAGCTGAATGTTGCTGGTGCCCCTCACAGGCCTCTTCAGGATGGTGGGCAACAGGGATCAGGGACAGTGTGCAGCTCACCTCTGCTGGCTGTGTTCCAGTGGATTAGGCAGGCAGGCCACAGCGTTTTAAAGTGCATACTCTTGGAAAACCATGGTATGACATGCACACAACACACACACACACACACACACACACACACACACACACACACACACACACACACACACACACACACACACGATGGGGGGAGGGAACCAAGAAGGAAGGGAGGTAAGAGGGGCATGAGAGAGAAACAGATAGACTTTTCTTGGACACCTACAACCTAGAATATAGTAAATCATGCACAACTCATGTCACTCTCTAATGTTAACTATGTAGAGTCTTCACCCACATGATGACACCATTGCTTCAAGAACAAAATTTGACATTGCAAATAACAGAAAAGTGCCTTTTCTGTACTTTTGGTGTGTTATCTTCTTCACCATTTTAATGTTGTTCAATTATATGGTGCTCCTAGCTGTGAAAACATTGTGTGGCCACTGTATATATTTACTAAATAATTTCTTGGTAAATTCACTGAATTTGAAATTATGTAGAACTGAAAATATTAGACCAAAGTGAAGAATTAGTTTGGTCCATGAAACTTAGATTCCCTGGTTCTTTCACTCTTACATAAGTAGGAAATACGACACACACACACACACACACACACACACACACACACACACACACAGACACACACACAATTGTGGTGAGGAAAGAAGTGCTCCTTCACACTGACGACCTGGTGATTGTGTGAGGAAAATTTGACCTTCAGTACAGGGTGTGCTCGATATTTAAGGAAGAATGGCTAGGTTAATACAGCAGTAAAATAGTACTTTCTGTTAGTATGTAAATATTTAAAATAAACAAAATAAGCAATAATTTTCAAAGCTATAAAGTTCATGAAATTTAGGTGCAAGCATATAGCGACTAAAGGACTATAAGTTGACACTCCATGTTTGAAAATTAACTGTGGCACCCACATCGCTTTAACTGATTTATTTGAATTTTGAAGGATTTGTTTACAAAAATGAGTTACTATCATACGGCAGCATTTAAAAACGTGTTTACCATAGAAGTGTGCCAAAGAGTAAGTGCAGCAACACTCCATTTTAATGTCATCAGTAGTAACATGTCAAATAGACATCCATGTCTCTTCTAAAGAACAAATAATTTTATAATGATTTAAAAAAATAATACCCACAGCATTGCCAGTATCCAGAAACCTTGCATTTAAGCTTTGTTTTGTAAGTTTAACCCAAGAAAGTCTTACATTGCATTGATTTTTCTCTCACTTTGTTCTTATTTATTAAATAAAAAAATCTTTTCACATGTGTGTCTCGGTTCCTATAAAACTTCTTTTCTCCTGAGGTATGTGTGCTGATATAATATTCAAAATAGAATTAGTAGTTTTAAAGCAGCAAAGATCCCACGGTGCAGAAGTAAATCCCAGATGGAGACACTCTAAAGAATACACGTGTGCTCACTATGCAAACTGTTCAAGATTGAAGGGAAGAGATGATATTTGGGATTTTCTGTTGTGTCTTGTAACTGCTTGTTTGAGTATACACATTTAATTAGGATGCTACTTTTCTATTCTACTCTCATAAACTCTAAAAAAAAAAAAAAAAAAAGTGATTGTGTTATCACTTTTTAAGTTGGATTTTCCAGATCAGTCTTCATGTAATTTATCAGCATATGTAAGTCTGTATCTTCTTTCATGCTGCTATGCCTCTAGGCATTTCCTTTCTTAAAAAAGAAAACAAACAAACAAAACAAACAAACAAACAAACAAAAAACCCGCCTTTAATCCCAGCACTCATGAGGCAGAGGCAGGCAGATAGACATCTGGGAGTTTGAGGCCATCCAGATCTACATAGTGAGTCCAGACCCGCTATGGATACTATGTTGAGAACTACCGCCTCCCCCATTTTTCTTCTAAAAGTATGCTGGTGAGCTTTGAAGCTGGCAGTCTATACATTGGCACTGTCTGCTGTGTTCTCCAGGGAATAAACTGGATAAACGCTATCAGCAAATGTGGGTGATGCTCAAACATCTCAGTGTCTCACTGTGCATCTTTGGCTGGCCTGAAACTCACTCTGTAGACCAGGCTGGCCTCAAACTCATAGAGACCCACCGGCCTCTGCTTCCCAAGTGCTGGGATTAAAGGCGTGCAGCACCATGCCTTGTTCTTTTCCTTCTATTTCATTTTAATTTATGAATGGGAGTCGTTTATAATTCATATATATTTTATTTCTTAATTCATTTTTATTTTATGTGTGTGGATGTTTTGTCTGAACTTATGTCTGGTGCCCACAAGGTCCAGAAGAGGGCATCAGATCCCCTGGAACTGGAGTAAATGAACTCAAGGTCAGAAATCCCATGGTTATCTAAATAGACCAGAAAAAGCTTTTGATAAAATCCAATACTTCTTCAAAGTAAAAGCTCTGAAGACACTATAAGTAGAAAGAAAATTTCTCAGTATAATAAAGGTTAAAGATAATAAACAGTGAGCTAATCAGCTGCAGATCATACAGCCAGGGGAAACTCAAAGTATTTCTCATAAAATCAGGAATAAAAGTAGGTGTCTATTTTCTCTACTCTCATTCAATATAGAGCTTGAGCAATAAAACAAGAGAAGGCAAAATACAAGCAAGCAAACAGAAGAATACAAGCAGGCAAGGAAGAGAGCACACATATCCATATTTGCAGACAACATGATTCTATGAATGCCAGATCCTAAAACTCTTCCAGATTTAGATTTTCTAAAAAGCACACCAAAGTATCAGGATAAAAACATAATATTAAAAATTGTTCCCTAAAAAAAATTGTTCCCTATCCCAATAACAAATATATTGAAAAATAAATCAAGGAAACAATCCTAAAAAAAAAAAATCACACATTCCTAAAAAATCATATCTTGGACTAAACCTAACCAAGAAAGTGAAAGGTTTCAATGATAAAAACTTTAAAGCACTGGAAAAAATATTAAAGAAGACAATAGAATTTGGAAAGACCTCTCATGCTTATGGATTGGAAAAAATAATATTGTGAAGACAATCAAAAGTAATCAACAAGTTTAGTGCAATCCAGTACAAATTCTATGACACCTTTCACAGTGTTAAAATAAGCAACATTAAAATAAAAGTAATATTAAAACTTATGTATATACAATATGAAAGTAGAATAAATCTGGCCATGAGATCTAGAGGACTAAAGGGTGGAGGAGGCCAGAAAGGGGACTTAGGGCTTGAGGAAGAATATGTTCAACATGGGATATATAATTATATTTTAAAAACATGAAAGATGCATTTGGCCTCCTTTCTAATTCAATGCTAAGCAGCAATGGAAATACAGGGCACATGTGCCTTGTACTTGACCTCTAAGTGAAATCCATAATGGTTTCCACTAAGTTAGAAGCTGACTTCTGCAATGACCAATTCATATTTTACCAAACACCTTCAATAGCAATGAATATAGAATCATATTAAAAGACTTGAGTGGCAAAGTAATTTATAGAGGTAGTCATAAGCACTATCTCACCAATAAAATATTACATAGAATTTAAGAGGCATTAAGAATTGAATAACACTATTTATTATTGTTAGATAGAGAGTGAGGAAAACAAAATATCGAAAGATATGCCAGAGGACAGTTCTAAAATAAGAAGCATTAGTCTATATATTGAGGAAGCCCAGAGAATCCTAGACATGATGAAAAAGAAAACTATTTTTATATTATTGTGAAATTGTAGAATTTCCAAAAAATTATAAATTACAACCTGATTATTCATCATGCCATTGTAAGTTAAAGCAAAACAAAATACCATTTCATAATCTCAACGTGATGAATGAAGTGTGACAATGACAAAGTAATTTGTACAGATTACAACTTTTAGATACTGTGTTGCAGCCTCAATTACTCAAATGTAGTTTAGAAAATAATTTAGTAGTTCCAACAAATCAATACTACTTGCTACAATAATGTTTAAGATCTGAAAGTCTACATAATCCACATACATAGACAGCAGTAGACTCACCCAGAAATAGAAGAAGCTTTCTTTGCAATAGAAAAAGTATAAAAGTCCCAGTTTCTATCATGAAGAGAATTTGGTGCTAATTGACATAGTTTTACGTAGCGAGATTCAATATTCAGCAGTGGAGAAGACTGAATACAGCTGCATTATAGACGGCCACATGCGTATACTTCTAAAGCAGGCTTAGGAAAGGCAGCAATACAACTGCTTTATAGATGGCCACATGCGTAAACTCCTAAAGCAGACTCAGGAAAGGCAGCAAGTCACATAATACACAGAACACGCCATATTGATATAGGGCTGAAAACTGACACAATTTTATGATGTATAATTTGGGGACAGAAATCTATATTTAAGGCCAAGCAAGGGAATTAACAGAAAGCTGAGAATGGAGACTTCCCTTTGGAGAACTTCAATGAAGGGGGCATGCTTGAAGAAGGGAAATAGCTGGCTTCAAATATGAGAGTGTTTCTTAAGCAAAATGGTTCAAAAAGATTGTTTATAAATGAAAATATTTTAAAGAGTTTATGAGAGCCTTATGACATTATTTCCACATCTACTTATGAGTTGCAATCAGGTAATAAATGTGTATAGTTTTTGAGAGATTGTCGGGCGATGCATATTCTCCATTAACTATACAGTGATTTCCACCATGTCCCATTTACAACACACTCGAACATCCGAACATTTAGTTATCACATTTGGTGAACAGTTACTTAATCATTCAGAGAAGCTCCTACCGGAATGTAAAACTGCTATCCACCTGGAATTGCTCCTGAATGAAGTGCTCTGTTTCTTCTCTCTGTGTTGTGCTTGGCTGGCTTGCAACATGTTGGTATATGGCTCCAAGAGAGAAGCTGGATGGCTCTAGAAAACAAGGATTTCTTTCCACTCTTATGTAAATTTGCCTTTCACCGGCTCAGAACAAAGTGTCTTCCTCTTTAAAGTGGTAAGACCCCATGAATGTGCAGTTTCACTTTTCAGCATGTTTCCATACCCATCAAGAAATACATTTTGAACAAACTTTATTTTACCCATATCAATAGCAGATTTCTACGGCCAAATAGAAGCAACTCAACCCAATATAATATAAGTTTAAAAATGAAATATAAACAATAATTGAAAGTCAAAATAGACCAAGAACACCTTAAATGTCTCTTGATCTTACAGTGGTAACCATGTCCAATATTACAGTGGGCAAACATTCTCTTAATTTAAAAAACTGTGAGTGACACAAGTAAGTCTTGTTCTAAAACATAAGCAAAACCACTTTGATTATGTAGCCATTTCTGAGCACCTAACTTTTGTTTTGTTTTGTTTTTGTTTTTTGACCATGGCTGCCACCCTCGAGAAGTGACTCCTCCTACTGTTGAAAGCTCCAACATGAGTTTTCAATTTGCATCATCTGGCAATAATGTTTAAAACAATTTCTTGGCTAGATAACAGCAAATACCCCCAAAACCTACATGATCCAGGATGCATGATTCCACAATTCTCCGTGTCCTTTAAAGTCACCAGCCTTAAGCCTCATCTCTTGGTCCAGTTCTACCTTCAGACCCATTCCCTCCTTGAAGATAGAATTCAATGGATGTAAATGACATCAGGTGCCACTAGGTGAATGTGTAGAAGACAATATGAAATTTCCAGCTCTATTAGAGAGCAAGACTCTCCATGAAGGCCGTTCGCTCTCTCAGGAGACCCTCTATCTTGATGTGTTGGGTGACCTCAGGGTAAGAGATGCTTCTATTTCCCTTGGGACTCTGCCTGAGCTTTCAGCCATGCTGTTTCACCTGAGCACAGGAAAGAGCACAAAAACACTACCGAGACACTGAAACTTACATCCTATATTGTCTTGTTTGTGAGGCCCTTCAGAAGCAAGAAGGAGAGGCCATGAGCTTTCTATAGCAGAACTTATAATTACTTTAAAATTCATTTGTATTGAATATAAAGAGTCATCCTACATGTGACTAACAGAAAGGAAGCACATTTTAAAACATGTTTCTTTTTTCCACACAAATGATTTTATTCCATCCTCACCCCAATCCTTGTCCAGTCCTGTTACATGATTTTGAAAAGTGAGAAAACTGTAATTTAAAGAAATAGCTGGTACACACACCCAACGTTAACTATCTAAGCTCCAGTGGCTTTGTTCACTGTGACTAGTTGCCTCCAAGGATAACAGTGACACTTGATTAAAGAGCAGTTACTGCACTTCAGTAAAATGCATTGACTTCACACTTTTGAATCTCTATTTTTATGTGGTTTGTCTCATACAAGTCCCAATAAATTCCTGTTCCTTAAGAAGGAAGTCATTTGTGGCACTCAGAGGAAGGACAGCAAGTTACCAAGAAGAGACTTGATACCCTATGAGCATATACAGGGGGAGGAAATCCCCCTCAGTCACAGTCATAGGGGAGGGGAATAAGGGGAAAATGGGAGGTAAGGAAGAATGGGAGGATACAAGGGATGGGATAACCATTGAGATGTAACAAGAATAAATTAATAAAAAAATTTTTAAAAAGACTATGTACACACCTAGATACAAAAATAAAAAAATAAAAAAAAATAAAAGAAGAAGAAGAAGAAGAAGAAGAAGAAGAAGGAAATCATTTAAAGAATTTCATCCTTGAATGGCCACCTATCACAGTAGGATCACATAGCATTTGAGAAGAAATACATAGGCCATTAAGCTAGCTCTGGAGGGCACAACTGAAAGAATTTCCACAGCCACCATAGTTTTGCCTTTGGAGCTCAAATAAGTGGGTATGAAAGAAAGTCACACACTGCAGAAAACCAGCATGCAGAACATGATTGCTTTTTCCTCATTGAAGCTGTCGGGTAGCCTCCTTGCTGGAAAAGCAATAAGCAAGCTCAGCATTGCCAGAAAGTCCCCGTACCCCAGAACACAACAGAAGGCTAGGGTGCACTCTTCGTTACACCAGGGAGTGATTGGCCCACACTCTGACTGCCTGTCAGTGTCAGGGAAAGGGGGGAAATGTTCCCAGACAGATTGCACGGATGCACATCTGAATGATGGAACTGCTGCAGGCTGTAGAGTTTGAGGCTCAGGTCACCATCCACGTTTGTAATGTGCTTCCTGGTTTGACGGCTTTGAAGGTCACAGCTGCAACGACGGTCTTTGCTAAGACAGCAGAAACAGAAACAGGAAACACAAACCCAAAAGTCATTTGTCTCAAGACACAGGCGCCTGTTCTATGTTGGTGAATGATTATCAATGAGGAAGATAAACAGAGCATTAGAGAAATGAGGAGACTATAACTGATATTTCTGTTATTTGCTCTGGCAATGGGTGTGTTTCAACATCAGATAAGTAAACCTAAAATCAGAGACGAAAGGCAGGTAAACTAGTGGCTGTGGAGACCAAAACAGCTCCGAGTTTCTTCTTGGAACAAAAATGTCATAATTTTAGGGAGACACAGATTTCTCTGCTTATTTGATACTGATCTTCAGGACACTTGATGGATCCATCCATATCTGAAATGGAGACATTGACTTACTACGTTCCACCAGTCACTTCCCAAATGTATGTATGGGAAGTCCATCTTGAGCAGAACCATTGTTGAATTCTGAAGGAAAGGTCCCTGGTTACAGTCATGGAACCATAGTACTGGAAGGCAATAGATGAATAAGTCAATTTTTCTTTCATGATAGGAAAATAAATATACACTTGAATCCATAATGTATACAGAAAGTGAGTGGAACTAAAGAATATGAGAAAGCCATAAATCTGGAAATGATGTTGAGGGGAAATCAGACAATATGAAAATTATATATACAAGTAAGAGAAAAAATACATTTTGAAGCTTTTAGGGTTTTTTTGTACCTTCAGTTAAAATTTTTTCTTTTTATTGCTTGAGAATTTCATACATGCATATAATGTGTTTTGATCAAATTCACCACCCATTTCTTCCCCCTCCAATTCCTTCTCTATCCACCTCCACAAAGTTCCCTCACAACTTTACTTGCTTTAAAAAAAAACCCACTGAGTTCATTTAATGCTGCCGCTATGCATATAGGTATAGGCCCATCTACCAGAATGTGGGCAGCCTATAGGGACCACATATCTGAAGAAAACTGACTCCTTCTCCCCAGCCGCCATCAATTGCCAATAGCTCCTTAGCTAGGGGTGGGGCTTCATAAGCTCCTCCCCCATCCATGCTATGATAATTTTGTCTGGCTTGATCTGGTGCATGCCTGTGAATTCATGTGCTCAAGGACCCTATCGTGTCTGACAAACACTGCTTCACTACAAGTGTCCCTTATCTCAGACTCCTACAGCCTTTCTGCCTTATTTTCCCTGGGGGCTGTATCCCTGGGGCTCTTTTCTTGGGGGTTGTATCCCTGGGGTTCTTTTCCCTGGGGGCTGTATCCCTGGGCTTTTTTCCCTGGGGGCTGTATCCCTGGGGCTCTTTTCCCTGGGGGCTGTATCTCTGGTATTGTCTTAGCTATTCAGGTTTTTTTTTATATGAAGTTGAGAATTGTTATTTCAAGACCTGTAAAGAATTGTGTTGGCATTTTGATGAGAATCGCATTGAATATGTAGATGTCCATTTTTACTATGATAATCCTACCTATCCATGACCATGGGATATCTTTCCATCTTCTGATATCTTCTTCAATTTCCTTCTTAAGAGATTTGAATTTTTTTTTATACAAGTCTTTCACTTGCTTGGTTAAAGTTACACTAAGATACTTTGTTTTGTTTTGTGGCTATTGTGAAGGGTGTTGTTTCCCTAATTTCTTTCTTAGCCTGTTTGTCTTTTGTTTAATGGAGGGCTGCTGATTTTTAGGAAAAACCTTCCTGAACAGGACACCACCAGCCCAAGCTCTAAGATCAACAATTAATGAATGGGACCTCATGAAGCTGAAAAGCTTCTATAAGGCAAAAGACAGTGTCTACAGAACAAAGCGACAGCCTACAGACTGGGAAATATCTTCACCAACCCTCCATCTAACAGAGGGCTAATATCTAAAATATATAAAGAAATCAAGAAATTTAACATCAGCAAACCAAATAATCCAATTAAAAAATGAGGTACAGAGCTAAAGAGAGGATTCTCAACAGAGGAATATGGAATGGCTGAGAAACACTTAAAGAAGTGCTCAGAATCCTTAGTTATCAGAGAAATGCAAATCAAAATGACTCCGAGATTCCATCTTACACCTATCAGAGTGGCTAAGACCAAAAACTCAAGTAACAGCACATGCTAGTGAGGAAGTGGAGAAAGGGGAACACTCCTCCATTGCTGGTGTTAGTGAAAACTTATACAATCTCTTTGGAAATCAATATGGCATTTTCTCAGAAAATTGAAAATAGTTCTACCTCAAGACCCACCTATACCACTCCTGGGCATATACCTCAAAGATGCTCCACCATACAGCAGGGACATTTGCTCAGCTATGTTCATAGCAGGTTTATTTGTAATAGTCAGAATCTGGAAACAAGCTAGATGTCCCTCAACCAGAGAATGGATAAAGAAACTATGGTACATTTACACAGTGGAATACTACTCAGCTCTCAAAAAACAACATCCAGGCCAGGGTTGCAGTGTTGCAGAATCTGATGTACCATCCGAAGATCATGCATGCTGAGGCTCCAGATCCTCTGCTCAGATGTAGTTGAAAGGCAGCAAAGTCTCTTTGTGGGTCCCATAATATGGGGAGTGGGGGCTACCTCTGACATGGACTCAAAGTCTCTTTGTGGGTCCCATAATATGGGGAGTGGGGGCTGCCTCTGACATGGACTCAAAGTCTCTTTGTGGGTCCCATAATATGGGGAGTGGGGGCTGCCTCTGACATGGACTCTGGTGCCCACTCCTTGATTATTTCTTCCTTGTGGGCGGCCTTGCCAGAGGAAAAGGATACAGGCAGTTGAGATGAGACTTGATAGATTGATGGCAGCTGATAGGGGAGGAGAGCTCCTCCTTTCTGAGGACTAGTGGAGGGGGGATGAGGGAGCAAGGGTGGGGCCAGGAGGAAATGAGGGAGGGGGATACAATCAGGATGTAAAATTAAAAATTTAAAAAACCCTTCCTGTTCGGAGAGGGAAAAGAGGGTGGGCGTGAGGAAGCAGAAAGCTTTATTTCTGCTAGTAGAATGCAAACTGACAGAGTTGATGTGGAAATCAGCACGGAATTTCACAGAGACTAAGAATAGATCAATCACAGGACTCAGCTCTACTGCTCCTGGGTGTAGACACTCAGGCTCGGGAAACGCACATGTATCTTTCATCGTTGCTTTTGCTCTCTACACTATTCACAGTAACCAAGAAACCAAAGCAAACTAGACGCGAACAAATATGAATGGATAGAAACAGAAGCATAGTACATATGCACAACAGAATTATATTTAGCCACAAGGAATAAAGACATTTGGAGGAAGATGGATGGAACTGAAAATATCATATTAGACAAAAATAAACCAGACCCAGAAGGATGTATATTTTGTTTCCCCTTAACTGTGGGAACAGAGAGAGGGGTGGGGGGTGGGGTGGGGGGGGGAGAATTCTAGAAAGGGAACCACTAGACTGGAAAAAGAGATCCTAAGGCAAGGTACATGAAAGGAACAGTAAGGTAAATGCTGAAAGGGCTTTGTGCAGAGTGGAAGAGCAAGACAGGAGGGCGTGAGGGAGTGTTAGGGAGCACACAGTAAGAATAAAGCACATATGAATGGCCCATAATGAAACCCATGCATCATATGCTGACAAAAATAATTCTAGAGGTGCCAAGTTCAAGTTCAAGCAACTATGTCAGGCGGTTCATGATCACCTGTAACTCCAGCTCAGGGCACCATACTCATAGCTTTACATGTTCTCTCTCTCCCTCCATACAATATTAAAAATAATAAAAATAAATGCAAATTAAAATAGTACACTGCTCCATAAGAAGATACACAAGTAAAACCAAAAGAAACATCTAAGCCAGCAGATACACAATGTATAACACAGAGCCAAGAGAAATGTGAAAACCCAAAGCAGTGTGACTACCTCCAAGATCATAACTCCTTAACTATTGGATTCAATGATACTGAAGTGGATAAAATGTCAGGTGAATAATTCAAAAGTTTACTAGTAAAACTATCAACAAAAGGCTAGAATGCTCACTTTTGCCATTCATTCTTAGCTTGAAATCCTGGGAAAATCAATATAGTAAGAAACATATCCAAACAGGATAGGAAGGTAACTTATCCTTGTTTGCGTGTGATATGTTTATGTCTGAGTGTCTTCTAGTGGGCTCTTTGTGGAAGTTTAAGTTTGAAAACTCTCGGACCTGATATATACTTTCATCAAAGTAACAGATCACAAAATAAACATCCCAAAACTAGTAGCTTTGTATATATCAGTAGTGAATTGAAGAGGAAGAAATCACGGGAGTAATCTCATGTGCAATAAATAAATTAAAGCACCTAGGAGTAAATTTAACCAAAGAGGTGGAAGACTTTAGAGACTTTGAAGAAGATGCTAGAAGACAGAAGAAAGTTGGACACACACACACACACACACACACACACACACACACACACACACACACACACACACACACACATTGGCTGATTTAATATTACAAATATGCCAAAATGATGTATTACTAAACATAACTCTCATCAGCCTTCCTATGACATTCTTCACAATACTAGAGAAAGCAATTCTAAAGTTCATATGGAAGCACATCTGGACCCCAACTGGACAAGGCCACACCAAATAGAGCAGGTAATAGTACATGTAATCTGACACCAGATCCCAGATTATACTACTGAGCCATAGTGACACAAACAAGAGCATGGGGTTGACATAAAATTAACCTTTAGACAAGTGAAAAAGAAGTCTCGTAAATAGACTTGCATAGCTATAATCAAACACATACGTTGCAGAAAAGACAGTTCCTCCCACAGATTGCTAGGGAAACCGAATATCTACCCACATCTAGAAAGATTATGGTAAAGCTGCATCTCCACCCTGGCTCAGAAATACTTCAAAATATCAGCAGGAGCGAGGACCTTCTGAAAGGACCCTGATAGCTCAGCAAATCATTGCAGCACTGATCAGTGGGACTGCAGGGAGCTTAAAAGCAGCACAGCAAAGGGAAAGACCCCATGACGGGAAAGCAGAATGGGGGAGGGTTGCGTTTGATAGATCAGGGACCAGTGAGAGGCGAGGTTGAGGATTAGTGACAAAAATGAGCAAAGCGCAATTATATATGTAGTTCTTATAATATAAATATGTATTTATTATAAATACAATAATAGGCGTACATCCAGAGTAAAATATTTAAAAGAAAAATAAGCTCACTCATAAAAATAAATATCTAGTCAGGCCTGCATGCCTTTAGACCCAGCCTTGGGTAAGCAAAGCAGAAGGATTTTGTGAGGCTATCCTGGGCTACATAGGAAGTTCTAGGCCAGCCAAGTCTACATGGAGAGAACCTGTCTCAAAAGTTAAAAAAAAAAAAACCAAAAATTAAAAATAAAAGTAAACCAACCTGGTAGTCTAATGCAGTTGATAGATATTTTAAGTTGCTTCACTGATGATAGCGCCAAGCAATAAAGACTGGATCCCTGTTGTTTGCAAACGAATGTATTTCTAAGCAGCCATTTTAATGTTCATTACTAGCTAAAAAGCATTTGTATTAAACATGCTCTGCTCCACTGTTTATAAGAAGTTGACTTGGGAAGAGGAATAGTGGGGAGGAGAGAGGGAGGGTGGGGCCAGGAGGAAACGAGGAAGGGGGCTACGATGGAATGTAAAGTGAATACATTTTCAAAACTTTAAAATTTAAAAAGAAGTCATTACTGCAGACTGATCAACAAAAATATTTTAAAACAAGGACAAAAATTAAAACTTTCTTCCCAACAGAGTAAAGTTACGAACAGCTCAAACACCGAGCTAGCATAGGTCTGGTGACTGATCAATGTAAAAATAGATATTATATGGCAATCTAAGCTAACATTACAGTAAAAATAATCAAGTATATGCTCACAGGAGTTACAGTAAAAATATTTGGGTAGAATTATTATAGTGATACCCTAAAACTGCGTAGGATAAAAACCCTGTGTATTAACCCTGTGTAAATGGCAAAGCAAAATTTCTTGAAGTGGTAAGACTACAGGTTGTCATGTTTAAAAAAAATATATATATATATATATATTAAAGACTTTTAAATTAAAATTTATTATCCAAACATTATTTTATCTTATCAATAAATTATACTTTACAATTACATACGATAACTAAATAGTAAATTATTAAGCAGTCCTATACCTCATCAATAAACAGTAACTGAATTATTTAGCATTTATTACTATGTTACTATGTTTAACCTAAGGAGCCAAGATTCTTTGCTTACTTGTGGAACGTGATAAAGGCATAAGACTCTGGATGTCTGAGTTGAGATTGCTGTTGAAACGCCTCCTGTCACAGCCACCAGCTTGTCACTCTTCTTGGGCCTGTAGTTAGGAACTGGGGGTTGGGGGCTCTCTCTGTAGAGCAAAGTCATAGAACTCTTCATGGCTTGCATCTGAATGGAGACACTGAAGAAGTATAATTCCAGGGACATAGTGAATAGAATATTTGGGTCCTTGTTGATTTTTTTTTTTTTAACAAAAACTCTTGCCAACATGTGCTGATAACGTTTAGTGAGATCCCTAGGAGGAGAAATCGGAATGACAATTTTCTGTGTTCTTTTTTAAACTTTAAACTTTTAATTAAAATATAATTATACCATTTACCTCTTTCCTTTTTTTTTAATCCTCAAACTCCTCCCATGATTTTCCTCTCTTGCTACCTCTCAAATTCTAGATTTGTATTTCTAAAAATATAAGTCATATAAAGGCTATATATGATAACTCAAGAAACAAGCAAGGTGTTCTATATTAAAAAAAAATATGGGGGAATTGGCCTAAAAGAAAAACAAGGTACATAGTACAACTCATTATTAAATTCAAAATTTTTGTTTAAAAAGTTATTTTGAGACAAAGACTCATTATTTAGGCCTGGCTGTCCTGAAACTCATTGTGTAAACTAGGCTAACCTCAAACTCATAGATATCCACCTGCCTCTGCCTCTCATGTTATGAGATTAAAAAGTTTGCAACACCACTTTTCTTTACTTTACATCTGAGTATAGCCCCCTCTCTATTTTCCTCTCAGTCCCATCCTCCTTCCCTCTTCTCATGAGCCCCCTCCCCTGGTCATTAGAAAGGAAGAGCCCTTCTCCCCTGCCATCTGACCCCACCGTATCAAGCCTCCTCTGGACTGGCTGCATCTTCTTCCCCTGTGGCCTGGCTCACCCCACCAGGGGGAAGTGACAGAGTCCATGTCAGAGTCAGCCCCTGCTCCCCTTACTGGGGGGACCCACATGAAGCCTGAGCTGCCCATTGGCAACATCCATGTAGGGAATCCCAGGTCTAGTCCATTTACGGTCCTTGGTTGGTGTTTCATCTTCACAAGTCCCTTTGGACCCTGATTAGCACGCTCTGTTATTCTTCCTGTAGAGCTACTGTCACCTTCAGGTCTCCCATCCACTTTCCCACAAGACTCCCTATGCTTTATCCAGTGTTTGGCTACGAGTCTTTGCATCTGTTTGGTCCTACTGCTGGGTGTAGCCTCTCAGGGCAGCTATGCTAGGCTCCTGTCTGAGCATGGCGGAGTATCATTAATAGTGTCAGGGCTTAGTTCCCTCCCATGGTGTAGGTCTCAAGTTGGGCCAGGCTACGGCCAGATAACCCCTTGATCTCTGCTTGTCTTTATCCCTGCACATCTTGTGCGCAGGGTAAGTTCTGGGTCAAAGTTTTTGTGGGTCAGTTGGTGCTCTCTTTTGTGGAAGGACTGCAGGCTTTGTCCCAGGTGAAAGCAGTCTTGGCAGCTTTGCCCCTTTGCAGGCTCTCTCCCAGGTGAAAGCAGTTTTGGTTGGCTTTGCCCCTTGGAAACACCACGGATATTCCCTGAGATTAAGTTTGAGATAGACTGGGTGGAGCCATCCTGGGCCTGGAATTCAGGAATTCGGGACTCCGCCTAGACTATTGTGTTTCTTTCTAATCGAACCTCGATGCGGGGGGGGGGGGGGGGGGGGGGGGGGAGGACCAGTCCTTGAGCGATACAGACAGACACAGGCAGAGAGGATGAGAGGAGGCAGCAGGTTCGGACTGAACTTGAGCACACGTGGATCAGCGTACAGGCCTGACCAGTGTGCAGGCCAGAGACAGCTAGGGAAACGTCCCGTGGAACAGATACCGGAAGGTTCACTCTTGTTTCCCTATAACATTTTCCCCCCTCTTGTGTAAGATAGTTGGGTTGTATAATAAAGTTTAATTGTTAAGCAGCAGAACCAACTCTCTTCCCTCTACCAGGAGTCCTGCCTTGTTAGAAGATGTCCCCTTCAATTTCTATGACTCCATGATACTAGGAATCCCAGCTAGAGTCACTCCTATACCCTCCCAAGCTCACCCTGCCATATGTCTCCTGCTTGCCATAGAGATGCCTCTGCCCATTGTTCTCCTCTCTCTGCAGGCCCACTGTCCTCCTGTCCCCACTATCTCTAGGTTTGATCTCTACTCTTATTTCTCTCTGCATTCCATACCCTACCCTGTTCCCTCTCTTCAACTACTTCCACTGTCTATTTCCCCTTTTGAGTGAGATTTATACATTCTCCCTTGTGTCCTCCTTGTTACTTATATTCTTTGGGTCTGTGAGTTGTAGTTGGCTTATCCTGGGCTAAAATTGGGTTATAAATGAGTATATACCCTGTATGTCTTCCTGGGTCTATGTTACCTCACTCAAGATGATCTTTTCTAGTTCCATCCAATTGCCTGCAAATTGCATGATTTCTTTGTATATAATAGCTGAGTAGTATTCCATTGTGTAAATGTACCACATTAAAAAAATCTGTTCTTTGGTTCAGGAACATCTAAGTTGTTTCCATATTCTGGCTATTACAGATAAAGCTTCTAAGAACATAGTTAAGCAAATGTCCTTGTTGATGGTGGAACATCGTTTGGGTATATACCCAGGATTGGTATAGCTGGTCCTTCAGGTAGAACTATTCCCAATTTTCTGAGAAACCACTGGACTAATTTCCAAAATGGTTGTAAAAGTTTTCACTCCCACCAGAAATTGAGGAGTGTTCCCCTTTCTCTACATCCTCACCAGCATGTGCTGTCACTTGAGTTTTTGATCTTAGCTATTCTGACAGGTGTGAGATGGAATCTCAGAGTTGTTTTTATTAGCATTTCTCTGATGATTAAGGATGTTGAGCATTCTTTTAAGTGTTTCTTAGCCATTAGATATTTCTTTGTTGAGAATTCTCAGTTTAGCTCTGTACCCCATTTTTAATTGAATCATTTGGTTTGTTGGTGTTAAATTTCTTAATATATATATGCCCTCTATTGGATGTAGGGTTGATGAAGATCTTTTACCAGTCTGTAGGCTGTCATTTTGTTCTGTTGACAGTGTTCTCTGCCTTACAGGAGCTTTTCAGTTTCATGAGGTCCCATTTAATAATTGTTGATCTTAGAGCCAGAGCTATTGGTTCAGGAAGTTGTCTCCTGTGCCGATGAGTTCAAGGCTGTTCTCCACTTTCTCTTCTAATAGATTTAGTATGTCTAGTTTTATGTTGAGGTCTTTAATTCACTTGGACTTGAGTTTTGTGCAGGGTGATAAATATGGATCTATTTGCATTTTCTACATGTAAATATCCAGTTAGACCAGCAGCATTTGTTGAGGATGCTTTCTTTTTTCCATTATATGTTTTTTTTTGTGTGTGTGTGTGTCAAAACTCAAATTTCCATATGAGTGTGGGGTTATTTCTTGATCTTCAATTCAATTCTCTTGATCAGCCATTTTGCTTCTATGCCAGTACCATGCAGGTTTTATTAGTATTGCTCTGTAGTATAGCTTGAAATCGGGAATGGAGATACCTCCAGAAATTCTTTTATTGTTTTAGCCATTCTTGGTTTTTTGTTGTTCCATATGAAACTTACAATTGTTCTTTCAAAGTCTGTAAAGACTTATGTTGGTATTTTGATGGGGATTGCATTGAATTTGTAAATTGCTTTTGGTAAGATGGTCACTTTTAC
Source organism: Acomys russatus (assembly GCF_903995435.1). Taxonomy (NCBI): domain Eukaryota; kingdom Metazoa; phylum Chordata; class Mammalia; order Rodentia; family Muridae; genus Acomys; species Acomys russatus. The sequence goes on along the minus strand of NC_067149.1, from coordinate 50,324,358 downwards.
TACATTAATCCTATTGATCCATGAGGATGGGAGATCTTTCTATCTTCTCATTTTTTCTTCAATTTCTTTCTTCAGAGACTTGAAGTTCTTGTCATATACATCTTTGACTTGCTTGGTTAGAGTTACAGAATGATACTTTATATTATTTGTAGCTATTGTGAACGGTGTTGTTTCCTTAATTTCTTTGTCAGCCCACTTGTATACAGGAGGACTCCTGGTTATTTTGAATTAATCTTGTATCTAGATACTTTGCTGAAGGTGTTTATCAGCTATAGGCGTTCTCTGGTGAAATTTTTGAGGTCATTTATGTATATTATCATGTCATCTGTGAATAGTGATACTTTGAATTTTTTCTTTCCAATTTGTGTCCCATTGATCTCCTTTAGGTATGCTATTGCTCTGGTTAGGACTTCAAGTACTATATTGAAAGGCTATGGTGAGAGTGGGCAGCCTTATCTTGTCCCTTATTTCAGTGGAATTGCTTTAAGTTTCCCTCCATTTAATTTGACATTGGCTATAGGCTTGCTGTATATTGTCTTTATTGTATTTAGGTATGAGCCTTCTATCACTGATCTTTCCAAGACTTTTTTTAAAAATTCAAGTCAATTTTAATGCATTTGATGTAACTACATAAATCAGTATAAACTGTAAATTTCTTTCAGCAGACTATGGAAAAGATCTTTCCATGAGCCTGAGACCACTATTAAATGCTAAAAGTTAAAAATCTTTTTTTAATTAATTTATTCTTGTTACATCTCAATGGTTATCCCATCCCTTTTATCCTCCCATTCTTCCCCCCCCCATTTTCCCATTCTTCCCCTCCCCTATGACTGTTCCTGAGGGGGATTACCTCCCTCTGTATATGCTCATAGGGTATCAAGTCTCTTCTTGGCAACCTGCTGTCCTTCCTCTGAGTGCCACCAGGTCTCCCCCTCCAGGGGACATGGTCAAATGTAAGGCACCAGAGTACATGAGAAAGTCATATCCCACTCTCCACTCAACTGTGGAGAATGTTCTGACTGTTGGCTAGATCTGGGTAGGTGCTTAAAGTTTACAGCCTATATTTTCCTTGGCTGGTGTCTTAGTTTGAGCAGGACCCCTGGGCCCAAATCTGCCTATCATAATGTTCTACTTGTAGGTTTCTAGGACCCTCTGGATCCTTCTACTTTGCTGTTCTCCCATGCTTCTCTCATTTAGAGTCCCAATAGGATGTCCTCCCCTCTGTCCCAGTTTCCTGGTAAGTGAAGGCTTTCGTGGGACATGCCCCTTGGGCTAGTATGCAGATATAAGTGAGTATATACCATTAGATTCTTTCTGCTTCTGGGTTAACTCACTCATTATGATCATTTCTAGCTCAATCCATTTAGCCACAAATTTTGGGAATTCCTTGTTTTTAATAGCTGAGTAGTATTCCATAGTGTATATGTACCACAGTTTCTTTATCCATTCTTCTACTGATGGACACTTAGGCTGTTTCCATGTTCTGGTTATTATGAATAAGGCTGCTATGAACATGGTTGAGCAAATTTTCTTGTTGTGTGCTGGAGCATCTTCTGGGCTAACTGGAGGTCTATGTGTAAAACAATGCAACTGGACCAGTATTTGTCACCTTGCACAAAAATCAAATCCAAGTGGATTAAAGACCTCAACATAAAACCAGAGACACTAAGTCACTTAGAGGAAAAAGTGGGGAAGAGCCTGGAACATATTGGCACAGGAGACAACTTCCTGAACAGAACACCAATGGCCCAGGCCTTAATGTCAACCATTAATAAATGGGACCTCATGAGGCTGAGAAGCTTCTGTAAGGCAGGAGACACTGTCCAGAGAACAAAGCGACAGCCTACAGACTGGGAAAAGATCTTCACCAACCCTACATCTGACAAAGGTCTAATATCCAAAATATATAAAGAACTCAAGAAATTAAACACCACCAAACCAATTAACCCAATTGAGAAATGGGGCTTGGAACTAAACAGAGAATTCTCAACAGTGGAATATCAAATGACTGAGAAACACTTAAAGAAATGCTCAGCCTCCTTAGTCATCAGGGAAATGCAAATCAAAACAACTCTGAGATTCCATCTTACACCCATCAGAATGGCTAAGATCAAAACCTCAAGTGACACCACATGCTGGCGAGGATGTGGGGAGAGAGGAACACTCCTTCATTGCTGGTGGGAATGCAAACTAGTGCAGCCACTGTGGAAATCTATCTGGTGCTATCTCAGAAAAATGGGAATAGGGCTTCCTCAAGACCCAGCTATTCCACTCCTTGAAATATACCCAGAAGATTTCCAAGACTTTTAACATGAAGGTGTGTTGGGTTTCATTGAATGCTTTTTTGGCATCTAATAATATGATCATGTGGGTTTTTTTCTGGTTTAAATGATGGATTAAGTTTATGGATTTTCATATATTGAACCATCCCTGCATCCCTGTGATCCTACGTGATCATGGTGGATGATATTTTTGAAATGTTCTTGAATTCAGTTTGTGAGTATATTTTGTTGAGCATTTTTGCACTAGTGTTCAATGTCTGTTGTTGGTCTGAAATTCTCTTTCTTTGTTGAGTCTTTGTGTAGTTTAGGTATCAGGGTGGGTTTGGCAATGCTCTTTCTGTTTTTATTTTGTGGAATAGTTTAAGGAGTCTTTGTGTTAGCTGTTCTTTGAAGTTCTGGCAGAATTCTGCACTGAAAGCATCTGGCCTTGGGATTTCCTTGGATGGGAAACTTTTAATGACTATTTCTATTTCCTTAGGGGTTATAGGACAATTTAAATGGTCTACTTGAACTTTCTTTTACTTGGCAAGTGGAATCTATCAATAAATTGTCCATACATTTAGATTTCCAATTTTGTGGCATATAGGCTTTTGAAGTAAAGTCTAATGAATCTTTGGATTTCCTCAGTGTCTGTTGTTAAGTCTTTCTTTCTTTTTCTTCTGATTTTGTTGATTTGGATACTGTCTTTCTGCTTTTAGTTAGTTTGGCTAATGGTTTGCCTATCTTGTCGATTTTCTGGAAGAATCAAATCTTGGTTTTATTGATTCTTTATATTGTACTCTTCTCCTAATTTATTGTTTTTTAGCCCTGAGTTTGATTATTTCCTGCTGTCTACTCCTTTTCAGTGTATTTGCTTCTTTTTTTCTAAAGATTTCAAGTGAAGTGTTAAATTGCTAGTAGGGCTTCTCTACAATACCTTTATGAAGGTGCTTAGTGATATGAACTCTTTTCCTCTTAGCACTGCTTTCATGTAGTCCTATAAGTTTGGGTATGTAGTGCCTTTATTTTCATTGAATTTTAGGAAGTCTTTCACTTCTTTGTTTCTTCCCTGACCCAGTGGTCATTGAGTAGGGAGTTGTTCAGTTTCCTTGCATGTGTAGGCTTTTTGTTATGCCTGTTGTAGTTGACCTTCATCTTTAATCCATAGTGATCTGATAATGTATAATGGATTTACTCAATTTTCTTGTATCAGTTGCAGTTTGCTTTGTGACTGACCATATCATCACAATGAGAACATTCAATGCATGTTGAGAAAAAATTATATTCTTTTGTGTTTGAGTGAAAAGTTCTGTAGACATCTATTAGGTCTATTTGATTCATGACATCTGTTAATTCCATTATCTCCCTGTTTGGGTTTTGTCTTGATGATATGTCCATTGGTGAAAGTGTGGTATTGAATCTCCTACTCCTACTGCTAGTGGGCACGTGTGTGCGTGCACGCGCGCGTGAGCGTGTGTGTGTGTGTGTGTGTGTGTGTGTGTGTGTGTGTGTGTGTGTGTCTTGATGTGTTATTAAGCGTTAATAACCTTTCTTTTACAAATGTGGATGCCCTTGTATTTGGGACATAGATGTTCACAATTGAGATATCCTCTTAGAGGATTTTTACTTTGATGAGAATGAACTGTTTTTCCCTATCTCTTTTGACTAATTTTGGTTGAAAGTCTATTTTATTAGATATTAGGATGACTACTCAAACTTGTTTCTTAGGTCTGTTTTATTATAAATCCTTTTCCCAGCTCTTTTGTCGGAGGTAATGTCTATCTTTGTTGCTGAGGTGTGTTTCTTATATGCAACTGAATGTTGGGTCCTGTTTGTCCATTCTGTTAGCCTGTGTTTTTATTAGAGAGTTGACAGGTATTAATAACTAGTGATTGTTAGTTCCTTTTATTATGATATTTGCATTGATAGTGTGTTTGTGTGCTTGTCTTCCTCTGGTTTTGTTGTTGTGAGGTTATTTATATCCTGCCTTTTCTTGGGTGTAGTTGACTTCATTGGGTTGGAGTTTGCCTTTTAGTATATTTTGTAGGGATGGGTTTATGTATAGATAATGTTTAAATTTTTTTTTTGCGATGGAATATCTTGTTTTCTCCTTCTATGGTAGTTGAAAGCTTTGCTGGGTATAATAGTCTGGGCTGACATCTGTGGCCTCTTAGGCTCTACAGAACATTTGCCCAGAGCCTTTTCATTTCATAGTCTCTGTTGAGACAACAGGTGTGATTCTGATAATCCTGCCTTTATATGTTACTTGGCCCTTTTCTCTTGTTGCTCTTAATTTTTTTTGTTCTGTACATTTAGTATTTTATTATATAGCAGGATGAATTTCTTTTCTGGTCTAATCTATTTCGTGCTGTTTAATCCTCTGGTATGTTTAAAGGCATCTTTTTCTTTAGGTTGGGGAAATTTTCTTCTATGATTTTGTTAAAAAATATTTTCTGGCCCTTGGAGCCTGGTATCTTCTGTTTGTTCTACTATTATTCTTAAGTTTTGTCTTTTCATGGTGGCCTTGATTTCTTGGATATTTTATATCAGGAATGTTTTTCAATTTAATATTTTCTTTAACAGATGTGTCAGATTTTCAATTGTATCTTCTATCCCTGAAATGCTCTCCTTCACCTCTTGTATTCTGTTGGTGAATCCTGTTCTCTTCCCTAATTTTTCTATCTCTGGGAGTTTTTTTGGTTTGTGTTTTCTTTACTGAGCCTAGTTCCATTTTTAAGTCTTGAACCATTTTATTAATTTCCTTCATCTGTTTGATTGTGTTTTCCTATATTTCTTTAAGTGATTTATTAATTTCCTCTTTAAAGGCCTCTATTTGTTTGATTATATATTCCTATGTTTCTTTGAGGGATTTATTCTTTTCCTCTTTAAATGTCTCTACCATCTTCATAACCATAGTTTTAAGGTTGCTTTCCTGTGTTTCAGCTGTGTTAGAACATCCAGAGTTCGTTGCCAGGGCAATGCCCTGGTTTTTGTTGATTGTGTTCTTATGCTGGTGCTGGCCTTTACCCATTTGGTTGTCCCTGCAGGAGGAGCCCTAGGTTGTGTGCTGGGGTGTGAATCTTCTCCCATAGCCTACAGCTCTGCTCTGCTCTGATCTGCTGGTTGTATCCCATTTTGATCTATAGGCAGGGAGTTAGGGTCTGGGTTTCTAACCTGTGTGATCTAGTGATGTCCTGCATGTTTCTTCAAGACATATAGTAGATCTGCGAATCATAGGCTTGATCTGTATGTGTCTGGAATCTGAAGTTTTCTTCAGGATGACAAGGGAGCCAGAAGGTATGAAGTGGTACCATGTGTTTCAGGCAGCTGGGATCTTTTATTTTCTTGGAGGAACATGAGTGGACATGACATTTCTGAGCCAGCAGCAGCAGCAGCAGCACGGGGGCTTGCTTGCCCAGAAGACACTGCAGTTCTGGTTCTTAGATTTGGCAGAGCACTGCCATTTTGGAACAGGACCCTGTCTGATCCTACTGTCCAGCCCTTTTCCATAGAGGGGCCAGTATAACAGTGGACTGTAGTCTAGAACTATGTCTCTTGTATCCAGGAGTTGTTCTTAGTGAGGCAGAAGGAGTCTGGGGTATGGAGGCTGGAGTTGTGCATTTCTGGAACTTGTATTTGAGTAGGTAGAAGGTGGTAGGTGTCCTGAGCCTAAAACCCTGTGTGACTCTTGGGCCCATGAGTCACACTCAGGGAGTCTGGAACTTTGCATCCCTAGCTTCCTGGGTGCTTCCTTTTGTCTGAGAAACACAGACATTGGTGTTTTGGAGTCAATTCATTTGCTTTGCCTGTGATCTCTGATACTCTGTTACTCAGCTATGCTACAAACCACAATTTTTATGGCTTTCTTTGCAGCAGCTGCTCTCTTCTGATGCCTCCTGGACCTCTCATAGTGACTCAATTCCTCACTTCCTTTTCTGATACAAGTTTTTTTTTTTTTAAAGAGAGGCCAAACACTTATATATTAACATAATTTGGTATATAGGTTGTGTTTTCAAAGCCAAATCTACTTCTGGTGTCTTCAGCAGCCACTTTAAGGAAAAAGAGTCGTCCAATAACAAAATATTCATCTTGTGAGTAGTCAGGAAAAATTATTGAGGACATCAATACAAAGCTGAAAAAAAAAAAAAAAAAGAAATCAATGCAGAGCACGAAAATGAAATGCAATAAAGAAACTGGATGAAAAGGAGAATGCAATGTATGAAAACCTATAAGATGCAATGAACATGGTTCTAGGAGGAAGTTTTATAGCTCAGAAATGACACACGAAAAAGCACCCAGGCCAGGGAACCTTCATAACATGACGCAGAAGTTATAGTTTCAAGGAAGGATCAGTCACTGACCTAAGATAAAGGGAACAGGTGCCAGGGTGGGGGCATTCTACAACTAATGACAGAAGTTGCAGACCTAGGGAGGAGACAAGAACTGACCCAGAGTAAGACACCTAGGCATGGTGAGTTCAAAATCTGTAGAGGAAACTGTGGACCTAGATGTTGAAGAGTAAGGTCTTCAGAGATATGGGAAGCTCCAGAATTCACACTAGACTGCAGATCCATGGAGAAGACTCAAGCTGACCCAAGGTAGTTCATACAGGGCTGGGGCGTCATAGCACATTTGTGGACCCAGGGAGCTGATAGAAGTTGAACCAGGGATAGGCACACAGGTGCATGGAGTTTTGGAACTCACAGCAGAAGCTGTGGACCCACAGGATAGACCAGAGTTAAAGCAGGACAAGGTACCCAGATACAGAGAGGTCTACAACTCATGCCAGAGACTTTGGACCAGTAAGGAGGGCAGAACTGACACAGGACAGTAGGAAACTAAGGGTAGAGTCTGGGGCATTGAATTCTAGGGCCCTATGGAGGAAAATGAGAGTTCAGTCTTACTACAATTTAGTCCTTTCCTGGACATTGGAAATGTCTGACTGAAAAAAGAAAAGTGATTTGAAGAAACAACAACATCAATAACAACAGCAACAAATATCCTAGAGCAATTGCCAAATGCTGAACAGCATATTCTGACTTGTAAAATATTTACTAATATCTAGTTAATTGCATATTTATAATCAATAATATAACCATCAGTATGACTATTTATTTATATATATTATTACTAACTCTGAACTGTAAGCCAGCCTCAATTGAATGTTTTACTTTATAAGAGTTGCCATGGTCATAGTGTCTTTTTATAGCAATAGACACTAAATAAGACATGGGTTGGTACCAGAAGTGGGTATTGCTGTCATAGTTTGGTCCACGTTTTTGTTTGGGGGAATGTGAACTTTGGGACTTTGGGTTGGAAAAGTGGTGGACTGCTTTAAGCATGGCTTAATGGGCCATACTATTAGGACATGAAATACAGGGGTGCTGAGGGTGAGTTTTGAACTGTTGTAGCCTGGATCAAGAGATATCAGAGACAGTTCTTGTGATATGTCAACCAAGAATATGGCTGCTTTTTTTCCCTTGCCTGAAAAATCTGCCTGAGGCTAAAATGAAGGGCTTTGGATTGTGTTGGCAGAGGAAATCTCAAAGCAGCTTAGTATTGACTCTGCTGTATGCTTGTTATGCAGAGAAATAATGAACAAGTAAAAATACAAATGTGGAATTTGAAAAGGAAAAAGGCACCAGGAAGTAGAATGGAGCTAAGTTCTGTGTTTGAGGAGATAAATAGATTAAAGAAACACCTGATTTTAAGTGGAATAAAGAGAATTATGACCTCAGGGTAAGACTGCACACAGCTAAGTTCCCAATTTGTGAAAAGGAATTAAAGAAAAGCTTAGAGCCAGGTGGGGTGGTGTATACCTTTAGTGCCAGCACTCCAGAGTCAGAAGCAGGTGGATCTCTGAGTCCGAGGCGAGCCTGGGCTACAGATCGAGTTTCAGGACAGCCAAGGTTAAGCAGTGAGAGAAACCACTGAAAACTGAAAGATGGTGAAGATAGAATTGAATGAGGGGACCAATGTTCCAGTTCCAGCAGATAGTAGAATTTGACAGCTTCAGGCATGTGGTTCTAGTTTTAGAGACAAGGATAGAAGTAGGGGTTACAGAATCTCCCTCTGTACCTAAGCAAAGCTACTGAGGCCAGGCATGTGTCAAGGGTGTCCCTGCATGGAGGCCTAGAGAGGCCATTGTCTGACGCTGTGAGGGTGAAGCTTGGATTTCCTTGGAGATCCCAGAATGCTGAAGATGCCAGAGCCATGGGATACCTGCCAGGGAGAGCTGGAGTGGAAACCAGTCCAAGAGGAAGTAGTGTGTTTCAGTCAACAACAAGTTGAAAAGAGTTGGTGATCTGAAGAGTGCTTTGACATCAGACATAAACATGTAGGATTTGGGGCTTGCCCAGTTGGGTTTTGATCTTGCTTTCACTGAGTATTTCCTCACTACTCTCCTTTTCCTCCTTTTTGGAATTATCATGTATATCCTGTGCCATTATATGTTGGAAGAATGTGATCTACTTTTTAATTTTGATTTTACAGGGGTTACAGTTCAGAAATTGCATGAGTCTCAGAAGAGACTTTGAACTTTGGACTTTTGAACATTGTTGCAACTATGATAGACCCTGGGGACTTCTGAAGTTGGACTGAATCAATTTCTGAATTATGATATAGCTACAGTCCTATGGGATCCAAGGAGTGTAATGTGGTACTTTGAATAAAAAGTGCCCCTGTAGGCCCATAGAGAGTGGCACCATTAAGAGGTGTGGCCTTTGTGGAATTGGTTGCTGGGGGCAGGCTTTGAGGTCTTAGATGCTGTCTCTTCCTGCTGCCTGCAGATCAAGCTGTAGAACTCTCAGCTCCTCCTCCAGCACCATGTCTGTCTGCATGCCACCATGCTTCCTGCCATGATGATAATGAACTAACCCTCTGAACTGTAAGCCAGACTCAACTAAATGTTTCCTTTATACAAGTTGCCATGGTTATTGTATCTCTTCACAGTAGTAGAAACCCTAACTAAGACACCAGCACTATAATGAAATGCCTGAAATGGGTCATTTTATTTTGGCATGCTTATCTGGAGCATCAGGTCAAATACTGGGCAGCCCCATGGTTTGGGTCTTCTTGGTAAGATGGCACACCGTGACAGAAACCATAGAGTCCTTCAAAGTAGTGAGTGAAGCTGGTCCTTTTTACAAGGGCTTGTCTCTTAAAGTCCACCAAACTTCCTCCCTAGGGACCAAATTTTTACATATAAATTTAGTGAGAACTCAACTGACCCATATCATTTTAAAAATATGATTTAAAATACTTGAATAAGAAGAGACTTAATACCCTATGAGAATATATAGGGGGAAGTAATCCCCCTCAGGAACAGTCATAGGGGAGGGGAATAATGGGAAAATGGGGGGGGGGGGAGGAATGGGAGGATACAAGGGATGGGATAAACATTGAGATGTAACAAGAATAAATTAATAAAAAATAAATAAATAAATAAAATTAAAAAAAAATTCACGTGCCTGTAAAATGAAAAGCATCAAGGAAAATTTCCAGTTTATTGAAATAATAGAAAGGGTTTTTTTTGAGTCCCAAAACAGTGTGTAGCACGAAGGAAGTCTGGATCATCAAGGGTGGGGATTACCAAGTCATTTGTGTAGCACTTCTATCTCCTGACATAACCTTAAGACAACTGATACTAATGTGACTTTTAGTGTCTTTAGGAAAGATCAAACTCACATTACTGAGAACCACTGAGTTCCAATGTCTAATTGAAGTTCCTTCTTCTGACACTAAATTCCATTCCTCCTTTAAAATTTCCAAATAAATAAAAATAGAATTAAAGTACCTAATAAGTCTGTAGGAGTTGTGTGTTACTGTAAGAAACTGAACTGATATACAAAGTAGCCTGAGGCTGATCAGTGAAACAATCCAGCGGTTAACATCTTGATAAAGTGGATCTGAGTCCACAGTGAGTGTCTAAGAGCTGGTAAAGTAGGAGAAGAAGAAGCAAAAAGGACAAAAAGAAACTGCCATTGCTAACTTGTAATACGCACACTGTGTACTCAGCAGCCTGCTATGTGTGGGGAGAATTCAGTCTCTCAGCCTCCTGTCTGTGAACAAATGTGTACTTGACATGGACAAAAACCAAAAAACAAAAAAAAAAAAAAAAAAACCCAATCATATTTTAGAATGTGGTGCTGAGCCACACAGTGCCAAAGAAAATTGGGACTAAGTTAGACTTTAAAGAGAATAAGGCATTAACCTGCCAAAATAAAACAAGATTTTTTTTTCTAGGCTTCTCAGCCATTTCTCATGTTTACCATCTACCTCATCATTTCCTCTTTTTGTGGTCTGGAGCGAGAAGTGGCACGCTGGCCAATAAACCCCCTGCCCTTGTGCAAGAAAGGAAATTTGGACTTCATTGCACAGTTGCAGAGTATGTTAACATATGGTGATATCCTGGTCTGTTGGGGTTGAGCTTTTAAAAAGGGGTGAAAAATCCACTTTGAGACTCACTTTCCAGAGGTTCTTACTAAATTGAGGGGAGAAGAGAAGGAAAGAAAGAAGAGAGAGAGAGAGAGAGAGAGAGAGAGAGAGAGAGAGAGAGAGAGAGAGAGAGAGAGAGAACAGAATGATTTCAACTGAATCACCTGCATCTCACCACACAGGTACAACCTGCAAGGCTTCTTCCTCTGCTTGCATGGCTTTATTATTAGAACAGGGAAGATGTTTGTTAAGGGCTAGGACATGGGAAAGTATACAATGAGATGGAAAGAAAAAGGAAGAGAAGAAGTGTCCTTAGGATTCGCCAAAAGCTTGCCGAGGAGTCCAGGGAAGGCTGCCTGTCCATTGTTTCCACCTTCTGTGATACTCTCAGTGTCTGTGAGCTGAGCAGGTCCTTCATTTCTGTGGACTTTACTCTAATCATCTGTGAAATGTATGCTGGGGAGAGGGTGGTACGTCATGCATGACTGTCAATATTTTATTTAATTTACAAAAAGCTTGAAAACGAGATGGTGACAAGAGAATAGGAGAAAGACTGGAGAAGCAAAGGGGGAAGTGAGGTAAAAGGAAAAGAAAAGAATGGAAGGAAGCAAATAAAGAGGGAAGGCCTTAAAGTGTAGACACATTTTAAATGGGGGAAGTATTTTTGGTTGTGAGCCTAGCCTTTAACAGCTGAGCCATCTCTCCAGCCTCTTAGGTCTCCAAACTTACATACAAGTAACATTATATGGACTGATTGTATTTATGTGTTTAGGAACACACACATACGCGAACACACACACACACACACACACACACACACACACACACACACACACACACACACAGACACCCCCCAACAATTAAAGAGGCCAAGAATTTGAAAACAATCAAGGGAAACTACATGGGAGGGTTTGGAAGGAAAAATGATCTAATTAATCCAAAAACATTTTTTTAAAGTAACTTAAGGCAGGATGGCCTTGCCGGCACACAAAGGAAGGGGGTGCAGGCTATCCTGATGAGACCAGACAATGAGGAAGGAGGGCTCCTCCCATCAGAGGTCTAGGAGGAGGGTATTAGGGTGGAAGATGGAGAGAGGGTGAGAACGGGAAGACAAGAACAAGGAGATAACAACTGGGATGTAATGTGAATAAATTATAATAAATAAAAAAATATAAAATAAAAATAAATGGGGGAACTAGAAATAGAAAGCTCATATTCATGAATCTATGACTTGACATTAACAACGAACTACAGCAGTGGTTCTTATGGGTGGTTTCCAGGTTCTAATGCTCCTGCCAGCAGCTTGATTCCCCAGAACTCTCCTGAATTTTTAGCTCCAGAGGTGAGACCCATAGTCCCTAGACAGCACAGATGCATGGGCAAGCCTGGGATTATTAGGCAGCGAGAGTAGGAGGAGGTAAGGCTAGAAATGACTCAAATCTCTTTGGTATACTGCTTTGGGAAGATCCACCGTGTATTGTATCTTTCTTCTTACAGAGAGAAGATGCTTCAAGAATTTCCAAGTGCTCGCATGGACCATGGCTGGGGCCGCAATCCTGCTTCTCAGTGCCTGTTTCATCACCAGATGTGTTGGTGGGTTCTGAAGGTCAAATTCTTGCTTGGTATATCACTTTTCTTTTATGAAGAGACTTTCTTTCTTGTTCTTAACAACGTTTTGTGAATGCTATATTTTACTATTCTTGACTGATTTCGTTGCCTAACAATTGCTTACATGTATATAATGTATTCTGATTACTCATTTGTTCATGTCTTTCTTACACCCCGCCCCCTTCATTATCAATTCCCGCCCAGTACCTTCCCAGTTTCATGACTTTTGCTTTGGTTTTGTGACCCATTTAGTTTAACAGGGACCATCTGTGTGATCACTAGAGGAGTGTATCCATGGGGGTAGGGGTGATAGGTCAGCAATGAGTACACAATTGAAGGGAGCAATTTCCACACTCCCTGAATCTGCCAATAGGAAATAGTCCAACAGAGGATATGGCCTTCTGAGGCCTCCCTCCAACGGTGCCTGAGAGTAAATGGGCCCATTGTTCGACAAACCCAGTGCAGCTGCTGTTGGTTTGTGATTGTAATAGCTGTGTCTTGCCAGAAGATGATGTTTCACAGATATTCTCTTTATCTTCTGGCTCTTACATACTTTCCCTCTTCTGCAGTGCACCCTGGGCTATTAAGTGAGTGATAAACATCTTGCTTAGAGCTGAGCACCCATCCATCATTTATTCTCAGCACCTTGTGACCATGCGCTTCTGCATCTCCCACCAGTGTCTGGAAGGAGAGGCTCTGCTGATGGAGACTGAGTTGTGTTTATCTATCTATGGACATAAACACAAATACATAACTGGCAACTTGATACTGTATTAATTCTGCGGTTCTCAACCTTCCTAAAGCTGTGGCACTTCAATACACTTCCTCAGGTTGTGGTGACCCCCCCCCCCCAATCATAAAATTCTTTCATTGCTACTTCTTAACTGCAATTTTGCTACTGTTATTAATTGTAATGTAGATATCTGATAGTCAGGATATTTGATATGTATCCACCAAAGGGGTCGACACCCACAGGCTGAGAACCACTGACTTAGCTGAATAGCAGTATTCATATTCGAGTTTATGATGTTCCCTGCAATGGGTCTTTGGCTAGATTTACTGTGCCATTTTATTTCATTTTCCCACACTCATCTTCATCTTTAGGCTATTTCCTAAGCCAGAAACTCAACTAGTCTACAACCACAACTGAATTTCAGTCATATTTTTTTGCGATGCATATTTTCCATGCCCCTAGTGCGCTTAAATCCTTGTTTTAGATCCCCATCGTTAACTTATCCCTCTCTGTGTTACCCTGTAGATTAGATACCAGGTCAGCACCAAGGGCACAACGATCTGTTTTGTGGATGGAATGTTTAGGTGGTTACACTTGGCTTCAGAAAGTGGATCCCAGTGTGGAAGGAGAGTAGGCAGTGAGGAAACTTCCTGATCACCATTGGCTGTTTTGTTATGAGCATAAAACTGGGAGCAAGGGTTTCATTACCTAAAAAGGCCTGTGGCATTAACTGCATCCCTTTCCTCTTACAGTAACGTACCGCAGCTTTCAAATTTATGGGCAGAAAAGGTTACAGCCACATGAAACTATTAAGGAGCTTTCCTGCTACAATGAAGCCTCAGGTACAATCATCTGCAAAGCTGGACATTAAAGGTCGATGCGATGGGGTTTGTTTTTTGTTTTGTTTTTATTGTTTAGCTTCTGGATTGTCTTGAGAATAAGAAAACTGTAGTGGAATCATTTTCTATTTTTCCAAAAGAAATGAGAAATCCTGTCTGTGTACATAGTGGTAAAGCGTTGATATGAACAGAGGAGCAAAACTCAGGAAGCACAGGTAGCCTTGGGCCAGAGGTCTCAGAGACATTACAATAAGCTCTGAGGGCCAGTTTCAACTCTGTGTCTAAATAGGAAGTCTAAAAAGGACATGATTAATTCCCAGGAATGGAAGTTTTTTCCTCATTTACCTGCTTCCAAAACAAAGTGGAGAAAAACATGTACAGAGAAGTTAAAAATGCCCAAGGAAAAATTGCTGATATCTTCTATATCAGCATAGTTCAAGACTTAGCAAAGTGCTGCTGGATGCTGGCAAAGGAAGTTACTTCTCAGAGCCACAGTATTCTTGTCAATAAATTAAGAGAGATTTCATTGAATAAGCTTCAATGACTGAACTTCTATAGTCCTAAAACATTCATCCTGGTTCAGAGAGTTGGTGAGAGTGCCTCCAAGGGAGGTGTAGCCTGGGAGTCACCTAGAGAGAACTCAAGACTGACCTTTTTAGCCTATGCACAGAAACTTGAGGTCTGTGGTGCCTCCGTGACCCAGGTAAACCGCACTTATCACTGCATTTACTGATCCTGACATATAGAAAATTAAGATTATGCTCCAAAGGCAAAGTTGCTGCATGTATTTATTGATATTAACTAAGAGTCTTAGAGAGCAAGATTCGGGTACAGGAAGATTCTAAGTTCTGGCTGCCTGTGCTGGACTCCACAGGGTCACTGGCAAAGTTTCTAGGTAATCTCTGAAGCCTCTCTCCTTCTAGGTTCAGTCAAGCCTTGCTGTCCTTTGAACTGGAAACATTTTCAATCTAGTTGTTACTTTTTCTTTACTGAGGCGGCCCTGTCCTGGCCATCGAGCTTAAGGAACTGCTCAGACATGGGAGCTCACCTGGTGGTTATCAACACATGGGAAGAGCAGGTAATTGGCCAACAGGCTCCTTAGTGCTGACGCCATGGTCTTTGCAGATATGTTCCCCCAAACCTGTATGCTAGGTCTGAGCCACAACTGTTGCCAGAGACGGCATGACTTAGTTTCAGTCTCAGTGTTTCTAAAACCATTTAAAAACTAATTTACATGAGGATTTCTGATATTAACAGGCATGGAGGTGGTAAGAAGCTAACTCTAGAATAATATTTTTTTGATATACTTTGTGTGGATGAGGGCAAACAACTATTACCCATTGTCTTCAGACTCTGATTAATTTCTCATGATAGATACATTTTATGTGACTACCATGAACAACAAACAAACTTTGAATGAATTTACTAAAAATCTCTTGGAAGTTAGAGGGTTTTCATCTGTTAAATTTTGTCACTTGTACTTTCTCACAATAAGAAGTTAATAGATAGCCTTCAATAATCTTGCAGGTTTAAGCATGTTTATCTATAAAGTCTAGTCTTAATTTCTGCTAAAAATTCAATTCTTCCTAAAACTAACTACTTTCAACATCTCTTCAGAACCAAAATAATTGATCTTATCTATTATTATTATTATTATTAATTTATGTATCTCCCTTAGGAATTCCTTTTTCACACAAAACCTAAAAGGAAAGAGTTTTATATTGGACTGACAGACCAGGTGGTGGAGGGTCAGTGGAGATGGGTTGATGACACACCTTTCACAGAGTCCCTGAGGTAAGTACTGCCTTGCAGGAAAATTGTCACATTAGATGGTCCTAAGTGAGACCTTGCTTAGGGGAATTCTCAGATTGGTGTTTGTTACAGTGATGCAAGTTCAGGCCCATCAGTGGTGATACTGGATGCAGGAGGAAGGAAATGGGAGATACAGGCTCTTACTTTGCCATTCCCTATGATTCCCAAAAGAATGGAAGAAAAATGATAGATGAAAAGGAAATTAGATCTGAAGAATCATTGACTTACAATGCAAATTATAAAAAGAGTAAAAGTCAATCTTATGTCCTAAAATAGAAATAAGTGAAAAACAGTAATTTGTAAAAGACAGGATAGTCTTATGATCCTATCCCCTTTCCCCTTAATAATGGCCCTGTGTTATTACAACACCACACTTCACAGTTTGCAATCGGTCTTCATTTATTTTTCTTTATTGAAATTGTGCATTTCTGAGACACAGCAGCGTTATTAATCTTTATCCAGCATATGAGGAAACTAAATGTCAAAGGGACTGAGTGACTTGCTCAGCTAATCAGTGGTTGTGAATTCTACGCTCAGCAGCCCCGAATCCCAAGAAGATGTGCGTCACTATACAGGAAGGATGCCCTAGGAGGACAGGACTCTAGCAGAACAAAAACAGCGAGAGTGTCGTGAGGTAGAAGGGCAGAGGCAGCGCATCTGCCCGGTCAGCAGTTTTTACTGTGGCGTCCCTTCCTGGGTTCAAATTCATGGAACTGCATAACAGCATAGAAATCCAGGAAGATCCACCAGTTGATGACGTAGGCAAGTGGGGTTTCTTCATTGATAAAATGGAGACTATAATTCCCACCTCATAAAGTGACAGTTAAATAACAAATATGTAAGCTGTTTCACGTATTGCCTTTTTTTTTTTTTTTTTTTTTTTTTTTTTATGAAACCGAAAATCTCCTGTGTTTCTTCCCCTTTACAGCTTCTGGGATGCTGGGGAGCCCAACAACATAGTTTTGGTGGAGGACTGTGCCACCATAAGGGAGTCTTCAAATCCCAGGAAGAACTGGAATGATCTGCCCTGTTTCTATAATATGCCTTGGATTTGTGAAATGCCAGAAATAAGGCCTTTGGACTAAGTACAAGGGGGCACAGGAGACATGGTTTAAATGCAACATTCAACATGGGAAAACGTCCGCAATCTATCATAAGGACCATATATGTATGTGTCACTCTGATATGAGTTGTTCCCATTGTTAAAAATCCGTGGTACCCAATGACGTTCTTGCCATAGCCTGCAAGTTCTCTTTTCAGAACTTAGAATGCAATTCACTAATGAATGCAGCAAGAGCAAAGGGACTCTCCTTTTGACATCTGTCTTGCTTCTGATAATTGGTGTGAAAGGTTGGGTACAGAGCAAGTGCACTGTCCAGCAAAGAAGAGGTCTATAGAAAGAAACTCTGAGTGGTCACCAGACCATCCTCTTCTTTCTACATCCTATCTTATCTCCTTATGCCTACAATGCATAGGTAACTCCTGTGTTCTCCGACAGCGAGGAAGACTCATCTTTGAGTCTTGAAACTTACTGCTGCTCAAGAGAATGACATGTCCCTCAGTGCATCTCTATAGAGAAAGACCACACTTCAGCTCTGAACAGACTGTAGCCTATCCCACTCATCCCTGGACCCCCATTTTATTGGCACTCTCTTCTATCAACCGGGTATCACCTGCATTTGTATCTACTGCTTAAGTGAACCAGAATTCAAAGTAAAATAATCCTTTAAAAATTCAGTTTCTCTTTTTTCTGTCTCGAGATTTTGCATTTATTGCATGATGTTCTGCATGTTTCTTTGAGACAGTCATAAAGAGACCTTCAGCAGCATTCACACACTGGAATAAATATGTATCCTTGGGTAGAGAAATTAAATTAAATGAATCAAGTCGATATATAAACGTACTTTACAAGCAAGCATTTCTATTAGGCATCTTAACAATCTGATTTTGAAACTGACACCCTTCTTTTAAACACAAAGTCATTTAAACTAAAAGAAACTCCACAACTTTCTAGTTCATTTGAAACTTATTTTTTGTTTGAAAAATTTATGCATGTGTATAATTGACTTTTAAAAAAATCTATCCTTAACCCCTCCACTACAACCTACTCCTGCACACCTCACTACTCTTTCCCAATTTCATGTGCTATTTTTTGTTTTTGTTTTTTTTTTTTTTTTTGTTTTAAGGCCACTGGGTCCTCTCAGTGTGGTTTGTATGCACTTGGATATAAGACCTTCTACTGGAGCATAGGCAGCCTCTTGGGAACCACACCCCACCTGCTCCAGCAGCCAATAGTTACCAATTGCCAATTCTCACCTGGGGATGGGGTTTTCATAAGCTCCAGGCCATCCACTCCGGGATTCAGTATGTTTTATATTGCCTTTACTATGTTGAATATGCCTGCCTTCCCACTGTGGTCCTAGAATCTCCAAGAGTTTTATGACAAAGAGATTCTGGATTCTGTCCAAGGGCAATGACCCTGAGATTTCTGTCCTCCAATCTATTTATGTGGCTGATTACATTTGTTATCTTGCCAGTGTTGTAAAACCCCTGCATCTCTGAGCTGAGCTGATGTGATCATGGCAGGTGATCTTTTTGGTGCTGCCCTTTTCTGCTTTTTTATGTGGTGGTGAAACACTGGCCACAACTAGCTTGGGCAGGGAAAGGTTTGTTTTGTCTTAACATAAATGACCTATTTGGAATCATCCAATGGAAACTTTTAAAATAAAGTGCTTTGTAGAAAACATTACAACTTTAGCCACAAAAGTAGAGTAATAAATCATTCATATAAGTCACCATTAGAATTTAAATACATCACTTATGGCTCAAATATTTTTAAAGAATAGCCACTTCACTATACTACTTTTAGTAAGAAATTATACATGTTCATTATGCAATTTTTTTCTACATAGTGTAATGACATACAGATGAAAAAGTTCCCCAGTTAGAGTCAGACTTAGCATGAATACTAAACATCAAACCAGAAAACCACGGGTGGATTTTGATTGGTGCAGGAAGTACTTTACCATATGGCACTCTGGAAAATCATGTTAGCAAAAGCAGGATGGTCATGCCTATTTCCTACCTGCCTTTCCTCTCTAAATGGAGCTTAATGCTGAGCATCACCCCCCTTCTCCCCTTAAGACCCTTGGGTTACTAGAATTCTCCCACTATAAGAGACTCTGCACAGGCCTTGTAAGTCCCCCTCCCCCGACTCTATTAGTAATAAATTGTGCTTTATTTCACCATCCCCAGGATTATCCAGCTCTTTTTCAGACTTAACATAAAATATATTTTCATTTTTTATTTCTACATAAACTTGTATGAAACTAAATATATTTGTATGTATCTTTCTCTTGTAATCTATGCTGTTAGATACATGAATTCAGGTTGCCCCCAGATAATATATCCTCACATATGAGTATTTGGAAATTAAGTATAACAATGACAAAAAAAAAAAAAAAAACCCACCGTAAATCAAGGCATTTCTCAAACACACCAGTAGGAGAATCGTGTGGACCTGTTGCGGCAAAGCAGGGAAAATCTTGGTACAGGTTTCAAATGTTACCTGTTGGTACTGTAGCTTTGGAGGACTGCAATCTGTCCTCAAGAATTCATGTATGGAATTTGCATCTAGTGATGAAAAATATTAGTTTACCTCACCTACAACTTTAAACTTTAGATGGAAATGATTGGAAAACAAAGACCAAAAAAAAAAAAAAAAAAAAAAGATTTGCATAAGACCTGGTGTGTAAATGCACACCATTCATACCAGCCTGTATCTTGAAATTCTGCTTAGTTTTTCCTGTATCAGTTTGCAAGTTTCAGGTCTTAAGTTGAGGTCTCTGATCCATTTGGAACTGATTTTTGCAGACTGAGAAATATAGATCTAGTTTCATTATTCTACACACAAATATCCAGTTTTCTTAGCTTGTTAAACAGGCTGCATTTTCTATAATAAGCATTGTTTTTGTATTTGCCAAAAATCAAGTGGCTGTAGCCCTCTGGGTTCCTGTTTGGATCTCCTATTATGGTCCTGTAGGCTCAATTTTCTTAGCAAATATATTTTATTATGAACTTATTAACGGAGAGTACCTCACTTATAACTCGACTAACCTAATCAATAGGAAAAGAAGATTAAAGAGTACATCAATGAAACCATAAGGATATCAGTTCCAAGAAATGATTCTTTCAGCCTAATCAGCAGGATTTCTTCTACTGGAACCTGGAGCAACCAGAACCCAGAACCTCAGCCGGAGCCTGGAGCCCGGAGCCCCAAAGCCTTCCCTCAAGTGGTTCTCTCTAGGAGCATCTAGAAGTAGAGTGATAAACAGCCAAAACTATCCCAAGTCTCCAAAGGTCGCGCCTTTTGTTTTTGGCTCACATTTGGCTCTCAGAATTTGTTCAAGGATGTTTTTCAGCTGGTCAACAACCAATCTTCCCCACATGGTGGTTCGACTTCTAAGGGGATAAACATCACCTGCTTTTTCACAAGTCTTTTTCTCATCCTCCACTTACGATCTAAAAAAAAAAAAACAAAAACATGTTTATCTCTCTTTCATGGTCCCTTGATTTCCATATCTATCTTTGTGCTAGTGCCATGCTGTTAGCTCTATAATATATCTTGAAATCAGAATAGAAGATTTCAAAGTAAACTATCTTTTATCTCAAAGGGATTAAGAAAGAATTTGTTATGGGCCATATATGAGTTACTTTAGCTTAAGAACATGAATCCAATAATATGTTTCTACATGGAAGTGAATATATGAACTTTTATAGTAACATAACAACAAAAATAACAAGATATAAATTAAGGCATTTTTCAAATATATTGGTAGATCTGTTAGAGCAAAGCATGGAAAATCCAGGCATAGGTTTCAGATGTTATCTGATGATACTGTTAGCTTTGGACATGCTAGAAGCCAGTGGTCTGTTAATAAGTTTTTACCTGATTGTTGAAACGATGTGCAATCAGAGTCAATAATGAACCATGCATGGCTCTTATGACTGAAGATACCCCATGAATATTTGGCTCTAGATCTGTAACATTTCCACATCCCACAATAAAGAAGTTCAAATTATTCGGCCAGCCTTGTAGAATCATTTAACATAGATATGTCTTATTCATGTGTCCTTCATTTTACAATATACTTAAATATAACTGTTTGTAGTATATATGACATATGTAGTTTTACATAGTACAACATTTAGAAATATATAAGAAACTAATAGGGATGGAAAGATAGATCCAAAATTAAGAACGTATACAGCTCTTGCAGAGGACCCTAATTCAATTCTGAGCACCCGCATTGCTCATAGCTGCCTGTACAGCAGCTCCTGGGGATCTAACACCTCTGGCCTCCTTGGGCAACTACACTCATGTGCCCATTCTCACACACAGATACATGCATATATTCATATTTAAAAATAAAAATAAGCCTACACTTTTAGGCCTAGTTCTGGAGGCAAAGGTAACCTACAAGCTTAACCAGGTGAGCTCCCCAGAGACACCACAGCATCTTTGTACTCTGACATGTAGCTCCAGGAGGCACAGCTTGCACACAAACCCAGAACCAAGTCTGCCCACGCCATCTTCACATTCCCAAACCTGCCTCTGGTTATAAAGTCCCTACACCAGTCCTTGCCTGAGGCAGGCTAGAATCCAACATCAGACAAGCAACCAGGGAAAGAAATCCATGCTTAGGTGACACCACTAAAAGGAAAGCAATGTGAATGGCTAAGGCAAGATGCCCCTTCCCGAGCCCACTAGTCCTATACAAATGCTCCAAAATAAAATGTCACTGAACCTTAGGAAGCAGAATTTAAAGAACAATCATAAATCTCATCAAATAAAATAGAGCATTTATAGAAGAAATGAGCAAAGATCTCAATAATCTTAAAGGTGATGGGAATAAATGTCTGAGTTATGTACAAGGAGACACAATGTGCAGCTGAACCAAATGAAAAATTCAACTCCAGCTTTGAAAACTAAACTCAGAAAAGAGATAGAATCATTGAGTCCATTGAAAAGGGCTCAAGATTAAATGAAAATGAAATTGAAAAACCCAACAACTCAGTAAACTTGGGGTAAAATGTTATAAGTAAAATGGATAAAGATGAAGATAGAATATCAGGAAACAAAGGTAAGCTAGAGGAACTAGACCATTCAAGCCAAGAATAGGAGAAAATTTAAACACACAAAATAAATTAGGAATTGGGAGACAACATTAAAAGAACAAATCTTCAAGTTATAGGCACAGATGAAGGACACTAATTGCAGTTCAATAGCATAGATTGTACTTTCAACAAGATCATAAAAGAAAACTTTCCCAGATAGAGAAATGCATAACTCTACAGATACAAGAATTGCACAGAACACTGATTAGATAGGACCAGAAAAAAAAAAACCCACAAGACACATTATGGTTAAACACTAAGTATATAGAACAAACAAAGAGAGGGCAACAAAAGAAAAACTACAAAAACACATATAAAGAAAAAGCCAACAGAATAACAGCCAATTTCTCAATGGAAAACTTAAAAGCCAGAAAAGCCTGGAGCAATGTACTTCAAGTCTACAATGTTCTGCTATACTCTGGTGCCTAGTCCAGTTGTTACCAGAAAGGCTGCCTCCAGCAGCTGATGGGAGTAGATGCAAAAAACCACAAGCCAAACATTAGGAGAAAAGAGAACCCAGGTTGGAGGTCTCCATTGGGTTCTGCACCTTGGAGATTCTAAGAGAATACTGCTGCGGAATCAACTAAGGAGGGCTCACTGGGGCTCACAGAGACCGAAGCAGCAACCACAGAACATACATGATCTGTGTTAGCTCCTCTACCTGCATACTATGGTTGTTGGCTTGATGTTTTTGTGGAACTCCTGACAGAGTGGGGATGTCTCTGAGTTTTTTTTTGTCTTATCTTGAGACCATTTTCCTCATACTGGATTACCTCACCCAGCCTTGATGTGAGGGTTTGTGTCTGATTTTATTGTATCTTGTGTGCTGTGTTGGTTCATGTCCCTGGGAGGCCTGTTCTTTTCCCAGGGGAGATGGGACAGAGAATAGATCTGAGGGGAGAAGAAAGGTGGGGATACTGGGAGGAATAGTTGCTGTCAGAATGTATTGTATGAAAGAAGAATAAATAAATAAAAACAAAATTTAAGAGAATCATGGATGTCAACCTAGACTACTGTACCCAACAAAATTGTCTGCCATAGTTGAAGGGGAAAGAAAAAGCTTTCCATGGTATAAGCAGCTAAAAGAAGTTATGTCCACCAAATGAGCTCTACGGGAAATATTGGATCTAAGAGAGGAATTGATGCATCCAAGATACAATAGAAAGAAAACAATGCAAGTAAATGGACAGAACTAGAAAACATTATACTGAACAAGGTCACTAAGACCCAGAAAGGCAAATGAAACATGTTTCCTCTCTTACTTGTAGATCTTAGCCCTGAACCTGTAGCTGTGAGTGTATAACCTGGTGTCACCACAAGGACCAAGAAAGTAAAGGCACCATGTGGTACTGAGGAAGGAGTTTAGAGAGAAGGATAAAAGGATACAGTGCTACAGAGTGAGAAACAGGGAAAAAGGAGGTGTGTGTGTGTGTGTGTGTGTGTGTGTGTGTGTGTGTGTGCATGAATTAACTGGGAAAATGGAAGGGAAGCCAAGGAAGAAGGGAGGAGGAATAAATGCACTAAGAATGTTTTTTTTTAAAGCCATAGGGGAATACTTTATGTTTGCTTTAAAAATTTATATAATATATAATGCATATATATATATAATATATCACAATTATGGCACTGGATATAATAGTACTCTCCCAAGAGCCATCGACTAACAAAAGCCTCAGTGACAGCCATGGAAAACCTCCCTTATAGTTGTTTGTCAAGGTAGTTGAAGAGTCTCCCAAAATAATATATGAGTATTGCCATTGTCTTTGGTTTCCTCCCTAAAAATTGAAGGTTAAGACCCTATTGCTGGAGCCACCACACACTTCCAATTGGAACTGACCCAGAAGCCTTATTATGAGTGGTAGTTCTCATGTATCCAAAGATGCTATGCAGGCTGCCAAGAGAGAAAGGCAACCAGTAGTCCTGCCCACCTGTGATACCTACAAACCGCAATTACCAGCATGACAAAAAGGTGCAATAGTGGGAGCACTTACATCTCATGGCTCCACTCAGTAAGAGGGAAGACACACCTGATACTGTGAATCTAATGACCTACCTATGCCTGGTTAGGTTATGGAAGATAGAGGAGAACCGTCTACTGCCATTTTCCTAAACTGGTCTCTTTAACTGCATTCTAAATGTCCATCCCACACCCACCTATAAGTACAGGTCTTGCTCACCTACCTCATCAGCAAGGAAGCCTCTTTTTGCAGCAGACGGAGAACACTGAAGAAATCAACAGCTGGTGCAAATGCAGAGAGACACTGACTGCAAGGTGAACAGACGCCAGCTGAGATATCCATAACACGATCCCTACACTTAATGTTTAGGGAATATTGCAGAAGAGGGGGTGGAAAGGTTGTAAGAGCCAGAGGACCAGGACATCTCATGCAGGATAGTGTCTTCTCTATACGATGGAGATGCTGCATCCATGAAATATCAAAAGTATCTTCACATAAGCAAGGCCAACACAATGACAGTTCATGTTGTATGAGCTGCTTTTCAATTGCCATTACAACACACCATGACCAAGGAACTTTATAAAATAAAGCATTTAATTAAGGGCTCAGAGTTCCAGGAGATTAGAGTCTATAACCATCATGGCACAGAGGCTAGTATCATGCAGGGAAACATGGCACTGCAGCAATAGCTGACAGCTTACACCAGATTCACAAGCATGAGGCAGAGAGATAAGAAAGAATGGCATGGACTATTGAAAACTCATATGCTTTCTCAAGTAAGGCCACTAAATCCTTCACAAAAAATTCTACCGACTTCAGGCCAAATATTAAGATATATGAGCCTATAGGGGCCATTTTCATTAAAACTACTGCATATGCAAATATGGATGGGGAACTCTCACAGGGTCCTACCTCTAGATCAGAAGTTCTCAAGCTATGGGTCACAACCCCTTTGGGGGTTGAATGACCCTTTCAAGGGGGCCACATATCAGAGAGTCTTCATATCAGACATTGACATTAGCTTATAACAGCAGCAAAACTACAGTTATGAAGTAACAATGAAAATAATTTTATTGTTGGCCTTCACCAGAATATGATAAACTGTGTTAAAAGGTCATGACATTGGGAAGGTTGAGAACGATTGCCTTATATGAAGAGCTGCAGTCAATTAATGGCTATTAAGACAAGGAGACCCAGCCATCTTTAGGTACTAGCTCCCTCATAGTTTACCCAATCTCAAGCAGTCAGGCCTGAACAGTTGCAAGCAACACTAAATGGACTCAGCAGGCTATGTTTATATATGTCTTATTGTAACTTGTTGTGCTGTGTTCAATCGATATCCTTGGAAGGCCTGATCTTTTTGGAAGAGACACATAGGAGGAATGGATCTGGGAGAGAGGGGAGGTGGTGGGGAGGGCTTGGAGAAGTGGAGGGAGGGCAAACTTCACTGGTTGAGACATAATGTATAAGAAAAGAATAAAAAAATGATTTGTTAGTACCAGTTTGTCAGCTGTAAGTTTGAATTTTAATAGGTAATAATTTAAGTAAGACAAAAATGACAGAAAGGCTGTATTATTCAATCCTTTCACTAAATACATAACCAATACATATCAACAGAAAACTAAACATCATAAAATACTATCAAGGAAGGAAAGATTAAAAATAGAATCCCATAGAATGATGATCATTCTTACATAGAACACAAAGCACATTATGTATGTTGTATTAAATTTAAGCAAAAATAATGATGAACATCCTCATGGTAGACAGTGCCCTACACGCAGTGTGTTCTCTATTTCTATGATGTGTAGACACTCTCTCCATGTCTGATAGGCTCATCTTTGCCATCTCCATCATAAGGATCACTTTGAGGGCTTCCAAATGAATGTTGTTCCAGGTGACTCACAAATTCTTCTCCCCTCAAGGTCACAAGGAAAGTCATTCCAGGCCCATTTATCCTGGGCATAAACAAGGGCAACACAGTTTTCTTCCACAAAGCCGTTGGGTTCACCATCTTTCCAGAATCTAAAAGAAAAGCAGAACAGTGAGATAGAGATTATACCACAGAACAATCTAGAGAAACAGAGTGAACAATAGAGCATGTGGCAAAACAGAGCTGTAGCCTGATCTATGAGAGTCACCAGCCATATGTAGCTATTAAGTTGTCTGAAGTGTGTCTTCCTTAACACATAAAAATCAGTAGCCTTCCTATATACAATGACAAACATACAGAAACAAACCACTCACAATAGCTTTTGTTTCTTTATCCAAAGATCTTGGAATAAGTCTAACAAAGCATGTGAAAGACTCATACAATGAAAAAAATTTTAAAACATTGACAAAGGAAAGAAAGAAACGTCAGAAGATGAAGAAGTCTCCAAGGCTCAAGGGTTGGTAGAAGTCATATTGTGAAAATGGTCATCCCAATATAAGTGATCTACCAATTAGACTCAACCCCCATCAAAATTCAAAGGCAATTCTTTACAGAAATTGAAAAGGAAAACTTTAATTTCTCATGGAAACACAGGGTCCCAGGATAGACAAACAATTCTGAAAAGAAAAAAAAAATATGGAGGCATCACCACCACTCCAGATTTCAAACTATACTACAGAACTATACTTAAAAACAAAAACAAACCATTATGGTACTGGCATAAAAACATTCCTGGGTCAACGGAATAGAATCAAAGGCCCATACCTAAGTTCACATTCCTACATCTGCCTGATTGTTTATGGTGAAGCCAACAATGAAGATGTCGGAAAAGACAGCATCTTACACCAAATGATGCTAGCAGAACTAGTTAGCTACATGTAAGATAACAAAACTGAATCCCCACCTCTACCTTGCACAAAACTCAACTCCAAATGAATTAAGGACCTCAAATAAAACCTGATACACTGACTCTGACAGAGGAGACAGCAGGGAATACTCTTGAACTCTATGGCATAGAAAAGGACTTTCTGAACAGGACCCAGGTGGAATGGCATCAAGACCAATGACTAATAAGTGGAATTTTGTGGAAGTAGAAAAGTTCTGTACACCAAAGGACACCATCATTCAAGTGAAGAGGCAGCCTACAGGAGGGGAGAGGATATTTGTACATCTGACCAAGGGTTAGGACCTAGACCATACAAAGAACCGAAAGGAAAAAAGATAAACAAACGAGAACTGGAACTAAGCAAAGATCTCTCAGAAGATGAAATATAGATGGCAAAGAAACATCTTTAAAATAGTCGATATTTTTTTTTTTTTTGCCATCAGGGAAATACAGATTAAAATTGTTCTGAGATTTTTATTTTCCCCAAGGCAGAATACCAAAGATTCAAACAAACAAACGATGGCAAGTGGGGAACATACATGTGGAGAAAGGGGAGGGGGAATTCTCATTTATTGTTGGTGGGAGTGCAAACCAGTACAGCCACTATGAAAATCCATGTGAAGTTTCCTCAAACAGCTAGAAATATATCTACTAATATGATCCAGCTATACAGTTCTTGGGTATAAATTAGACTCTATATCCTCCTGCGGATCTAGATTCTTGCTAATCCATGTTCATTGCTGCTCTATTCACAATAGCTAGGAAATATAAGCAGCCTAGATCTATATCAGTTGAGAAGTGGATAGTGAGAATGTGGTATTTTTTTACACAGTAAAATATTATTCAGCTGTTAACAAAAATTAAATTATAAAAATTTACAAGGTAGAGCTGGAAGCAATTATTCTGAGTGAAAAAATAATCCATAAAGACAGACACAAATAGACAGATTTAAAATGAAGTTACCCTATAAGTTACCCCTTTTAGATACCTCAAACTAACAAATAAAAAGCCTAGTGCCAGGAACGGGTTACCGTCTTCGAGATTGTTGGCTAGTGAGGTCCAGCAGACCCCTAAGTATTCCAACTTATTACCAATGTTAGTGATGCTGTCCAGACCATGGCAGTACGACCCCATTGCTAAAGACAACAGCAAACCCGGGTCACAAAAATAAGCCTGGTACTACTCAGAAACCTCATCCCTACTGACTAACTGCTCTAGTGCTGGAAAGTGCTGTGAATACTACCAGGGGAAAAGCGATCATCAGCTTGCCCAGCTGTGAACCTGGAAAGCTAGACCAGTAACTGTCTGCAAGACATCATCACAACTGGGACTGGAGTGACATGAACATTGTAGGAGTAGTGAACTTCGTTATTGGATTTAAGTCCTGTAACACAAGATGAAACAGGCATCTGACACCATTGCCAGCTCAAAAACTTGTGGTTTTGGTCCTCGGTCCTAGGGGAGAGCCTACACTATTAGTCTGCTGAACGGACACAGTACCAAGCCAACTCCTAATGACTTATGATTGTATCCATTAGGTTAGTGCATCTCCCATCTTCATCCCAGAGGCTTCTGTTTGAGGTATATAAAAATTAGCACAGAGGCCCACGACCGGACAAGGTGCAAATAGCAGGAGACTGAAGAATGCTCAGCTCTAAATGGGACGTGTGCATCACATCCCCTCCTCCTGAGGTTCAGGGATCTTGGTGGAAAATGTGTTATAGCTGGAGGAGGTGAACAAAGAAACAGCGTCCTCCACACTCAGCATGGCAGCTCCACACACGAACTCATGGTGATTGTGGCACACGCACAAGCCTTGTGCAAGCTCAAAGCCTATCAGGTCTCAGCATGGAGAGTGGAGGTGGGCACAAAGTCCTGTCCCTAGCCTTGGGAATTGATAACTGCTGGGAGGGAGAGTCAGTTTTAAGAGTGTAGACTTTCTACCATACATCCAAGAATATACAGGCAGCACAGAATGGGTGAAAAAAAGAAGACAAAAAGTTGGGTGGGAAGGGAGGACAAAACACATTGTATGATACCCAAAGGATAGAACTAATTTTAAAAGAGAAAGAAATAAATATTGTTTGTCTACACTGACATGTCTTTTAAGTGTTAAGTACACATGGATGTACTGTGTTAAACACATTACTCATAATTGATAATACATTATTGCCATACATTTCACCAGTTTTCCTTTTTTTTACTTTGGTGGCTGCATGTGCATGTGTGTGTTTATTTGTTTTGTTGTTTTTCTGAGATGGTCTTGCTATGTATCTAAGGCCATCCTAGAACTCCCTACATAGGCCAGGGTTGCCTCAAACTATCAACCCTACTGAATCCAACTCACGAATACAAAGATTATGTGTGTGTGTGCCACCATGTCTAACACCTTTTAACTTTCCTCGCATGACTACTAGAAAAACTTAAATTATACATGTGGTTTTTTAGTATATTATATTTATACTATATAATAATGGTTTCAAGGAAGAAAATTAGCAGGTTAAAACTCTTTCAAAAATAATTTTAGCTCCTATAACATTGTTTATTAAATGACAATCTTAAGAAACCCCTTTTCAAAAAATAAAAGTAAATAAATAAATAAAATAAAAATAAAAAGAAACCCCTTTTCATATTACTCTCATCTGTTCTTTCATCAACATTGTGCAAACAAGAATACTGAAGACGTTGCTGAAGCCACAGGGTTGTCCTGCAGTGGAACACAGCATAGAGGGACCACTCAACTGCTGGTGCTGCCTCATGAGCACGTACATGGGTGTGCCCTGCTTTAAAACCAGTTCTCCCTGTCACCTCTTCTCTCCTTTACTATAAATGCCCTTAGCCCCAACCAATATACTCACACCATGCGTGGGTTAAATGGCGTCTTGTCCACCCACTGCCACTGACCTTCCACATCCTCATCTGTAAGTCCCAGGAAATAGGAAAATCGTCTATCCAAAAACTGAGTCGCAAAGTTCTGCATACAAAAAAATACGTTATTTTTATAAACGGACTTGAGTAATGTCTACGAGGGTGATAAAGAGAAAGAGGTGAATGAGATCACGGGTTAAGTGTAAACATCGTGGTATCAGACAAGTCTGTCTTCAAATATCCTTAGCGTGATGGGGAATTGTAACCTTACCCATCCCTGAGTTTTCTGACAATTCCACTGCTTCCTAGAATCATCATAAATATTAAGTGAGATTGTATTTTCAAAGATGCATATGTGGTCACAGATACTGAAGCAACAAATACAGGGCCTACCTAGGGCTACACCAGGTCCTCTGTATATATACTGTAACTATTAGCTTAGTATTTTTATTGGACTCCTGGCTATGAGATTGAGTGAGTCTCTGACTCTTTTATCTGCTCTTGGAATTTTTTTCCAACTTTGATATGGTAGGTTTTGCTTCGTCTTATTATATTTTATTTTGTCGTGTTGGGTTTCTATTCTTAAAAGCCTTTTATTTTCTAATAAGAGACAGAAAAGAAGTAGATCTGGGAAGGAGGGGAGGCAGGGAGGAAGGGGGAGGAGTAGAAGGAGGGGAAATTGCGTTCATGATACATTGTATAAGGAAATAATCTGTTTTCAATAAAAGAAAACAAGTTTGCATATTTACTTCAATTCTACTTCATTTCAAGAGTTGGGATACTTATAGATGGCAGATTCAAGAAGACAGAATCCCTAAGAAAGTTCTGTTGACCAATGAAAAGCCAGAAGTTTGGGTGGGCACACATATATGAAAATGCATCCCACAAAGAGAAATCCCAGATCTTTATAAACTGAATAACACACGTTAGAGCTATTTTCCATTTATAAGACTCCATTTCATTTAGAGTCCCAATAGGATGCCTTCCCCTCTGTCCCAGTTTCCTGGTAAGTGAAGGCTTTTGTGGGACATGCCCCTTGGGCTAGTATGCAGACATAAGTGAGTATATACCATTTGATTCTTTCTGCTTCTGGGTTAACTCACTCATTATGATCATTTCTAGCTCAATCCATTTATCCACAAATTTTGGGAATTCCTTGTTTTTAATAGCTGAGTAGTATTCCATAGTGTATATGTACCACAGTTTCTTTATCCACTCTTCTACTGAGGGACACTTAGGCTGTTTCCATGTTCTGGCTATTATGAATAAGGCTGCTATGAACATGGTTGAGCAAATTTTCTTGTTGTGTGCTGGAGCATCTTCTGGGTATATTCCAAGGAGTGGAATAGCTGGGTCTTGAGGAAGCCCTATTCCCATTTTTCTAAATAAAAGGATCCAGAGAGTCCTAGAAATCTACAAGTAGAACAATATGATAGGCAGATTTGGGCCCAGGGGTCCCGCTCAAACTAAGGCACCAACCAAGGACAATACAGGAGATAAACTTTAAACCCCTTCCCAGATCTAGCCAATGGTCAGAATATTCTCCACAGTTGAGTGGAGAGTGTGATACGACTTTCTCACGTACTCTGGTGCCTCACATTTGACCATGTCCCCTGGAGTGGGAGACCTGGTGGCACTCAGAGGAAGGACAGCA
Organism: Acomys russatus; assembly: GCF_903995435.1. NCBI lineage: Eukaryota > Metazoa > Chordata > Mammalia > Rodentia > Muridae > Acomys > Acomys russatus. Next base: position 50,293,193 of record NC_067149.1, on the reverse strand, counting down.
AGTAGCCAAGAAGAGACTTGATACCCTATGAGAATATATAGGGGGACGTAATCCCCCTCAGGAACAGTCATAGGGGAGGGGAATAATGTGAAAATGGGGGGGGGAGGAATGGGAGGATACAAGGGATGGGATAAACATTGAGATGTAACAAGAATAAATTAATAAAAAAAAATAAAAAACAAACAAACAAACAAACAAACAAACAAAAAAAGACTCCATTTCAGTTCTGATTAACCACTTATGTATTATATACTCATGAGTCCTGCTTTATGCCTGGCTTTTTTTCAGAAAATTGGAAATATAAAGGTAAAGAAAGTGTGGCCTGTGCCTTGCATCAAGCGGGAGTCATTGTAAGAGCTGCAGCTCACTGGAGTTAATACTGACACCCCACTGTGCTCAGAGAGCCTTAGCAAAGCCTAAATTATAGACTGGGGAGTGCAGAATAGGAAAGGATGGGTTTCTGGGAGAAATGGCACAGCAGTAACATCTTGAAAGATCAGAAGTTAGCTACATAGAAAGAACTCACCACTTTTCTAACATATACAGTACTTACATTTCTACCTATGCACAGGGTCTGCACCAGGTTCTCTGTGTATATGTTATGGCTGTGAGCTTGGTGTTCTTTTGAGATGCCTAACAGTGGAGGTTGTTGTTATCTCTGCCTCTTCTGCCTGCTCTTGAGACTCTTTTCCTCCTGTTGGGTTACCTTGTCCAGACTCAATATGAGGACTTTCACCTTGTGCTATAGTGTCTTGTTTTGTCCTATCTGGGTGTCATCTCTTGGAGGCTTGTTCTTTTCTGAAGAGAAAATGGAAGGGGTGGGTCTCGGGGAGAGGGAAAGTGGCAAGGAGCTAGGAAGAGTGGAGGGAGGGAAAATTGTGGTTGGGATGTATTACATAAGAATACAGTTACTAGAGAAGGGAATCTCAACCGAGAGATATTCAAGTCAGATTGGCATGTGAGCGTGTCTGTGGGGGAACTGTGTGTACTGTTAACTGACATAGGAGGGCCCAGTCCACTGTGGGCAGCACCATTCCCTGGGCAGGAGGTCCTGGCATGAAAAGGAAGTAAACTAAGTATGAGCTTTTGAGTGAAGCAGAAAGCAGTGTCCCTCCTTGATTTCTGTTTTAAGTTCCTGCATGAATTCCCTCAGTGATGGACTGTAAGTTGTAAGCTGAAACAAACCCCTTTCCTCTCTGAAGTTACTTTTAGTTGCGGTATTTGTCACAGCAACAGAACGAAACCAGAGCATCAATATGAGCCGAGCTAATTAACGAGTACCTGCTCTGCTTCAGTGTTGATGGTCGCCAGATGAGCTCTCATCCCTGAGCAGTTCCTCTCACTCTCATGCCAGGTCTGGTTGTCATTAAAAGGAAAGTAACAGTTAGACTGGAAGGCTTTCCAGCTAACAGGACAACAGGTCCAGGTACCTCCTCAGGAGAGAATTGAAACAGACATTAGTTACCAAGGTGTGTTTTGCTTGTGAAAATTGTATAATTATCTTACTGCAAGCTATCCTCTAATACCTTAGAGGATATTATCATTATTCAGTGTCCCTACATGTATTTTCTTTCATATTAAAACATTTCTAGTAGTCTGGCTAATGTAAAGCACTTTCCTAGAATGTGAAAAGTCCTGAGTTTGATATTTAGCAAAGAAATAAAGAAAAGAATTGAGATGGGGAGGGTTTAGATTAAAATTAAGCAAAATGCTCTTATAGCAAAGCCTTTTGCAGGATATTTTATTTGTAAGAAAAGCAAAGACTATGTAAAACTCAAGCATTTCTTAATTCTCTCTAGCTTGATAAATTCCGGAATCTGAATAAAGAAATAGGTGCCTTACAAAGTTACATAAACTGAGAAGACATTGCATATCAACAACAACAACAACAAAAAAAATCAAGTTGTTATATTCACACATCAGAAATACCCCCAGTCTAGGAATGATGCTGCAGGCCTGTAATCTAAGCTCTTAGGAGACAGAGGCAGGAAGTTCTCTCACTCCAGGCCAGCCTGGGCTACATAGTGAGACCCTGTTTCAGCAAATAAACAAAACAAATAACAAGTTCTTTTGACAGGGAGCAATTGTCTAGCATGCACAAAGCCCTGCCTGCATTCAATCCTTAGCACCACAAAAGAAAGTAATAATGTGTTGCACCACTGACTGCAGTCGTGAACAGGTACTCTGTGCCCATTGATGGATACTTATTCTTGTGGCCAGTTCTCATGTTGTGTTCCTTCCTGATTTACTACAGGTGCAATGGAAGCAAATGAGAAAGAGGTTTCCTCTGTTACCTGCAGCTCCCAGCTCTGGCCCCTCTCGGATGCATGTTAGCTCTGTCTGGGAGTCTGATAACTTCCCCCCTCCTTTCTTCCACCGTAAAGAGTAACGATGAGTCACTGTCAGGCAGGAAAAAAAACCCAGTTATTTTTATTTTGCTATGTAGCCACTGATTTAGAAAAGTGGGCTGATCCCCTCACCTTTCTTCTTCCCTCACAGTTAAGGGCCCCCCACTCTCTTTATTTCCTATGCCATGTCATGATCCCAGGTAAACTCACTGATGACAGCTACAGAAAGCTAATATCTTATAATCAAATTGTCCACTTTGTGACTTAAATTAGAACTTTTGGAATATTTTAGATGCATGTTGTTTTCAGTTTATTCCACCAGGATTTGCACTGGGCTAGTTCCACAAAGCTTTATGAACAAGTTTAATAACATTTTTATTTTGAAGTATAAAAAAACCCATAAATGTACAGGTTAGTAAAGTAGTGTGTGTGAACACTCCTGGCAAAGACTGCCAAGTTCAAAAAATAGAATCTTGTCAACATCCTATCATCCTACAACAACCTGCTCTTTCTTTTCAATTAACCATTTCATGGTTTTTAGAGTATTCACCCCGTGCTTTGCTTCATGGTTTCAGCCTGGAACAATACAGATAGGAATGACCTTTATTAGAATTTTCTATGAATGGCTTCCATTCTTTGGTGCTGACTTATGCCCAGCACTGTTCCTAAAACAATATTTCTGCCCATAGTTAAAGTTCATCCACTTTTCATAACCAGAAAGTGGCCTATTGTCTTCACAATAGGCCTGCACTCTTTGGCTTCTAGCATTTTCATTGCTTCCAGTGTTTGGGTGCTATGAACCATGTTACTCTGAGCGTCTTTGACCTTGCACACTAACAAGTGTAAGTACACATTTCAGTATGTGCCTTGAGGTGGAATTGCTGGTGTTGGTGTACATGCCTAGTAAACTGGGTTGAGAAAGTCTTCCAAAGAGGCTTACTACATTGGGCTTCTTCGGGTAGGTAAACGTCACAGGTCCTGTTTCCTACACCTTCGTCATCAGACACTGTGTAGTTTTAGTCACTGCCATTCTGGTGTTTCTGCAGTGTTGACTCATTGTGAATTGCAGTTTTACTTCCCTGACAACCAATGAGGTTGACACTGTATTTTTTTGTTGTTTTTTCTCTTTTCTATAGTGTCTACTTCAGACTGTCCATTTTTATCATATTGCTGACATGTTTCTAATTGTTTTGACAGATTAATATACATTCCACAACAAATATTCCACCTTAAAGATCTCTGTTTCACTATAGTAAGCTGTTGTTGGTACATGGTATGGCACAAGAAACCAATTCATTTATTAAATATAATCAATGAAGTATACAACATTTATTGGACAAAACTCTCCTTTCCTCATAACTATGTATTATCTCCCTCAATTTTAGATCAGAAATATAGGCATTTAGAGGCTACACTACCACTATTAGTTCTTTCCTTGAGTCTATTTGTCTTGGGCCTGCACCATACTACACCATACACAATTCAGTCATAACAACCTTATAGCTTTATGTCAGAAAGAACAAGACTTTCTATGATATTACTGGTGCTGATGGCTTCATAGAAACATACTTGTCTCCAATCATGAGGTGGACACATTTGATGCTTAGAGCTTTTATATGTGAGTTGTACATCAACAAATTGCATTTTTGGAAGCAAAGAGTCCCAAAAAGATTAGAAAAATCAAGTGCACAACCCTATGGTAGGCTGAAGACAGTAAATGCATGGTATGTGGGTACACTGAGGAAATGTGAGGCTTTGGGAACCTATATTGGAAATCCCTGGGTAAGGTTATTCAAAATGAGCCTCATTTTGGCGAGCAGCTTACCTAAACAACTTGTGATAAAGCAAGCACTGAGAAGTGAGATGAAAACAACAGCAAAGACCCAAGGGATCAGCTGAGGATGCCGGGCAGCTTTTGATAAGACAAGAAGAAAAAAATACATTAGTCTCCTCTCTGCCCTAAGATGAGAGAACCCAAGAACATGCTAAACATAAGATTGCTTAGAGTATTTTAGGCGTGCGGGAGACTTAAATACTTCCTGTGAACAAACCAATCATATAGCCGGCTAGTCAATGATGACAAAAAAAAAAAAAAAAAAAATACAAACTTGTTTTTATAAAGGGGGGTATTTATAAGCAGAACATACAAAATCCATACAATTAATGCTTCTATATAACATACTTAATGTGACACACACACACACACACACACACACACACACACACACACAAGCTCTTCTAATATCATAAGGAATTTGAGCACACATAAAGAATTTCTAAAATCCATTTAAAAACTGAGTGGAATTATGAGCAGCAAATTTAATCTGATGAAATTATGAGAGACCATCAAATGAATGAAGATATATTCCATCAGAGAACTATGAACTAAAATATTGTGGCAGGATTTTCATATCTAGCCAAAAAGCATATTGAAAGCACACAGTTTTGGCATATCTGAGAGAAAGGAGAAGAGATGGCTGTGTTGCTGAGAGCAAGAAGGGGAAAAAACCCCTGAGAAACACCAATAAGCACCAGTTATACCTTCTTAGCTTTTCATTTCATTTATTTATGTATGTGTGTGTGAGCATGCACCATGGTGCACAAATGAAAGTCAGAAGACAACTTGTGGGGGTTGGTTCTCCCCCTCTACCACATGGGTCCTCAGGGTTAATGGCAGGTGCCTTCACTAGCTGAGCCACCTTGATGGAATATGCTACACTACATTTGCTGTACTAACTTCAGTCTAGAGTGCTATGAGAGATAGATAGATAGATAGATAGATAGATAGATAGATAGATAGATAGAGATAGAGAGAGAGAGAGAGACAGACAGACAGACAGAGACAGACAGAGAGACAGAGATGGAGAGAGAGACAGAGATGGAGAGAGAGATAGAGAGACAGACACAGAGAGAGACAGAGAGAGAGAGAGAGAGAGAGAGAGAGAGAGACAGAGAGAGAGAGAGAGACTCACGTTTCATTTGAGATTCTTTCAGCCACATTATGTGTGTCAGGAGTCAGAAGATTTGGGAGCCTCTTCTACTTCTTTCCCAGAGTGTATGTTTCCATCACAGATGTATGCTCAGAAACATTTAAAATTGGACATATATTCTGGTGAGATCAGTATGTGTCCAGTATAAGAGAGCTAAGTGAAAAGAAGAAATCTTAAAAAATGGGGTTTCCTTTAATGTGCTTCAACGGATGCAGCAAAAAGAAAAAGGAAATTGAGAAAGCAACCCCAAAACAGTCAGTAGAAACTTCCAGAAGTGTGTCATGTAGGATTTCTCAATGTGTTTTCACTTGACTCTATCTGGAATGAACTACAATCCAGAAATGGAGGGCACACCTGTGATCTGGATCTTGAGGCGGGAGGACAACACACCTCTGATCTGATTCTCAAAGCTGGAAAGACACTGGCTTTTTATTTTGAAAGAAGCTGGTTTTTGATGCAGATCTTGAAGTGGTTCCCTTCTCTCTTCACTTCTCTTCCCCCGCCCCCTCTTCTCCCTTCTTTTCCCCAGCCTTTCTAGAATTCTGTAATAGAACAAGAGAGCAACCTTGTTAAGCTTGGAGAAGGGCTCTCTTGCCAAAATGATTTGTTGATCACATGCCTCTGGCCTCTGTATAATCCTGAGGATAAATGTCCACCATGAACCTATGACACTGCTGTTGCCGCTGAACTCTACTAATATATCCATGCAGCTTAGAAACGTTTCTTGGAGTCTATTTTACAGCACATAACAGCTTTCCCACCTTCTTTCTTAGCAGTGAGGTGAGATCATGGTTCTTCCTGTGTATCAGCCTTGTTGCAACAAGTAGGTGAAGTGATGGGGATGTTGGGTAAACTCCAACTGTTTCCTAGATAACAGACAACAAGCTTGTTAAGGGAGAAAACAACAACAACAACACCTGAGGAAAAAACTGGAAGTGTGAGATTCTATGTGAAAAAAATATTTTTTTATAAATGGTAAAAGTCAAAATAGCTATCTTGGCAGGCCTCCAAAGACAAATTTAACTTCAGCAACACAAATAATGTATTTCATCATGACAATTACTGGTGCTATTTGAATGTATAAGGCTCATCATGGATTAACACTTATTCAGACGGGAAATAATTTATAAGACATAAAATATAAACAAATTCTATAGATGTCAACTGTTTTCAATGGATTTTCATGAAGAAAGCCTTATGATTGTATACAGTACAATATATATTATTTTCTCAAATGAAGAATGCATACATTTCTCAGTGTAGACATTTATTTTTTGGTTTTGTGGTACTCAGAGGAAAGATAGCGGGCTACCAAGAAGAGACTTGATACCCTATGAGCATATACAGGGGAGGAGGCCCCTCCCTCAGTCACAATCATAGGGGAGGAGAGTAGGAGGAAAGTGGGAGGGAGGGAGGAATGGGAGGATACAAGGGATGGGATAACTACTGAGATGTAAAATGAATGAATTAATAAAAATTTTTTAAAAAATTAAATAACAGACACAAGAAATTATAAGATGGGGCTAGAAAGATGGCTCAAAGGTTAAGAGCACCAGCTGCTCTTCCAAAGGCCCTAAGTTCAATTCCCAGCAACCACATGGTAGCTCACAGCCACCTATGAGATCTGATACCCTCTTCTGGCATACGTGCAGGCATAACAGTGTATACATAATCAATCAATCAATCAATCTTTAAAATTAGAAATTATACCATTGAATTAAAAGTTAACTTTATTTGTGAGTAACAATTAGGGCCTTGAGATGAGGAGTAGATTCAATACTCTACCTTTTGTTCTATCCTCCCTCTATATTTAGATGTCCCCTTTTCTTTCTTTTCAGCTCCTATCTCCTTACCTATAAAAGAAAGAAAAAGGAAAAGAGTCAAACCTAGTTTCCTCTCTGTAAAAGACTAATAATACTTATAACCAATTACCAATGAAAATAGGCATCTGTAGACCAAGAGAGTAAACAGAAACCTATCCAACCCCCTTTAGAGGAAATGGGACATCATTCTCTTAAGGTTTCTTCAGGCTGATTTAGGGCAAATAATTCCTTTGAAGGTCTCCCAAAAATTGGGAAAAATGGCTAAGAGAGCCAGGGATAGCATTTGTGGTCAATTTTCAAAAGTTGTGAAATTCTAGGCTTAATAGGAGTCCTTTGTGGGACAGTTTGAGCTGCTGGACAAATTGGGATCAGCAGCTTTCTACAATGCTGTCCTGGAAGCTGTCTTGTTCTGTTGGATAACAGCAACTGAGGTGCCTGGGGCTGGATCATGGAGAGTGCAGGATGTCAGCATCCAGCCTGCTGAGAGGAATAAATCCTCTCTCAGGTCTGATCCAGGCTTGGTGTCCAGCTCTTTTGTTCTGAAAACATAATTTCTCACAAAGCATTATACAGTTCGAACATTGTGAAGACATGAGGTGTGCAGAACAATTAAGGCTGGTTCTCTGCTCATTGTATGATATTGATGCAATTCATGCTCATGTCAAAAACTAGTCTAATTTTATCACAAGAATATATATTCTAGGTCTAATAGATAGCTATGACTCTATAGATATATGGAGTAAAACAGTTAAATAAGGTCTTCAAAAGCCTCAGAGACCTACAGAATATGGCATTTAAAGATGTTTTTATTTTTAAATATATTTTATTAATTTATTCATATTACATCTCAATTGTTATCCCATCCCTTGTATCCTCCCATTCCTTGCTCCCTCCCGTTTTCCCCTTACTCCCTTCCCCTATGACTGTGACTGAGGAGGACCTCTTCCCCCTGTATATGCTCATAGGGTATCAAGTCTCTTCTTGGTAGCCTGCTATCCTTCCTCTGAGTGCCACCAGGCTTCCTCACCCAGGGGATGTGGTCAAATGTGGGGGCCCCAGAGTTCCTGTGAAAGTCAGACCCCACTCTCCACTCAATTGTGAAGAATGTCATGTCCATTGGGTAGATCTGGGTAGGGGTTCGAAGTTTACTGCACGTGTTGTCCTTGGCTGGTGCCATAGTTTGAACAGGACCCCTGGGCCCAGATCCACCCATCCTAATGATCTTCTTGTAGGTTTCTAGGACCCTCTGGATCCTTCTGTTTCCCCACTCTCCCATGCTTCTTTCATCTAGATTTTTTTTTTTATTATTCTAAAGATTCTTTGACAACAAGACAAGTTAACTCCTTGGCAATACCCAGCCTGCCTCAAAGAAGAAGATGAGTACCAAAGAACCTGTTTATGGAGTTGGCTTCAAATGTGGCAAACTAGCCACTGGGCAAAATGTCCTCGTTTCTTCCACAAACAGAATTCTGCCTAAAAATGGGCAAGTTTAGATGCAGACAGAGTTGACAGCCAAATTCTGCCAAGATAGGGTAAACAAGTCCTCAGTTAATTCCTGTCTCATAAATATGTCTGTCAGAGATATTGGGTCAGAAGGCTGAAGATGATACTCCAATGTTATAGAAAGTGTTGGGTGACTGTTCAGGCAGTAAACTGTATCATTTTTTTCATTTTGGAAGCTGCTAACCTGCACTCTGGGTTCACGCAAGTATTTAAGTTTTATCCTTTCTCAAGTCTTTGATGAGTTTGAAGACCAGATTGTTTAGTCTTTCAATTGAACTTAGTAGGTTAGGGGTTAAGATGTTTTTAGACCAAGGTAGATGTATTAAGTTAATAGCAATGAAATATGATAGATATTAATCTCCATTCAGAAATTTAGACCCAATAAGGTAGAAAAAATGTGTACTTCAACTTTTCAAAAAACAAATAGCCAAATCACTATGAATGTAACATTTATATAATTACTGATTGTCTCATGATTCTTCCTGCAGTATGTAGTTTATTTTACCCATATGTAATAATGTAAATGTATATGTTAAAAAAGAAACATAATAAAAAAATTTAAAAATAGAAATTATAAGACAAGTGATTGTGGGCAAAAGAGCCCATTCTGTAGTCAGAACAGAAAAGGCCAACATGTGTAAGCTGATACATATAATAACAGGAGGAAGAGGAAGCCAGGTGCTCACATACAGTGAAGGTTCATAATGTACAACAAAAGGGAGTCAAATATGTTCATCAAGAGAGCCAACAATGCAGGCTTCCCTCCAGAAGATAAAGCCCTAACATGGCCCTACTGGGTACAATAATACAAGTAACATATGGTTTGGGAAATAGGAAACAAGTCGGCTGATAAGTGTTTGGTTTTTCTCAACTGTATTATTTGGTAAGCCGTGGAATAAATAACGGCCACAAGCTTTATGTAGGATATGTTTCTAAAGAGAGCCGGGAAATGATTCAGTGAGTGCCAGAGGTCAGGCAGTATAATTTTAGACAGATTGGTACAGGTCTGCCTAGCTGAAAAGGATGCTCTTACCGTGGGCTTCAGAGAGAAGAGCATGGTGGGAACCTCTGTGCTAGACGTTCCTCTGCTGTTTGCAGGAAGAGCAAACAAGCCAATACGGGATATACTTGTTGCTTCTCTGTTAAGTAAATAGAAAACAAGTACATAGGTTCTTGGAAAGGTTAATTCAAAATTATTTCATTCACGAATTAAACTTAAGTCACGCGCTATTGGCGCTTTATAATACCGTCATGTCTTAAAAACTACTGTTTAACCACAGACGTCTCTCCCTCTGGTTCTTGCCATCTTTCTTCCCATCTCCTGTGATGGTACATGAGCCTTGGAGGAAGACAGTGTGAGCCATACATTTCGTACTTAGAGCTGAGAACTACACAGTCTCTTACTCTCTGCATGTTGACCAGTGGTGGGGCTCTATTAGTCATTACCTACTGTAAAAAGAAGCTTCTCTGATGATAGTTGAGAGATACACTAATCTATGAATATAAAGGTAAGATCTTAGAAGGCAGTTTATTACTATGTCCTTTTAGTGGACGTAGTAATATGTCCTCAGGGCCTATGGCTTAACCAGCTGTGGATTTGGGACCCTGTTAAAACTACCAGTCATGCATTCTGTCTTATGAAGTAGACTTTAAATCCAATCAGAAAATAGTTGGTTACTCCCATAGCATCCATGGTATTATTACATTGCTTGTCTTGCCAGGGTTCACAGCTGGGTAAGACTGACGTGACTTTTCCCTCTCAGTAATACATAAAAAACTTTCCATTTTGAAATGACTTTTGTGCAATATGGGGGATTAAGAAGTAGTTACTAAGATGACTTAAAAAAAAAAAAACCCAACCCCAAGACCGATTACAACCAAACATGGTGCCAAACACCTATTATATCAAGACCCAGAAGGCTGAGGCTGGAGGATATCAAGTGTGAGATCCTCCAGGCTAAATAATGTAACTCAGCCTCAAGAACAAATAAAACAAAAGCATCACACGTAAGAATAGCAGAATAACAAATTAGGGCTCACAGGCTCAGCATAATTAAAAAAATTAAGCCTTAAAAAGAGGCTCTGACAAGATCAGGTGCATTCAAGGGGGGTATGGCCAGAACTTGGAGTGGCAACCTAGCTGCCCATCAACCAAAGAATGGATAAAGAAACTGTGGTACATTAACACAATGTAATACTACTTACCTATTAAAAACAAGGAAATCTTGCAGGCAAATGGATGGTACTAGAAAAGACCATCCCAAGTGAGGTAACCCAGACCCAGAAAGACATGCATGCTATATACTCACTTATCAGTGGATATTAGTCCAACATAAATCTCCTTTGAGAAACTCCACCCAGCTGTAGATTGGGGCAGATACTGCGACTTGAAGCTGGACTCTGGGCAGAGCACTGAGAGTTGTAGGGAAGAGTGGGAGGATGAAAGGTCAGGTGGGGGAGGGGGAGCAGGAGCTCCACGTGGAGACCATCGAGGCTTGAGGATTGGGGCACAGGGAGCCTGCACAAACTGATGCACCAACCAAGGACAATGGATGAGGATAACCAAGACCCCTCGTTCAGCTGTAGCCAATGGACAGCTGATTCTCCGTGTGTGTGTGTGTGTGTGTGTGTGTGTGTGTGTCTTCTGCTGAACCTCTGACATGCACTCTGGTGCCCACAATTTGGTCACTGACCTTTGATAAGATGTTCTTGAGGGCACACAGAGGAAGGGCATGTAGGCTATCCTCATGAGACCTAATAGGCTGTGGTCAGACAGTGGCGTAGGGAGGGGATTAGGGCAGAAGAGGGAGAGAGGGTGGGAATGGGAAGATAAGAATGAGGGGATAACAAATGGGATGTAATGTGTATACATTATAATAAATAAAATATACATAACAAGAGAAATCCTAGAATTGAAAAAATAAAATAAACATTTCACTAGAACAATGAAATTCTACATATTAACTGATAACGTAATAAAAAGTCATCGAGATTCAAAGGTCATTAGACTTGGAATCTGATAAACAGAAAGACAAATAAATGAAAAAACAATCAACTTATGTGTGTGAAACATACACAACTTTGAAATAATCAAATGAAAATTCAATGCATTCAAAAGCCCGCAAATAAAAGCCAGGAAACAAAATTAGCACTAACTTGGAAATGAGCATGGTATGTATGTATTCTTATGCAGAGTAATTCCAGTGTGTGCCTATAGGCTTAATTTAATATATATATGTATATATATTTAATATATATATATATTTTACAGGGCTCAAAATTAAAAAATAAGAGTTGTAAGACACTTTCAGGCAAATAAGGTCAGAACACATATGGAAGTAAGGCATTAAAATAGGTACAAGGAAGTAGATTATGCACTGTAAAAGGGACAGTGCAAAAATTACATTAATCATAACTATGTATTAAGTAATGTGTTAATCAAAGTAGAAAACTTGAATTAGTTGCTCAATTAAATTTCATGATTGAAAATTTTAATATATTCTTCTATGAAACACAGAAATAAAATCAACAAAACTATGTTGATTACGTGATGAAATGTTTTTAACTAATAGACAGAGCCTGGATGTTCTACTTCTTCTTGTTATTTTTATGTAACCTTTTCTACTTATTTGAATGAACAATCAAATGCCAAAAAAAAAAAAAAAAAAAAAAAAAAAAAAAAAAAAAAAAAAAAAAAAAAGAAAGAAAAAGAAAAAGAAAAAAGAAAAAAAAAGAGACTCCAACTTTTCTAGATGGGTAAAAATGCAGGTCTTTCAAAACAAAAACAGGAATTTAATATTTTATTGTCAACATAAGTAGACACTAAAAGTGCATAAACCAGAACTTCATATATCATTATAGATAAATTATGTTTCTTCAACTCAAAAATATTTCTAACAAATAGCCCTTTGCTTTCCATGAAATAGGGGTGCTTGATTAGGATGGAAGGGAAATACTTATCCTTAGCTTTCACCCTCACAAAGCAGCTTCTCTTGCAGCAGACAGACACAAAACACAAAACTGGAAAACTATACAAAGAACTGATTGTGCTGTGCCCAGACTCAATGAATATATCTACAAGATCACTCCTTCACTTAAGGGATCAGGGAACATCACAGAAGAAGTGGAAAAATTGTAAGAGCTGGTAGACCAGAAAGCCTGTTGTGAGATCACTTATTCTAAAGATGACAGGGAGGCTGCACCCATGAGACCTCAACAACATGGCTTCCTAAACAGGACCTGAACAGTGACAACACCAATGGACGTTCTATCAGATGGGCACTAATCTCATAGGGTCCCACCCCTAGACAAAGAGCTAAAGGCAATTAAACAGCTCCTGAGAAGAGAATTAGTCTCTCCCAGGGACGAGCCTGCAAAGTGATGATCCAAGTGACCATTACTGAAATTACATACCTGCAAGCAATGCTAAGCAGACTTCACAGGCTGTGTTTATGTACATATGCATCTATATACATATCTAACAGTAACAATGACAATAAGAAGACGACACGAATTTGAGTGTTGGGGGGAGTACATGGAATGGGTGGGATAGAAGGAAAGGGTAGGAAGAAAGTTCGTAATAATATTTTGATTCAAAAATTAAATATATGTTTTAAATAAAGCAAACCATAAAAACATCAAATGATTCTCAGATTTATACTGTGAGTTTCTTACTACTTGCCTAGGGAACACAACAAGAGGCAGAGTTTTGTTGGTAAAATCTAGTGTGTTGTCTGAATGCATTCAGTTTGAAATTCTGTAGCTCTCCAAATGAAGCAGTGGGATTATGTCTGAGAGATTCAGAACAGAGCTCAGGATAAACAGGAAGTCAGACACCAGAACAGGAAGTTTGATTGCTCATGGCAAGAAGGTACTTTTTCAGTAAAATTGCATTTTAGGGCAGATTATGAAACACATTGTCAGTTTTCCAGCATAACATAGATGAGTCACTAGGAAAGAGGAAGGTGTCTGGGGAGCTAGAGAGACCTCTGATGGTCATAGTCAGGCCTGAAAGGTTGATGGTTCTCAAATATCTGGACAAAATCCTCCCACAGCTCAGCTCAGCTCTGTTATTCCACACTAGTAATCCTCCTTATGTGTCTGAAGGGTAAAGTCTACAACTATGATACTGACCCATTCAATGCCAACTTTCCCAAATTTACCTATGTATGTTCATATAATACAATACACACACACACACACACACACACGAAAGCAAACCTTGCTGTCTCAGAACTTGATTGTGCTTGCTTATGGTATTTTTGTTTATATATAATTTAATATCCGTCACACTAAGATGTGAGCTACAGATAAAACAAGGGCTCTGTAAGGTGGATCTCTGATTGAACACCACTAGGAAAACTAACAATTACCTAATTAACTTGGACACTGGCAATCTCTATTCCTTTCCCTGCTGCCTTCCCCTGTTCTCTGCTATACTCCCACTGCCCAATCCCTTTTCTCAAATAGTTCATTTCTGTTCTCACCCATTAAAAAAAAAACCTACCTTCTGTATATTAGAACAAGCCTGAAATATTTATCTACTTATTAATAACATATGTTTATTCTTAGTTAACTGAGTGAAGCTCCATTATACATGGTAGTTATTTTCTTAAATATTTATTTAAAATTTTAATAAACTTTGGAACTTAGTACATTAGTTTTTGAGGTAAAAAGGTTACCAAACCTAAACAAACAAACTCCCATGTAAAAGTGTTCTCTTGGGTGTGGGCAACTCTGTGATTTATTAGAGATGGACGTGAGTAGGTATGATTGGGTGTGGGCATTTCTATGTACTTATAAGACATGGACATGAGCAGGTGTGCAGGTATTACAATATATTTCTTAGAGATAGAAATGTCTATCTCTATTAAGTACATAGAAATGCCCACACTCAATCATACCTACTCATGTCCACCTCTATTAAGTACATAGAAATGCCTGCTAGTCTCTTGTCTCAAGTATAGCAGAATATTATTAGCATTGTTAGAGGTGGGCTCCCTTTCACCTCATGGGTCTCAAGCAGGTTAGCCACTCCCTCCATTTCTGCTCCATCTTTACTCCTGCTTATCTTGTAGGCAGGACAAATTATTGGTTGAGGGTTTTGTGGCTGGTTTGATGTCTCCATCCCTCCAGTGAAAGTCTTGTCTGTTTATAGGAGATGTCAAGTTCAGGGTATGTGTCCCCCATTGCTAGGAATCTTAGCTAGGATCACTTTCAGATTCCTGGTAGTTTCCATTGCCCTAGGTTTCTAACTCATCCCAGAGATGCGCCCCCCCCCGTCCCGGTTGTCTCTCCTAGTACTTTCTCTCTCCATGATTTCCCCACAGAATTCCTTCTGTTACTGCCTTCACCACCCACCCCACCCAATGATGTCTACTTTATTTCCCCTTCTTAGTGAGACTCATGAATTCCCCCTTCAGCCCTTCTTGTTACTTAGCTTCTTTGGATCTGTAGATTGTAGCATGGTTATCTTTTTACTTTACAGTTAATATCCCCTTATAAGTGAATGCATACCATGTTTGTCTTTCTGGGTCTGGGTTACCTCAATCAGAATGATCTTTTCTAGTTCCATCCATTTGGCTGCAAGTTTCATGATGCCATTGTTTTTAATAGTTGAGTAATAATCTACTGTGTAAACTTACCACATTATTTATTCATTCTTCAGTTGAGGGTCATGTAAGGTTGTTTCCAGTTTCTGGCTAGTATGAATAAAGCCACTATAAACATAGCTCAGCAAGTGTCTTTGTGGTATGGTGGAGTAGCCTTTGGGTGTATGCCCAGGAGTGGTATAGCTGTGACTTGAGGTAGATAGATTTCTAATTTTCTGAGACACTGCCAATTTGATTTGCAAAGCGGCTATACAAGTTCACACTCCTACCAGCAATGGAGGAGTGTTCCCCTTGTTCCATATCCTCACCAGAATAAGCTGTCACTTGAATTTTTGATATTAGCTATTCTGACAGGTATAAGATGGAACCTCAGATGCATTTTGATTTGCATTTTCCTGATGACTAAGGATGTTGAACATTTCTTTACACGCTTCTCAGTCATTAGAGATTTCTCTGTTCAGAAATCTCTGTTTAGATGTGTACCCCATTTTTGATTTGATGATTTGTTAATGTCTACTTTCTCAAGTTCTTTATATATTTTGGATACTAGCCATTTGTAAGATGTAGGATGTGTGAAGATCTTTTCGCAGTCGGTAAACGGCTGTTTTGTTCTATTGATAGTGTCATTTGCCTTACAGAACTTTTTCAGTTTCATAAGGTCCAATTTATTAATGCCTGAATTTAGAGCCTCAATTGTTGGTGTTCTGTTCAAGAAATTGTCTCCTGTACCAATGATTTCAAAACTATTCCCTATTTTTTCTTCTATTAGATTTAGAATATCTGGATTTATGTTGAGGTCTTTGATCCACTTGGACTTGAGTTTGTGTAGGGTGATACAAACATACATATATACACACATATATGTATCTATTTGAACTCTTCTACATGACAACATCCAGTTGGACCATCACCATTTGTTGAAGATGTTTTCTTTTTTCCATTGTATGGATTTGGCTTCTTTGTTAAAAATCAAGTCTCTGGGGGTATGTGGGTTTATTTATAGGTATTTTATTTGACTCCATTGATCAACTTATTTATTTATATGCCAATACTATACTTTTAAAATTACTAATCAGGGTTTGTTGTATGGGATTGTTTTAGATAGTCTGGTTTTAAATTTTTTTCCATATGGAGTTGAGTATTGTTCTTTAAAGACCTGTAAAGAATTGTGTTGGAATTTTTATGGGAATTACATAAAATCTGTAGATTGCTTTTGGTAAGATGGCCATTTTTATTATATTAATCATACTGATAGAATTGAACTAGAAGAGAGTAGAAGACAGTTGAGCCAGGAGAAGCTGAGTTGAGCCAGAAAATATTTTGTTAAGAGCCAGTTAGATGAAGAATTCACAAACAAATTTACCAGCCTTTCTGTTTGTAGGAAAGGGTTCCCTGGAACCCAGAAGCTCAGGAACCAAGCAGCTCTGATGGAAGAAGAAATCCCAATAAAAGATCATTCTGAGACATGGTGCCAAGGAACCACACAACTTTCAGGTGGAACAGTGTCCTAGTGGAAGGGCATCTTGAGACATGGGTACCCAGGAATCACATTGCTCGGAGCTCAGACAATGTCCCAAGGGAAGGAAGGGTATCCTGAGATGTGAGAGCCCAGGAACCCTACAGCTCTGAGAGGAAGCCTCCTCAGCAGAGGTGTTGTAGCTCCCTACGGAGGGTATCCCCAGCTTATCTGAGGTAGTCAAGAGTCTCAGCCCTACATCTTCCTCAAATGTTTCAGTTCCCAAAGGAGGGTATTCCCAGCTGAACTGAGACACTCAGGAGCCTCAGCCCTCACTCCACTTTTTCTACTTCTTCTAATAATTGCTCATTGGCTTCTTCCAATCAGAGAGTTACACACCAGACAACAAATATCATAAAAGAGATTTATTGGAGTGATGAATCCAGGGAAAGGAGGGACAAATCCAAGAGTGGCTGCCTCTACTCCTGGGAGAAGGCAGCAGGGAACGTAGTAGACACAACCTTTATATAGGATTTCTTAGTGGGTGGTGCTTTCTAAGGCAGAGATTTTCAGGGTGAGGATTGGTGGACTTTCAAGTCCTGTGTTTGGGGAGATCAGGGATTGGTGTGGTTTCCTATTTAGGGGTTGATGGTCTCTCCTGATCAAGGATTGGTGGTTTTTTGTGGGAAGCTCAGGGATTGGTGGATTTTCCTGCTCAGCGATTGGTGGATTTTTGCTCATAATTTTTCACCTAAAATTTACATACTCTGGGATAGGTCTTATGTAGGGGCTGAAGATGATCTCTGTGACTGTTACCAAGGCTGGATATGTTGTTATGACTGTTAGAGAGGTCTGGGGGAAGGGCCTGGCTGCTGGAGCTCCTCAGGCAGGGGGCACGTTCCTGCCCTGAAGGTTTAAACAGCTTACCAAGCATACAAATTTTACAAAGGAAGTCAGCACGAACAGCCACCAGAGACTGGAAAGGAGGTGCTGTCACTGTGGATAGTTCTTATGAAGGCAGCTGGCTGAGGCAGGAAAGATGGTGTCACCATGGACAACTCCTGCTGAGAAGACTTTCTGATGGGAGCTGCCATTTTGACATGAGCAAACATTTTGACTACTCCTGAGGCTAGGGCACAGGCTGAAGTGGGAAAAGGGGACTCTGAGAACCCTGGCAGCATCTGCTTATAACTTTTGAGGCATGCTGCTCAAAAGTAGCTAAAGAAAATAAAAATAAAGACAAAAAGCTTCATTTAGTAAAAGCTACATCTAGTCATCTGTGTTTGAGGTTATTATAGATTTCAGTACAGATTTTTGAGTTTATCTTTGTTAGATGTATGGTTCTTGGATGTTTGCCCCCTTTATTTCTTTTTCTTCTCTGGTTTTCTGGCCTGAGTGGACTAGGGTTATGGTGACCATTGAGACACCAGCAGGGTATCTCAGCTGTTTGCTTGTTTGTTTGCCTGTATGACCTCTGGGGTTTTGGGTCTCAACATTGCTTTTTGAGTTCCTAGTACTTGTGTGGCCTCTAGGGTTCTGGGTACCTGCTTGTTATCTGGGGTCCCTGGTACTGTAGGGCCTCCAGTAGATTTTTCTTCCAAAGTTGTGGGCTGGAATATAGGGACCAGGGAAGGGGTTGCAGTTTGGGGCTGTTTTGCATGTTTTAATGGGAGTCAGTAGGCAGAGGGTAGTGTCTTACCTGGGGTCCCTGGTGCCAGTATGGCCTCCTGGAAATCAGCCAGAGTTGTGGACTTGAATATGGAACCCAGGAAAAGGAATGAAGTTTGGGGATCTTAATGAGGCTTTAAGCAATGTTAGCAGATTGTGGCTAGTATCTTGCCTGGGGTCCCTAGAATCATCGGGGGGTACCCCGGGAAATCAGAAGACTTCTTCCAAAGTTGTTGGCTAGAACATGGGGTTGGGGCTTCAGTTTGGGGCTGTTGGGAGGGCTTTAAGAGGAGTTGGTGAGTAGAATCATTTTTATATCCTTGAGTTAGTCATTGGTTATATTTTCTTTTTAGTATAAAACAAGAACAAACAATAGCTCCCAAACAGTAGACAGGAATAACTTATCAAAATTAGAGCAAAATTTAATGAAATAAAAAAATTAAAAAACAGAGACTTGTTCTTTGAAAATAATAAGATTGACATTAAGCCAAATCCGCCAAAAGAAAGAGAGAGAAGACCAAATTCATAAAATTAGAGAAGAAAAGGAAGATAGCACAATAGACACCAGTAAAATCCAGAGGCTTTTGAGGTCATACTTCCAAAACCTTCCATTGAATTGGAAAATCTAAGAGAAATGGATGAATTGTTAATCTATACGATAAGATATTTTAAGCCAATAAGATATTTTAAAAGTTTAAACAGGGGTTTGAAGTTTACTGCCTATATTCTCCTTGGCTGGTGCCTTAGTTTGAGGAGGACCCCAGGACCCAGATCTGCCTGTCATAAAGTTCTTCTTGTAGGTTTCCAGGACCCTGTGGATCCTACTATTTCCCCATTCTTCCATGCTACTCTCGCCTAAAGTCTCAATAGGATGTCCTCTCCTCTGACACACTTTCTTGGTAAGTAAAGTTTTTCATGGGACGTATCCCTTGGACTAGTGCTTTGATATAAGTGAGTATATACCATTTGTCTCTTTTTGCTTCTGGGTGAACTCACTCATTATGATAATTTCTAAATCAATCCATTTGTCCACAAATTTTGGGAATTCCTTGTTTTTAATAGCTGAGTAGTATTCCATAGTGTAAATGTACCACAGTTTCTTAGTCCATTCTTCTACTGAGGGACACTTAGGCTGTTTCCATGTTCTGGCTATTATGTATAAAGCAGCTATGAACATGGTTGAGCATATGTCCCTGTTGTGTGGTAGGGCATTTTCTGGTTATATTCCAAGGAGTGGGATAGCTGGGTCTTGAGGAAGCCCTATTGGATACCGTTGAGTGGAGAGTGAGATCTGACTCTCACAGGAACTCTGGTGCCCCCTTTTCTGACCACATCCCCTGGATGGGGAGGCCTGGCAGCACTCAGAGGAAGGATAGCAAGTTACCAAGAAGAGACTCGATATTCTAAAAGCATATGTAGGGGGAGGAGGTCTCCCTCAATCACAGACATAGGGGAGGGGAGAAGGGGAAAAGTGGGAGGGAGGGAGGAGTGGGAGGAAACAGGGAAAGGGCTAACAATCGAGATGTAATACGAATAAATTAATAAAAAAATTTTAAAAAGTTTAAAAAGTTAAAACAATGAGATTGAATTAGCAATTAAATAAATCTCACAACAACAAAAACAACAACAATAATAATGCCAGGCCCAGATAGATTTTCTGCAGAATCTACCTGCCATTTAAAGACCTAAAACTGACTCTTATCAAGTTATTACATAAACTAGAAAGGACAAGATAATTTTAAATTATATTTATGAAGCAATTATTATAGCAATACCTAACCTCAAGAAAGCACAGCAAAGAAAATTATACACTGGTCTCCCCAAAAAACATAATTGCAAACATATCCTCAATAAAATACTATTAAAGACTGTATCAAAAAGATTATCTTGCCAGGAGGTGTTGGCACACAAATTTAATCCCAGTGCAGGCTGAGCTCTGTGAGTTCAAAGCAAGCCTGATTTACAGAGAGACTGAGTTCCAGGACAGCCAGGACTACACATAGAAACCCTGTCTTGAAAACATTTTTCTAGTACAATCAAGTTGCGTTCATCCCAGAAAATAAGGGATGATTCAACATATGCAAATCAATAAGTGTGATTTGCGACATAAATAGACACAAGGGCAGAAACAATATGGTTATCTCATTAGATAAAAAAGACCTTCAACGATATTCAATACCCCTTCATGATAAAATTCTTAAGAAACTAAACATGCTAAAGACACATTTCAACATAATAAAAGCAATCTATAACAAATCCACAGGCACTAAATAGAGAAAACTCAAAGCATTTCCATTGAAAAGCTGTCTACTGTTTCCACTACTGTTCAATATGGGCTTGAATAAGAGGAGATGATCAAGGGGATACAAGTAGAAAGGAAAGACATCAAAGTCTCCTTATGTAGATGATATAATTATACACATAAAGAACTTAAAGATTCAATCAGAAAACTATTACAGTTTATAAAGTTACTCATCAAAGCCATGTGATATGGCTTTAATACAAGAAAGTTAGCATCTTCTTTTTATATACCAATAACAAACATACTAAGAAAGAAATCAGGAAATCAGTACCATTCACTATAGCTTCAAAAACTTTTCAATAAATCTAACTAAAGTGTACTTGGTATATATTTTTATTTTTTGTTGTTTTTGAAAAAAATAAAACCCTACACAGTGAAAACTTTAAGACATTGAACAAACTTAAGAAGGAAAGATCCCCCTCCCTATGCTCATGGATTTGTAGGATTAATGTGAAAACGATCATCCTGTCAAAAGCAACCTACAGATTCAATATAATCACTACCAAAATGCCAATGCAATTCTTTATACAAGTTGAAAAAGTATTCTTAAAGTTAATATGGACACATGAAAGCTAAACAGACTGCTAAAGGGCAGCTAAAACAATTCTGAATAACAATGCTGGATCACCATCCTTGTTTTAAGTTATACGATAGAGCTGTAGTAACTTTTTAAAAAAGGGTTGATACTTGCATAAAAACCAACTTGTTGATCAATGGAGCAAAACTGAGAACCCAGATTTAAGTCCATATTCCTGATTTTTAGCAAAGAGGCCAAAAATAGACATTGGTAAACATACAGACTTTTCAACAAAGAATGCTAGTCAAACTAGACAGCTCCATGTAGACGTACTCAATTAGAGAGGCAGGAGGGTCTCTGAGAGTTTACGGTCAGCCTGGTCTACATAGTAAGTTTCAGGTAACCCAGAGATATATAGTGGGACCGTGTCTTAAAAAAACAGCAAAAGACAGACACACACAGAGAGGGGGGAGAGGGAGATGGAGGTGGAGATAGAGATGGAGAGGGAGACAGAGAAGGAGAGGGAGGGAGGGAGGGAGGGAGGGGGAAGGGAGGGAGGGAAGGAGAGAGAACTACTTCTGGGGGTATCACTATTCCTGATTTCAAACTGTACTAAAGAGAAATAGCAATAAAAACCACATGGTTGAGCAAAGTTTCTTGTTGTGTGCTGGAGCATCTTCTGGGTATATTCCAAGGAGTGGAATAGCTGGGTCTTGAGGAAGCCCTATTCCCATTTTTCTGAGATAGCACCAGATAGATTTCCAAAGTGGCTGTACTAGTTTGCATTCCCACCAGCAATGAAGGAGTGTTCCTCTCTCCCCACATCCTCGCCAGCGTGTGGTGTCGCTTGAATTTTTGATCTTAGCCATTCTGATGGGTGTAAGATGGAATCTCAGAGTTGTTTTGATTTACATTTCCCTGATGACAAGAAACTTTGCTCAACCATGTTCATAGCAGCCTTATTCATAATAGCCAGAACATGGAAACAGCCTAAGTGTCCCTCAGTAGAAGAGTGGATAAAGAAACTGTGGTACATATACACTATGGAATACTACTCAGCTATTAAAAACAAGGAATTCCCAAAATTTGTGGATAAATGGATTGAGCTAGAAATGATCATAATGAGTGAGTTAACCCAGAAGCAGAAAGAATCAAATGGTATATACTCACTTATATCTGCATACTAGCCCAAGGGGCATGTCCCACAAAAGCCTTCACTTACCAGGAAACTGGGACAGAGGGGAAGGCATCCTATTGGGACTCTAAATGAGAGACGCATGGGAGAACAGCAAAATAAAAGGATACAGAGGGTCCTAGAAATCTACAAGTAGAACAATATGATAGGCAGATTTGGGCCCAGGGGTCCCGCTCAAACTAAGGCACCAGCCAAGGACAATACAGGAGGTAAACTTTAAACCCCTTCCCAGATCTAGCCAATGGTCAGAATATTCTCCACAGTTGAGTGGAGAGTGTGATACGACTTTCTCACGTACTCTGGTGCCTCACATTTGACCATGTCCCCTGGAGGGGGAGACCTGGTGGCACTCAGAGGAAGGACAGCAAGTAGCCAAGAAGAGACTTGATACCCTATGAGAATATATAGGGGGATGTAATCCCCCTCAGGAACAGTCATAGGGGAGGGGAATAATGGGAAAATGGGGGGGGGAATGGAAGGATACAAGGGATGGGATAAACATTGAGATGTAACAAGAATAAAGTAATAAAAAAAAGAAACCACATGGTATTAGCATAAAAACAGACAGGTTGGTCAATGGAATTAAATCTAAGACATAGAAATAAACCTACTCACCTATAGACATCTGATTTTTGACAAGGAAGCCAAAACCATATGACGGAAAAATGAAAGCATCTTTAACCAATGGCCCTAGTTGAATGGATGTCTACATGCAGAAGAACACAAATAGACCCAAATTTGTCATCCTGCACAAAACTCAAGTCCAAATGGGTCAACATCCTTAACATAACACCAGATACACTAAATCTAAAAGAAGAGAAAATGGAGACTAGCTTTCAACACAGTGGTACAGAAGACCACTTTTGAGCAGAACACTAACAGCTCAGGCATTAAGATCAACAATTAATAAATAAGACCTCATGAAACTGAAAAGCTTCTGTAAGGCAAAGGATACTGTCAATAGGACAAAATGGCAGCCTACAGACTGAGAAATAATCTTCACCAACCATACATCCACAGAGGACTAATATCCAAAATATATAAAGAACTCAAGAAATTAAACATCAGCAAACCAAATAACCCAATTTTTAAAATGGGCTACAGAGCTAAACAAAGAATTCTCAACAGAGGAATATTTAATGGATGAGAAGCACTTAATGAAATGTTCAACATCTCTAGTCATCAGGGAAATAAAAATCAAAATGACTTTGATATTCCATCTCACACCCATCCAAATGATTAAGATTAAAAACTGGTGCGTTTATACAATGGGACACTACTCAGCTATTAAAAACAAAGGCGTCATGCAATCTGCAAGCAAATAGGCAGAACTAGAACAGACCACCCTGCGTGAGACAACACAGACCCAGGAAGACAGGTGTGGTATGTATTCACTTACAAGTGGACAATAGCCATAATGTACAGGATAACCATGCTACAATCCACAGACCCAAAGAAGGCAAGGAGGGTCCAAGGAGGACCTCAAATCTTGTTCAGAAGGGGAAAATAAAATAGACATCTGAAGTAGATGAAGGAAGGAAACTGGATGGGAGAGGGGAAGGGAGGGTATTGGGGGTGATCAAGTGTAGGAAAAGGTGTGGGGAGGACTGGGAGAGAGAATGAAAATCTGATTGTCACATGGTTCTCCCTGCTGTATGTAGCTTGTTTTATACATGTGTAATAAAATAAATGTGTTAAAAAAATAAAATAAAAAAGGAAATGGAAAAAAGAATAATAAAGAAACCAAAAATGTACTGTGCATTAAAAAGAAAAAAGAAAAAGGAAAATCAGTAGGAGAACATCTCTGAGACAGGGGAGGCCCCAGGAGTTTATAGACGTGACTGTAGTTGAGACACTCAAAATCTAACTCTGGCCTCCATACATATATGTACATACACGTGAACATTTACATAAACACACACACACACAAACCAACAAGGAACCATTCAAAATATGTATACTATATTCGGATCTTGATGTGCAGTTCTCAAATTACAAGTGAAACTAAACATTTCTATTAAATAATATTTGCCAAATGGATAAATGTATCCCTCTATGGCATATTTTTTCAAATATTTCATTCATTTTTGTCTTTTTCTAATTCATTGTGACAGTTGTTTATGCACCCTTTGTAATAATATTATGATATTAATGTCATTAATAAGTGTTTGAGACATTTTCTCCTTTTCTTCGTAGTATTTGATTTACTGAAGTCCATTTTTGTAGCAAAGAACTTTTAATTCTGTTCTTTCTTGTTATACCTGTTTTGTTTCTTAAAAGGAGGGTTGAGATAACCAGGTTTCAAGAAGTGCCCCAGAGACTCTCACCTTATGTTTTTTACACTTTGGAGTATTATTTTCTTCAGTTGTGTGAGGCAGAATTTGGGTGTAAATTCTGAAGCTGCCTCATGAAACGCTGAAGATTTAGATTTTTGGGCCACTTTCTCAAGTGGAAGATAGCTCCCGTGTTCTGAGCACACATAAGTTACCTTGTGGAGATTTCTGTATCTGAGAGGCTGACTGGAAATAATCAGTACCGAGGTTCCAGCCGTGAAACTAAGCCCTGAGAAAGCAGGTTTGAGTTTTGACAAGTTCTCAGATGATTGTGGTTGTAGCCATAACCACAGTCTTCACCCGGGGATTTTCCTATGGGCAATCTGAGAATGAAGAATACTGTGTTGTAAATCTTCTAACAGCCCAGACAGTATAATATGGAAAGAGGAATTTTGTGGAAGTATAAAGAAAAGGGAAAATTCAGGAATGATTAATGAAAGACCAGGAGAAAGTGGGTGTCTTAGTGTGCTTCTCTGTCACTGTGGGAAACCAAACCAAATCAAACCAATCCAAATCAGCCAACCAACCAACCGACCAAGCAAAAACAAACACAAAAACACTGATTAGAAACAATTTGGATAGAATGGTTTATTTTATCTTGTACTTTCAAGTAACAACAGTTCATCATAGAAAGAAGCCAGGGCAGATACCCGGGGTAGGAACCTGAGGGCAGAGATGGAGGCATGCTGCTTGCTCTCCATGGCTTTCACAGCTTGTTTTACACAATCCATGACTACATGCCTGGGTGCACACTGGACCCTCTTACAACAATAATTAATCATGAAAATGTTCCACAGACTTGCTGACAAGTCAATGTGATGGAGGCAGTTTTTTAACTGGAGATCCCACTTCCCAGATGACTCTAGTTTATGTCAATTTGACAAAACTCCAACCATCACAGAGATAAAGGATACATTTTGTCATCAATGAAAAGGAGCATCTAAGGATAGAATGGCTACAGTCACATGTGCATGCCAGGAAGTTATGGCTTCTTGGTGGGTCTGGACTTTAAGCATGTAGATTCACTCAGAGGTGAATCTTCTTCATTTCACATATTGAGTACCGCTTACTATCACAGAAAACATCATTCCAGCCCCATTTCGAAGGATTCCAGAAAACTATTGAGGCACATCGCTCTGCGGGGAAATTGGGCTCATTTGGGTGCCAGAACCTGCAGAAAATACAAAAGACAGAATTTGCTCCTCTGTGCATGCATGGCAGTTGCTTAAACAGTGGAGTTTAAGGTTGAACTGAGCAGAGCTGAAGATAAGACGACAGTCCAACATTTTCCCCTTACTGTCACAACACACTTATAAAGTGCCAGCTTTGCATATATTATTTTCTGATGTGCTATACTTTGACGTTCCCCCTGCCATCTGACTTTTACTTTCTCTTCTTCACAAATCTCTAACCATGACCTAAGTTAGTAAGAGTTCCTTTCTTTCTAGCATATATAGAGGTAGCTTCCTTACATCAGCTTCCTAACTCCGGTGTGAGTTATCTGTCTCCTTTGAAGGAGGTAAAAGTAGGGAGTAGATAAAACCAAATACTACGAGTATTTGTTAGGGTAAACCCAAATACTAAGGATCTAAAAAACATGTAACAATAAAATGACTCTTATGATATTCTGATGAACTCATAGATCAAGGCCTTTATTGGCCATCATCAGAGGAGCTTCAGATCGGAACAAAGACCCACAGCCAGACATTACATGTACAGAGAGATCTTGGGTCATACAAGTCTACACAAGACATACAGGATGTCTCCATCAACCCTTCATCAATCAGGGAACTCCATGTGGAAGAGAAGGCAGATGGAATAGGAAAGACAGAGGGAACAGAGGATACCAGGAAAACAAAGCCCTCTAAGTCAACATGAACAATACTCATATGATCACAGAGACTGAAGCAGCACGCACAGGGCTGTCACGGGTCTGAACTAAGTCCTGTGCACATCAGCTATAGCTTTCAGTTAGCACTTCTATGGGATTTATTTATGACTATGTAAGCAAGTAGGCCTCTGACTCTTGTGCCTTCTCTTGGGGCTCTTTTATTTTTCTGGCTTGCCTTGTCCAACTTCAATGTTGATGGCTTTTGTTTTATCTCATTATGTCTTATTTTGTTATGTTTGTTGTTATCTCCTAGAAGCCTGCTCTTTTCTAATGAGAGCCAGAAAGGAAATTTATATGGATGGGAGAAGAGGTGTGGAGGAACTAGGAGGAATAGAGGGAAAGGAAACTGTATACAAATTATATTGCATGAGAAAAAATTCTGCTTAATAAAAAGGAAACAAAAAGGAAAATACTTCACTTGGACCTTGATTAAGAAATTTAATGTATTTTGATCTAAAATTCTTCATGTATAAAAATAGAAATAATAATAAAATTGAAACAAATTTAGTAAAGTTTTCAAAGTAACTCACAAGATTTTATGAGGATAAAATAAGGTAATAGACCAATACATTCATTTAACAATAACAAAAGGTATTATTATGTGATTATTCTTACATATTTATTATAATTCTGATCCAGTTATTTTGAAGTAAGTCTCTACTTGGGTTTAAGGCAGAAAAAAAATATCTAATGGCCGAGAACACCACCTTTAGTGTCAGGTGGACACTGGGTTAAATGCAGTTTCTCTTCTTATCAGTCTATTAATCTTGAGGAACTCATTTTTCATATTTCATATGTAAAGTGAGTTCTAAAAGAGAAGTCTCATTGTAGGCATAAGGTTATTGTGTAATTCAAATTCTGATTTCTGTATCCCCCATATCTTGTTGCAATCCTTGTTCTGACAATCTCCTGTTTTTTTGTTTTTTCAAAGATTCATTTATTTATGCATTTTATGTACATAAGTGCTCTCTTTTTATGAACACCAGAAGAGGGCATCAAATCCCATTACAGATGGTTGTGAGTCACCATGTGGTTGCTGGGAAATGAACTCAGGACCTCTGGAAAATCAGCTAGTGCTTTTAACAACTGAGCCATCTCTCCAGCCTGGACAATCTCCTGTTTTAATGTTGTGCAAACACTGCTCCCCAATTGTCCCCTGATATGTCAATAAAGCAGCTTTAAGCCAATCACTGATCAAGGGAGAGAATAGGGTTGGCATTCTTGCCGTCCTGGGGGGGAGGAGCTAGCAGAGAAGGTAGGGGATTCAGGCATAGGTGCAGGACAGATGGAGAAGATTCATCTGGAGCAAAGAAAGAACTAGAAAACAGGTAACTAGGGGATGCTGTCAAAGACGAAGTCAGGATAACAGAGAGGGTTAAGAACAGACTTAAACCGCCCATGATTGCGTTGTTGAAGCTCATTTAAAAATAAATATAAATGAGTCTCAGTTATTTGTGTGTTAGCTGGGTTAAGAGAGAAACTAAGAAAAACAAACACAGTTATGGGAAAATAACCTTCAACAATTCATGAAACTTTAAATTACGCATGCACTCAGTAAGAACTTAATCTGTTATAATCATTAAAACTAGTGGTCACAACTAGAAAATTTTCCCTAAATTCTCAATGTAAATAATCCCAATGGTTTACTATCTGTGACTGCACTCACCTGACATTTTGATTGAAAGGAGTATTGTCGATCCATTGCCATTTGCCGTTACCTTGTGGATCTGAAAGTCCCAGGAAATAAGAAAGAGACTCATTCAGCTGTTGGGTGATGAAAGTCTGTACGAATAAAAGGGAGTTAACAACTTAGAACTTCCGTGTTGAATGGAGTGTGCATTCTTTACACCTTCCCAGCCATATGGAATAGAAGAAAACACAAGTGAAGGAAAAGTCATTTGAACCAATAGAGCAGGAACCAAAATTACCAACATTATTGCAAAGCTGAAAGGTCCTAGCCCAGGAACCTTCATCATTCATTCTTCACCAATAAAAAGGATCATCTCTATTTCCATGAGGTTATTTTTACACTTTCAGTCTCATTTAAAATGTTATGTGTTTAAGTGTTAATATGATGGATTCTA
The DNA here is from genome assembly GCF_903995435.1 of Acomys russatus. Lineage (NCBI taxonomy): Eukaryota > Metazoa > Chordata > Mammalia > Rodentia > Muridae > Acomys > Acomys russatus. Next base: position 50,264,472 of record NC_067149.1, on the reverse strand, counting down.
TCTCTACCTGGCAGAGCCAAGGGATACCCATATTAAAACACCGTTTCTGAGTATGTCTGCACCGTGTTTCCAGGTATAATTGGCTACATGATCTGTGATCTCAGTAAGCTAGCTTGCCATCACCAATGTGGGTAGCCATCATCCAAACATCTGAGGCCCTGAATAGAATGAAGGCAAAGGAAAGAGAAGCTCTTCTTATTTTGCTTCCTGCCTGTCTGCTTTCTGATGCCCCTGGTCTCAGGCCTTTGGACTCTGCCTGGAGATACACCAATCATTTTCAACAAGGCTGCAGGATACAGAATCAAGATATAAAAATCAACACCATTTCTTCACACTAACAAAAAATCTGAAAAGCAAGTAAGGGGAAAACTGTTTATAATAGTATCAAAAAGAATAAAATATGTAAGATTAAGCCTAACCCAAGAACAGCTGACTCACTCAGGAGGAAAAAAAAAAAGTACTCTGAAATCCAGAAGTCATCTAAAGAAATCAAAGAGCACACAAGTTAACTGAAAAGACATTCCATTTTCCTGAAGACTATGTAAATAAACTTGTATGTATGGCCAAATGATCTCTGATCAGGAGCCAAAATCACATGATGGAAAAAGGGCAAACTCTTTAACAAATGACCTAGAAATTAATGCCTTAGAAAAAGAACGAAGTTAGTCCCTTCCCTTATACTTCATACAGAAGTTAATTCAATGTGCTTCAAAGACCTAAATGAATGGTGCAAAACTATAAACTCTTGTGACACGATATCCAAAGAACAGGCAACAAAATAAAAATAGACAAAATAATATATCAACCCAAAAAGCTTTTGCCAAAAAAAAAAAAAAAAAAAAAAATCAGCAAGTAACAATGCAACCAATATTATTGAAGAATATATTTGCAAGCCATATATCTGATAAAGGACTAATATCCAAAACAAATAAAGAATAACCATAAACCAACAAGAGCAAAAGAAATAACACAATTGAAATGGTTGGGTGTGGAAATGTTGAGCTGACATTTTTTTCCAAAGAAAATATACAAATGGAGATGTGTCTGTGGCTCAGTGGATGGAAAAATGTACAAATGGCCAACAGGAATATTAGAAGATGTTCTACAGAAGGAATTGAGGACAGGAAAGGATTGAAATGTTGCAAGTATGGTGTACTCATGTACAAGATGATCAGATTACAAGAATGTTCAGCATCATTATTCATCATGGAAATGCAAATTAAAACCACGCTGGGATTCAGAATCACCCCAATCAGTGGACCTGTCACATGAAAACAAATGACAATAAGTACTGACAAGGAAAACGAGAAAAGAGAAATATTTATTCTTTTTGGTGGAAGTATAAACTGGGGCAACTACAATGCACATGAGTGTGGAGGTTTCTTGAAACACTAAAACTAGAAATTTTATGTGACTTAACTATGTCACTCCTTGGCACACACCCAAAGGACTCTGTCACAGACGTGTTTACCCACCCATGTTCATTGCTGCTCTGTGCACAGTAGCTAGGAAATGGGATCAGCCTAGATGTCCACCAACTGTAAATAGGAAATGAAAATGTGAGGCATGTACACTGTAAAGAAAAAGAAATTGTGAAAATTGCAGGCAAAAATTAATGGGGTGGGAAAAATTACTAGTTAATCTAGGCCAAGGAAGGCAAGTGACACATATCCTACCTCTATGTGGAACCTATCTTGGAAACTTTAAATTTGTGTGTTTAATGTAGGGTATTTGTAGAGTCCAGAAAGACAGAAAGGGACTATTGATGAAGAGGGTTGAGAGTGCCTTAAAGAAGAAGGGAGAGTAGAACCAAGGTGCTATGAAAATAGGTGGAGTGAACGCTGGGAATGTAAGGGTTTGAGTGGGAGAATGGTGGGTGATGACAGCAATGAATGGATGAGGGAGGTTTAATCAGAACTTAGGATGTGTGAAAAAGTCATAAGGAAATCTGTCTTGTAATCCAGTTAGAAATATAATTTTAAAAATGGAGCTTGAAGAGAGATAACCTCCGTGGGTATAGCTGCTCCATAAGTTATTGAACAAAAATCCCAGACCTGGAAAAATGGCTAGGCAGTTAAGAGGACAGGATTCTCTTCCAGAAGACCAAGGTTCAATTCTTAGCACCCACATGGTATATCACAGCTGTCTGTAACTCCAGCTCCATGGGATCTGACACCCTCACACAGACATGCATGCAGGCAAAATGCCAATGCGCATCAAATAAGTAGATAATTTAAAAAATCCCAGTGTTTGGCATGAGCGGGTGATGGCTAATGTAGGGATTCATAACATCGATGCTTTTATATGGGACATCTACACCTCACCACTCCAAGCTCAGTAAGCATCACAGAGGGAACAGAAAGCAAGAGTTGAAACTCACAGTTGCGATAGCTACCTGTGAAAGACACACACAAGACTGGGACCAACAACATCATGAGTGTGAGAGCGGTTACTAAGACCATTCCCCTGAGGAGCTACGGGCAGTTAATAGTTGCTGGTATAAAGAAAGTCATGTTTCTTGGAGGTTTGCCACTGGGGCATTGTCCTCACCCAGGTAAGTAGATGCACATCCATGCTCTCAGAGATTATTGAAATATGAGTCTCTCTCTCTCTCTCTCTCTCTCTCTCTCTCTCTCTCTCTCTCTCTCTCTCTCTCTCAAACACACACACACACACACTAAAAGAATCTGATGAGGGAAAATTTGATCAAAGAGCATTATATATGAGTGAAATTATGAAATACTTTTTAAAAAATAAGATGGAAAGAAGATATTTACACACTATATTGACTGCCTTATTCGTAATAACCATGAAATGGAAGCAATCTATATGAAGGCCACTTACTGGTTGGACAGAAGGTGGTGTTTTAACTGTTATCACAACATACATACATACATACATACATACATACATACATGCACGTATTGGGTTTGAGCATTAATTTCATTGGGCACTCCCTACACAATGTATACATACAGCAAACACTCACATTATACACTGGATTCTGTCAATCATACCTTAAGATACCTGAAAAATCATATAAGACAAAAATAAATTGTGGAATATACATATAATGGAATATCAAACTTAAGATGGGAAAATTGTCACATATTACAATATATATGAACCTTGAGGACATCACGCCAAATGAAATTAGCTAGACACAACACACACACACACACACACACACACACACACACACACACACACTGCATGATTCCACTTACATGAAGACCCTAGGGTAATCAAACTCATAGAAAAACAGGAAGTAGAAGAGTGACTGCCAGAGTCTGTACGGATTGGGAAATAGACAATATGTTCAAGGAACAGAGACCGCCAATCTTACAAGGTGAGTAAGTTGTAGGGGGCTTTCCTACATGCTAACAACTGCTAACTGTTAAAAATGATTGAGTTTAGTAAATTTGGCTATGTTTTCCTCCCATTAAAAGGCTGGTGAGAAATGAGAAAGAGCTACCTGTTCGGCTTCAGTGTTGATCACCACCAAATGAGCCCCCATCCCAGCACACTCCTGTTCACTGATGCTCCAGAAGTTCTCCTTGGTAGAAATGAGGTAGCAGCTGGAACCAAAGGACTTCCAGTGACTTGGGCAGCATCCCCACATTTTTTCTGTGACATGAACAAGAAGTGTGAACACCACGAGATGAGGCAAATAAGATTAAGGTGACATGTTCTACAATACTCCAAAGATCTGAGGATGCTCACCAGAGATGCGTTGTCATTATAAGTACAGAATTTACTGTTCTCTGAATATATAATTTAGAGACAGGAAACTGATATTGAGAGCAGTGTTGACCTCTTGGGTTATTTAATCACAGAATATCTCTGAAGCATTTTAAACAATAATAAACTCAGAATAATTGCTCCATAAATGTTACTTCTTCCTAATTTTATGGAATATCAAACATTCAAGAATCTTAACCATTATTTATTAATTATTAAGAATGCAGAGCATGAGCTTATGCTCTGACTCAAGCATCCAAACTTCTCAACATTCTTCCTGAGTAGGAAGGAACTGGGGAAGATAAATATGCTTTCTAATTATTACTTAACTGTGGCCAAATGGACATTTTTGTGGTATTTATGAGGTAATTTTGGTTTTTTGCTTTTATTTTTTAATTAAAAATACTTTTTACATGAAATAGTTTGATCACGGCTTTTCCTCTCCTATATTTTCCAAGATTCTCCCTCTCCACCCATCCAGCTCCATACCATCTTTCTCCCTTTCTTTAGAAAGCAAACAGGCAAAATTTTAAAGGACACATTTTAAAATATGAGAAAAATGAGAAAAACACACAGAGGTACACACACAGACTCAACTGACACACAGAGAAGCAAAATCCATTCTAAAAAAAAAAAGTTGGAAACCATTATATACAAGCAAACGTTCAGTAAGATTTTTTAAATATCCAAATAAAACATTATGAAACAAAAAATCTACAAAGATACCATTGAGTTTGAAATCTGTGAAGGCATACATGATGAAATAAAATAATGAAAACAATTCACAACATGAAAGTAAAAATACAACCACCAAGTAAAACCCAGACACAAACCTGGAAATGTATAATTCCCGGAGTCAAACAAGACTTCAGAGGCAAGCCTCATCAACATAGTATAAGACATGCAAGAGAGAATCTCAGGCATTGAAGACAAAGTAGAAGAAATGGATACCCCAGCTAAAGAAAATATTAAATCTAAAAAAAATCCAGGTACAAAACATCTAGGAAAATTGGGATCCCATAAAAAAAGATCAAACCTATAGGAATAGAGGAAGGAAAAAGAACCAGGTCAAATGCACAGAAAATATTTTTAACAAAATCATAGAAGAAAATTTCTCTAACCTAAAGAAGGAGGTGCATATCAATGTACAAGAAGCACACAGAGCACCGAATAGACTGGATCGGAAAAAATATTCCCATAACACACAATAATCAAAATGCTATACATACAGAACAAAGAAAGAAATGAAAAGCTGTAAGGAGAAAAGACCAATTAACATATAAAAGACTATCCGTTAGAGTAACACCTGACTTCTTATTGAAGACTGTAAAAGCCAGAAGGGCCTGCACGGATGTTCTACAAACTCTAAGAGACCACAGGTGCCAGCCCAGAGTACTCTACTCAGTTAATTATTTTCTTTGAAACAGAATCTCACTATGTAGCCTTAGAACTCTCTAAGTGAACTAGACTGAATTCAGACCTGAAGAGAATTTTCTGCCTCTACCTCCCAATTGCTGGAATTACAGATTTTAAGGCATCATCATGAATGATAAAATAAACACATTTCTGCTGAAACTTTTCTTTTTATTGTATTAATTCAAAAACAATATTGTTAAAATATCTATTATTTTATTTTCTGATACAGCATTATATAAAATAAGTTCATCACATAAACTTATCTACAAATAGAATCAACAGCGTGCTTGACCATACTTTTAAGCCAGATACACTTAGGAAATGTGTTTATGGATGGATATGAAGGTACTTTAATTAAAAATCATTTCTGTCTCATTTCACAACCCCTAAAGGCAAAATGCCCATTTCCCCTTTCCAGGAAGATAGTCTTTAAAACTGCAGTTGTATCTTGGGAGGTCCTGCATACCTGCAGTCCCAGCACTCAGGAGTCTGAACCAGGAAGATTGTGAGTACAAGTACTTCAGGCTTTCTATGAAGTCTAATCCTTCCTGGGCTAAATGAGAAACTCTGTATCAAATTAGATATATGGGCTGTTATTGTTTAAGTGTCTCAAAAAAGTAGGAGAAAGGCTATCCTCATGGAATTGTGTTTTCCTTAGGGGAAAAATTAGATCCTCAATTGTTTGACCCAAACCAAATGTGCTAAGAAATACATGGTCAGAGCCAGCTGATGGCACTTTTTGCATTGTCATGCAACGTATCCCAACCAATAACTAAAAGGGGAAATCCAAAAAGCTTCTGGGCGTAGGAGGGGCTTCTGCTCTTTCTTCACTTCTCATGGATTTCCCCACAAAAGTAGCATGGTGAGTAAATCAGTTCTTAGAACAGGACTCTGACAGATGTCTAAATGGAATTTTTTTATGGAATTTTATTAAGACCACAGGAAAGCTAAATAAAAGTACCTATCTTTAACATCTATCATCACACATAGGTAAATTAGATATGCTACTCCAAATAGACTCTATATGAATGGATTTGCATGGATGCATTTCAGACCAGGGCAGGCTCAGTTTAAATCAGTTTTCCTAGTAATAATGCTGGTATGTGGAAAGGAGATGGAAGCATTAATTGAGAAACTTAAATGCCAAAGAGAATTTCATACATTGAATGTAAAACACATGAGAATCTTTATGAACGACTTCCAGAATTTATCTGACAAACTATGTGTTGTGTGTCGATAGTGTTTCCCAAAATCAAGATGCCTGGTAACAGAATTGAATTGTTTCATGGTAATATCCAGAACGTATGAACTGAACATGTAAGTTTAGAGAAAGATTGGTGGTTTCTAAGTTGAAACGTCTCTCTCTCTCTCTCTCTCTCTCTCTCTCTCTCTCTCTCTCTCTCTCTCTCTCTCTGTCTTTCTGTCTGTCTCTGTCTGTCTGTCTCTGTCTGTCTGTCTCTCTCTCTCTCTCTCTCTCTCTCTCTCTCTCTCTCTCTCTCTCTCTCTCTCTCTCTCTCTCTCTCTCTCTCTCTCTCTCATCTAGGGAAATATTGCAAATCTTCACCTGACACCATGGTTCCTTCACTGAAGCAGCTGAGACTTGAGTGGTATGTGTGAAGTTCAGACAGTCTTCTACTGGGCTTGTCCATCGTAAACTGGTAGGTCACTGTGAAGAAAGAAGGGAATAGGCATACATATGGCCAGGCTTGCTGCCTCATGTCCTCTCCCTTGGCCAGGCCAGTGCACTTCCTCCCTACTGCCCTCACCTCTCCAGGGAAACCCTCTGAAGACCAGACTAAACTATTACTCCACGTATTCATTTATGTCACTCATTTCCACATCTCCCCATTTGTTTTTCCTCTTCCCCATATAACATCAGCTTTATTTGGGGGGGGGGACAAACATTCCATCTTTTCAATTAATCATAACCCCTGCATTGTAGATCTGCCACAGGTCCTGCTTAGTTATCTGTTGACTCACCGATGTCTGGTCTTCTTTGTCTGAATAACTTTTTGGCAAGAATAATGGTTGTGTTAACATATCCTAACAATTGCTGGTTGCAGGCAGGAGTACTTTAAGCATCTGGCCAGCCAGAACAACACAGAGGAAGCCTTGTCTCTAAAAGGCAAAACTAAACCAAACTGAGCAAAGCAAAGCAATATAAATAAATCCTTAAAAACCCCAAATCATCCCCTGAAAGTCTCTGTGGGACAGAGACAAGAAAGTGCTCAAATGAGACACCAGTCAATGAGAACTTACCCACACAAGTGGCAATGAAACAGGTGCTGAGGAGTAAGATGGAAATCACAGCAACTGACCAGAGTCTCAGGGTCCAGCAGACTCCTTTCCCTGTAGGACAGCAAGAAGACACAATCACCACAAGATCAAAAGCTTAGAGCAGTGAGGAACCAGACAAAATGCTCAGAGTAATTATAAACTTAGATCAGGAAAAGCTGCCAAAATCTTACAAAAAATTACCAAGTCAGCTCTGAGGCGCGTGCGCGCACACACACACACACACACACACACACACTACACATATACAGGTACATACAGAGACACATACACAGAATGCACATACATACACCACACCACACACTCATACAAATAAAATAAGCACACAAAACACAATACACAATCTAGAAAAAAAATTCACCCTTAGGCACCTGCAATTCCCATATCTTTACACTTTCTTCTTAAGTATCACATTCTTACATTGATGTCCTATCTTTTTACATCCCTTTTCAATATTTCAATATTTTTCAAGATTTATAGGCTCTGAGATAACACACTCCCTTCAAATTCCTGTGGTCTGCTCCACTCTGTCATTCAGACTGCCCACCAGTCTGTTTGTTTACCCTAGGCAACTATCATCACCTCACACACTTCCACTGTCTCCTCTGGACTGAGGCAGGAATGCTCACCTCACCTTGGGGTTGTCTTTCTTGCACCATTATTTAGTCTGTGTTTCAGAAGCTTAAAGGATTCTTCTATCTGTTCCTCCTTGCTATGAATCAGTGTCCTGACTTTTTTCAAAGAGGCCAGAGCTCAGAGTCAACCACTACACGCTTTGAGCCAGATGATTCAGAGAAGGCCAGTGCTACACACACAGAAGAAGTCATGCTAGGAAGTGGTCTCCAGTGATTTAAAGACACAGGAAAGAGGAAATTGAGAAACATAATTGTTTCTGAAAACTCTGACATGAATATTCTCATCACTTGTTCAGTTCCTAAATGTGGAAATCTCTCCTACCTCAAAAGAAATTTATCCATAAATCTTATTTAAATTAATTTTCACTTTCAAATTTTTATGTGGGTCATTTGGTTTGTGTAAGGTTTTGTTCATATATTGAACATGATCCTAGGAAGAAAATCAAGTCTGATTTAGTGGCTAGAACTTAGATAGTATGTATTAATGTAGTAAATAATAAGAACCTCAAGGAAGGCTGGGAGATGATAAAGTAGTTGGTGGTCTTGCAAGCATGAGAACCTGAGATTGATGGCCAGAACCTACCAAGAAATGTCATGTGTGATGATGCATGCTTGTAATCCTAGCGCTGAGGAAGCAGAGACAGATGGATGCCTGGGAGCTTCTTGTCAGGCATTCCAGCTTTTAATTGATGTTCCCCAGACCCATGAGAGACCCTGCCTTAAAGGAAGTGGATGGTGATCCTGAGATTTATACCTGAGGCTGTCTTAAATGAAAATAAAATAAAATAAAATAAAATAAAATGAAGATAAGACTTCTCCTAAGGAGTTAAAATATTTATTATAGATATAAGGGAGAGCATAGACAGAGATATCTGGAATGGTCCAGGCTGAGTCGGCTGGAAGTTGGGGGAAGGCAAGGGAACCATAGACAAAGATGCCAGGAGTGAGCCAAGAGACCAGGAGGCCAAAAGGACCACATAGCCAAATGTGTGGTTTATATAGGGAAGAGAAACTGAGGGAAGGGGTCATCCCAGTCCCTGGGCTGGCCTGGAGAGTTTAGGGTAGGAAGCAGGATATGCCAATCACGATGTCTTTATAACAGGTACTAGCAATGCTGAGAGAGGCTGGCAAAAACCAACTGCTTTGATATGTTAACAGGCACTTCAGTTGGTTGTTTGTCCTGAGACCTAGCAGCCCTAAATCCTTCACACATATATTCACATGCACACACGTGAACATGCATACGCACATATATGCATGCATTAAGAAAGAATAAGACTTGCTAGGTGTGTTGGCACTGTAAACCCAGCACTCATGGTGGCAGAGGAAGGTGGATCTCAGTGAATTTGAGGCTAGCCTGGTCTACAAAATGAGTCCAGGACAGCCAGGGCTACACAGAGAAGCCCTGTTTCAAAATAGCAAAACCAAACCAAACCAAACCAAATTTTTAAAAAGTTAAACTTATGCGCATCATTCAGAAGTGGTATTGGGAAATGCAAAGGGTATTGTGGTGTGTATTTTTCTGTGTCTTGGCTCTTTCAAATGTGAATAAACAGGTATGTAATTATGATTATTGTGAGTACACTTTGACAGTACTAACTCCAGTTTTAACTCCCTCTTTTTTTTTTAAATTTTAAAATTAATTTATTCTTGTTACATCTCAATGGTTATCCCATCCCTTGTATCCTCCCATTCTTCCCTCCCTCCCATTTTCCCATTATTCCCCTCCCCTATGACTGTTCCTGAGGGGGATTACCTCCCCCTGTATATGCTCATAGGGTATCAACTCTCTTGGTAACCTGCTGTCCTTCCTCTGAGTGCCACCAGGTCTCCCCCTCCAGGGGACATGGTCAAATGTAAGGCACCGGAGTACTCTTGTCTCACAAGATGTAGAACAAATAACAGATCTATCATCTTGACAACACAGTGGCGATCATATTGATGACTGTAGGTCAATATGCAAATGAGACTGTTGGGATCTGGGCCTTTCAGGTATGGCATTTCCTTAGACTACAGTGACCAGTGTGCCAGATTTCCATGTATGACTCATCTCCTGACTGTTCAGCTCCCTCTCAACTATCAGTGTGGATACACTTTTGGAACAAATGAGTCCTTTTCTTCAGTGCTGATGACTTGAGAGCAATCTGGACCTTTTTCACTGTCATCATGGAAGGAGCAGATCTCTGTAACAATCCATAGGATTTCATTGATGAGAGCATGGTTCATTCATTACTCGTGCTGTGTATGAAACTGATTTTTCTTTTACCTATGTATCCATATATTCCTTTCCCTTACTTTTGTACATTCTGCCTTTGTGTTCCTCGAAGGAAATTGGTTGATTTGTGGACTGTTTTCCTGTGGTGCCTGACTTGTAATTTGATTTTAGAGTAAAGATACTATTCTTCTGGCAGGAGTTATAATCTTTAGCCTTGAAATTGTTCCCAGGTATCAAGAAAACAGACTGATATTGTTGGTCCAATATGACAAAATCCAACTTACAATGGGGAGAAGTTGGTTACTAACATTTTATGAGGTCTCTCATTGGGTTAGTTACATTTTTTAGTTTTCTTATTAGTTTGGTAACATTTTATGAGTTGTCTCACTAGGTAAAGAGAAGTGAAAAGTAGCATGAGATCAGAGGCAAGCTTCACAAAGTCTGTTATCACTCACTCCTCACTTGCAAAAATTTTCTGGAATCTTCCCTCTACTGTCGTCATCAACACCTCCACATTCATAAGGAAGCAGTCTCCAATGGGATACACATGATACTGGGATACAAAACATACATATATGGCCCTAAACTTGGTTCTTAGCACAGAACTTCTAAACTTTTTTGACCATAGGACATTTTCTGTGGCAATTTTTGTGAGGATTTTTTTTTAATTCCAAAGATAGTTCCACAGCAAAAGGAACAGCTTTTTTCATATATAACTATTCCATTTTAACCAGACCTTACTTTATATTATTGAGATAACTATTGCCAGTACCTGAGATTGTTTCAAAATGGTATGAACCGTATGATCAGAGATTTGGAACCCTCACTCCCAACACTTCAGAATGGAAAAGCATTGAAGACTCAGTTCAATCATCAGTAGCCAGTTACAGACCTGCAGAGAGAGTTCAAAAGTAGATTAAAATCAATGAAGCTTTTCAAGTAACATCATAGGTTAAGTAATTATGGGACAGACTTAGTAATTTTAAAAGCCCAAACCTTTTTTCCTATGGTTTCTTGAGATGTATTAAGTCATAAGTGAAGGAGGAAAAAGTGGCTGTTTCCACCAACTCATTACCAACTGTTTCCAGTTCCCCTTCTGGATGAAGAAGTACAAACTATATTGTTGAGTTGATTGACTGTCCAGGAAGAGAAAACATCCCCTAAGCTGTGCATAGACAAGCTGCCTTCTGCTTTCTTACCCATCTCCAGCATGCACTCCTCTAACTGATCTCTGTCTTGACCACTAACACCCTGCACTCTAGTCTCTGCTCCCTTAGCTTCCAGATAATGCCAGAATGCCTTTTACTGGAGAATGCTGACATGATAGAAAAAAGTCCAACTGAAGACTGTCCTGAAGTAAAACATAACAATAAACAAAGCAAAATACCTATACAGTTCTTTACCCACCCTTAAGTATCAATTCTCAACTTCATATGGAAAAACAAAAAACCCAGAATAGCTAAAATAATCCATACAACAAAAGATATTCCAGAGGAATCTCCATCCCAGATCTCAAGGGGTACTATACAGCAACAGTAATATAAATAGCATGGTAATAGCATAGAAATAGGCTGGTTGATCAGTGGAATCAAGTCAGAGTTCCAGAAATAAACCCATACACCTATGGACATTTGATTTTTTACAAAGAAGCCAAATCCATACAATGGAAAATAAGATATCATCTTCAACAAATGGTGCTCGTCTAATGGATACAAGTAGAAAAATGCAAATACATCCATATTTATACACCCTGCACAAAACTAAAGTCCAAATGAATTAAAGACCTTAACATGAAGCCAAACACACTAAACCTGTTAGAAGAAAAAGTGGGAAAGAGCCTTGAGCTCATTGGCAAAGGAGACAACTTTCTGAACAGAACACCAACAGCACAGGTTCTAAGATCAACAATAAATAAATGGGATCTCATGAAACTGAGAAGCTTCTGTAAGGCAGAAGACACTGTCAAAAGAACAAAATGACAGCCTAAAGACTGGGAAAAGATCTGCACCAACCCTACATCCACAAAAGGCCAATATCCAAAATATATAAAGAACTCAAGAAATTAAATACCACCAAACAAAATATCTCAATTTTAAAAATGGGGTAAGAGCTAAACAGGGAATTCTCAACAGAATAATATCGAATGGCTGAGAAACACTTAAAGAAATGCTCAACATCTCTAGTCCTCAGGGAAATGCAGCTCAAAAGACTCTGAGATTCCATCTTACACCAATCACAATGGCTAAGATAAAAAAAAAAAACTCAAGAGACAGCATATACTGGCAAGGATGTGGAGAAAGGGGAACATTTCTCCATTGCCGGTGGAAGGACATTTTCTCATTTTGGAAGCTGCTAACATGCACTTTCTGTCTACTCAAGTAATTAATTTTATTCCTTCTCAAGTCTCTGATGGGGTTGAAGACCAGATAGTTTAGTTTTACAATTAAGCTTAGTTGTTTAGGGCTTAAGATGTTTTTAGGTCTAGATAGATGTTTTACATTGATAGAGATGAGCTCTGATAGATATTGATTTACATTCAGAATTTTAGATGCACCAAGATAGGAAAGATGTTTTCTTCAAGGTTGCCAAATGCAAATGTTCAAAACCATATGACTGTAACAGTTACATAATTCCTGATTGTTTCATGGTTCTTCTTGCTGTACGTAACTTATATATGTGTGTAATAATATAAATGAATATGTAAAAAACAAAAAACAGTAATTAAAAAATAAAAGAAAGCAATTGGTAGGGAAAATGAAAAGGCAGAGCATGAGCAAAATTGTGGGTGAGCTCAAATCAGATGTGCAGACAAATGTAAAATATCTGTGCCTATCCAGAAAAAGTGCTAAAACTCACTATGCAGAATATAATAACCCCTAAGGATTAAACTAGAAGCATGGAATATATTTGGAGACACAAACAAATGGAATATGATTTTGTTTTGACTGAACTTCTTTTTTTTTTTTTTTTTTTTTTTTAAGGAATGCTTCCTATTTAATTAACTAATTAGAAATTCCTTATAAGCTATGCTTGAGGCTCTGTTCATTCCCTGGGGTACTATCAAAATAGCAGAAATTGCCAAAGGCAAGACTCTAAGGAGATCAGAGTATCTGATAACTATTTCTTAATTAAGTAAATCACAATGGTTATGCTTTGAGTCTTCAATTTCACACCCGCCCTGGGCTGTGACACCACAGATGTCTTGCCAGCTGTTCTTCATATGAGGATTCGTTTAGAAAGAGCTGGCTCCACATTGCTGGCAGTGGTGATCCCAGCCCAGGGTGGGTGCTGCCACACCTGGGCTGGTGGTCCTGGGTGCTATAAAAAAGCAAGATGAGGAAGGCAGGGGGAGCAAGCCATTAAAGAGCACACCACCTCCATGTCCTCTGCATCAGCTCCTGCCTTCAGGTTCCTGCCCTGTTAGAGCTCCTGTCCTGACTTTCCTTGTGGGAGTGCAAACTGTGAGACTCTCCTGGATAAGGTTGAAGTCTGACTTCTCCAGGTAGCCATTTTTGCAGTCGGTCTGTGAAGGTGGACTCCCTTTTCTCAGTGGGGTTCCCACTCCACCTGACATGGTAACTGCAGATCATATAAGGAGTGTCACATAGGCCTCAGAAAAAATTACAGGCCTGACTGTTTCCTGATAAACATTTGTTCAGCAAGAACAGGGAATTGCTGGAAGTACCCCACCGCCATGCTGAGGAGATCCTAGCCTGCAGCAAATGACCTTTGATCATACCTAGAAGACATTCCTTCACACATAGGATCATTAAGTACTAATTTCTCCTTCTTATGATAGAACCCCATGCAGCTGCATGTAAATGAGGTAGTGTAGATTAAGGATCCTGCCACCCCTAGGACCAGCAAATCAGAAGCATTCACCCTCAAACCTCTTCCCGCTGCCCGAAGCTTATAAATAAAGGCTGGCTGGCATTCTCTCTCTCTCTCTCTCTCTCTCTCTCTCTCTCTCTCTCTCTCTCTCTCTCTCTCTCTCTCTCTTTCTCTCTCTCTCTCATGATCACCATTCCTCCACCATGACCATCTGAGACTCTGTTTATTCCAGGAGGAACCACCACCGGATGCGTGGTGGTCAAGCAGCAATGGCAGAACTGCCTTTGCAGCGTCTGGCATCTGCCATGTTGCTGCCAGTGGCTCAGTGCTGAGTGCTGATGAAGTACCGTTGAGTCCTGGGTCTCACCAGACCCACCTGCTGGTGGGTTTCAGGCATCTGCCTACTTCCTGAGCTGTGCTTAGCACATAGCTCAAACAAGGAGCTATAATAGTTTGGGTTTCATCAGAGGCTTGTGGAGCTCCTGAGTCTCTACTGCCTTCTGATTTCAGCACTCTCATTCCAAAATCGCTAAACTGTAACACTCTGTGGAAAACTCATTTTCCACCTCTCCCAGAGAAGCCAGATACCCGGCCTAGCACCCCAGCATCCGGGTCTCACACTGAGTGCTTTATGCTACCCCTGAGCAAGATACAGGACCTTGGGACTTTTGTTAATGCCCAGCTGTGGCTCTGAAGAAGTCCAGGGTAGGGTCTCTGGTGCTGGGTGTGGATACCCTTCTAGTTTGCTTCATCTCTTGGGTGGCCAGAGCTGATGGCTCAGGCAACTGACCAGGATTGAAAGAAGAAAGAGGAAAGGCATCCCAGGGTTTCTTCTCTAGGGACTGGCTGCACTGCTGCAGAGGAGGAGAACTTAAACTGACCACAAGGCTCCTATGGCTGAAGCTGTAAAGGCAGCTTCTGGCTGGAAACTGCATGGGGGTCGTAAAAGGAGGCTCTTTGATCTATAGATAGGCCTCTTTGCGGAGATCTCTAGTAAGCTAGTGTAAACTTAGGCTGGGTAAAAAGCCCTGAGTCGGCTAACTTATTTGTGAATCTACAGAGAAGTAAGAAATAACACAGAAAGAGAGAGAGAGAGAGAGAGAGAGAGAGAGAGAGAGAGAGAGAGAGGAAATAAACCACTCACACACATACTTTCAAGAGAAAAGGTGGATGGAATTAGGCATCTTGACTTCAACTGAAGTCAGGTTTCCCAATTTCAGCACATACATTCAAGAGAAAAGGATCAAGAGAAGAGGTGGATGAAGTCAGGCATCTTAACCTCAATTGAAGCTAAGCTTCCCAGTTTTCAGCACCGTTTATTGTAGAAGACCGTACTTATACTTCTGAGAAAAGGGAATTACCTCATAGTCAAGAGTCCAGTTAATCACAAAAACAGATGAATTCTAAAATATAACAAGTTACAGGTCTTAAATCTAAACATTTCTTATCTATGTATCCATTACATAAGTTCATAGTGAGTTCAGAAAGATAAAGATTGATGGGGTCTAAGGTTAATAGGGTCTGAAACTTACAAGAGTATATGACTTATCAATTAGGACGGACCTAACTATACATTATCCAGCTATCTCTTAATTCATAATGAGCTCAGGACAATAATTTTATCTGTCTTTCATTCTAAGAAACAGAGTAAATTCAGACATCTCTAGGTAACTTCATTCCACTTAGGTTCATGGGACGTTTAAACAAACTTGCCTATATTTATAGTGAAATACCAGGATTCGTGGTGCCATCTGGAGTGGAGGCTTATCTGAAGCCACAAATCTGCTACCAGGCTATCCTTAGTGAGGCATCTGGAGGTCCACAAAGGTATTTATTAAAGCCATAAACTAACTTTAGCTTTTAAAACTATTTGAATCAAGTCAGAAATTCCATAATCAGGGACTAATTCATCTTAATAACAAACAGTACATCTACAACATGATCCTGTAGGAAGTTTGCTCAATGAGAGCTGGTCAATACCCAGAACATAACAGTTCATAGCAATGCCAGATGTATTTATCTACTTTTGGTTTTTCAAGACAGGGTTTCTCTGTGTAATCTTGACTGCCCTGGACTCGCTTTGTAGACTAGCCTGGCCATGAATGTAGTCTTGATTGTCCTGGATGTGCTTTGTAGACCAAGCTGGCCTTAGACTCACAATGATCCACCTGCCTCTGCCTCCCTGGGTACTGGGATTAAAGACATGCACCACCATGCCTGGCTCTAATGCCAGATTTTAGAGAGATGCAGCAAAGCACAATTGACAGGGTAGTCAGGGGTTGGAAGCAATTCTAGGGTACATCACAACACCGACCTTGCAAATATTGGATCACCCCCAGAGATCTCTCATGCCTACTGGACTTCCCCAAATCAATGTCTCCTGACAGCCTGTCAGAGGTTGGAAGCAGTTTGAGAGTGCATCATGGTATAAGGCCTTGCAAACACCAGATCACTTCGTAGACAGCCTACACGCCTAGTGAGCTCCCTTAACAGGGAGGCTCTTGGCATCTCTCCCTTTTTAATTAATTAAATGAAGAGTGTGAATTTCTCTCTGGGTGGAACGGACCATAGCTCCTAGTTGTCTGAAGATGACTGGAAGAATAAACAAAAGTAAGAGGATTAATCTCGTGATTTATTCTTAAGTTTATAGCTAGCCAGTTCCTTAGTGGAGGATCCGTGTATGAATGACTGATAGCACTAGTTTGAGAATGAGGTGTTTCCAAATTAATTGCAAGTTGTGAACCATTCCAAATGCCTCAAAGGTATGCCTGTATCTGGTCCCAGGACATGTCTGACCTAACAGACAACAGAGGAGTAACACAAATCTATCTATAATCAGCATGACATGAAGTAGTTAGACATGTCTTAAGATATAGAATCTGAGTTAGATGATGACTTCATCTAAGGCATTACTTTTATCTGTAAAACCTTGATCAATATATCCTACAATTGAGATGTAATATGAATAAATTAATAAAATATATATTAAAATGTATTCTGAGAAATCAGAGCTAAGGAAACATTTGAGTCAAAAAAATATATACACAATTAGCAGAGTGAGTCTGTTGAGCTAGAGAGGCAGCTGAAGCTGACTGGCATACAGATCCTATTATCCAGAATAAGGCCAGTAATCTCTTTGTTTGTAAAAAAAAATCATTAGTAATCCAACACAATGCATATGTAGTAAAGTTTTCATATCAAAGCTGTAAGAGAACATAAGGTGAAAGAAATTCAGATGAGAAAAGACATTAGGGCTTATAGTGGAACTTATACAACAGCCAAATAGCATTTTTATAGAAATGTTGCACATAGATCCATATATGTACCTTGTATTTCCTGAATATATAATAGCTGAAGCTGAAATAACACAAAATCAGAGTCCATCAGGATCATCAGGAACTGTGTCCTCAGTGTCTTTTTCTGCTGGGCTATCCAGTGATGGATGAGGTGGGCATAAAGAAGGCAACAAAGGGAAGTCTTCGAGCTGGAGAGGGGCATTCTTGGCATGTGTCTGGTCTGGGACTGGTCTGCTATGTTCAGTTGGTGGGTCTGGAACTCATGAAGATGGAGCAGTGTCCTGTGAAAACATAAACAAAAGTTCTCCCCTGCTGGATGTCCAATCCTTTCTATCACTTGGTTAGTGGTCACTTTACTTCATAAGATGTATAAGACATCATTTAAGTATGATGAAGAGATGAATATCTACAATCTCCGATTTGTAATTTTACATGTTTGTGTATTTAAGACCAATGAGCTTGCTCCACAAAAGCCCGTCTCTGTGGGTTACAGAGAGACCAGCGGAGTATGATGTGTTAAAGTCAGATATCAAGTTTTCAAAAGCCTCTGAAGTACAATCTGTAAGGTGTTTAAAGTTCTAGGCATATCCAAGATGACAAAACAGTA
The DNA here is from genome assembly GCF_903995435.1 of Acomys russatus. NCBI lineage: Eukaryota > Metazoa > Chordata > Mammalia > Rodentia > Muridae > Acomys > Acomys russatus. Next base: position 50,246,436 of record NC_067149.1, on the reverse strand, counting down.
AAATAAATGCTGTTCCATAACCTTGAAAGCATCTCTAGATCAGGCAGAGATATGAATATATGAAAATAGGTATCCATACACATACCAGCAATCAAAGCAGTCTTTTTTGAAGCTGAACCATCAGTGTAAACCAGCACTGCTTTGGAAGGTAGTGGCCTAATTGTGTAAACTGTCATTTCTAGGTCTTTAAGATAAAACATTATGTTAATCTATAGTATAAAGAATAATGGATAGGGGTTTCTAATTTCTTGAATCCAAAAAGCTTTGTCACTTAAGGCAATACTTGTAGCTCCGGGTGGAGCCTGAGTAGCTGGCCTACCTGAAACCTGTTATGGGAGTAAAAGCAATTGAGCAATGCTCTGTCCTCAATGAATCTGAACTGTTTTTGCAGGGGGCTGAAAATAACCTTAATTTCTCCAATAAAGTCAGAATCAATTATCCCAAAGATCACATTTATTCCCTGCACAGAAGTAAAATTTTGCCCTGAGTCCTAATGTCCCTTAGGCAGGGGACCATAGACTCGTGCGGGTAGGCAAATGACAGACGAATCAGAACTTAATATTATTGTGGAGATGGCACAGACATCCAGTCCCACACTGTCTGGGGTTGCTCACTGCAGCTGCTGGATTGATCTTCACTGACAAAGGGATTGGTCGCTTGTGGCAGTTGCGTGACCTCAAATGTTTGAGGGACCTGAGGCAGGCCCCTGACTCAGCTTTCCAGTTTCAATGGTGGTTTTTTTATTATTAGGGTGTACAGCAATACTAGGTAAAGGAGTGCCATTTCTATGAAAATGAGACTAGCGTTCTCTTTGCCAGTGATATCCTCTCTGGCAGCGAGGGCATGACGAACCAGGCAGGTTTGGGTTTGTACCTTGAGTGGGATTAGAAGTATTAAGGTTAGTGAGATCTCTTGTCTCATTGGGACACTGTATGCTAACATGTCCAGGCTGGCCAAATGAATAGCATTTGTAGGTCATGCCTCCCTGATCAGACTTTCTGCTTTCTTGGGTAGCTGGAAATCGAGGACTTTGGAGAGCTGCTGAAATTGCTATAGTTTGGACGTAAGAGGGTGTGACTTCAGCAAGGCTTTAATAAAATAAGAAATGTTTCCAGATTTTTTTATTGGCCTCAGCAATGACTTGCAAGCAGGGTTAGCACTCTCAAAGACCAATCGTTTTATTTTTATTTTTTCTTTTTATTAATTTATTCTTGTTACATCTCAATGTTTATCCCATCCCTTGTATCCTCCCATTCCTCCCTCCCCCCACCCCATTTTCCCATTATTCCCTTCCCCTATGACTGTTCCTGAGGGGGATTACCTCCCCCTGTATATTCTCATAGGGTATCAAGTTTCTTCGTGGCAACCTGCTGTCCTTCCTCTGAGTGCCACCAGGTCTCCCACTCCAGGGGACATGGTCAAATGTGAGGCACCAGAGTACATGAGAAAGTCATATCACACTCTCCACTCAACTGTGGAGAATACTCTGACCATTGGCTAGATCTGGGAAGGGGTTTAAAGTTTACCTCCTGTATTGTCCTTGGCTGGTGCCTTAGTTTGAGCGGGACCCCTGGGCCCAAATCTGCCTATCATAATGTTCTACTTGTAGGTTTCTAGGACCCTCTGGAACCATTTATTTTGCTATTCTCCCATGCGTCTCTCATTTAGAGTCCCAATAGGATGCCCTTCCCTCTGTCCCAGTTTCCTGGTAAGTGAAGGCTTTTGTGGGACATGCCCCTTGGGCTAGTATGCAGATATAAATGAGTATATACCATTTGATTCTTTCTGCTTCTGGGTTAACTCACTCATTATGATCATTTCTAGCTCAATCCATTTATCCACAAATTTCGGGAATTCCTTGTTTTTAATAGCTGAGTAGTATTCCATAGTGTATATGTACCACGGTTTCTTTATCCACTCTTCTACTGAGGGACACTTAGGCTGTTTCCATGTTCTGGCTATTATGAATAAGGCTGCTATGAACATGGTTGAGCAAATTTTCTTGTGTGCTGGAGCATCTTCTGGGTATACTCCAAGGAGTGGAATAGCTGGGTCTTGAGGAAGCCCTATTCCCATTTTTCTGAGATAGCACCATATAGATTTCCAAAGTGGCTGTACTAGTTTGCATTCCCACCAGCAATGAAGGAGTGTTCCTCTCTCCCCACATCCTCGCCAGCATGTGGTGTCACTTGAATTTTTGATCTTAGCCATCCTGATGGGTGTAAGATGGAATCTCAGAGTTGTTTTGATTTGCATTTCCCTGATGACTAAGGAGGTTGAGCATTTCTTTAAGTGTTTCTCAGCCATTTGATATTCCTCTGTTGAGAATTCTCTGTTTAGTTCCAAGCCCAATTTCTCAATTGGGTTGTTTGGTTTGGTGGTGTTTAATTTCTTGAGTTCTTTATATATTTTTGATATTAGACTTTTGTCAGCTGTAGGGTTGGTGAAGATTTTTTTCCAGTCTGTAGGCTGTCGCCTTGTTCTCTTGACAGTGTCTCCTGCCTTACAGAAGCTTCTCAGCCTCATGAGGTCCCATTTATTAATGGTTGACATTAAGGCCTGGGCCGTTGGTGTTCTGTTCAGGAAGTTGTCTCCTGTGCCAATATGTTCCAGGCTCTTCCCCACTTTTTCCTCTAAGTGACTTAGTGTCTCTGGTTTTATGTTGAGGTCTTTAATCCACTTGGATTTGAGATTTGTGCAAGGTGACAAATATGGGTCCAGTTTCATTTTTTTACACATAGACCTATAGTTAGACCAACACCATTTGTTGAAGATGCTATTCTTTTTCCATTGAATGGATTTGGCTTCTTTGTCAAAAATCAAGTGACCATATGTGTGTGGATTCATATCTGGGTCTTTGATTCGATTCCACTGATCAACCAGCCTGTTGCTGTGCCAGTACCATGCTGTTTTAATTACTATTGCTTTATAGTACAGTTTGAGATCAGGTATGGAGATTCCTCCGGAGCACCTTTTATTGTACAAGATTTTTTTTAGCTATTCTGGGTTTTTTGTTTTTCCATATGAAGTTCAGAATTGAACTTTCAATGTCTTTAAAAAATTGTGTAGGTATTTTGATGGGGATTGCATTGAATCTGTAGATTACTTTTGGTAGGATGGCCATTTTTACTATGTTAATTCCCCGATCCATGAGCAAGGAAGATCATTCCATCTTCTCAGGTCATCTTCAATCTCTTTCTTCAGAGTGTTGAAATTTTTTTCATACAAGTCCTTCACTTGCTTAGTTAGGGTAACTCCTAGATATTTTATATTGCTTGTGGCTAATGTGAAGGGTGTGGTTTTCCTAATTTCTTCCTCTGCAAGCTTGTCATTTGTGTATAGGAAGGCTACAGACTTTTTTGAGTTAATTTTGTATCCAGCCAATTTGCTGAAGGTGTTTATCAGCTTTAGGAGTTCTCTGGTGGAGTTTTGAAGGTCATTTATATACACTATCATATCATCTGCAAATAGAGATAATTTGACTTCCTCCTTTCCCATTTGGATGCCGTTGATCTCCTTTTGTTGTCTTATTGCTCTGGCTAGAACTTCGAGTACTATATTGAAGAGATATGGAGAGAGTGGGCAGCCTTGCCTTGTTCCCGATTTTAGAGGAATTTTCTTGAGTATCTCACCATTTATTTTGATTTTGGCTATTGGCTTGCTGTATATAGCCTTTATTATGTTGAGGAAAGTGCCTTGTATCCCCGATCTCCCTAAAACTTTAAACATGAATGGGTGTTGAGTTTTATCAAATGCTTTCTCTGCATCCAAAGAGATGATCATGTGGTTTTTTATTTTCAGTTTGTTTATATGGTGGATTACATTGATGGATTTCCGTATATTAAACCATTCCTGCATGCCTGGAATGAAGCCTACTTGGTCATGATGAATGATATCTTTGATGTGTTCCTGTATTCGTTTTGCAAGTATTTTATTTAGTAATTTTGCATCTATGTTCATAAGAGATATTGGTCTGAAATTCTCTTTCTTTGTTGAGTCTTTGTGAGGTTTAGGTATCAATGAGACTATGGCCTCATAAAATGAATTTGGTAATGTTCCATCCATTTCTATCTTTTGGAGTAGCTTGAAGAGTATCGGTATTAGCTCTCCCTTGAAGGTTTGGTAGAATTCTGCACTGGGCTTTTTTGGGTTGGGAGACCATCGATGATTGCTTCTCTTTCTGTAGGGGATTTGGGACTATTTAGCTTGTTTATCTGTTCTTCATTCAACTTTGGCAAGTGAAATTGATCAAGAAAATCGTCCATTTCCCTTAGATTTTCAAATTTTGTGGCATATATGCCTTCAAAGTAGGATCTTATGATTCTTTGAATTTCTTCAGTGTCTGTTGTTATGTCTCCCTTTTCATTTCTGATTTTGTTGATTTCACTACTGTCTCTTTGCCTTTTAGTTAGTTTGGCTAACGGTCTGTCTATCTTGTTGATTTTCTCAAAGAACCAGCTTTTGGTTTTGTTGATTCTTTGGATTGTTTTCTTAGTTTCTAATTTGTTAATTTCAGCCCTGAGTTTGATTATTTCCAGGCGTCTACTCCTCTTGGGTGTTTCTGCTTCTTCTTTTTCTAGGGCTTCCAGTTGTGTCGTTAAGATGCTTATGTGCAATGTTTCCAATTTCTTTTTAAAGGTACTTAGTGCTATGAATTTTCCTCTTAGCACTGCTTTCAATGTATCCCAGAAATTTGGGTATGTTGTTTCTTCATTTTTATTGAATTTCAGAAACTCCTTGATTTCTTTTTTTATTTCTTCTCTGACCCAGGTGTCATTTAGCAGAGAGTTGTTTAGTTTCCACGTACGTGTAGGCTTTTTGTTATTTCTGTTGTTGTTGAATTGCAGCCTAAGAGCATGGTGATCTGATAAGATACAAGGTATTATTTCAATCCTCTTGTATCTATTGAGGCTTGCTTTGTGACCTACGATGTGATCAATTTTGGAGAAGGTTCCATGGGGTGCAGAGAAGAAGGTGTATTCTTTCTTGTTTGGGTGAAAGGTTCTATAGATATCTGTTAGATCCATTTGACCCATGGCATTGGTTAATGATGTTATTTCTCAGCTTAGTTTCTGTTTCACTGACTTATCCTTCAGTGAGAGTGGGGTGTTGAAGTCTCCCACTATTATTCTGTGGGGATCGATGTGTGGTTTAAGCTTTTTTAGGAGATCTTTTACAAATGTGGGTGCCCTTGTATTGGGAGCATAGATGTTCAGAATTGTGATGTCATCTTGGTTGACTTTACCTTTGATGAGTATGAAGTGTCCTTCCTCATCCCTTTTGATTAATTTTGGTTGAAAGTCTATTTTGTTCGATACTAAAATGGCTACGCCTGCTTGCTTCTTGTGACCATTTGCTTGGAATATTTTTTCCAACTTTTTACCCTGAGGTAATGCCTTTCATTATGGGTGAGATGTGTTTCTTGAATGCAGAAGATTGTTGGATCTTGTTTATGTACCCATTCAGTTAGTCTGTGTCTTTTTATTGGAGAATTGAGGCCATTGATGTTGAGAGATATTAATGACCAGTGACTGTTAAGAGTCTTAATTTTGATGTTGTTTCCAGTCGAGCGTTTGTGTAGTTGTGTTTTTGCCATGGGATAGTTATCTATTTCCTGGGTAGTTTTGGTTGTAGCTTGACCCTTTGGGATGGAGTTTTCCTACTAGTGCCTTCTGTAAAGCTGGGTTTGTGGATAGGTACTGTTTGAATTTGTTTTTGTCCTGGAATATTTTGTTTTCTCCATCAATGGTTATTGATAGTTTTGCTGGGTAAAGTAGTCTGGCCTGGCATCTGTGTTCTCTTAGGGTTTGCAGGATCTCTGTCCAGGCCCTTCTGGCTTTTATGGTTTCTGCTGAGAAGTCGAGTGTAATTCTGATAGGTTTACCATTAAATGTTATTTGGCCCTTTTCCCTTGCAGCTTTTAATATTTTTTCTTTGTTCTGCATGTTTTGTGTTTTGGTTATTATGTGGTGGGCAGTTTTTCTTTTCTGGTCAATTCTATTTGGTGTTCTTTAGGCCTCTTGTATGTTTATAGGCAGTTCTTTCTTTAGATTGGGGAAATTTTCTTCTATGATTTTGTTGAGAATAGTTTCTGGGCCCTGGAGTCTGATATCTTCTCTTTCTTCAATGCCTATTATCCTCAGATTTCTTCTTTTCATGGTGTCCTTAATCTCTTGGATGTTTTGTGTCAGGAGTTTTCCAGATTTGGCATTTTCTTTAATGGTTGATTCAAGATCTGTGATTGTATCTTCTAGCCCTGAGATTCGTTCTTCCATCTCTTGGATTCTGTTAGAAAAGCTCACCTCTGTGTTGCTCACTTTCTTCTCTGAGGTCTCACGTTCTCGTTTTTCTTCTGTCTGTGTGTTTATCATTGAATCCATTTTCATTTTCAGATCTTGAACTGATTTTTTTATTTCTTTCATCCGATTTTTGTATATTCCTGAGTTTCTTCCATTGCCTCTTTATAGGTCTTCAGAGCTTGAACCATTTTATTTCTTTCTTTCATCTGGTTGTTTGCATTTTCCTGCAATTTTTCCAGTTCCACTCTATGTGCTTCTTTTATGTCTCTCACCTGTTTGTCTGCGTCGTCCTGCATTTGATTACGAATTTTATTTGTTTCCTCCATTATCATCCTCATTACTAAGGATTTGAGGTCATTTTCTTGTATTTCCGTTGTATTTGAATTCTCTGGGTTGTTTTCTTTGGGAAAGCTGGAAACTGGAGACGCCATGTTGTTTTGGGTTTTTTTTGCGTATGCTTTTTCGCTCTCCTTTAGACATCTTGCCATCTTTGTTTTTGTTGGGTAGCTTCCAGAGTTGGATGGAGGGAGTCTGATGATAGATTCACTTGTTTTCTCATGATTTCCCTAGGCTGGGAGCCCAAAGCTTCACTGTTGTGGATGTTAGGAGGTTAGCCCTGTTCTGGTCTCTCACAGCCAGTGATCTTCAGCACCCTGTGCTGTGGGTCCTGCAATTGTTCTGGATCTCTGAATGAGCGTTGAATCAGACCAAGTTATCCACAGCCTTCTGTGTTCCCTGCCAAGTCCAGCCAGGAACACTGGGCCCGAACCACGGGCTGAAATCAGCTAGATTCTCAAGGCCTGAACCATCTGCCGAGCTCAGCTAGGGATTCTGGGCCCAAAATGCACACAGGGTCCAGCCAGAATTTTTGGGCTGGGACTACGCACCAAGCTCTGCTAGGGCTTTTGGCCCAAAGTGCATGCTGCGGTCAGTTATTGACTCAGGGCCCGAACTGTCCACTAATCTCAGCTAGGAATTCTGGATTCAAACTGCACACTGTGTCCAACCAGAGTCTTAGACCTGGTGGAACGGAGTGCTCTGTCCAGCCTGCGTCACAGCAGGAGAACTGCGGCTGCACTGAGTCAGTGCCGGTGTTGGAACTGAGCACTCTGCCCAGACTGTGTCACCGTAGGGGAGCTGTCGCTGAGCTGAGGTGGTGCCTAGGATGGAATTGAGCACTCCACCAAGCCTGCGCCACAGCAGGAGAACTGTGGCTGCTCTGAGTTAGCGCCAATGGCAGAACCAAGTGCTCCGCCCAGACTGTGTCACTGCAGGGGAGCTGCCGCTGAGCTGAGGTGGCGCCTAGGGTCGAACTGAGTGCTCGGCCAAGCCTGCGCCACAGCAGGAGAACTGTGGCTGCTCTGAGTTAGTGCTGGTGGTGGAACCAAGTGCTCCACCCAGACTGTGTCACCACAGGGGAGCTGCCGCTGAGCTGAGGTGGTGCCTAGGATGGAACTGAGCGCTCGGCCAAGCCTGGGCCACAGCAGTAGAACTGCAGCTGCTCTGAGTTAGCGCCAGTGGCGGAACCAAGTGCTCTGCCCAGACTGTGTCACTGCAGGGGAGCTGCCGCTGAGCTGAGGTGGCACTTAGGGTGGAACAGAGTGCTCCACTAAGCCTGCGCCACAGCAGGAGAAATGCGGCTGCTCTGAGTTAGTGCTGGTGGTGGAACCAAGTGCTCAGTCCAGACTGTGTCATCGCAGGGGAGCTGCCGCTGAGCTGAGGTGGCGCCTAGGGTGGAATTGAGCTCTCCACTAAGCCTGCGCCACAGTAGGGGAGCTGTGGCCAAAGCTGAGTTAGTGCCTCGGGCAGAATTGCTTGCTGGGCTGGGCCGGTACCCAGGACTCTGGGGCCGAACTGTCCACCGAGTCCAGTCTGGGTCCGAAGGCTCCATGCGACCCAAATCCTGTTCTGAGTCCCCTCTCCCGCATCAACTCCCACCAGCAACCACACCAATCGCCTCCACTGGAAGGCTGTGAGCTGCAAACCTCAGCCACCGCCACTGGTGCCGCTGGTGCTGCTACCTCTGCTGCTGCCGCTCCGATCAGAGAAAATCCACGCTCCTCCCGTGTGCAGGGGCATGCAGGTCCTCCGCACCCTGGTCCCTCTGAACCGTGGAGCACTCCCGCTGCCATGATTCTTGGACCTCGGTGTTCCTGGCTCAGAAATCTGTGCAATTCCCTGAATTGTTCACCGGAGCCTCCAAACGTGGTCCACACTGGTCGCCGCCATCTTGGATCTCGCCCCAATCGTTTCAAAAGGATATTTTTTGCTTCAGTGGTAGGAACCATTCTCCCCACCATTTCTGTTAGCTGACCAATAAATTCCTCAAAATGTTCCTCTGGTTTTGTTTTATACTAGAGAGATGTCTGGTACTTGTATCTCCCACAGGTATACATTCCATGCTTGTATAGCAGCAGCCATAACTCTCAGCAAAGCTTCTCCAGGCAATTTTAGCTGAGCAGATGCTCCAAACCATTCTCCCACATCCATAAGCATATCATATGTTAGTTCTCCCTCCGCCCCTTTTCCATTCATCTTAGACAATTCTCTTCAAACTGAGTCCTCATATTCAACTTTCCAAAGTAAAAAACTGCCTCCTCCTAAGCAGCCTTTAGCCACCTGGAACCAATCAAAAGGAGTCATCCATTAGAGGCTAAACCTTCCACAAGAGTGAGAGTGTATGGAGAAGTGGGTCCATAGGCAGATGTGGCCTGTGTTGTCTCCTTAAGTAGTTTAAATGGCGGAGCCTCCCATGAAGGCTCCTCCTTTCATTTATCATCTCCCATAATCACAGGAAAGCACCTCAGTGGTTCATCCTGTCATTGGGCCTGCTTAACAGCAGCAGAAAATCCCACAGGTCCTTTTGGCTTCTTCTTTTTTTTTTTAAGGGATCCTGGGGGTGGCTTATGACCAAATGCTGCAATGAAGACCACTTTGAGTTATGATGTATTTTAGTTTCCCTTTCTAAGTCAAGTTCTTCCTCTGAGGCCAAATTTTATTCTCCTGTTTCATCATTATCCTTCTGAACTGCTTTCCTGGTGCTCTTCTACTAACTGATAAAGAGCTGGGCTTCAACAAAAACAAAAATAACAAAAAGCCTACACACACATGGAAACTAAACAACTCTCTACTTAATGACACCTGGGTCAGGGAAGAAATAAAAGAAACTAAGGACTTCCTGAAATTCAATGAAAATGAAAGAACAACATAACCAAATTTGTGGGACACATGGAAAGTGGTGCTGAGAGGAAAATTCATAGCACTAAGTGCCTTTATAAAGAAATTGGAAACATCCCATATAAACAACTTAACGACACATCTGGAAGCTCTAGAAAAAAGAGAAGCAGAAACACCCAAGAGGAGTAGACGTCTGGAAATAATGAAACTCTGGGTTGAAATCAATAAATAGAAACAAAGAGAACAATTCATGGAATCAACAAAACCAGGAGCTGGTTCTTTGAGAAAATCAACAAGATAGACAAACCATTAGCCAAACTAACTAAAAGGCAGAGAGACACTATCCAAATCAACATAATCAGAAATGAAAAGGGAAACATAACAACAGGCACTGAAGAAATACAAAGAATCATAAGATCCTACTTCAAAGACATATATACCACAAATTTTGAAAATCTAAGGGAAATGGATGATTCTCTTGATTGATTCCACTTGCCAAAATTGAAACAACATCAGATAAACAAATTAAATAGTCCTATTTCTCCTACAGAAGTAGAAGCAGACTTTGATAGTCTCCCAACCAAATAAAGCCCAGGACAAGATGGTTTCAGCGCAGACCTTCAAAGAAGAGCTAATACCGATACTCTTCAAGCTACTACAAAAAAATAGAAATGGATAGAAGATTACCAAAACATTCTATGAGGCCATAGTCACATTGATACCTAAATCTCACAAAGACCCAACAAAAAAAGAGAGAGAGAGAATTTCAGACCAACTTCTCTTATGAACATAGACACAAAAATACTCAATAAAATACTTGCAAAACAAGTACAAGAACATATCAAAGATATCATTCACCATGACCAGGTAGGCTTCATTCCAGACATGCAGGGATGGTTTAATATATGGAAATCCATCAGTGTAATCCACCATATAAACAAACTTAAAGAAATCACATGATCATGTCCTTAGATGCAGAAAAAGCATTTGACAAAATCCAACACCCATTTATGTTTAACATTTTGGAGATATTGGGCATACAAGGCACATACCTAAACATAATAAAGGTTGTATACAGCAATCCAATAGCCAACATCAATTTAAGTGGAGAGATACTCAAGGAAATTCCTCTAAAATCGGGGACCAGACAAGGTTGCCCACTTTCTCTATATCTCTTCAATATAGTTCTTGAAGCTCTAGCCAGAGCAATAAGACAACAAAAGGAGATCAAGGGGATCCAAATGGGAAAGGAGGAAGTCAAATTATCCCTATTTGCAGATTATATGACACATAAGTGACCCCCAAAATTCCATCAGAGAACTCCTACAGCTGCTAAACACCTTCAGCAAATTGGGTGGATACAAAATTAACTCTGAAAAATTATACATCAGCTTCAAGGTCATATCAAAAGATCTTTCAAACCTATACATAGTATCCACCATATAAATAACTCAAGGATAGATATAATTTGGCTTCCGCTTCTCATCAGATGTAGAGAGGAACTTTGATTTCTTGTTCTAATTTCCTAATTCAAATATCTAATATTCTATGCCTCAGTTCATTTGTTAAGTTCCCTGTTACTAAATTACTCTACAAGATGAGACAGAGAAGAGGAGATTGTGGAACCCTGCTAGTAAGGACAAAATTTGGCATTTCTGGATAGCCCAGAGAGAAGTATAAAAACAATTGATTCTCTCAGCAGGGTCCCATCTTCCCCTGATCTTGAGAACCCCAGATCACCTAAGGAGCATTAACTAGCCCTCAGGGGCTTACCTGATGAGCAACTTGTGCAGAATGCACTTGAGGATTCCTGAAGATACCTACCTTATGCTAATAAGATGTCTTGGTGTCTTGGCTTTCAACCAATGACTTTTAATTTTACCTGGAGATTCTCCCCAACACATTGGATAAGTAAGTACTGCTTTTCCATTTGATGAGAGGGCTGTTTTGTTACATGTGGATTAAGTATCATTGGCACCACTAGTCAGGACGAATCAAACATATTCACTCTCAAAACCTCTCATGCTGCCCAAGGTTTCTAATGTCTCTGATTCGTGAAAATAAAGGCTCTCTCTCCCTCCCCTCCCTCTCCCTCTCTCCCTCCACTCCTCCTCTAGGATCATTTAGTCTGGAAAAGAATTACAACTGGTAATAGTATTCACAAGTATTCATTGGTATAGAAATTTGTATATTGATTCAAAAAAATTATTTATTTTGATACATTGCTATAGTATTGAAATTTAAGATTATTCTGCACACACACACACACACACACACACACACACACACTATATATATATATATATATATATATATATATATATATATATATACACTCTAATATGAGGTATTGTACCCATACCACTCAAATAGAAAAATAGAATACAATATTTACCTCCCATACCTTGAAAGTGCTATTGCAGGCTGTTTAGGATAAGTAAGTTAGACAAGTTAATTGCCAATTGATCGAATCATGGTCATGTCAATTACTAGTCTATTTATATCACAAGAATATATATCCTAGATGTAACAGATAGGTATGATCCTATAGACAGACAAGATAAAATACATGGATAAGGTCTTCAAATACCTCAGAGTCTTACAGAATATGGCACTTAAAGATAATTTTATTGTTTCAAGGATTCTTTGACAATAAGACAGGTAAATTCCTGGCAACACCCAGCCTACCTCAAAGAAGATGATGAACATCCAAGAACCACCTTATGGAGATGGCTTCAAATGTGGCAAACAAGCCAACAGGCAGAATGTCCTCATTTCAACCACTGACAGAATTCTGCGTAAAAATAGGCAAGCTTGGATGCAGGGAGAGTTGACGGCCAAACTCTGCCAAGACAGGGTAAGCAAGTCCTCAATCATTCCTGCCTCACAAATATGTCTGTCAGATATATTGTGCCAGAAGGCTGAAAATGATGCTTTAATATTATAGAGATTTCTGGGTGAGTGTTCAGATAGCAAACTGTCTCTGTCATTTTTTTTTTTCAATTTGGAAGCTGCTAACCTGTACTTCCTGTTTACTCAGGTAATTAATTTTATTCCTTCTCAAATCTCTGATGAGGTTGAAGACCAAATAGATTAGTTTTAATTAAGCTTAGTTGTTTAGGGCTTAAGGTATTTTTAGGTCTAGATAGATGTTTTAAGTTGACAGAAATGAGATATGATAGATATTGATTTACATTCAGAATTTTAGACTCACCAATATAGGAAAATGTTTTCTTCAAGGTTGTCAAACACAAATAGCCAAAACACTGTGAATGTAACATTAATGTAATTCCTGATTGTTTTGTAGTTCTTCTTGCTCTATGTAGTTTATTTTGTATATGTATAATGAAATAAATGCACAAGGGAAAGTATTTTTTAAAAAAAGAATCACCACTAGATGCCTGGGGCTTGACTGCTGGTCAGGTAGTGATGGCCAAACTGCCTTGGCAACTGCTGAAGTCTACTCCATCAAGGTGAACTGGGCACTGACCACCGGGCCTGTGTCTCACCATGCCTTCAGGCTCACCACACCTGTGTCTCACTGGACCTGCCTTCTGGCTGGTTTTGGGTGTCTGCCAGCATCCTATGCCGTGCTTAGCATGACAGTTTAACAAAGGGATGTAACACTTTAGGTATCATCATGAGCTTTTGGGATTTCTGAGTTTGCATGCTGTCTGAAATAACAATCTCATTTAAAAAGAGCTAACTGTGACACCCAGTGTAAAACTCCTTTCCTGGTGAGTGGTAGTTGTGGTTTCTCCTTCAAGAACCATAACTTCACTAGCATGGTGTAGTTGGCTAATGGTGCTCTGGCTTCCTTTTGTTGAAATATATTTAATTGCTGCTTCTATCTCATCAGTTGTGGTGATCAAGTTTAAATTGTCTACTTTATTTTAATTTAACTTTAGCAAGTCATAATCATCTAGATATTTGTTGATTAAATAAATCAAAAGGAGAAAATAAACTTTTAAAGCAATAAACAAAAGTCATATTACACTAGATATAATAAAATAAAAATCATAAGGAAATACTATTAAGAATTATATTACAATAAATTGAGTAATCCATAAAAGTTAGTAACTCATGTACATATATACCCTAATGCTGGGTGCTATAGGACATACCTGTAATTCTGGCATGTAAAAGAGCAGGAAAAGAGGATCCAGAGCTCAAAGTCATCATTGATTATTTAATATGTTCAAAGCCAGTTGGATTACATGTGAGACCATGTCAATAGGAAAGAGAGAAAGAGAGAAAGGAAGGGATGAATAAGGGAAGGAAGTAGGCAGAAAGAAGGAAAGGAAACAGAAATTATAATTTCGAAGACTTAATTAGAAATAGAAACTAGGAAAAAAAAACAGTGAGTAAGGAGTTTGAATGGTTTAAAAACTAATGTATGTAACACACACACACTGAGCTTCTGGTATGCTGTGGCTTCTTCATTAGAGAACCTAGCACACCCATCCTAGCTTTATTGTATCCGTGTTTTTCTATGTGAAACAACTCAAAGAAGGATTGGTACTAATGATCTCGCTTATAAATGATGTCTGAAAAGGTGAATCTCAGGGGTCAGAGTGAAAAATATGTGCTTGTAAAGGGCGGGGTGTTGTGATGTTGACATGTTGATGAAAGGGAGCAAACTGTCAGACAAAATATAAGTAAATACTGAGGACCCGAGGTTCATTAGAATGACAATATTTACCACCATCCTGTGTATCTGAATTTTCTTTAGAATATAAGTGTTCTTAACACACACACACACAAACACACACACACACACACACACACACACACACACACACACACACACACCTGTTGATCTTCCTGCTCACATGGAGCAGTATCCTGGGACTCAGGAGCCCAGGAACCACACAGATCTGAGAGAAAGCCTCCTGAGCAGAGGCATTGTTGCTCCCAGGAGAGGGTATCCCCAGCTGAGGGGAGGATCCTCAGCTCCATTCCACATCTTGGCTTCTTCCTTTTCTCTCTTCATTGTTTTTTGGTTTCTTCCAATAAGAGAGTCACATCAGGCAGCAAGTCACATAAAAGAGATTTATTGGGAAAGTGCAGGGTATAGAGGGACAGATCCAAGATTGGCTGCCCCTGTTCCCAGGAGAGGGCAGCAGGGAACTGAGCAAACACAGCCTTTATATAGGATTCTTAGGCCACGGAGCTCTCTAGGGCAGAAATTTCTGGGGTGTTGCTTGGTGAGATTTCAAGTCCTGAGCTAGTGGGAGCTTAGGGAACTGAGAGTTTTCCATTTCAGTGATTGGTGGCTTTTTGTTCAGACCTTTCACTTGAATTAGCATAATCTGGTCCTTTTGAGGGGCTGTAGATGACCTTTCTGATAGTTACAGAGGCTGGAAACACTGTTATGACAGTCAGGTCTTGTGAGGGGGGCTGGCTGCTGGAGCTTCTCAAGTAGGCTCCTAGCCACTTTCCTACCCTGAGAGTTTACAAAGATTCCAAAGTTTACAAAGGGAGTCCACAGAAGGGAAGCTTTTGCCAGCCACAGGAGTTTATGCAAATAGCCAACAGCAACTACCCTAAATATCAAAAGGACCTGTGAACGTGCTTTGGATAATTAGTTTATGGTAAGGCAGATTAAAAAAGAGAAACAACAGATAGAGAGAACATCTACAATTGTGTGACTCAATGAAACTTTGGGGGATTGTCAGCAAAGCTCCATGTGTACACAAAAGGGTCCCCTCGTAGTCCCTGGCACATGAAAAATTCTAAACAAAAGGTCATTTTATTATGAATAAAGTGGATGAATACACAAGTATTTGTGGACCTGTGTTTTCATTGGTATAAACCTTTGTAGATTCTTATCTTCTGTGGACACATGAATAACTTTCCAGATGTCCATGTAACATGGATAACAATGCAATCCCATGCACATGGAGAATGTGTGATTCATAAGTATATTTTCTTCATCTGACAAATTGAGTTTTCTTTCAAACTGCAAAAGGCATCATTCCAGCGCCAAAGAAAATGTCGATACCTCCAATAAGGTCGATCCCTCGAAAAATGTTGATCCTCCAAAACCAGTCGACTCTCTAATGTAACACATTGTTCCTCGTCATTGTTGGGCTCACCTTCATGCCAGAATCTGAAAGAGAGGAAAGAACATGGTTCCTACAATAATGCTTGAGGTTGGAATTTGTGAAATTCAGACTTACGTATGTACAAATCAAGCCTTCTCTGTCACCCATATCTGGCCTTTCCCTAGGTAAAAGTGCCCACAACACTCAATGTGATATTAGTGTGGCACTAAGCCATTCTTCCAGCACACACCCCACATGCTACTATTTCTTCATCCCTATGCCTTTGTACCAGGGCACAATCAACCTGTGGTGATTATTTATATGCTGAAAAGTTCTGTCCTTATTTCCATGTACTAATATAGTTTTCTTCTGAATGACAACAGAACTATATTAGAGACTGGACAACTAGATGAAATCTGTAGGTAACCTACTTATTTCTGTCATCAAAAGCAAATAATATATAATCCCAGATCCCTAGTTTCCCACTTTGAAAATTGAGAACAATAGCCTCACTATATATTTCTCACAACAGGTATGAGGATAGAATATGGAAACATACTAAAATATAAGAGTTTTAATTTATGTTTTTGTTTTGTTTTATTGGGATTTTTTTGGAGACAGGGGTTTTCAATGTCGACTTGGCTGTTCTGGTCTTGCTTTGTAGACCATGCTGGCCTTGAATTCTCAAAGATTCACCTATCTATGCCTCCCTCAAGTGCTGGGAACACAGGTCTGTGCCACTGTGCCCGGAGAGAGTTTCTAAATAATTACATAAATATGAGACACAAAAACATTATAATCGAGGGCTTCTGATATACGAGAAATAATCAGATGTGAACATGACATCAACTTTTATTAGAAAGAGAAAAATGAAGACTAGAGAGGTAGATCAGACATTAAGAGTGCTTGATCCTTTTCCAGAAAATGTGAGAATTCGGTTCCCAGCACCTGTATTGTCAAGGTCATACAGCTCCGTGGGAACCAATACCCATTTATGAGTTCTGTGGAAACCCAAAGCCATTGCAGATACTCACAATGGTACCCATATATACACACAAATAAAAATAAATTAAGTCCTATTTTTAAGGATATAGATGGGAGACTGACAGGATAATAAAATGCATCTATGTGTAAAGATGTTGATTGGGTGCCCTGTCTACTTATCATTGTACAGTCTTCAAACTCAATTTCCTCATCTCTACTGGGAACATCAATAATGTGTGTCTCACATAACTCCTGTAATTAGTAAATGGAGAGTAAAAGTAACTCCATCCCCAGCACTTATGCCAGGAGTGAGCTGTTTTAGCTTCATAACCGACAGCAGGAACACCCTAAATTCACCTCATGCTACAGGACCCAGGACCCCTCTAAGTGACTCTAGACTCACGTGGCACTCTTGTTGTATGATGTCTGATCAACCCATCGCCATTGTCTATCACCTTCATCCCGCAGCCCTATAAAATAAGCAGCAGAAGTATCCAGGATCCCGGTGATGAAATCCTAAGAGGGAAAAAATGATATATCTTTCAGCCTGGGTTGAGTGTTTCTTTTTCTGTTATATAATTTTTGTATAGATTTAAAATAATATTCTAATGAAACAAAATTATAGGGTTCAATATGATGCACATACGCAAATACATAATAATCAAATTCTAGTTCACCTCTTTAGGCCCTTAAATAATTTTCAAATTTCAAATAGAAGATTTACACCTCCCACCCCCAGGAGTACATATTTTCTCTGTCTGATCAGGACAAAAAGTCATTGCTCTTATTTTCATGACACTACAAACAATCTGTAACCATGATCATAATGGATTCTCATCTAAGACTCATTCTTGTCTTTTCTTCACCAACACCATTCTTGAAAGTTGTGCATGAAAGAAATTTACACATTTAGTCTTTTTCCATTTATAACTTCAGATATTTTTGTTTCTGATGGTTGGTTGTGACTCTCCTGATTTGATCCTGTTTCCCCACACCCTTCTCTGCTAGACAGTTGGTACTATAGGAAGCATTAGACTCCTGAAATCACAAACTGATCTCTCAGGCAGAGACATTCCATCCATCCTTCCACCCTTGTGTGTTGCATTTCTGATGTCACTGTTCCTTTGGGGCTGTTTAAGTCAGAAGTGAGGGCAAGGTGTAGAATACAAAGTCTAAAACAAAATGTTCTTCCTATCTGATGGAAAGCCTTCTTCCACAGCACCAACACCCATGCCAAAAAAAAATTTCTTCTTAGTAAAAAGAGGCAGACAGTAGGCTGGACTCAGGCCACACTCTCTCCCAGGATGCACCTGCTCTTCCTTGCTGTGGATCACCAGCAGATGAGCACCCATGCTGGAGCACTTTGCCTCACTCTCATTCCAAGATGCCAATGAGTCAGTCGAAGTAAAGTAGCAGTTGGAACCAAATGGCTTCCAATTCATTGGGCAACAGCTCCAGACTCTGTCTTTGGAGGGAAGAAGGAAATATAAGTGCAATGTAATAACATCATTTTTAAAATTGCTTGAACTAATTAGGGAATTGAATAAAGCCTGTATGGAATTACAGGAAGATGCACCCAAACAGATGAAGAAATTGAATAAATAGTGTAAAGAAATACAGGAAAATTCAATCAAACAGGAGAAAGAAAAGAATAAAACTATTCAAGACTTAAAGAGGTAATTAGAAGCAACAAAGAAAACATAAGATGAGGCAATCTTAGAGTTCAAAAACATAAGGAAGATAACAGGAACCACAGACACAAGCAACACCAACCAAATATAAAAGATGGAAGAAAGAATCTCAAGAGTGGAAAATACAATCCAAGTTATCGATACATCAATCAAAGGTAATGTTAAAACTAAAAAATTTCTGACACTAAATATCCAAGAAATCTGGAACAATATAAAAAGTTGAAACCTAATAATAGTAGGAATACAAAAAGGAGATGACTCCAGCCTCCAAGACCCAGAAAACATTTTTAAACAAAATCATAGAAGAAAACTTTCCCAACATAAGGAAAGAAATTCCCATAAACATAAAAAAAACCTACAGAGCTTAAAACAGATTAGACCAGAACAAAAAATCCTCCCACAACATAATAATCAAAACATTAAATGTATAGAACAAACAAATGAAAGCTGCAAGAGAAAAAGGCCAAGTCACATGTAAAGGCAAATCCATAAGTATAATACCTGACTTCTCAACAGAGACTATGAAAGCTAGAAGGGCCTGGATAGATATCATGCAAACACTAAGAGACCACAGATGCCAACATGGAAAACTATACCCAACAAAACTTTCAATCACCATAGATGGAGAAAACAATATGTTCCATGACAAAACCAAGTTTAATCAGTACCTAGTCACAAATCAAGCCCTATAGAAGGTACTGAAGGAAAACTCCAACTCAAGAATGCTAACTACACCCAGAAAAAATGAAAGAAATAAATGACTGCACATCCACAAATCCAAAGAAAGGAAAAACACACATACTCTACCACCACCAACATCAAAACCAAAGGAACTAATAACCACTGGTCTTTAATATCTCTCAACATCAATGGTCTTAACTCCCCAGTAAAAAGACACATGTAGACAGAATGAATGTGAAAACAAGACCTATCATTCTGCTGCATACAAGAACACACCCTCAGCAGTAAAGATAGACATTACCCCAGAGTAAACGGTTGGAAAACTGTATTCCAAGCAAATGGACCCAAGAAGCAAGCTGGGATAGCCATTACAGCATCCAGTAAAATGACTTTCAACCAAAATTAATCAAAGGAGATGGGGAAAAACACTTCATCCTCATCAAAGGAATAATATGCCAAGATGGTATCTCAATTCTGAACATCTACCATATTTTGGACCATATGGTGAACTTTTCCCACCTAAATTTGGGGGGAAATTAGGGTATGCATTTGACAAAATCCAACACTGATTCATATTAAAAGTCCTGGAGAGAGCAGAGAAAGAAGGAGAATGCCTAAACATAATAAAGGCAATATACCACAAGTCTAAGGCCAACATCAAACTAAACAGAGAGAAACTCAAATCAATTCCAGTGAAATCAGGGACAAGATAATGCTGTCCATTCTCTCTTTATCTCTTCCATATAGTACTTTAATTCCTAGCGGGAGAAATAAGGCAATTAAAGGAGATCAAAGGGATACAAATTGGAAAAGAAGCAGTCAAACTATCACTGTTTGCATATGATATGATAGTATACATAAATGACTCCCCTAAAAAAATCTATCAAGGAACTCCTATAGCTGACAAACACCTTCAGCAAAGTGTTTGGATACAAAATCACCTAAAAATAATCATTGTCTGTCCTGTATACAGGTGACAAACAGGCTGAGTAAGAAGTTACGGAAACTACACCCTTCACAATAGCCACAAACAATATAAAGCATTTTGGCATAAGTATGATGAAGAAAGTGAAAGGGCTGTATGAAAAAACTTTAAATCTCTGAAGAAAGAACTTGAAGAAGATTTCAGAAGATGGAAAGATCTCTCATGCTTGTAGACTGGGAGAATCAATATAGTCAAAATGGCCATCTTAACAAAAGAAATCTATAGTTTCTATGGAATCCCTATTAAAATACCTACACAATTCTTTACCAACCTTGAAAGATCAAATCTTAACTTCATATGGAAAAACAAAACAACAACAACAACAACAACAACAACAACAAACCAGAATAGCTAAAATAATCCTGAACAATAAAAGATCTTCTGGATGAGTCTCATATCTCAAGCTGTACCACAGAGCAATAGTAATAAAAATAACATAGTACTGGCATAGAAATGGGCTGGTTGTTTAATGGAATCAAATTGAAATCCCAGAAATCAACCCACACACTTTTAAATGCTTGGTTTTTTACAAAAAAGTTAAATCCATATATTGGAAAAATGACAGCATCTTAAACAAATGGTGCTGGCCTAACTGGATGTCTACATTTAGAAAAATGGAAATGGATACAATTCTATCACCCTGCACAAAACTGAAGTCCAAATGGATTAAAGACCTCAGCATAAAACCTGACACATTAAATCTGCTAGAAGTGTAGAAGAGCATTCAGCTCATTGTGCAGGAGACAACTTCCTGAACAGAACACCAACAGCTCAGATTATAAGATGAACAATTAATAAATGGGACATTATGAAACTGGAATGCTTCTGTAAGGCATATAACACTGTCAACAGAACAAAAGAACTGCCTAGAAACTGGGAGAAGATCTTCATCAATCCTACAGCTGAAAAAGGGCTAATATCCAAAATATATAAAGAACTCAAGAAATTAAACACCATCAAACCAAATAATCCAATTAAAACTGGAGTGTAGAACTAAACAGGGACTTCTTAACTGCTGAGAAACACTTAAAGAAATGCTCAACATCCCTAGTTATCAGGGAAATCCAACCCAAAATTCTGAGCTTCCATCTTACACGTATCCAAATGGCTAAGATCAAAAACTCAAGTGACAGAACATGATGGCGAGGGTTTGGAGAAAAGGGAAAACTCTTCCATTGCTGATACATGTGCAAACTTGTACAACCACCTTAGAAATCAATCATGCACTTTCTCAGGAAATTGGGAATAATTATACCTCAAGACCCAGTCCACTCCTGGGAATATACCTGAAAGATACTCGTACATATAACAAAGTCATTTGCTCACCTATGTTCATGAGACCTTTATTTGTAGTATCTAGAGTCTGGAAACAACATAGATGCCCCTCAACTGAAGAATGGATAAAGAAACTGTGGTATGTTTACACAATTGGAATACTACACAGCTATTAAAAATAAGGAAATCTGTCATTTTGTTCTGTTGACAGTGTCCTTCACATTGCTGAGGCTTTTCAGTTTCATAAGGTCCCATTTATTTATGGTTAATCTTATACCCATATGATGCTCCACCATATAACAAGGATATTTGCTCAACAATGTTCATAGCAGCCTTATTTGTAATAGTCAGAATCTGGAAACAACCTAGATGTTCCTCAACGGAAGAATGGATAAGGAAACTGTGTCACATCTACACAATGGAAAACTATTCAGCTATTAAAAACAAGGAAATCTTGAAATGTGTAGGCAAATTGATGGAACTGGAAAAGATCATCCTGAGTGAGGTAACCCAGACCCAGAAAGATACACATGGTATATACTCACTCATAATCGGACATTAACCACATAATACAGGATAACTACACTACAAAACAGAGGCAGAAGCATCAACCAAGGACCATGTATGATGTAGACCTAGACCCACTGTTTGGATGTGGTAGCACAGTCTCCTTGTGGATCCCACATGTGGAGAGTAAGGACTACTTCAGGCATGCACTCTGGCCACCAAACTTAGATCACTTTCCCCTGGCAAGATGGCCATGCCAGGCCACAGAGAAAGAGGTTACAGATAATACAGATGAAATTTGATAGGCTGAGGTCAGATAATAGGGGAAGAGGGCTCCCCTGTCTGGGTGCTAGGGGAGGGAGAGATAGGGGATGAGGGAGGGAGGGGGATCAGGAGGGAATGAGGAAGGGGCTACAATCAGGATGTGAAGAATTTAAACTGCAGAACAAGCAGGTAACTTATGTTGTTAATCCCACCATATGGGACTGGCTCTGAGACTGGCTGAAACGTGAAAGTCAAGGCATAGACAATGCTTCTTGTTGACTACGGAACCCCTATGAATTACTATTACATGCCATTCTTCCTATGGCACGAATGAAGATTTACACATGTCTTCTTTTCCTACTCACATAAAGAGCAGAAATCCAGCCTTAATTGTTCCATGCATCATGCACACCTTTTATACATTTATACCCTTAGGACTGTAGAATGGCCATCTTACCAAAAGAAATCTACAGATTGAATGAAATCCCTATCAAAATACATACACAATTCTTTACCAGCCTTGAAAGATCAATTCTTAGCTTCATATGGAAAAACAAAAACACCAGAATAACTAAAACAATCCTGTACATCTTCTAGATCTTCTAGAAGATTCTCCGTCCCATATCTCAAGCTGTACTATAGAGCAACAGTAATAAAAGCAACATGGTACTGGCATAGAAGAAGGCTGATTGATCAATGGAATTGAATTGAAGACCCAGAAATAAACCCTCACAAATTTAGACACTTGATTTTTTACAAAGAAGACAAATCCATACAATGGGGAAAAGGCAACATCTTAAACAAATGGTGCTGGCCTAACTGGATGTCTATATTTAGAAAAATGGAAATAGATACAATTTTATCACCCTGGACAACACTGAAGTCCAAATGGATTAAAGTCCTCAACATAAAACCAGACATACTAAGTCTATTAGAAGAAAAAGTATAGAAAAACCTTGAACTCTTTGGTGCAGGAGACATCTTCCTGAACAGAAAACCAACAGCTCAGGCTAAAAAAATGAACAATTAATAAATGGGACTTTTGAAACTGAAAAGCTTTTGTAAGGCAAATAACACTGTCAGCAGAACAAAATAAAAACTTTGAAACTTGGAGAAGATCTTCACCAACCCTATATCCAACAAAGGGCTAATATCCAAAATATATAAAGAACTCAAGAAATTAAACACCATCAAACCAAATAATCCAATTAAAACTGGAGTGTAGAACTAAACAGACTTTTTTATTATTAATTTATTCTTGTTACATCTCAATGGTTATCCCATCCCTTGTGTCCTCCCATTCTTCCCTCCCTCCCCTTTTCCCCTTATTCCCCTCCCCTATGACTGTTCCTGAGGGGGATTACCTCCCCCTGTATATGCTCATAGGGTATCAAGTCTCTTCTCGGTAACCTGCTGTCCTTCCTCTGAGTGCCACCAGGTCTCCCCCTCCAGGGGACATGGTCAAATGTGAGGCACCAGAGTACGTGAGAAAGTCATATCCCACTCTCCACTCAAGTGTGGAGACTGTTCTGACCATTGGCTAGATCTGGGTAGGGGTTTAAAGTTTACCTCCTGTATTGTCCTTGGCTGGTGCCTTAGTTTGAACAGGACCCCTGGGCCCAAATCTGCCTATCAAAACAGAGACTTCTTAATTGCTGAAAAACACTTAAAGAAATGCTCAACATCCCTAGTTGTCAGGGAAATGCAACTCAAATCTCTGAGCTTCCATCTTACCCCTAATCAAATGACTAAGATCAAAAACTCAAGTGACAGCACATGCTGATGAGGATTTGGAGAAAGGGGAGCATTCCTCCATTGCTGATGCATGTGCAAACTTGTACAACCACCTTGGAAATCAATCATGTGCTTTATCAGGAAATTGGGAATGATTCCACCTCAAGAATCAGCCCACTCCTGGGAATATACCTGAAAGATGCTGCACCATACAACATGGACATTTGCTCACCATAGCAGCTTTATTTGTAATAGCCAGAATCTGGAAACAACCTAGATGTCACTCAACCAAAGAATGGATAAAGAAATTGTGGTACATTTACATAATTGGAATACTACACAGCTATTAAAGATAAGGAAATCTTTAAGTTTTTAGGCAAATGGATGAAACTAGAAAAGATCATACTCAGTGAGGTAACACAGACTGAGAAAGACACACATGGTTTATATTAACTCATAAGTGGATATTAGACACAATACAGGGTAATAACATTACAACACAGAGACTGATGCACCAACTAAGAACCATATAAGATGTGAACCTTGACCCTCTGCTCAGATATAGTAGATAGGCAGCACTGTCTCCTTGTGGGTACCACAGTATGGAGTGTAGGGCCTACCTCTGACATGGACTGTGGAGCCCCAAAATTTGATCATTACCCGCTGGCAAGGCAGTCTTTCCTGGCAAGAGGAAGAGGATACAGGTAGTACAGATGAGACTTGATAGGCTGAAGTCACTTATTAGGGGCCATTTCTGAGCATGAGGACAGGAAGGGAGAGGGGATTATAGAAGGAGGGTGTGATGCAGAGGTGATGAGGGAGGGGGCTACAATAGGGATGTGAATAATTCAAACTGCAGAACAAGCAAGTAACTTATATTGCTAATCCTACTACATGGGGATAGCTCTGAGACTGGCAGAGACATGAATGTGTTGTGGTTAATTTACCAATAAGGGCCTCTAATGATGTTTAGTATTAGGCCTATAATTATTATTACAGCAGGATTTTCTAACCCTCTAACAATCAATAAAGACACAGACACCTGTTATATTTAGAAATAGCCCTACTTAACCTGGAGCAGGGCAGATAGTAATCCCCTAAACTACTTCCCATAGTGGGGCAGGTATCCCATGTCCCCATGTCATCTGCTTCTAAAAATTTCTATCAAGCTACATCCAATCTATAACCCCAAATACTTGCTAATTATCATCATCTGGACCAAATCTCCATCTACACTGGCCATGTGCTTCTCCTCCACCTAACTCATGATGGCACCACCTTCTTCTCTTCTCCTCTCCTCGGGTCTCTTTATCCCAAGATTCTCTCTGTCCCTCCAAGCCCTGGAACCCAGCCATGCCTATCCCATATGCCCTGGCCAGGTGTGATAGCCTTTTATTGGTCAAACAGGTTAGGCTCTTAAGCCTAACAGAGACAGCAAGATGTAATTAGCATCAAAATACATCAGACCAACCTCCAACATGAATGTCTATGCATAGACAATGCTTCTTGTTGGCTACAGAATTCTTGTGAATTATTATTAGATGCCATTCTTTGTATGGCATAAATGAAGAGTTGTAGATGTCTTTCTTCTGCGCATACAAAGAGCAGAGAAATAGCCTGAACTGTTCTGTGCATCACACACACCTCATACATTTATAATTTTAGTTCTATATGATGCTTGTGAGAAATTATATGATTTAAGAATAAAAGAATCAGACACTGAAGCTGGGTCAGACCTGACAGGATTAATTCCTCTCAGCATGCTGGGCACCGACATCCTAAATCCTTCCTATTCCAGCACCAACTGCTTCAGTTGCTGCTCCTCATCAGAATAGGACAGCTTCGAAGAAAGCTTCCAATTCCAGTGGGTCCAGCATTCCAGACTGTCCTACAGAGGACTCTAAGCCTGGAATTTCTCAACATTTAGAAACTAGACCACAGATGCTATTCCTAGCTTATTTAACCATTTTCCCAAACTTTATTTGGGCCCCTACAAAGGCATTATTCATCCCAAATCAGCCAGAAGAATTCTTAAGAGAATGATGTCCTATTTCCCTTTAGTAGAATTGGGTAGGTTTTAGGTTGCTTTCTTGGGTGATAGGTGTTTATTTTCATTGGGAATTGGTTGTAAGTTATTATTAGTCTTATTTAGAGAGAAAACAAGGTTAGATTCAGAGATGTCTCTCTTTTCCTTTCTCTTTCCTTCTTAGGTTTGGAGAGTGGGGTTGAAAAGAAAGAAGGGGCTATATGGAAATATATAGGGATGACAGGACAAAAAGTATATTAGAGAATCTACCCCTTAACTTAATGCCTCAATTGTTACTCACAAGGTTATTTTTAATTCGCTGGTATAGAATTTTGTATATTGATGCAAAATAAGTTTAATTTTGATACATCCACATAGAATTCAAATTTAAGCTTATTCTGCACACCTGTGTGTGTGTGTGTGTGTGTGTGTGTGTGTGTGAATACATATATATATTCTAGTTGAAGTATTGTACCCATACAACTCAATTATGATTTACTTCCAATAGTTTGAATTATGGTCGTATCAATTGCTAGTCTATTTTTATCACAAGAATATACATGCTATGTGCAACAGATATGATTCTATAGAAAGATAAAGAAAAATATAAGGTCTCAAAAAACCTCAGAGACATACAGAATGTGGCATTTAAAAATGTTTTTATTATTTCAAAGATTCATTGACAATGATAAAGGTTAGCTCCTAGCAACACCCAGCCTACCTTAAAGAAAATGATGGCCATCAAAGAACCTCTTTAAGGAGATGGTTTCAAATATGGCAAACAAGCTGTTGGGTAAAATGTCCTCATTTCAACCACCAACAAAAGTCTGCCTAAAAGAGGGCAGCTAGGATGCAGGCAAAGTCAACTTCCGAACTCTGCCAAGACAGGGTAAGCAAGTCCTCAATAGTTCCTGTCTCAAAATATGTCTGTCAGATATATTGGGACAGAAGGCTTAAGATGATGCCCCCATATTATAGACAGTTTTGGGTGACTGTTCAGACAGCAAACCATCTCTGTCATCTTCTCATTTGACTAAGGTAATTCATTTTAATCCTTCTCATGTCTCTGATGGGGTTGAAGACCAGATAGTTTAGTTTTACAATAAGCTTAGTTGTTTGAGGTTTAAGATATTTTTAGTGGATAAAGATGAGATATGATAGGTAGTTATTTACATTCAGAATTTTACACTCACCAAGATAGAAAAGATGTTTTCTTCAAGGTTGCCAAATACAAATAGCCAAAAAACTAAGAATATAACATTTATATAATTCTTGGTTGTTTCATAGTTCTTCTTGCTGTAGGTAGTTGATTGTGTATATGTATAATAATATAAATGTATTTGTAAAAAAATATTTAATAAATAAGAAAATCTAAAAGTTGCTTGCTTGCTGAGTCCACATGAAAACGGGGAGCCCCAACCTCTCCAGATACAAGGAAGAGCCTGTCACCCCTCTGATATCAAGGAATCCATATCTACCTCTATGGCCAGTAATGTCAGGGCCCATTTGTCCTTCTGAGATGCTGTCAGGAAGAGCCAGAAAAACAAGGTGTAAAGAACACTCAGACTCTGAGGATATAATGAGAAAAAGTCGGAAGATGGCAAGATCTCCCATGCTCATGCATCAGTAAGGTTAACATAGTAAAAATGGCCAACTTACTAAAAGCAATCTATTGATGAAATGCAAACTCCATCAAAATTTCAACACATTTACTTAAAGTCCTTGAAAAGACAATACTCAACTTCATATGCTAAAACAAACAAATGAGCAAACAAACAAAAAACAGAATAGCTAAAGCAGGCCTGTACAATAAAAGAACTTCAAGAGGTATCACCATCTCTGATAGCAAGCTGTATTACAGAGCTATAGTACTGAAAACTGAGTGGTATTTGCATAAAAAGACAGGTTGACCAATGGGGTCAAATTAAGGACTCAGATGTAAATCCATACATATATGGATGCCTGCATTTTTTATAAAGAAGCCAGAAATATACAATGGGGAAAAAAGTATCTTCAACAAGTGGTGCTGGTCTTACTGGATGTCTGCATGTAGAAGAATGCAAGTCCTCAAGTCCAAATAGACCTAAGATCTCAAAATAAAGCAATATAACCTAAACCTAATAGAAGAGAATGTGGGGAAGAGCCTTGAATGCATTGGCACAGGAGACAAGTTCCTGAGCAGAACACCAACAGCTAGGCACTAAGATTGATCATTAAAAAATGGGACCTCACGAAACTGAAAATGTTCTATAAGACAAAGGACATTGTCAAAAGGACAAAAATGGCAGCCTACAGAATGGGAAAAGATGTTCACCGACTCCCCATCTGATAGAGAGCTAAAATTGAAAATGTAGAAGATATCGGAGGATGCAAGATGTGAAGATATCGGAGGACCCAAGATGTGAAGATATCGGAGGATCCAAGATGGCGGCAAGCAGTGTGGACCGTGTTTGGAGGCTCCAGTGAACAATTCAGGGAATTGCACAGATTTCTGAGCCAGGAACACCGAGGTCCGAACATCACGGCAGCGGGAGTGCTCCACGGTTCGGAGGGACCAGGGTGCGGAGGAAGTGCATGCCCCTGCACACTGGAGGAGCATGGATTTTCTCTGATCTGAGCAGCAGCGGCAGAGACAGCAGCTCCAGCGGCACCAGCAGCGGTGGCTGAGGTTTGCACCTCATAGCCTTCCGGTGGAGTGATTGGTGTGGTGGCTGGTGGGAGTTGCTGCAGGAGAGGGGACTCGGGGAAGGATTTGGGTTGTGTGGAGCCTTCGGACCCAGACTGGACTCGGCGGACAGTTCAGCCCCAGAGTCCCGGGTACCGGCCCAGCCCAGCAAGCAATTCTGCCCGAGGCACTAACTCAGCTTCGGCCACAGCTCCCCTGCTGTGGCGCAGGCTTAGTTGAGCGCGCAGCTCCACACTAGGCAGCACCTCAGCTCAGCGGCAGCTCCCCTGCAGTGACACAGTCTGGACGGAGCACTTGGTTTCACCACAGGCACTAACTCAGAGCAGCCGCAGTTCTCCTGCTGTGGCGCAGGATTGGCCAAGCACTCAGTTCCACCCTAGGCACCACCTCAGCTCAGTGGCAGCTTCCCTGCAGTGACACAATCTGGGCGGAGCACTTGGTTCCACCATTGGCGCTAACTCAGAGCAGCTGCGGTTCTCCTGCTGTGGCGCAGGCTGGACAGAGCGCTCGGTTCCACCAGCTCTAAGACTCTGGTTGGACACAGTGTGCAGTTTGAATCCAGAATTCCTGGCTGAGATTGGTGGTCAGTTCGGGCCATGAGTCAATACCTGACCACAGCATGCACTTTGGGCCAAAAGCCCTAGCAGAGCTTGGTGCGTAGTCCCAGCCCAAAAATTCTGGCTGGACCCTGTGTGCATTTTGGGCCCAGAATCCCTAGCTGAGCTTGGCAGAAGGTTCAGGCCCTGAGAATCTAGCTGAGTTCAGCCCGTGGTTCGGGCCCAGTGTTCCTGGCTGGACTTGGCAGGGAACACAGAAGGCTGTGGATACCTTGGCCTGACCCAACGCTCATTCAGAGACTCAGATCAATTGCAGGATCCACAGCACAGGGGGGCTGTAGATCACTGGCTGTGAGAGACCAGAACAACAGGGCTAACCTCCTAACATCCACACCAGTGAAGCTTTGAGCTCGCAGATGAGGGAAATCATGAGAAAACAAGTGAATCTATGGTCAGACACCCTCCATCCAACTCTGGAAGCTACCCAACAAAAACAAAGATGGCAAGATGTCTAAAGGACAATGAAAAAGCATACGCAAAAAACCCCAAAACAACATGGCGTCTCCAGTTTCCAGCTATCCCAAAGAAAACAATCCAGAGAACTCAAATACAATGGAAATACAAGAAAATGACCTCAAATCCTTAGTAATGAGGATGATAATGAAGGAAACAAATAAAATTCGTAATCAAATGGAGGAAGACGCAGACAAACAGGTGAGAGACATAAAAGAAGCACATAGAGTGGAACTGGAAAAATTGCAGGGAAATGCAAACAACCAGATGAAAAAAATAAATAAAACAGTTCAAGCTCTGAAGACCTATAAAAAGGCAATGGAAGAAACTCAGGAATATACAAAAAATCAGATGAAAGAAATCAAAAAATCAGTTCAAGATCTGAAAATGAAAATGGATTCAATGATAAACACACAGACAGAAGAAAAACGAGAACGTGAGACCTCAGAGAAGAAAGTGAGCAACACAGAGGTGAGCTTTTCTAACAGAATCCAAGAGATGGAAGAACGAATCTCAGGGTTAGAAGATACAATCACAGATATTGAATCAATCATTAAAGAAAATGCCAAATCTGGAAAACTCCTGACACAAAACATCCAAGAGATTAAGGACACCATGAAAAGAAGAAATCTGAGGATAATAGGCATTGAAGAAAGAGAAGATATCAGACTCCAGGGCCCAGAAACTATTCTCAACAAAATCATAGAAGAAAATTTCCCCAATCTAAAGAAAGAACTGCCTATAAACATACAAGAGGCCTACAGAACACCAAATAGAATTGACCAGAAAAGAAAAACTGCCTGCCACATAATAATCAAACACAAAACATGCAGAACAACAAAAAAAAAAAAATATTAAAAGCTGCAAGGGAAAAGGGCCAAATAACATTTAATGGTAAACCTATCAGAATTACACCCGACTTCTCAGCAGAGACCATAAAAGCCAGAAGGGCCTGGACAGAGATCCTGCAAACCCTAAGAGAACACAGATGCCAGGCCAGACTACTTTACCCAGCAAAATTATCAATAACCATTGATGGAGAAAACAAAATATTCCAGGACAAAAACAAATTCAAACAGTACCTATCCACAAATCCAGCTTTACAGAAGGTACTAGAAGGAAAACTCCATCCCAAAGGGTCAAGCTACAACCAAAACTACCCAGGAAATAGATAACTATCCCATGGCAAAAACACAACTACACAAACGCTGGACTGAAAACAACATCAAAATTAAGACTCTTAACAGTCACTGGTCATTAATATCTCTCAACATCAATGGCCTCAATTCTCCAATAAAAAGACACAGACTAACTGAATGGGTACATAAACAAGATCCAACATTCTTCTGCATCCAAGAAACACATCTCACCCATAATGAAAGGCATTACCTCAGGGTAAAAGGTTGGAAAAAAATATTCCAAGCAAATGGTCACAAAAAGCAAGCAGGCGTAGCCATTTTAGTATCGAACAAAATAGACTTTCAACCAAAATTAATCAAAAGGGATGAGGAAGGACACTTCATACTCATCAAAGGTAAAGTCAACCAAGATGACATCACAATTCTGAACATCTATGCTCCCAATACAAGGGCACCCACATTTGTAAAAGATCTCCTAAAAAAGCTTAAACCACACATCGATCCCCACACAATAATAGTGGGAGACTTCAACACCCCACTCTCACTGAAGGATAAGTCAGTGAAACAGAAACTAAGCCGAGAAATAACATCATTAACCAATGCCATAGGTCAAATGGATCTAACAGATATCTATAGAACCTTTCACCCAAACAAGAAAGAATACACCTTCTTCTCTGCACCCCATGGAACCTTCTCCAAAATTGATCACATCGTAGATCACAAAGCAAGCCTCAATAGATACAAGAGGATTGAAATAATACCTTGTATCTTATCAGATCACCATGCTCTTAGGCTGCAATTCAACAACAACAGAAATAACAAAAAGCCTACACGTACATGGAAACTAAACAACTCTCTGCTAAATGACACCTGGGTCACAGAAGAAATAAAGAAATCAAGGAGTTTCTGAAATTCAATGAAAATGAAGAAACAACATACCCAAATTTGTGGGACACATTGAAAGCAGTGCTAAGAGGAAAATTCATAGCACTAAGTACCTTTAAAAAGAAATTGGAAACATCGCACATAAGCATCTTAACAACACAACTGGAAGCCCTAGAAAAAAAAGAAGCAGAAACACCCAAGAGGAGTAGACGCCTAGAAATAATCAAACTCAGGGCTGAAATTAACAAATTAGAAACTAGGAAAACAGTCCAAAGAATCAACAAAACCAAAAGTTAGTTCTTTGAGAAAATCAACAAGATAGACAGACCGTTAGCCAAACTAACTAAAAGGCAGAGAGACAGTATTGAAATCAACAAAATCAGAAATGAAAAGGGAGACATAAAAACAAACACTGAAGAAATTCAAAGAATCATAAGATCCTACTTTGAAGGCATATACACCACAAAATTTGAAAATCTAAGGGAAATGGACGATTTTCTTGATCAATTTCACTTGCCAAAGTTGAATGAAGAACAGATAAACAAGCTAAATAGTCCCATTTCCCCTACAGAAAGAGAAGCAATCATCGATGGTCTCCCAACCAAAAAAAGGCCCAGGGCCAGATGGTTTCAGTACAGAATTCTACCAGACCTTCAAGGGCGAGCTAATACCGATACTCTTCAAGCTATTCCAAAAGATAGAAATGGATGGAAAATTACCAAATTCATTCTATGAGGCCATAGTCTCATTGATACCTAAACCTCACAAAGACTCAACAAAGAAAGAGAATTTCAGACCAATTTCTCTTATGAACATAGATGCAAAAATACAAAATAAAATACTTGCAAAACGAATACAGGAGTACATCAAAGATATCATTCATCATGACCATGTAGGGTTCATTCCAGGCATGCAGGGATGGTTTAATATACGGAAATCCATCAATGTAATCCACCATATAAACAAACTGAAAATAAAAAACCACATGATCATCTCCTTGGATGCAGAGAAAGCATTTGATAAAATTTAACACCCATTCATGTTTAAAGTTTTAGAGAGATCGGGGATACAAGGCACTTTCCTCAACATAATAAAGGCTATATACAGCAAGCCAATAGCCAAAATCAAAGTAAATGGTGAGATACTCAAGGAAATTCCTCTAAAATCGGGAACAAGGCAAGGCTGCCCACTCTCTCCATATCTCTTCAATATAGTACTCGAAGTTCTAGCCAGAGCAATAAGACAACAAAAGGAGATCAAGGGTATCCAAATGGGAAAGGAGGAAGTCAAGTTATCCCTATTTGCAGATGATATGATAGTGTATATAAGTGACCCTCAAAATTCCACCAGAGAACTCCTAAAGCTGATAAACACCTTCAGCAAAGTGGCTGGATACAAAATTAACTCAAAAAAGTCTGTAGCCTTCCTATACACAAATGACAAGCTTTCAGAGGAAGAAATTAGGAAAACCACACCCTTCACATTAGCCACAAGCAATATAAAATATCTAGGAGTTACCCTAACTAAGCAAGTGAAGGACTTGTATGAAAAAAATTTCAACACTCTGAAGAAAGAGATTGAAGATGACCTGAGAAGATGGCATGATCTTCCTTGCTCATGGGTCAGGAGAATCAACATAGTAAAAATGGCCATCCTACCAAAAGCAATCTACAGATTGAATGCAATCCCTATCAAAATACCTATACAATTATTTAAAGACATTGAAAGGTCAATTCTGAATTTCATATGGAAAAACAAAAATCCCAGAATAGCTAAAACAATCTTGTACAATAAAAGGTGTTCTGGAGGAATCTCCATACCTGATCTCAAACTGTACTATAAAGCAATAGTAATTAAAACACCATGGTACTGGCACAGCAACAGGCTGGTTGATCAGTGGAATTGAATCGAAGACCCAGATATGAATCCACACACATATGGTCACTTGATTTTTGACAAAGAAGCCAAATCCATTCAATGGGAAAAGGATAGCATCTTCAACAAATGGTGCTGGTCTAACTGGAGGTCTATGTGTAAAAAAATGAAACTGGACCCATATTTGTCACCTTGCACAAAACTCAAATCCAAGTGGATTAAAGACCTCAACATAAAACCAGAGACACTAAGCCACTTAGAGGAAAAAGTGGGAAAGAGCCTGGAACATATTGGCACAGGAGACAACTTCCTGAACAGAACACCAATGGCCCACGCCTTAATGTCAACCATTAATAAATGGGACCTCATGAGGCTGAGAAGCTTCTGTAAGGCAGGAGACACTGTCAAGAGAACAAGGCGACAGCCTACAGACTAGCAAAAAATCTTCACCCACCCTACATCTGACAAAGGTCTAATATCCAAAATATATAAATAACTCAAGAAATTAAACACCACCAAACCGAATAACCCAATAGAGAAATGGGGCTTGGAACTAAACAGAGAATTCTCAACAGAGGAGTATCAAATGGCTGAGAAACACTTAAAGAAATGCTCAACCTCCTTAGTCATCAGGGAAATGCAAATCAAAACAACTCTGAGATTCCATCTTACACCCATCAGAATGGCTAAGATCAAAAACTCAAGCGACACCACATGCTGGCGAGGATGTGGGGAGAGAGGAACACTCCTTCATTGCTGGTGGGAATGCAAACTAGTACAGCCACTTTGGAAATCTATCTGGTGCTATCTCAGAAAAATGGGAATAGGGCTTCCTCAAGACCCAGCTATTCCACTCCTTGGAATATACCCAGAAGATGCTCCAGCACACAACAAGAAAATTTACTCAACCATGTTCATAGCAGCCTTATTCATAATAGCCAGAACATGGAAACAGCCTAAGTGTCCCTCAATAGAAGAGTGGATAAAGAAACTGTGGTACATATACACTATGGAATACTACTCAGCTACTAAAAACAAGGAATTCCTAAAATTGTGGATAAATGGATTGAACTAGAAATGATCATAATGAGTGAGTTAAACCAGAAGCAGAAAGAATCAAATGGTATATACTCACTTATATCTGCATACTAGCCCAAGGGGCATGTCCCACGAAAGCCTTCACTTACCAGGAAACTGGGACAGAGGGGAAGGCATCCTATTGGGACTCTAAATGAGAGACGCATGGGAGAATAGCAAAATAAAAGGATACAGAGGGTCCTAGAAATCTACAAGTAGAACAATATGATAGGCAGATTTGGGCCCAGGGGTCCCGCTCAAACTAAGGCACCAGCCAAGGACAATACAGGAGGTAAACTTTAAACCCCTTCCCAGATCTAGCCAATGGTCAAAATATTCTCCACAGTTGAGTGGAGAGTGTGATATGACATTCTCACGTACTCTGGTGCCTCACATTTGACCATGTCCCCTGGATGGGGAGACCTGGTGGCACTCAGAGGAAGGACAGATGGTAGCCAAGAAGAGACTTGATACCCTATGAGAATATATAGGGGGAGGTAATCCCCCTCAGGAACAGTCATAGGGGAGGGGAATAATGGGAAAATGGGGGGGGGGGAATGCGAGGATACAAGGGATGGGATAAACATTGAGATGTAACAAGAATAAATTAATAAAAAAAAGAAGAAAAAAGAAACAAACAAACAAACAAAAGAAAATGTACAGGAATGCAAACTAGTACAACCACTTTGGAAAGCTATCTGGCGCTTTCTCAGAAAAATGGGAATAGGGCTTCCTCAAGACCCAGCTATCCCACTCCTTGGAATATACCCAGAAAATGCCCTGCCACACAACAGGGACATATGCTCAACCATGTTCATAGCTGCTTTATACATAATAGACAGAACATGGAAACAGCCTAAGTGTCCCTCAGTAGAAGAATGGACTAAGAAACTGTGGTACATTTACATGATGGAATACTACTCAGCTATTAAAAACAAGAAATTCCCAAAATTTGTGGACAAATGGATTGATCTAGAAATTATCATAATGAGTGAGTTCACCCAGAAGCAAAAAGAGACAAACAGTTTATACTCACTTATATCAAAACACTAGTCCAAGGGATATGTACCATGAAAAACTTTACTTACCAAGAAAGAGGGTCAGAGGAGAGGACATCCTATTGAGACTTTAGGCGAGAGAAGCATGGAAGAATGGGGAAATAGTAGGACCCACAGGGTCCTGGAAACCTACAAGAAGAACTTTGATGGGCAGATCTGGGTCCTGGGGTCCTTCTCAAACTATGGCACCACCCAAGGAGAATATAGGCAGTAAACTTCGAACCCCTACCAAGACCTAGCCGACGAACATGATATTCTCCACCGTTGAGTGGAGAGTGAGATCTGACTCTCACACGAACTCTGGTGCCCCTTTTCTGACCACGTCCCCTGGATGGGGAGGCCTGGCGGCACTCAGAGGAAGGATAGCAAGTTACCAAGAAGAGACTCGATACTCTAAGAGCATATATAGGGGGAGGAGGTCTCCCTCAATCACAGACATAGGGGAGGAGAGAAGGGGGGAAGTGGGAGGGAGGGAAGAATGGGAGGAAACAGGGGAAGGGCTAACAATCGAGATGTAATATGAATAAATTAATAAAAAATAAAATGTATATAAAAACAACAACAATAAAACCTTAGGAAAAAAGTATCAAAAAGCCAAATAAGCCAAATAAAACATGGGGTACAGATCTAAACAGAGAATTCGCAACAGACGAACCTCAAATGGCTGAAAAACACTTAAAATGTTCAACACCCTTACCCATCAGGGAAATGCAAATCAAAACTACTTTGAGATTCCATGTTATACCTGTCAGAATAGTTTAGATGAAAAACACAAATGCAGCTCACGTTGGCAAGGATGTGGGGCAAGGGAACACTCCTCCATTGATAGAGGGTATGAAAGTTTGTACAGCCACTTTGGAAATAAATGTCTTGGCTCTTCAGAAATTTAGGAATTGATCTAACTCAAGACTCAGTTAAACCACTCATGGACATATACCCATGGGCTGCTCCATCCTACCACAAAAACACCTGCTCAACTATGTTCATAGTGGTTTGATTTGTGATAGCTAGAAACTGAAAACAACCTACTTGTGCCTCAACTGAAGAACGGAGATAAAGAAAATTTGGTCCACTTACACAATGGAATATTATTAAGCTATTTTAAAATTGACATCATGAAATCTGCAGGTAAATGGATGAAGCAGGAAAAAAATCTGAGTGAGATAATCTAGACCTACAAGGACAAACATGGTATGTATTCAGTTATAAGTGGATAAAAGCTGTTAATTAAAAGGTAACCATGCTACAATCCACTGACCCAGAGAGGCTAAATATGAAGAAGGAACACATGGTTCTTCCTGGGAAGATTTTGTGGGTGGATTGGGGACTGGTGGATATGGGAACAGAAGGAATCAAGTTGGGGAAAAGTGAGTACCAAGAGAGATAACTGGAATTGGTTTTTTTGTTGGGGTGGGAGGAAATATGGAAGCCTAGTGAAGTAGAAATTCCCTGTAATCTATGAGGATGACCCTAGTGAAGACTCCTAATAATGGGTAAAATGGAACCAGATATGGCCATCTACTGTAACTAGGCAGGCTTTCAGTGTTGGGACAGAGACTCTAACCCATCCACAAAACGTTGACCTATAATTTGTCCTGCCAACAAGATGTGCTGGAGAATGTCTGGACAGAACTTGTGGGAGTAACCAACAAATGGCTGGTGCAACTTAAGGTCCAAGCCACAAGAGGGAGCCCATGTCCAACCCTGCCTGGATGACCAGGAATTGGAGGCTGGTTAGACCAGAGACCTAGGATACAACCAAATATAACAGGCAAAAAAGTAAAATAAAATAAGATAAAATTAAAAAGTCAATGAAATGAGTCCTAATGATATTCTGCTGTACTCATAGATTAGTACCAATTATCATCAGAGAGGTGCCATCTAGCCACTGATGGGAGCAGATGCAGAGACACACAGCCTAACATTACACAGAGGATGAACAATTGTAGGAGCCAGAGGAGTCAAGTACACCAGGATAACAGGACCCACAGAATCAACTAAGTAGGGCTTATAGGGACTCACAGAGACTAAAGTGACGATCATGAAGCTTGCATGGATCTGTGCTGGGTCCTCTGCATATCCGGTATGTTTATCTAGTTGGTGTTCTTGTGAGACTCCTAAAAATGGGAGTGGGTGTTATTTGCATGCTCTTGGGAGCCTTTTTCTCCTACTGGGTTGCCCTGTCCAGCCTTGATATGGGGGTTTGTGCCCATTGTTACTGTAATTTGTTATGGCTTGTTCGGAGGATATTCCTAGGAGGCATGTTCTTATTTAAAGGGAAACTGAGGAGAAGTAGATTTAGAGGACAGGACTGAGAGGACTGGCTGGAGGGGACACGGTGGTCACGATGTAATATATGAGAAAAGAATAAATTGGGGAGAGAGAGAGAGAGAGAGAGAGAGAGAGAGAGAGAGAGAGAGAGAGAGAGGAAAGGAGGAAGGGAGGGAGAGACAGAGACAGAGATGAAGCGGGGCAGGAGTGGAGGTGCCAGATTTCTTTGGATGCATGACATTCTACAGACAGCAATCAAACTCTTAGGAACATTAATTCTTATCTTCTATTGGTGTAATGTGTTTAATGCAGTACAATTCTTTGTGAGTTACATCTTTTATAGGTTTTTTTTTTAACATTTTTAAAATTAATTTATTCATATTACATCTTGATTGTTAGCCCTTCCCTTGTTTCCTCCTATTCCTCCCTCCGTCCCACTTCCCCCCTTCTCCCCTCCCCTATGTCTGTGATTGAGGGAGACCTCCTCCCCCTATATATGCTCTTAGAGTATCGAGTCTCTTCTTGGTAACTTGCTATCCTTCCTCTGAGTGCCGCCAGGCCTCCCCATCCAGGGGACGTGGTCAGAAATGGGGCACCAGAGTTTGTGTGAGAGTCAAACCTCACTCTCCACTCAACGGTGGAGAAATGGGGCTTGGAACTAAACAGAGAATTCTCAACAGAGGAATATCAAATGGCCGAGAAACACTTAAAGAAATGCTCATCTTCGTTAGTCATCAGAGAAATGCAAATCAAAATGACACTGAGATTCCATCTTACACACATCAGAATGGCTAAGATCAAAAACTCAAATGACACCACATGTTGGCGAGGATGTGGAGAGAGAGGAACACTCTTTTATAGGTTTTTTTCTTCAAGAAGTTGAGAGAACTTTTGAAAATAAGGTGTAAGAAAACAGAACCAAACCAGAATTTCATGATAGAATTATGGCTTTCTATTTTCTACTTAGTGGTACAGAGATCTGCCCCATTTGGATTACCTAAGTAGACAGAGCCTGACTACAATTTCGTTCCCCACAATCAATGGAATCCTCAGCCTTCTGGCTTTAAACCACAGCTACTTCCATAACTCATAGAAATATGGGTCATTTAAAAGGTAGGATGATCCTAGGGTCATCCTCAAACTAAGGCACCAGCCAAGGAGAATATAGGCAATAAATTTCGAACTCCTTCCAAGACCTAGCCGACGAACAGGATATTCTCCACTGTTGAGTGAAGAGTGAGATCTGACTCTCACACGAACTCTGGTGCCCCCTTTCTGACCACGTCCCCTGGATGGGGAGGCCTGGTGGCACTCAGAGGAAGGATAGCAAGTTATCAAGAAGAGACTCGATACTCTAAGAGCATATATAGGGGGAGGAGGTCTCCCTCAATCACAGACATAGGGGAGGGGAGAAGGGGGGAAGTGGGAGGGAGGGAGGAATAGGAGGAAACAAGGGAAGGGCTAACAATCAATATGTAATATGAATAAATTAATAAAAAAAGAGAGAGAAAAAGAAAAAAAACAAAAAATAAAATAAAAGGTAGGATGAGCCCATTATCATCACGGTAAAGGAAGGGAGTGAGCCACACCCTTCAATCTTAATGTAAGATGACAATGCTAACTCTAGGGGGAGATAAAGCAGAGATAGATACTCACATTTAAGGGTGAGTATCTATCTTCTCTTTGGGAGGAAAGGGGTTAGCTAATCCTGAGTGGCTCTAGATTATGTTAGAAAGCGAAATATTAAGAAATCTATTTACAGAGCATAGTGTTCTTCCCTAAACCCTCCTTAATTCCACTGACTTCCTCCTCCCTCGACCACACTCTCACTCTCCCAGTGTCAAAGTGACTGGCCTCTCCCTTTGGAACTGTGTATCTTCACTTTCCTCCCTGTCCCTTTGTCCTCCTTACCCCATCCCTTTTGCCTCCTTCTTTCACTAACACCAATTTTGAAACGGATCATCATTAATATCCCAGGGCACTTGTTAGCCACGTTGCTGTTGGACTTGAGGCCAGTTCTTTTCCCACTCAGCTCCTGAGACACAGCTATGTCCTGGTTTTGCCTCACCTTTTGCCATCACTTCTTGTTGTCTTCTATAATCTCTTCTTCTTCCATCCACCCCTTTAAAATATAACACTTCCTACAGTCCTGTCATTATGCTTCCTCCTCTTATAAAATCTTCCCAAGTGCTGTCATGTACTGCTATGGTCTTGCCTGTTGCCTATATGTGTGAGATTTTGAGGCCAGAGAATGCAAACATACCAGGTTTGGCCTATTACACTTAATGTCAAATGAACACTTACCAACCTAAACCCATGGCATCATATATTATCTACTTCTTTGAGTAACTTCATGGTTGCTGAATCTGCACCTTCATAATATTAAAGTCTCACTTTACTTCTTGGATCCCTTGATCTCTAGATCATCAGGCATCTACTTTGCTGACCCTACATTCTTTGCACTCAAAGCTGCTTCTCTCATGGTCTCCAGACATTTAACTCATTATCAGATTATAAAGTAGCCCACTATTTTCAGGGTGTTGTAAAAGCACCAACTATAGCCTAAGTTTGACCATATCCGTTCTCCACATGAAATGTTGTGATGTTTCTCCATGGCTGTGATGCTTTGTCAAAAACTGACCACAGTTTTTAGCTTCTGTAGTCACACACCATTGTAATGTGATTTTGCCACATTCCCAGTTTTAAAAAAAAAAAAAAAGAAGCAAAGTCATCTTGTGACCTGGCCAAGAGAATGTGGAAAATCGTTCCTGATCTGAATTATTATCAAGTTAAATTCTTTAAGAGGCCTGAGTTGTGGTCACCTTCGATCTTGGAAGTCTGCAAGCTGCATGTAAACAAACCCAGGCCATCCTAAGGAATCACAGAAAGGTGTGTCATACAGTTAGTCATTCCCGCTGGCCTCCTCTTCGTCAGAAGCTAAGCTGCCTGCAGTGGTAACTGACACATACTCATGCCTAAGTTCAGCTAGGACCAGAGGAGCCTCTCAGTGGAGCTAAGCCTGAATGTCAAACCACAGGAGCAGAAGATAAGTAAGTAGTTTTCACAGTTCATTAAACTTATACTGACTTATTAAGTAGAAAACCATACTTGACAAATAAATATTATTTAGGAGAAAGAACTGTTTTTCATAATGGGGCATAGCACATGCTGTGCATTCTGATTATGTCTACCTAGGAAAGTGTCATTTCTCCTTCACTCAGCACTGTGTGCCTCAATCATTCATGCTTCAGTTTCACACCTCTGAGACAGTCTTTGTAACCACACTTCTAGTTGTTGCTTCTTCTAAAACATCTGTCTCAGGACAACCCTTCCTGGACAATGTTGCAAACAATAGCTTATTTTTTCTTCATTTTTTTTCTGAAACAGATTCTTTACATAGGTCAGGCTAGTTCCACACTCACTGTCCTCCTGTATCAACATCATGAGTAGTTGGGATAATAGGAGTGTGCCGTTGCACATGGTTCATTGACACCGGTTCATTGGCTTTCCTCTAAATTACTTGAAAACAGAGTCTGTGTTCTCCTTGTATGTTATTTGATAAACTTTCTGACATACAGTAAATGGCTATTACTTTATTCTGGGTGATCATGTGAAATGTCTTAAATATACCAGTTTTCATGCATTTTTAATTTCTCATAAAGTCTCAAATCTTTGATGAAGGAAACTGACTCATTTGTTCAGTTGGCTTCTAGATTCTTCAAGATCCTGGGCTGGACAGAAGTTACTAGGAATTAGGTGAAGAACACTTCTTGGAGAATTTCCTTCTAGCTCCTTCTTGTCCACAAGCTCACCCCAAAATGGAGGAGCTCGTGCACACATGCAGCTCGTATGCACACACAGGCTGTATGCACACACAGCTAGACTTCTTGATGCCAATGAGAACACCCCACAGAATTCACTCCAGAACCACACACAGAGACTCAAGAATGTTCTTCAGTTTCTCTGGCAGCAGGCACGGCTTTGTGTTGAGCAGTGGGTCTCCATTAGAGCTGGGACTGGGACTGAGTAGTAAGGCAGGGATGGGGCATTGAGGTTAGTGTCCGGGGTGCACTTAGAGACTAGAAGAGG
Organism: Acomys russatus; assembly: GCF_903995435.1. Classification (NCBI taxonomy): domain Eukaryota; kingdom Metazoa; phylum Chordata; class Mammalia; order Rodentia; family Muridae; genus Acomys; species Acomys russatus. Next base: position 50,204,616 of record NC_067149.1, on the reverse strand, counting down.
TGCAGAACCAGTGGTCTATCAGATGTTCTGGCATCCAATGTATCCCCTGGTCCAGCAGTGAGTATCACCCTGAGTTTATCTACTGTTCTTCTGGCTGATGTGACCTGGACTTGAGCAGGGGATAGTCTCTGTATTTGGGGGAGGGGACAAGGCAAAGTGCTGTTTTTGGAGGAGGCATGGTGGAGAATTGTGTCCTTGAGAGTGTTCCATCAGCAAGCTGCCTACCTGTTTTTATAGGTGGCATGGCCTGCATTGAGTAGGGGATGGCCACCTGAGTTGTGTGATATTGCTAACAGATTGTGAGGTGGGATTTACCGAGAAGTGGAGTCCACATGTATGTTTACATCAGACCAGAAATTTATGTATGCATGTATGTATGTATGTATGTATGTATGTATGTATGTATGTATGTCTTCATTTATCTACACAAATCTTGTTTTTGAAAAGAGTTCTATTCTTCTTATATCTTCTCACCTTCTGCTTGGTTCTAAACTTTTCTGCACCATAGTGGATGTAAACATGTTTTTGTTTTGATCCCATTTGTTGTTTCTCTTCTCAGGATAGATAGATAGATAGATAGATAGATAGATAGATAGATAGATAGATAGATAGATAGATACATAGATACATAGATACATAGATACATAGATACATAGATAGATATGTATTCTATATTATATGATAAGGAAAATAATTAATTTCTTAAAGAAATCAAGAAAAAGACAAACAAAACACATATATGCTTAACACACACACATACCACCACCACCACCACCACCACCACCCAAAACAAATACACATATACACCCTCCACACACCTGACACCAAGCAGGTGAGATTGGGATGGCTTGTGTGAAGTTCAGACAGTCTTCTATTGGGATTGTCCATCGTAAACTGGTAAATCACTGTGAAGAAAGAAGCAAATGAACATCCATATGGCCAACCTTGGAGCCTCATGTCCTCTACCTACACCAAGCCAGTGCACTTCCTACATACACCCGCCCCAACTTCTCCGGGAAAATCTACTGAAGACTAGACTAAATTATTGCTGCTTTGTATGCATTTATATCACTCATATCTATATCTCCTCATTTGTTCTTCCTCTTCCCTACTATAACAACAGTTTTATTTTCTGGGGAAAACATTCCATCTTCTGCATCAATTAATCACAAAGCCCTGCATCAGGGAACTGTCACATGTGCTGTATGGTTCTCTGTTGATTTCCCAATGTCTGATCTCCTTTGTCTGAACAATTTTGGGGGAAGAATAATGGATATGTTAACATATCTTAGCATTCCTGATTGCAGGTAGGAGTACTTTAAGTATCTGTAGACTTTTAAAGGGGCTGGATATGGTTAAGATACATTGTACATAAGTATGAAAGTTTCTGTTGAAGATGCTATCATTTTTCCATTGAATAGATTTGACTTCTTTGTCAAAAATCAAGTGACCAAATAAATACAAATTATTTTTAAAATTAGCATTTTGTTCATAAGTGTGCACATTAACCATGTTAACAAAAACAGATTCTTTATTACTTTTAGCAAATGTTTATATTTCGTGTTTTGGGTGGTGCATGTCTGTTTCTTCTTGAGCAGTAATGTAACTATCCTTAGCTACCACAGCCTGCCCTCCTAGGCCTGACTGTGCCAGCCAGCACAGATCTTGATTTGGTGAAAATGATGTCTTTGTTTCATCACTGTGCCTCCTGGACTGTTCAGTAACTATTGTGATCATCTCCACAGCAAATAGGGAAACAGGCTGTAGACTGCAAAGAACATCATCAATATTTCTCACACACTAGACTTCTGATATGGCTTTATAGGCAGATGAAACAGCAGAAATATTTTATTTCCTCAATCTTCACTATTTAATTTGGTTACATTTTCCTCTCAAATTGAGACACAAAATCCCCTATGAGTCACAGACTTTCACCTTTGAACCTTATAGAATCAATTAGAGTTGCACCCCCAATAAGGACATGCTTTGACCAGAGAATGTGATTAGTGGTAAATCTGATGCTGAAAGGCTCTGTCACAGTTGATGGTTATAAATGGCATGTGCTGTGTATGTGTGTGTGTGTGTGTGTGTGTGTGTGTGTGAGAGAGAGAGAGAGAGAGAGAGAGAGAGAGAGAGAGAGAGACAGAGACAGAGAGACAGAGACAGAGACAGAGAGACAGAAAAAAAGAGGTGGAGAGAGACAGAGAGAGTTCAAGGTTTGGTATCTTCCTCCCCAACTATACACATTATTTTTTGAAGAAAGGTCTCTCACTGACTAGAGAGACATATATGCTTGTCAGCAGTGGTTACAGATAAGCTTCCTTTATGTAGCTTTTTTATGCTAGTATCTGAGTGCAGTTGCTCATACGTATGCAGCAAACACCAAAAGAGTCATCTCCCCATCTCAGAACATGTTAAATCTTGATAAATGCCTTCTCTATATAAAATGAGAGGGATATATGGTTTGCCTTGCATTCTGTTGTTGAGATGTTTCATGTTTATGGATATTTGTCTATTGGCTTATCTTTGCATCCCTGGTATAAATTCAACTTGATAAAAGTGAATAATTTTTTTAATACACTGGTAAAAATAAAATAAAATAAATGGCATGTGCTAACAAGGCTAGGTGAAGGAACCTTAGAAATCTCAGTGTTGAAAGAGAGAAAGAAAACAATGAAGAAGAGAAGTAAAAAAAAAAATACAAAACAAACAAACAAGCAAATATGGTATTGCATGTAAGGTCTGACCAGTTAATGGGATTCAAAAAACCAACACCAGCAGGAAAGGTGGCTCACACCTTTAATCCAGGCACATGGGAGGCAGAAGCAGGATGATCTCTGTGAGGTTGAGGCCAGCATGGTCCACAGAGAGAGTTCCAAGACAAGGACTTCACATAGAAACCCTGTCTCAAAAAGACAAAACCAAACAAAGCAAAGTAAAACAAAACAAAACAGCACCTGGGAGTCTCTGTGGAAGAGAGACAAGAAAGTGCCTGAAAGAGACACCAGGATCTGGACTCAGAGGGGCCTGTACAAACTGAACCAATGAAGGAAAATTACATCTAGACCCCCTGCTCAGATCTAGACAGTGGACAGTTCATTCTCCATGGTTGTGGGGAGAGTGGGCATGGCCTCTGACATGAACTCTGGTGCTCCCAATCTGATCACTTCCCCTTGATGGGGAGGCCTGGCAGCACACAGAGGGAGGGGAAGCAGGCTATCTGGGTTAGATATCATAGGCTGTGATCATATGGTGGAGGAGAAGATCTACTTCTGTCAGAATTCTAGGGGAGGGGAATGGTGTGGGAGTGTGAGGGAGGGTGGGAACAGGCAGATAGAGGTCAGAAGACAACAATCGGGATATAATCTGAATAAATCATAATAAAATTTTTATTTTTTTTCTTTTTTTTTTTATTTTTTATTAATTTATTCTTGTTACATCTCAATGTTTATCCCATCCCTTGTATCCTCCCATTCCTCCCCCGCCCCATTTTCTCATTATTCCCCTCCCCTATGACTGTTCCTGAGGGGGATTATGTCCCCCAAAATTTTTTAAAAAATAAAAATAAAAAAAGAGACACCCATCAGTGAAGAACTTACCCACGCAGCTCATGATAAAACAGGTGCTGAGGAGTAAAATGGAAATCACAGCAACTGACCAGAGCCTTAGGGTCCAGCAGACTCCCTTCACTGTGGGATAGCAAGTAGACATAGTCACCACAGACCAAATGCTTAGAATGACAAACCAGACAAAATGGTTAGAGTAATTAGAAACTTAGAGTAGGAAAAGCTGTGAAAGGCCTAGAATAAATGACCAAGTCAAGTCTGAATGCATGTGCATGCACGCACGCACACACACACACACACACACACATACACACACACACACACACACACACAGAGAGAGAGAGAGAGAGAGAGAGAGAGAGAGAGAGAGAGAGAGAGAGAGAGAGAGAGATTGAATCTAGAAAATATTAATCCCCAGGCACCTGTAATTCCCATGTCTTTATACTTGCTTCTTAAGTATCAACATTTTAACATTGATGTTCTACCTTTTTAGATCCTCTTTGAATAGTTGCTTTCTTGTTTTTCAAAGGGCTTCTGGTGCTAAGATATTTACTTCCTTTAAACTCCTGTGGGTCTGCTGTCTTGCTCCATTCTATCGTTCAGCCTGACCGCTTATCTGTGTCTTTACCCCAGGTAAACACTCATCCCATCACATACTTTCACTGTGGCCTCTGAACTGAGACAGGAATGCTCACCGCACCTTGAGGCTGGCTCTCCTCCACCATTATTTAGGTCTGTGTTCAGAAGTTCAAGGGCTTCTTGTGTCTTTGTCTCGCTGATATGAATCAGGGGCCTGTCTTCTTTCAAAGAGACCAGAGCTCTACACACTCTGAGCTAAATGCACCAGAAATAGGCAGAAGTCCCAGTAGGAACTGGTGTCCAGTGATTAAAGGCACTAACAGAGTATTTAGAAGTCTTTTCAAGAAAGGGGAAATTAAGAAACATGCCTAAAATTGTTCCTGGAAACTCTGACAAAAGTATTCTCATCATTTGTTCAGTTCCTAATTTGGAACTTTTTCCCACCTCAAAACACGGTTCTCTGTGAATGTAATGTAAAGAAATTGTGACTTACAAAATTTTATGTGGTTTATTTAGTTAGTATAAGGTTTTATTTATATATTGAACAGGGTTCTAGTAAGCAATAAAAAGTCTGATTTAATGGCTGGAATTTAGATATTATGAATTTATGTAGTAAATAATAAGAAGTCCATAGAGGTCTGGGAGATGGAAAAGTGGTTGGAGGCCTTGAAAGCATGAGGACCTGAGACTGATGCCCAGAACCTACCTAGAAATGTCATGTGTGATGATACATGTTTGTAATCCCAGATCTGGGAAAGCAGAGACAGATGGATCCCTGGGAGCTTCTTGTCAGGCATCCCAGCTTTTAATTGATGTTCCCCAGACCTATGAGAGACCCTGCCTTAAAGGAAGTGGATGGTGTTCTTGAGATTTATAGCCAAGGTTTTCTGAAATGGAAATAAAAGAAAGACTTGACTGCTCACAACTGGTTGAAATATTGATTATAGATATAAGGGAGATTAGAGACAGAAGCATCAGGAATGATTTAGAGTGAACCAGGCCATAGCTAGTGGTTCAGGGGAGGTCATGAGAGCCAGTGGCAACGAGGCCAGGAGTGAGCCAAAAGAACGGGATAGCAAAAGGACCACATAGCCACAATGGCGGGGTTGTGTATGGATGAGACGTTGTGAGAAGGGCCCATCTCAGTCCATGGGCTAGAGAGTTTAGGGTAGGGGTGGGGTATATCAGCTAGGATGTCTCTGTAACAGGTACTGACAATGCTGAGAGAGGCTGGTGAATAGCATCTGCTTCGATATGTTAGTTGGCACCTCAGTTAGCTGTTTGTCTCAGGTTGGAGATCCATCAGTCCTCATCCCTCCCTTCACATATGTACACACATGAATAAGCACATACATATATACATTTTAAAAACAAGAGACATGAGCATTATTCAGGAGTGGTATTATAAAATGGAAATGGTACTGTGATGTACATTTGCTGCATTATGGCTCCTTTGAATGAGAGGAAACTGGTATTTAATTATGATTATTGTGCCTATACTTTGACAGTGCTAATTCTATTTTGAACTCCATCTTGTTATACAACCTCTAAGGCAAATAACAGATCTAACATCTTGACCACACATTAGCCATCATATTGATGATTGTAGGTCAATATGCACAGGAGACTGATGGGATCTGGGCCTTTTAGATATGATTTTTCCTTAGACTATAGTCACCAGTGTGTCAGATTGACATGTGTGACAGATACATCTCCTGACTCTACAATTTTCTCTCAACTATCTATGTGCATGCTCTGTTGAAACAAATGTGTCCTTTTCTTCAGTGCTGATGACCTACAAGCCATCATGGAAGAGACTGATCTCCATAATCATCCATAGGATTTTAGTCATGAGTGCACAGTTCATTCATTACTAATGCTGTGTGCTCAAGTAGTTTTCTTGTACCTAGTCTTGCCTATATGCTTACACTCCTTTCTTTTACTTTTACATGTTCTGCCTTTGTCTTTCTAAGAAGAGCATCATGACAGTTGGATCTGGGACCAGTGGGGATCTGCTCAAACTCCTGCACCAACCAAAAGCAATCCATGCAGTAAACATTGAACTCCTACTCAGATCTAGGCAATGGACAGGACATTCTCCATAGTTGTGTGGAGAGAAGGGACTAACTCTGACCTGAACTCCGTTGCCCCATATTTTACCACTTCCTCTTGGTGGGGGAGGCCTGGTAGCACTCAGAGAAAGTATAAGCCAGCTACCAAGATGAGACTTGATAGCCTATGACCATATAGTTGGGGAGGAGGTCCCCCTCGGTCATCGATCTAGGGGAGGGGAATAGGGTGAAAGTGAGAGGGAGGGAAGAATGGGAGGATACAAGTGATGGGATAACAATTGAGATGTAATCTGAATAAATTAATAAAATAAAATGTAAAAAGAAAGAAATTGGTTGATTTATGCACTGTTTTCATGTGGGTCCCAACTTGTCATTTGATTAGAGGGTAAAGAGACTGCTCATTTGACAGGAATTATAATCCGTGAGCTTGCAATAGACAGAAAACAGACTGACATTGTTGGTAGTATGACAAAATTTGACTTATATTGGGCAAAAGTGGATTAGTAACATTTTGTGAGTTCTTTCATTATTTTGGTAACATTTAATGAGTTCTGTCATTAGGCTAAGGGAATTGAAAAATGAAAAGAAATCAGAGGCAAGCCTTATAAAGTGTGTTATTACTCCCTCCTCACACACTTTCTCTGGAACGTTCCCTTCACTATCATCACCATCACCTCCACATTCATAAGGAAGCAGTCTTCATCTGGATACCTATGATACTGGGACACAGAACATATAAGTACATGTGGCCCTTATCCGTGGTTTTAGCACAGAATTTCTAAAAGCCTTTTTATCATAGGACATTTTCTGTGGTGATTTTTTATGGGGATGTTCTAAATTTCAAAAATAGTCTCACAGCAGTAAATATAAAATTAACTCTTCCAGTGCCTAAGATTGTTTCAAAATAGGGCCAACTATGTGATCAGACAGCGGAAACCCAAACTCCCACATCTTCGGAACGAGGAAAGAGTGAAGACTGAGTTCAGTCACTAGTAACCAATTACAGACCCACAGAGAGAAATCAAAGTGAGATTGAGCTCAATGCAACTTTTCAAGTAAGAGCACAGGCGTGGGTATAGGTAATGATAGGATGAATTTAGTAATTTTAAAAGTCCCTAAACCATTTCCCCATGGTTGTTTGGTAAAAGAAGGAAGAAGTGGTTGTTTCCACCAATGCATTACCAACTGTTTCACTTCCCCTTCTGGATGAAGAAGTACAAACTATGGTGTTGAGTTGACTGACTGTCCAGGAAGAGAAAACATTCTCCTAAGCTATCCACAGGCAAACTGCCTTATGCTTTCCCACCCATCTCCAGCATGCGCTCCCCTAACTGATTTCTGTCTTGACTACTATCAGCCTGCACTTTAGTCTCTACTCCCTTATTTCCAGATTATGGAGGAATACCTTTTTAAAAAGAATTCTGAGACTTCCAAGATGGCAGCAGACAAGGCTTACCATATCTGAGTGGTGGAAGATCAGAGACTGTGGTTGTGGTAACCTAGCAGTTGACTCCAAAACACTGACATTGGTGTTTTCTGGCTGAGAGGTGACATTGCTGAGTTGGAGATACAGAGTTCCAGGCCCCCCTGCAGCTGACCCCCAGGTCCAGGAGTCATGCAAGGTCCTGGACTCACAGTGCCCTGTGCTTTCTGCCTATAGGCACAAGGGTCCCATATTCCAGCAACCAGACCTGGGGTTCTCCCCACTTCCCCAAGACCAGCTCATAGATACTGAGGTTAATATCCCAACACCACCCCATGATTCTACTGGTCTCCTGGTGGAGTCCAGCTGAACAATAAGAGTATACAGGGTCCTGGGTCCAAGATGGCAGAGCTCAGCTGAATCTGGGTGCCTGGAGCTCAGTGCCTGCTTGGCTAGCAAGTGGCTGTGTAGCTGAATCCATAACACCAGTGCCTATTTGCTGTGCCATTGACTCCATAAGGATGTCTGCTCATGAACTGCCTGACCTGCTTGACCCACCTGGGACACAGCCATCAGAGAGGTGAGGTGTATGTGGGACCCAATCTCAGTTGTCTGTCATCCTAAGGAGGCCTGTGGGTGGCCAGAGAAACAATCAGCTCAGAGTCCTCTCTGCCTACTCCTAATTTGCCTAACCTACCGGGGATACAGCCACCAGAGAGGGGAGATGTATGTGGGACCAAACCCCTACTGTCCACCATCCCAAGCAAGCCAGTGGATGGCCCAAGCATGCAGCTTAGAGTACTATCTGCTGACTCCTGATCTGCCTGATCCACCAGGGACACAGCCAAGTGGTGAGCTGTATCTGGAATCAAACCCTATTGTCTGAGATCTGCCAATCAGAATAAAAGCAGATGTCTCAACAGAACTTTAAAGGCCAGGAGACATTGTAATTATATATTTTAAGCTCCAAAAATCAACTGCAAAGATACTACAATGCCCATCAAAGCTATCTGTCACAACAGAAAGGGAAAGAAAGACTCACCATGAAAAAGAACAGACTGAAGAAATTCATGACAGTAAGACAGCTTTATAGAGGATACCTTGGACTAAAGTATGTTCTATCATCATCCATGAGACCATGGGAAAGAATAAATCATACTTGGGGGGGTTCCAAGATGGCGTCAACCAGTATACACTGTATCTGGTCTACTGCACAGAGACCAGGGACTTGAACAGAGCCACAGACTGCTGGATCTAGAGAACTGTAGGTGAGTGGAGTCCCAAACTCCTCAGAACACTAGTGGACCTGGCCCTGGGACAAGCAACAGCCCAGAGGTCCTGAACCCACTCCCCAGATGCCTGAATGAAACCCACCTGTAGGCTGCAGCTGGCCTATAAAGCACAAACTCACTGTGTGGGGTGGTGGTACACTGGAGCCCTGGCCTCATGAGTCTCAGGGAATAGGGTGAAACTGCCCTTGGATCCCTCCACCCACCCCATGCCAAATTGCAGAGGACCCCCAGGCCAAGTGGAAACACAGGTGGCAGGGCCCACCAAAAATAGCTGGAGTGGGTGTGCAGCTTAAGGGCCAACCTGGGCCAACCTGGGCCCAATCTAGAGCCAGACACAATGGACTGAGCCTCCAAACAGGGGCAGTTAGAATCCAGCTTGGTCTGCTCCCACAGGTCTTGTAGGATCTCCCACATTCTTGAGAGAGGCTGGACAACCCTGCAGTGTCTAAACACTGATGTAAACGGTGACTACAGCTCAGAGGATCTGTGGGCGGCCCGGGGTACAGGGTCGTGATAGTGCAGGCACCTTGGAGACAGAGCTAAAAGGCAGCTACAGCTCAGAAAATCTGATCCAGCTGGGGTTTTGGCTACAAAGTGGCAGGAAAGACTGGTAGCTGGGACCAACCTATGCAACCAGAGAGCTTGTGCGCTAACCTTGTTCTAGGTCCCAAAACAGCTAATCTGAATTACAGCAGTAAAGTGAAAGGGTCCAGACAGAAACTGACTTCTGCTGACTCAGTCCAGAGCCTAAGGTGTAGAGAAAAATCCAGGAGTGGAAACCAGATCACCTGCCTGTTCCAGGGAAATACTCCTTGATCCTCATAGGCAAGGGTACGCAACCTATAATCATTCACTAACTATCCACTCTCAACCAGTGAAGGACACCAGAAGTTACCTCCCAACATCAGAGACACCAAAATGACAAGAGGACAGTGAAAGAACGCAAAAAAAAAAAAAAAAAAAAAAAAAAAAAAACACCAGCTTGGCATCTCCAGATCCCAGAAATCTCAATGAAAGCAACCCTGAGAACCCAAACACAATCGAAATACAAGAAAATGACCTCAAGTCCTTAGTAAGGAAGATGATAATGGAAGAAACAAATAAAAACTCTAAACAACTGCAGGAGGATGCAATTAAGCAGGTTGAAGACACAGAAGAGTCATACAGAGAGGCACTGGAAGAATTTCAGAAAAATACAAACAACCAGACGAAGGAAATCATTAAAACAGTTCAAGATCTGAAGATAAAAATGGAAGCCATGATAAAGAAACACACAGAAGAAAAACTTGATTGAGAGGCCTCAGAGAAGGAAGCAAGCATCACAGAGGCGACCTTATCTAACAGAATCCAAGAAATGGAAAATGAATATGAGGACTTGAAGATACAATTGTAGAACTCGAAACAACCATCAAAGAAGATGCTAAATCTGAAAAGTTCCTGACACAGAACATCCAAGAAATTAAGGACACCATGAAAAGATGAAACTTGAGAATAACAGGTATTGAGGAAAGAGAGGACACTTGACTCCACAGCCCAGAAAATATATTTCACAAAATCATAGAAGAAAATTTCCCCAATGTGAAGAAGGAGATGCATATGAGCATGCAAGAGACCTACAGAGCACCAAATAGAATAGACCGGAAAAGAAAATCTTCCCACCACATAATAATAAGAACACAAAATATACAGAACAAGGAAAAATATTAAAAGCAGCAAGAGAAAAAGGCCGAGTAACATATGATGGCAAACCTATCAGAATTATACCCAACTTCTCAGCAGAGACCATGAAAGCCAGAAGGGTCTGGACAGAGGTCTTGCAAACCCAAAGAGAACACAGATGCCAGGTCAAACTACTATACCCAGCGAAACTATCAATAGCCTTTGATGGACAAAACAAGATATTCCATGACAAAAACAAATTCAAACAGTACCTAGCCACAAATCTGGCTTTACAGAAATTACTAGAAGGAAAACTCCTTGCCAAAGGGTCAAATTACAACCAAAATCACATAGAAAATAGATAACTACACCATGCAAAATAACAACCTCACAAACTATCGACTACAACAAAGAGCAAAAATGAAGGGACTTAACAGTCACTGGTCATTAATATCTCTCAACATCAATGGTCTCAATTCTCCAATAAAAAGATACAGACTAACTGAATGGATGCCGAAACATGACACAATATTCTTCTGCATTCAAGAAACACATCTCACCCACAAGGACAGACATTACCTCAGAGTAAAAGGTTGGGGAAAATATTCCAAGCAAATGATCACAAGAAGCAAGCTGGTGTAGCCATTCTAATATCTAATAAAATAGACTTTCAACCAAAATTAATCAAAAGAGATGAAGATGATCACTTCATACTCATCAAAGGTAAAGTCAACCAAGAAGACGTCACAATTCTAAACATCTATGCTGCTAATACAAGGGCACCCACATTTATAAAAGAACTATTAACAAAGCTTAAACCACTCATTGATCCCCATACATTAATAGTGGGAGACCTCAACACCCCATTTTCTGAAAGATAGGTTTTTGAAACAGAAACTAAGCCAAGAAATAACTTCTTTAACCAATGTCATGAATCAAATGGATCTAACAGATATCTACAGAACTTTTCACCCAAACTCAAAGAATTATACCTTCTTCTCAGCACCCCATGGAATGTTCTCTAAAATTGATCACATAGTAGGTCACAAAGCAAGCCTCAACAGATACAAGAAAATTGAAATAATACCTTGTATCCTATCAGATCACCATCATCTAAGACTGGACTTCAACAGCAACAGAAATAACAAAACGCCTACACACACATGGAAACTAAACAACTCTCTACTTAATGACACCTGGGTCAGGGAAGAAATAAAGGAAGAAATAAAGGACTTCTTGAAATTCAATGAAAATGAAGGAACAACATACCCAAATTTGTGGGACACAATGAAAGCAGCACTAAGACAAAAATTCATAACACTAAGCACATTTAGAAAGAAAGTGGAGACACCCCACACAAACAACTTAACGACACATCTGGAAACCCTAGGGAAAAAAGAAGAAACACCCAAGAGGAGTAGATGGCTGGAAGTAATCTAACTCAGGGCTGAAATCAATAAGTTAGAAACAAAGAGAACAATTCACAGAATCAACAAAACCAGGAGCTGGTTCTTTGAGAAAATCAACAAGATAGACAACTGTTAGCCAAGCTAACTAAAAGACTGAGAAACACTATCCAAATCAACAAAATCAGAAATGAAAAGGGAGACATAACAACAGACACTGAAGAAATACAAAGAATCATAAGAACTTACTTCAAAAGCATTTATGTCACAAAATTTGAAAATGTAAGGGAAATGGACAATTTTCTTGACTGATTCCATTTGCCAAAATTGAATCAAAATCAGATAAACAAATAGCCCTATTTCGCCTATAGAAATAGAAGCAATCATTGATAGTCTCCCAACAACAACAACAAAAAGCCCAGGGCCAGATGGCTTCAGCACAGAATTCTACCAGACCTTCAAACATGAGCTAATACCAATACTCTTCAAACTACTCCAAAAGATAGAAATGGATGGAACATTACCAAATTCTTTCTACGAGGCCATAGTCATGTTGATACCTAAACCCCATAAAGACCCAACAAAAAAAGAGAATTTCAGGCCAATATCTCTTATGAACATTGATGGAAAAATACTCAATAAAATACTTGCGAAACAAATACAAGAACATATCAAAGACATCATTCGCCATGACCAGGTAGACTTCATTCCAGGCATGCAGGGATGGGTTAACATACAGAAATCCATCAATGTAACCAATCCATCATATGAACAAATTGAAAGTGAAAAACCACATGATCATCTCCTTACATGCAGAAAAAGCATTTCACAAAATCCAACACCCATTCCTGTTTAAAGTTCTGGAGAGATTGGAAATACAAGGCACATACCTAAACATAATAAAGGCTATATACACCAAGCCAATAGCCAACATCAAATTAAATGGAGAGATACTCAAGGAAAATCCTCTAAAATCGGGGACCAGGCAAGGCTTCCCACTTGCTCCATATCTCTTCAATATAGTTCTTGAAGTTCTAGCCAGAGCAATAAGACAGCAAAAGGAGATCAAAGGGAGCCAAATGGGAAAGGAAGAAGTCAAATTATCCCTATTTGTAGATGATATGATAGTGTACATAAGTGACCTCCAAAATACAGCTAATAAACACCTTCAGCAAATTGGCTGGATACAAAATTAACTCAAAAAAGACAGTAGCCTTTCTATATACAATGACAAACATGCAGAGGAAGAAATTAAAAAATCTACACCCGAGGATCCAAGATGGCGGCGAGCAGTGTGGACCGCGTTTGGAGGCTCCAGTGAACAATTCAGGGAATTGCACAGATTTCTGAGCCAGGAACACCGAGGTCCGAACATCACGGCAGCGGGAGTGCTCCATGGTTCGGAGGGAACAGGGTGTGGAGGACCTGCGTGCCCCTGCACACGGGAGGAGCGTGGTTTTTCTCAGATCGGAGCGGCAGCGGCAGAGGCAGCAGCACCAGTGGCACCAGCAGCGGCGGCTGGGGTTTGCAGCTCATAGCCTTCCGGTGGAGGCGATTGGTGTGGTGGCTGGTGGGAATTGCTGCGGGAGAGGGGACTCGGGGCAGGATTTGGGTCGCGTGGAGCCTTTGGACCCAGACTGGACTCGGCGGACAGTTCGGCCCCAGAGTCCCGGGTACTGGCCCGGCCCAGCAAGCAATTTTGCCTGAGGCACTAACTCAGTGTGGCCACAGCTCCCCTGCTGTGGCGCAGGCTTATTTGAGCTCGCAGCTCAACACTAGGCACCACCTCTGCTCAGCGGCAGCTCCCCTGCGGTGACACAGTCTGGGCGGAGCACTTGGTTTCACCACAGGCGCTAACTCAGAGCAGCTGCAGTTCTCCTGCTGTGGCGCAGGCTTGGTGACGTGCTCAGTTCCATCCTAGGCACCACCTCAGCTCAGTGGCAGCTCCCCTGCGGTGACACAGTCTGGGCGGAGCACTTGTTCCACCACTGGCGCTAACTCAGAGCAGCCGCAGTTCTCCTGCTGTGGCACAGGCTGGACAGAGCTCTCGGTTCCACCAGCTCTAGGACTCTGGTTGGACACAGTGTGCAGTTTGAATCCAGAATTCCTGGCTGAGATTGGTGGTCAGTTCGGGCCCTGAGTCAATAACTGACCACAGCACGCACTTGGGGCCAAAAGGCCCTAGCGGAGCTTGGTGCATAGTCCCAGCCCAAAAATTCTGGCTGGACCCTGTGTGCATTTTGGGCCCAAAATCCCTAGCTGAGCTTGGCAGACGGTTCAGGCCCTGAGAATCTAGCTGAGTTCTGCCCATGGTTCGGTCCCAGTGCTCCTGGCTGGACTTGGCAGGGAACACAGAAGGCTGTGGATACCTTGGCCTGACCCAACGCTCATTCAGAGACCCAGAACAATTGCAGGATCCACAGCAGAGGGGGGCTGAGGATCACTGGCTGTGAGAGACCAGAACAACAGGGCTAACCTCCTAACATCCACACCAGTGAAGCTTTGAGCTCGCAGCCTAGGGAAATCATGAGAAAACAAGTGAATCTATCGTCAGACACCCTCCATTCAACTCTGGAAGCTACCCAACAAAAACAAAGACGGCAAGATGTCTAAAGGACAATGAAAAAGCATACGCAAAAAACCCCAAAACAACATGGCGTCTCCAGTTTCCAGCTATCCCAAAGAAAACAATCCAGAGAACTCAAATACAATGGAAATACAAGAAAATGACCTCAAATCCTTAGTAATGAGGATGATAATGGAGGAAACAAATAAAATTTGTAATCAAATGCAGGAAGACGCAGACAAACAGGTGAGAGACATAAAAGAAGCACATAGAGTGGAACTGAAAAAATTGCAGGAAAATGCAAGAAAACGGTTCAAGCTCTGAAGACCTATAAAGAGGCAATGAAAGAAACTCAGAAATATACAAAAAATCAGATGAAAAAAATTAAAAAATCAGTTCAAGATCTGAAAATGAAAATGGATTCAATGATAAACACACAGACAGAAAAAAAACGAGAACGTGAGACCTCAGAGAAGAAGGCAAGCAACACAGAGGTGAGCTTTTCTAACAGAATCCAAGAGATGGAAGAACGAATCTCAGGGCTAGAAGATACAATCACAGATATTGAATCAACCATTAAAGAAAATGCCAAATCTGGAAAACTCCTGACACAAAACATCCAAGAAATTAAGGACACCATGAAAAGAAGAAATCTGCGGATAATAGGCATTGAAGAAAGAGAAGACATCAGACTCCAGGGCCCAGAAACTATTCTCAACAAAATCATAGAAGAAAATTTTCCCAATCTAAAGAAAGAGATGCCTATAAACATACAAGAGGCCTACAGAACACCAAATAGAATTGACCAGAAAAGAAAAACTGCCCGCCACATAATACTCAAAACACAAAACATGCAGAACAAAGAAAAAATATTAAAAGCTGCAAGGGAAAAGGGCCAAATAACATTTAATGGTAAACCTATCAGAATTACACCCGACTTCTCAGCAGAGACCATAAAAGCCAGAAGGGCCTGGACAGAGATCCTGCAAACCCTAAGAGAACACAGATGCCAGGCCAGACTACTTTACCCAGCAAAATTATCAATAACCATTGATGGAGAAAACAAAATATTCCAGGACAAAAACAAATTCAAACAGTACCTATCCACAAACCCAGCTTTACAGAAGGTACTAGAAGGAAAACTCCATCCCAAAGGGTCAAGCTACAACCAAAACTACCCAGGAAATAGATAACTATCCCATGGCAAAAACACAACTACACAAACGCTGGACTGGAAACAACATCAAAATTAAGACTCTTAATAGTCACTGGTCATTAATATCTCTCAACATCAATGGCCTCAATTCTCAAATAAAAAGACACAGACTAACTGAATGGGTACATAAACAAGACCCAACATTCTTCTGCATCCAAGAAACACATCTCACCCATAATGAAAGGCATTACCTCAGGGTAAAAGGTTGGAAAAAATATTCCAAGCAAATGGTCACAAGAAGCAAGCAGGCGTAGCCATTTTAGTATCGAACAAAATAGACTTTCAACCAAAATTAATCAAAAGGGATGAGGAAGGACACTTCATACTCATCAAAGGTAAAGTCAACCAAGATGACATCACAATTCTGAACATCTATGCTCCCAATACAAGGGCACCCACATTTGTAAAAGATCTCCTAAAAAGGCTTAAACCACACATCGATCCCCACACAATAATAGTGGGAGACTTCAACACCCCACTCTCACTGAAGGATAAGTCATTGAAACAGAAACTAAGCCGAGAAATAACATCATTAACCAATGCCATGGGTCAAATGGATCTAACAGATATCTATAGAACCTTTCACCCAAACAAGAAAGAATACACCTTCTTCTCTGCACCCCATGGAACCTTCTCCAAAATTGATCACATCGTAGGTCACAAAGCAAGCCTCAATAGATACAAGAGGATTGAAATAATACCTTGTATCCTATCAGATCACCATGCTATTAGGCTGCAATTCAACAACAACAGAAATAACAAAAAGCCTACACGTACGTGGAAACTAAACAACTCTCTGCTAAATGACACCTGGGTCAGGGGAGAAATAAAGAAAGAAATCAAGGAGTTTCTGAAAGTCAATGAAAATGAAGAAACAACATACCCAAATTTGTGGGATACATTGAAAGCAGTGCTAAGAGGAAAATTCATAGCACTGAGTGCCTTTAAAAAGAAATTGGAAACATCGCACATAAGCATCTTAACAACACAACTGGAAGCCCTAGAAAAAAAAAGAAGCAGAAACACCTAAGAGGAGTAGATGCCTGGAAATAATCAAACTCAGGGCTGAAATTAACAAATTAGAAACTAAGAAAACAGTCCAAAGAATCAACAAAACCAAAAGCTGGTTCTTTGAGAAAATCAACAAGATAGACAGACCATTAGCCAAACTAACTAAAAGGCGGAGAGACAGTATTGAAATCAACAAAATCAGAAATGAAAAGGGAGACATAACAACAGACACTGAAGAAATTCAAAGAATCATAAGATCCTACTTTGAAGGCATATACGCCACAAAATTAGAAAATCTAGGGGAAATGGACGATTTTCTTGAACAATTTCACTTGCCAAAGTTGAATGAAGAACAGATAAACAAGCTAAATAGTCCCATTTTCCCTACAGAAATAGAAGCAATCATCGATGGTCTCCCAACCAAAAAAAGCCCAGGGCCAGATGGTTTCAGTGCTGAATTCTACCAGACCTTTAAGGGCGAGCTAATACCGATACTCTTCAAGCTACTCCAAAAGATAGAAATGGATGGAAAATTACCAAATTCATTCTATGAGGCCATAGTCTCATTGATACCTAAACCTCACAAAGACTCAACAAAGAAAGAGAATTTCAGACCAATTTCTCTTATGAACATAGATGCAAAAATACAAAATAAAATACTTGCAAAACGAATACAGGAGCACATCAAAGATATCATTCATCACGACCAAGTAGGCTTCATTCCAGGCATGCAGAGATGGTTTAATATACGGAAATCCATCAGTGTAATCCACCATATAAACAAACAGAAAATAAAAAACCACATGATCATCTCCTTGGATGCAGAGAAAGCATTTGATAAAATTCAACACCCATTCATGTTTAAAGTTTTAGAGAGATCGGGGATACAAGGCACTTTCCTCAACATAATAAAGGCTATATACAGCAAGCCAATAGCCAAAATCAAAGTAAATGGTGAGATACTCAAGGAAATTCCTCTAAAATCGGGAACAAGGCAAGGCTGCCCACTCTCTCCGTATCTCTTCAATATAGTACTCGAAGTTCTAGCCAGAGCAATAAGACAACAAAAGGAGATCAAGGGTATCCAAATGGGAAAGGAGGAAGTCAAATTATCCCTCTTTGCAGATGATGTGATAGTGTACATAAGTGACCCTCAAAACTCCACCAGAGAACTCCTAAAGCTGATAAACACCTTCAGCAAAGTGGCTGGATACAAAATTAACTCAAAAAAGTCTGTAGCCTTCCTATACACAAATGACAAGCTTGCAGAGGAAGAAATTAGGAAAACCACACCCTTCACATTAGCCACAAGCAATATAAAATATCTAGGAGTCACCCTAACTAAGCAAGTGAAGGACTTGTATGAAAAAAATTTCAAAACTCTGAAGAAAGAGATTGAAGATGACCTGAGAAGATGGCATGATCTTCCTTGCTCATGGATTTGGAGAATTAACATAGTAAAAATGGCCATCCTACCAAAAGCAATCTACAGATTCAATGCAATCCCTATCAAAATAACTACACAATTTTTTAAAGACATTGAAAGTTCAATTCTGAACTTCATATGGAAAAACAAAAAACCCAGAATAGCTAAAATAATCTTGTACAATAAAAGGTGCTCTGGAGGAATCTCCATACCTGATCTCAAACTGTACTATAAAGCAATAGTAATTAAAACAGCATGGTACTGGCACAGCAACAGGCTGGTTGATCAGTGGAATCGAATTGAAGACCCAGATATGAATGCACACACATATGGTCACTTGATTTTTGACAAAGAAGCCAAATCCATTCAATGGAAAAAGGATAGCATCTTCAACAAATGGTGCTGGTCTAACTGGAGGTCTATGTGTAAAAAAATGAAACTGGACCCATATTTGTCACCTTGCACAAAACTCAAATCCAAGTGGATTAAAGACCTCAACATAAAACCAGAGACACTAAGCCACTTAGAAGAAAAAGTGGAAAGAGCCTGGAACATATTGGCACAGGAGACAACTTCCTGAACAGAACACCAACGGCCCAGGCCTTAATGTCAACCATTAATAAATGGGACCTCATGAGGCTGAGAAGCTTCTGTAAGGCAGGAGACACTGTCAAGAGAACAAAGCGACAGCCTACAGACTGGGAAAAAATCTTCACCAACCCTACATCTGACAAAGGTCTAATATCCAAAATATATAAAGAACTCAAGAAATTAAACACCACCAAACCGAATAACCCAATAGAGAAATGGGGCTTGGAACTAAACAGAGAATTCTCAACAGAGGAGTATCAAATGGCTGAGAAACACTTAAAGAAATGCTCAACCTCCTTAGTCAACAGGGAAATGCAAATCAAAACAACTCTGAGATTCCATCTTACACCCATCAGAATGGCTAAGATCAAAAACTCAAGCGACACCACATGCTGGCGAGGATGTGGGGAGAGAGGAACACTCCTTCATTGCTGGTGGGAATGCAAACTAGTACAGCCACTTTGGAAATCTATCTGGTGCTATCTCAGAAAAATGGGAATGGGCTTCCTCAAGACCCAGCTATTCCACTCCTTGGAATATACCCAGAAGATGCTCCAGCACACAACAAGAAAATTTACTCAACCATGTTCATAGCAGCCTTATTCATAATAGCCAGAACATGGAAACAGCCTAAGTGTCCCTCAGTAGAAGAGTGGATAAAGAAACTGTGGTACATATACACTATGGAATACTACTCAGCTATTAAAAACAAGGAATTCCCAAAATTTGTGGATAAATGGATTGAGCTAGAAATGATCGTAATGAGTGAGTTAACCCAGAAGCAGAAAGAATCAAATGGTATATACTCACTTATATCTGCATACTAGCCCAAGGGGCATGTCCCATGAAAGCCTTCACTTACCAGGAAACTGGGACAGAGGGGAAGGCATCCTATTGGGACTCTAAATGAGAGATGCATGGGAGAACAGCAAAATAAAAGGATACAGAGGGTCCTAGAAATCTACAAGTAGAACAATATGATAGGCAGATTTGGGCCCAGGGGTCCCGCTCAAACTAAGGCACCAGCCAAGGACAATACAGGAGGTAAACTTTAAACCCCTTCCCAGATCTAGCCAATGGTCAGAATATTCTCCACAGTTGAGTGGAGAGTGTGATACGACTTTCTCACATATTCTGGTGCCTCCCCCTGAAGGGGGAGACCTGGTGGCACTCAGAGGAAGGACAGCAAGTAGCTAAGAAGAGACTTGATACCCTATGAGAATATATAGGGGGACGTAATCCCCCTCAGGAACAGTCATAGGGGAGGGGAATAATGGGCTAATGGGGGGGGAGGAATGGGAGGATACAAGGGATGGGATAAACATTGAGATGTAACAAGAATAAATTAATAAAAAAAAAAAAGAAATCTACACCCTTCACAATAGCCACAAGCCATATAAAATATTTATGAGTAACTCTAACCAAGCAAGTGGAGGACTTGTCTGAAAATACTTTACATCTCTGAAGAACGAGATTGATCATGACATCAGAAGATAGAGGGATCTCCCTTGTTTGTGGATAGGGAGAATTAACATAGTAAAAAGGGCCATCTTAGCAAAAGCAATTTACAGATTCAATGCAATTCCTATCAAAATGCCTACAAAATATTTTGAAGATATAGAAAGATCAATTCTCAACTTCATATGGAGAAACAAAAAGCCCAGAATAGCAAAAACAATCCTATACCATAAAAGATCCTCCAGAGGAATCGTTATACCTGATCTCAAGCTGTACTACAGAGCAACAGTAATTAAAACAGCATGGTACTAGCACAGCAAAAGCAATGGAATTGAATTGAAGACCCAGAGATGAATCCACACACATTTGGTCACTTGATTTTTGACAAAGAAGCTAAATCCATTCAATGGAAAAACGATAGCATCTTCAACAAATGGTGCTGGTTTAACTGGATGTCTACATGTAGAAAAATGCAACTAGACCTCTATTTGTCACCATCCACAAAACTCAAGTCCAAGTGGATTAAAAACCTCAACATAAAACCAGAGACATTAAATCGGTTAGAGGACAAAGTGGGGAAGAGCCTGCAAAACACTGGCACAGGAGACAACTTCCTGAACAGAACACCAACAGCCCAGGCCTTAACATCAACAGCCTCTCGTGAGGCTGAGAAGCTTCTGTAAGGCAGGTGACACTGTCAAGAGAACAGAGCAACAGCCTACAGACTGGGAAAAGATCTTAACCAATCTTTCATCTGACAAAAGTCTAATATCCAAAATATATAAAGAACTCAAAAAATTAAACACAACCAAACCAAATAACCCAATAGAGAAATGGGGATCAGAATTGAACAGAGAATTCTCAACAGAGGAATATCAAATGGCTGAGAAACACTTAAACAAATGCTTGACCTCCTTAGTCATCAGAGAAATGCAAATCAAAACGACACTGAGATTCCATCTTACACCCATCAGAATGGCTAAGATCAATAACTCAACTGATACCACATGCTGGCGTGGATGTGGAGGAAGAACAACACTCCTTCATTGCTGGTGGGAATGCAAACTAGTACAACCACTTTGGAAATCTATCTGGTGCTTTCTCAGAAAAATGGGAATAGGGCTTCCTCAAGGCCCAGCTATTCCACTCCTTGGAATATACCCAGAAGATGCACTACCACACAACAGAGACATGTTCATAACTGCCTTATTCATAATAGCCAGAACATGGAAACAGCTGACGTGTCCCTCAGTAGAAGAATGGATAAAGAAACTGTGGTACATTTACACTATGGAATACTACTCAGCTATTAAAATCAAAGAATTTCCGAAATTTGTGGACAAATGGATTGAACTAGAAATTATCATAATGAGTGAGTTCACCCAGAAGCAAAAAGAGTTAAATGGTATATACTCACTTATATCAAGACACTAGCCCAAGGGGTACGTCCCCATGGAAAACTTTACCTATCAGGAAAGTGGGTCAGAGGGGAGGACATGTTATTGAGACTTTAGGTGTGAGAAGCCTGGGAGAATGAGGAAATAGAAGGATCCAGAGGGTTGTGGAAAACTACAAGCGGGTCTGGGCCCTGGGGTCCTCCTCAAACTATGGCACCAGCCAATGAAAATATAGGCAGTAAACTTCAAACCCCTACCCAGACTAGTCAATGGACAGGATATTCTCCACCATTAAGTGGAGAAGGAGATCTGACTTTCACACAAACTCTGGTGCCCCATATTTGATCATGTCCCTTGGATGGGGATGCCTGGTAGCACTCAGAGGAAAGATAATAGATTATCAAGAAGAGACTCGATACCCTATGAGTATATACAGGGGGAGGAGGTCCCCCTCAGTCACAGACATAGGGGAAGGGAATGGGGGGGGGGGGGAATCGGGAGGTAGGGAGGAATGGGAGGATACAAGGGATGGGCTAACAACTGAGATGTAATATGAATAAATTAATAATAAAAAGGAAATAATCAAAATTTTATTATAAATAAGGATTGAAAATTAAGAAATTCACAACTTAATAATTCAGAGGTAAAATAAAAATATATGAAATTGTATCACAAAAAAATAAAATAATATTCTAATGAAACAAAACTATGGGCTTCTGTATGATGCACATATGCAAACACATAATAATCAAATCCTAGTTCATCTCTCTAGGCCCTTAAATATTTTTCAGATTTCAAGTAGAAGAATCATGCCTCCCACCCCCAAGAGTACACATTTCCTCTGGCTTATCAGGACAAAAAAATCATCACTCATATTTTCATGACACTGCAAACAATCTGTAACCATGATCATAATAAATTCTCATCTCAGACTCACTCCCCTCTTTTCCTCACAACACCTTTCTTGAAAGTTGTGCATGAGAGAATTTTACACATTTAGTCACTTTCCATTTATAACTTCAGATATTTTATTTCTTATGGTTGGTTGTGACTCTTCCAATTTGATCTTGTTAACCTACGATGTCCTCTGTTAGGCAGTTGGTACTACAGGAAGCATTAGACTGCTGATATCACAAACTGGTATTTCAGACAGAAACCTTTCATTCTTCCTTCTACCCTTGTGTGTTGCATTTCTGATGCCTCTGTTCCTTGGGGGATGTTTAAGTCTGAAGTGAGAGCAAGGTGTAGAATGTAAAGGGTGAAACAACCATTTCTTCCTATCTGATGGAAATCCTTCTGCCACAGCACCAACACTGATGACAACAAAATTTTCTCTTAGTAAAGAGAGGATGACATCAGTCTGGTCTCAGTCTCCACTCTTTCCCTGGATGCACCTGAACTTCCTGGCTATGGATCATCAGAAGATGAGCACCCATGATGGAAGAATTCTTCTCACTCTCAATCTAAGATGCCAACAAGTCAGTTGAAGTAAAGTAGCAGTTGGAACCAAATGGCTTCCAATTATTTGGGCAACAGCTCCAGACTTTGTCTTTGGGGGAAAAAGGAAATGTAAGTGCAATGTAATAAAATCATTTTAAAAGTTGCTTGAACAGATGAAGAAATTGAATAGATGCTATAAAGAATTACAGGAAAATACATTGAAACAGATGAAAGAATTGAATAAATCCTATAAAGAATTATAGGAAAATTCAATCAAATGGAAGAAAGAAGTGAATAAAACTATTTAAGGCCTAAAAAGGAACTTAAAAGCAACAAAGAAAGGATAAGCTTGAGGAACCTTAGAGTTGGAAAATATAGGGAAGAGAACAAGAACTACAGACGCAAGCAACACCAACAAAATACAAAAGATGGAAGAGAGAATCTCAAGAGTGGAAGATACAATCAAAGTTATCAATATCTCAATCAAAGAAAATGCTAAAATTTAAAAGTTTCTGACATAAAACACCCAAGAAATCTGGGACAATATAAGAAAACCAAACCTAAGAATAATAGGAATAGAAAAAGGAGAAGACTCCAAGCTCCAAGGCCCAGAAAACATTTTCAACAAAATTATAGAAGAAAACTTTCCCAACATAAAGAAAGAAATGTCCATAAATATATAAGAAGCTTACAGAAATCCAAACAGATGGGACCAGAAAAGAAAATCTTTCCAACACATAATGATCAAAACATTAAATTTACAGAACAAAGGAAGAATATTAAAAGCTGCAAAAGAAAAAGGCCAAGTCATATCTAAAGGCAAACCCATGAGTGTTACACCTGATTTCTCAATAGAGACTATGAAAGCTAGAAGGGCCTGGACAGATATTATGCAAACACTAAGAGACCACAGATGCCAACCTAGACTACTATATCCAGCAAAATGGTCAATCAATCACCATAGATAGAGAAAACAGATATTTCATGACCAAAACAAGTTTAATCAGTACCTAGTCACAAATCCAGCCCTGCAGAGAGCACTAGAAGAAAAACTGCAACGCAAAGAGGCTAAGTACACCCAGGAAAACACAGGAAATAAATAACTCCACATCCACAAATCTTAAAGAAAGGAAACAAACACATACTCTACCACCACCAACATCAAAATAAAACGAACTAGCAACCACTGATCATTAATATCTCTTAACAACAATGGCCTCAATTGCTAAGTAGAAAGACACATGCAGATAGAATGGATCTGAAAACAGGATCCATCATTCTGCTGCATACAAGAAACACACCTCAGCAATAAAGATAGACATTACCTCAGAGTAAAGGGTTGGAAAACTGTATTCCAACTAAATGGATCCAAAAGGCAAGCTGGAGCAGCCATTCTAGTATCTAATAAAATAGACTTTCAACCAAAACTAATAAAAATAGATGGGGATGGACACTTCATTCATCCTCATCAAAGGAAAATACACCAATTTGATGTCTCAATTCTGATAATCTCTGCTCCAAATGCAGAAGCACCCACATTCATAAAAGAAATGTTACTAAAATTTAAATTACACATTGAATGCCACACATTGATAGTGGGAGACTTCAACACCCCACTCTCCCCAATAAACATATCATGAAGACAGAAACTAAATGAAGAAAGAAAGAAACTATTACACATCATGAACATTTCACTCAAACACAAAAGAATACACCTTCTTTCAGTGCCTCATGGAACCGTCTCCAAAATTGACCATACTCTTGGTCACAAAAGAAATCTCAACAGACACAAGAAAATCAAAATAACCCCTTCCATCTTATCATGACACCATGGATTAAAGATGGATAAAAGATACAACCAAAAGCCTACAGACTCGTGGAAACTGAGAAACTTCCTACTCACTTACCTCTGGGAAAGGAACAAAATAAAAAGAGAGATTAAAAACTTCCTAGAATTCGATGAAAGTGAAGGCACAACATACCCAAACTTATGGGAGACAATGAAAGCAGTGCTAAAGGGAAAGTTTATAGCAATAACTGCCTTTATAAAGAAACTGGAGAGATCCCATACTAGCAACTTAACAGCACACCTGAAAGCTCTAGAACAAAAGGAAGCAGACATACCCAAGAGGAGTAGACAGCTAGAAATCATCAACTTCAGGGATAAAATCAATATGTTAGAAACAAAGAAAACAATCGAAAGAATCAATGAAACCAAGATCTAATTCTTTGAAAACACCAATAAGATAGATAAATCTGTAGCCAAACTAACTAAAAGGCATAGGAAGAGTATTCAAATCACCAAAATCAGAAATGAAAAGGCAGACAAAGCAACAGACTCTGAGGAATCCAAAGAATCATCAGGTCTTATTTCAAAAGCCTTTATGCCACAAAATTTGAAAACCTAAATAAATTGGACAGCTCTCTTGATAGCTATCAATTAATAAAATTGAATCTAGATCAAGTAAACAAATTGAATAGAAGTTATCAAAAGTCTCCAACAAAAACAGTCCAGGGCTAGATGGATTCAGAGCGTAACTCTACCAGACCTTCAGAGAACAGCTAATACCAATTCTCTTCAAACTATTCTGCAAAATAGAATCAGAAGGAACATTACCACACTTATTCTATAATATCTCAGTCACCTTGATACATAAACCACAGAAAGACTCAACAAAGAAAGAGAGTTTCAGACCAATTTTTCTTATGAACATTGATGCAGAAATACTTAATATAATACTTGCAAACCAAATTCAAGTACACATCATAAATATCATCCAACATGACCAAGCAGGATTCATCCCAGGCATGTAGGGGCAGTTTAATATATGGAAATTTATCAATGTAATTCATCATATAAACAAAATGAAAGGAAAAAATATGATCATCTCCTTAGATGCTGAAAAGCCTTTGAGAAAATTCAACATTCTTTCATCTTAAAAGTCCTGGAGAGAGAGCATAGATACAAGGTACATACCTAAACATAATAAAGGCAATATACAACAAGCCTATAGCCAACATCAAATTAAACAGAGAGAGATTTAATCAATTCCACTGAAATCAGGGACAAGACAAGGCTGTCCATTCTCTCTATATCTTTTCAATGTAGTACTCGAAGTCCTAGCTACAGCAAAAAGACAACTAAAGAAGATCAAGGGGATACAAATCAGAAAAGAAGAAGTTAAACTATCATTATTTACAGATGATATGATAGTATACAAAAATGACCTCAAAAATTCTATCAAGGAACTCCTACAACTGATAAACACCTTCAGTAAACTGGCTGGATACAAAATCAACTCGAAAAACTCAGTAGTCCTCCTGTATACAAATGACAAACAGGCAGACAAAGAAGTTAGGGAAACTACACCCTTCAAAATAGCCACAAATAATATAATGTATCTTGGTGTAACTCTAAGCAACAAAGTGAAAGACTTGTATGAAAAAGACATCAAATATCTCAAGAAGGAATTTGAAGATTTCAGAAGATGGAAAGGTCCCCCATGCTCATGGATTGGGAGAATCAACATAGTAAAAATAGCCATCTTACCAAAAGCAAATCTACAGATTCAATGCAATTCCTATCATAATACCTAGACAATTCTTTACCAGCCTTGAAAGATCAATTCTCAATTTCATATGGAAAACCAAAGACCCACAATAGCTAAAATGATTGTGTACAATAAAAGATCTGGAATAATCTCCATCCCAGATCTCAAGCTGTACTATAGAGCAACACTAATAAATACAGCATGGTACTTGCACAGAAATAGGCTGGTTAATCAATGAAATAAAATGGAATACCCAGGAGTAAACCTACACACCTATGGACACTTGATTTTTTACAAAGTAGCCAAATTCATACAATGGAAAAAAGATAGCATCTTCAACAAATGGTGCTGGTCTTGCTGGTCTACGGGTAGAAAAACACAAACATATCCAATTCTATCACTCTGCATGAAACTGAAGTGCAAATGGATTAAAGACCTCAACATAAAACCAGACACCCTATATATGTTAGAATAAAAGGTGGGGATGAGCCTTGAACTCATTGGCACAGGAGACAACGTCCTGAACAGAACACCAACAGCCCAGGCTCAAAGGTCAACAATTAATAAATGGGACCTGTTGAAACTGAAAAGCTTCTGTAAGGCAAAGGAAACAGTCAACAGAACAAATCTACATCCTACAGACTAGGAAAAAATCTTCACCACCCTACTTCTGACAAAGGGCTAATATCCAAAATAGATAAAGAACTCAAGAAATTAAACACCACCAAATGAAATAATCCAATTGAGAAATGGGGTTCAGGACTAAACAGAGAATCCTCAACAGAAGAATGTCAAAAGGCTAAGAAACACTTAAAGAAATGCTCAACGCCCTTAGTCATCAAAAGAAATGCAAATCAAAACAACTCTGAGATTCCATTTTACACCCATCAGAATAGCTAAGACCAAAAACTCAAGTGACACTACATGCTGGTGAGGTGGAGAGAGAAGAACACTCCTTCATTGCTGGTGGGAGTGCAAACTTGTGCAACCATTTTGGAAATCAATCTGGCATTTTCTCAGAAAACTGGAAATAGGAATGCCTCAAGACCCAGCTATTCTGCTCCTTGGAATATACCCAAAAGATGCTCCACCACACAACAAGGACATACGCTCAACCATGTTCATAGCAACCTTATTCATAATAGTCAGAATCTGGAAACAACCTAGATGTCCCTCAAAGAATGTATAAAGAAACTGTGGTACATTTATACTGTGAAATACTACTCAGCTATTCAAAACAAGGAAATCTTGAAATTTGCGGGCAAATGGAGGGATCTAGAGATAATCATCCTGAGTGAGGGAACTCAGACCCAGACAGACACACATGACATATTCTCACTCATAAGTGGATGTTAGCCACTTAATTCAGGTTAACCACATTACAATACAGAGACTGATGAGCCAACCAAGGCCCATGTGGGATGTGAACCTAGACCCCCTGCTCGGATGTAGTACATAGACAGCACAGTCTGTGTGTGGGTCCCACAATATGTGGAGTAGGGACTAATTCTGACATGGATTCAGGCCTCCTAATGTTGTTCACTTCTACCCTGGTCAGGTGGCCTTGCCAGGCCACAGAAGAGATTATAGGTAGTACAGAAGACTCTGGATAAGCAAAGGTCAAATGTTAGGGGAGGAAGGCTCCCTTCCTAAGGAGTAGGGGAGGGAGGGAAAGGAGATGAGGGAGAGGATGGGATAGGGAGGAAATGAGGAAGGAAGTAGGACCAGGAGGTGATGAGGGAGGGGGCTTCAATCACGATGTAAGGAATTTAAACTGCAGAGCAAGGAGGTAACTAATATTGCTAATCCCACTACATTGGAATAGCTCTGAAACAGGCTGAGATACAAAGGTTTATGCATAGACAAGGTTCATGTTGGTCAGATTCTCTGTGACTCATAATTAGAGGCCATTCTTAGTATGGCATGAAGGAAGATTTGCAGATGTCTTCCTTCTGCTCATACAATGAGCAGAGAACCAGTCCTAATTGCTCTGTGCATCCTGCACACCTCATACCATCACAATGTCAGAACTGTATAATGTTTGTGAGAAGTTATGTTTTCAGAACAAAAGAACTGGACACCAATCCTGGATCAGACCTGAGAGGATTCACTCCTCTCAGCATGCTGGATCCTGACGTCCTGCACTCTCCATGATCCAGCCCCAGGCACTTCAGTTGCTGTTATCCAACAGAACAGGACAGCTTCCAGGATAGCGTTATAGAAAGCTTCTGATCCCAATTAGTCCAGCAGTTCAGACTGTCCTACATAGGAACTCCTATTAGGCCTGGAATTTCACAACTTTTGAAAAATGGACCACAAAGGCTATACCTGGCTTACTTAACCATTTTCCCCAATTTTTTTTTGTGTATGTGGGGGGACTGTAAAAGAACTATTCACCCTAAATCAACCTGAAGAAACCTCAAGAGAATGATGTCCCATTTCCTCTACGAGGGGTTGGATAGGTTTCTGTTTACTCTCTTGGTCTACAGATGCCTATTTTCATTGGGAGTTGGTTGTAAGTATTATTGGTCTTTTACAGAGAGGAAACTAGATTTGACTCAGGGACATAGCTCTTTTCCTTTATCTTTCTTTTGTAGGTAAGGAGATAGGAACTGAAGAGAAAGAAAGGGGAATATAGAAATATAGAGAGAAGATAGAACAATAGGTAGATTATTGAATCTACTCTTTATATCAAGGCCCTAACTGTTACCCAAAATTTTTTTATTTTTTAATTCAATGGTATTGAATTTTGTATATTGATGAAAATCATGCTCATGTCAAAATTTAGTCTAATTTTATCACAATAGTATATATTCTAGGTCTAATAGATATAATTCTATAGATATAGAGGTAGAATAGTTAAATAAGGTCTTCAAAACCTCAGAGACCTACAGAATATGGCATTTAAAGCTGTTTTTATTATTCTAAAGATTATTTGACAATAAGACAAGTTAACTCCTGGCAATACTCAGCCTGCCTCAAAGAAGAAGATGAGCATCAAAGAACCTCCTTATGGAATTGGTTTCAAATGTGGCAAACAAGCCACTGGGCAAAATGTCCTTATTTCTGCCACAGACAGAATTCTGCCTAAAAATGGGCAAGTTTAGATACAGGCAGAGTCGATGGCCAAGCTCTGCCAAGACAGGGTAAGCAAGTCCTCAATAGTTCCTGCCTTGCAAATATGTCTGTCAGAGATATTGGATCAGAAGGCTGAAGATGATGCTCCAACATTATAGAGAGTGTTGGGTGAATGTTCAGACAGTAAACTGTCTCAGTCATTTTTCATTTTGGAAGCTGCTAACCTGAACTCCAGGTTTGCTCAAGTACTTAAATTTTATTCCTTCTCAAGTCTCTGATGGGTTTGAAGACCATATAGTTTAGTCTGTTAATTAAGCTTAGTAGGTAGGAGTTAAGATATTTTTAGATCAAGATAGATGTTTTAAGTTAATAGAGATGAGATATGATAAATATTAATCTCCTTTCAGAAATTTAGACCCAACAAGATAGAAAAGATGTTTACTTCAAGTTTTCCAAATACAAATAGCCAAATCACTATGGATGTAACATTTATATAATTCCTGACTGTCTCATCGTTTAATTTACCTATGTGTAATAATATAAATGTATATGTTAAAAAAAAGAAACATAATAAGAAAATTTTAAAAAGGAAAATCAGCAACATGAGATTTAAGTTAAACCTTGTGGATGACATGCTAAGTGACACAAGCCAGTCACATAAGGGCATATACTGCAAAAAGGACCTAAGGCAGGCAGAGTGAAGAATCAGATTAGAATAATGGGTTTTAGGAGCAGGGAGAGAAGATGAGCAGTCACTAATCAATGAGTGCACAGTTGCAGTTAAGCAAGATGCATTGCAGAGAGCTCTTTAGTGCCTAGAGACAATAACACAGGGAAAAACTTTGTGTGAAATTTTGTTTAAAAAATACATCTTGGACGGGAAATACTCGGGTAGGTAAAAGCACTCACTGTTCTTGCTAAGAACTAGAGTTTGGTTCCCAGAATCCACCTCAAGCAGCCTGTAATTCCAGCACCAGGGGAATCTGATGCCCTTTCTGATGTCTGAGTGCAACTATACTCGCATACTCACAAATAAAAATAAAATAAATCGTAATTTTAAAAATGCAAAACAGAGGATGATGCCCCGTTTCCCTTAAAGGGGTCAGGTAGGTTTTTGGTTGCTTTCTTGGTCTATAGAGGGTTATTATCAATGTGAGTTGGTTATAAGTAATTATTGGTCTTATTTAGAGATAAAACAAGGTTGGACTCAGAGATGTCTCTCTTTTCCTTTATCTTTCATGCTTTGGTATGGAGATGGGGTTGGAAAGAAAGAAAGGGGAATATAAAAATATATAGGGATGATAGGATAAAAAGTATAATAGTAACTCTACTCCTCAGCTTAATACCTTAATTGTTACTCACAAAGTTATTTTTAATTCACTGGTATAGAATTTTGTGTATTGATGGAAAATAAGTTTAATTTTGATACACTGGTATAGAATTGAAATATAAGATTATTCTTCACACACACACACACACACACACACACACACACACACACACACACACACTGTATATATAACTCAGTTATAATACAAGGTTTACTTCCAAAACTTTGAAAGTGCTATTGCAAGCTGTTTAGGAAAAGTAAGTTAAACAAGCTAACTTTTCAAACCAAGATCAAATCATGGTCATAGCAATCACTAGTCTATCACAAGAATACACATTCTCAGTGGAACAGATAGATATAATTCTATAGAAAGATAAAGTAAAATAGTTATATAAAGTCTTCAAAAACCTCAGAGACTTACAGAATATGGCATTTAAAATGTTTTTATTATTTCAAAGATTCATTGAAAATGAGACAGGTTAATTCCTAGCAACACCCAGCCTACCTCAAAGAAGATGAGTATCAAAGAACCGCCTAATGGAGATTGCTTCCAATGTGGCAAGCAAGCCACTGGGTAAAACATCCTCATTTCTACCACAAACAGAATTGTTCCTAAAAATGGGCAAACTTGGATACAGGCAAAGAAGATGGCCAAATTCAGCCAAGAGAGGGTAAACAAGTCCTCAACAGTTCCTGCTTCACCAATATGTCTGTCAGATATATTGGGCCAGAAGGCTGCAGATGATGTGGTAATGTTATATGTCATCTCCTCATTTGGGAAACTGCTAAGCTGCGTTCCTTGTATACTAAGGTAATTAATTTTATTCCTTCCCATGTCTCTGATGGGGTTGAAGACCAGATAATTTAGTTTTACAATTAAGCTTAGTTGCTTAGGGGTTAAGATGTTTTTAGGTCTAGATAGATGTTAAGGGGATATTGACAATATGTGCTGGAGATTGATTTACAGTCATAATTTTAGATGCACCAAGATAGGAAAGATGTTTTCTCCAAGGGTGCCAAATACAAATAGCCAAAACACTATGAATCTAATGTGTGTGTGTGTGTGTGTGTGTGTGTGTGTGTGTGTGTGTGTGTGTGTGTAATTCCTGATTAGTTCATGGGTTTTGTTTTGTTTTGTTTATTTTTTGTTTTGTTTTGTTTTGTTTTGTTTTTTGCTGTAGGTACTTGATCGTGTGTGTAGAAACATCAACTATAAGCTGAATTTGGATACATCAATTCTCTATTTGAAATGTTGCAATGATTCTCCATGGATATGATGCTTTGCCAAAAAAATGACCACAGGTTTTTTTGTGTTTTGGTTTTTGGTTTTTGGTTTTTGAGACAAGGTTTCTCTGTGTAGTCTTGGCTGTCCTGGACTCACTTTGTAAACCGGGCTGGCCTCGAACTCATGGTCATTTGCCTGCCTCTGCCTCCCGAGTGCTGTGATTAAAGGCATGCTCCACCACACCCAGCAGACTTCTTGATTTCAATGATAACATGTAGACTTGACCTCATGGTCTAATAAAGAAAACATCCCACAGAATTCACCCCCTAACCCCACACTGACACTCATAAATGCACTTCTGTTTCTCTGGCATTAGCCATGGTCTCATGTTGAGCAGGGGGTTGAGACTGGAGGAGGTCCAGGATCAGTGGGTTTTTTTATATTCTGGCATGCAGCGTGTCCTCTGTTCCAACAGTGGGTATCACCTTGATTTTGTCTACTCTTTTTCTGGCTGGTGTGGCCTGCACTAGAGCAGAGGATAGTCTCTGGAGTTTAGGGTGGGAACAAGCAAAGTGGTGGTGCTGGGAGACACATCAAGGAGAATTATGACCTTGAGAGTGTTCCATGGGGGACCTGCCTACCTGTTTTTGTGGCTGGCATGGCATTGTGTAGGGGATATCCACCTGAGTTGTGCAATAGATTATGAGGTGGAGTCCACATGTACATTTATATCAGACCATGTATGCTTTCATTTGTCTATAAAAGCCTTGTTTGTTTAAAAAAAGTTCTATTGTCCTTATATTTCTTTACTTCTGCTTTTTCTTAACATCTCTACACAGTTGCTGTTTCTTTTTTCAGCATACTTATATGTGTGTGTATTTGTATATTAAATTGTATATTAAAAAACAAATTTATTGAAGACACCAAGAAAAAGACAAACAAATTACACATATGCATGCCACACACACACACATACATACACCACATACTTGACACCATAGTCCCTTCACTGAAGCAGGTGAGATTGGGATGACTTGTGTGAAGTTCAAACAATCTTCTACTGGGCTTGTCCATCATAAACTGGTAAATCACTGTGAAGAAAGAAGGTAATGGCATCCACATGACCAGATATGTTGCCTCATGGCCTCTACCTGGGCCAGGCCAGTGCACTTCCTTTCTACTGCCCTCACCTCTCGAGGCAAAACCTCTGAATATCAGACTGAATTATTGCTGCCCTGTATTCACTTATATCACTCGTATCTATATCTCCTCATTTGTTTTTCCTCTCCCCAACTATAACAACAGCTTTATTTTCTGGAAAAAAAAGCATTCCATCATCTGCATCTTATATCAGGGAACTGCCACATGTGCTGCATGGTTCTGTGTTGATGTCCCACCCCGCAATGTCAGGTCCCTTTGTATGAAGCATCAACTTTTGAGGCAAGAATAATGGATATGTTAACATATCCTGGCATCCTTGATTGCAGGTAGGAGTATTTTAAGAATCTGTAGACTTTTCAAGGGGTTGGATATGATTAAGATACATTGTACATAAGTATGAAAGTTTCAAAAATAAATACAAATTATTTTTAAATTAGCATTTTGTTCATAAGTGTGCACATTAAACAATGTTAACAAAAACAGATTCTTTATACATTTAGCAAATGTTTCTAGTTCCTGTTTTTGGGCCTGCATGTCTGTTTCTTCCTGAGCAGTAAAGTAACTATCCTTAGCTACCACAGCCTGCCCTCCTAGACAAGACTGTACCAGTCAGCACAGATCCTGATTTGATGAAAATGATGTATTTGTCTCATCACTGTGCCTTCTGGACTGTGCAGTAACTATTGTGATCATCTCCACAACAAATAGAGAAGCAGGCTGTAGATGGCAAAGAATATCATCAAAATTTCTCACACACTAGACTTCTGATACAGCTTTATAGGCAGGTGAAACAGGGCAGAAATATTTTATTTCCTCAATCTTCACTAATTTGGTCACATTTTCCTCTCAAATTGAAACACAAAATCCCATATGAGTCACAGACTCTTTGAACCTTATGAAATCAATTAGAGTTGCATTCTCAAGAGTGTCATGCTATGACAAAGGATGTGATTAGTGGTGAACTCAATGCTGGAAGGTTCTGTCTCAGATGATAGTTCTTAATGACATGTGCTAACAAAGCCAGGTGAAGAACTCTGAAAAATCTCAGAGGTCAATAGAGAGAAAGAAAACAATGAGGAAGAGAATTCAGAAAAAACAATATTGCATGTAAGGTCTGACCGGTTAATGGGATTCAAAAAACCAGCACCAGCAGGAAAGGTGACTCACACTTTTAATGCAGGCACATGGGAGGCAGAAGCAGGCTGATCTCTGTGAGGTTGAGGTCAGCATGGTCCACAGAGAGAGAGAGAGAGTTCCAGGACAGCTAGGACTTTGAAGAAAAACCCTGTCTCAAAAAGCCAGAACTGGGGCTGGAGAGATGGCTCAGCGGTTAAGAGCACTGACTGCTCTTCCAAAGGTCATGAGTTCAATTCCCAGCAACCACATGGTGGCTCACAACCATCTATAATGTGATCTGATATCCTCCTCTGGCCTGCAGGGGTACATGCAGGCAGAGCCCTGTATACATAATAATAAATAAATAAAATATTTTTTAAAAAAGCCAGAACCAAACCAAACAAAGCAAAGTAAAAAAAACAAAAACAAAAAAACAAAAAACAGCCCTCGGATATCTCTGTGGAGCAGAGACAAGAAAGTGCACAAAAGAGACACCAGGATCTGGACCCTGACGGGCCTGCACAAACTGTACCAACCAAGGACAATGTATGCAATACACCTAGACCCCCTGTTCAGACCTAGCCAGTGGATAGTTCATTCTCCATGGTGGTGGGGAGAGTGGGGACTGCCTCTGAAATGAACTCTAGTACTCCCAATTTGATCATTTCCCCTTTGTGGAGAGGCTTGGTGGCACACAGAGGAAAGGGGAAGCAGGCTATCCGGATTAGACTTCAGAGGCTGTGGTCATATTGTGGGGGAGAAGGTCACTTCTGTCAGAAGTCTAGGGAAGAGGAATAGTGTGGGAGAGTGGGGGAGCATGGGAACAGGCAGATACAAGTGAGGGGATAACAAGCAGGATGTAATCTGAATATATTATAATAATTTTTTTTAAAAAGAAAAAGAAAAAAATGAGAGACACCCATCAGTGAAGAACTTACCCACACAGCTCATGATAAAACAGGTGCTGAGGAGTAAGATGGAAATCACAGCAACTGACCAGAGTCTCAGGGTCCAGTAGACTCCCTTCCCAGCAAGCAGACATAGTCACCACAGACCAAAAGCTTAGACAATGACAAACCAGACAAAATACTCAGAGTAATTAGAAACTTACAGTAAGAAAAGCTGTGAAAGCCATAGAATAAATGACCAAGTCAGGTGGGAATTCATGTGCACACACACACACACACACACACACACACACACACACACACACACACACAAAGAGAGAGAGAGAGAGAGAGAGAGAGAGAGACTCATACAATCTAGAAAAATTTCACCCTCAGGCACGTACAATTCCATGTCTTTATACTTGCTTCTTTTTTAATATATTTTATTAATTTATTCATATTACATCTCAATTGTTATCCCATCCCTTGTATCCTCCCATTTTCCTCTTACTCCATTCCTCTATGACTGTGACAGAGGGGGACCTCCTCCTCCTGTATATACTCTCTTCTTGGTAGCCTGCTATCCTTCCTCTGAGTGCCACCAGGCCTCCCTATCCAGGGGACATGGTCAAATATGGGGCACCAGAGTTCGTGTGAAAGTCAGACCCCACTCTCCACTCAACTGTGAAGAACGTCCTATCCATTGGCTAGATCTGGGTAGGGGTTCGAAGTTTCCTGCACATATTGTCCTTGGCTGGTGCCATAGTTTGAGAAGGACCCCTGGGCCCAGATCTGCCCATCATAGTGTTCTTCTTGTAGGTTTCTAGAACCCTCTGGATCCTTCTATTTCCCCATTCTTCCATGCTTCTCTCACCTAGAGTCCCAATAGGATGTCTTCCCCTCTGTCCCACTTTCCTGGTAAGTGAAGACTTTCATGGGACATGCCCCTTGGGCTACTGTCCAGTTCTAAGTGAGTATATACTATTTGAGACTTTCTGCTTCTGGGTTAACTCACTCATTATGATCATTTCTAGTTCAATCCATTTGTCCACAAATTTTGGGAAATCCTTGTTTTAATAGCTGAGTAATTATTTCCTTCAAACTCCTGTGGGTCTGATGTCCTGCTCCATTCTATCCTTCAGCCTGACCACTTGTCTGCATCTTTACCCCAGGAAAACACTCATCCCATCACACACTTTCACCATGGCCTATGAACTAAGGCAGGAATGCTCACCGTACCTTGGGCTGGCTCTCCTCCATCATTATTTAGGTCTGTGATCAGAAGTTCAAGGTCTTCTTGTATCTGTGTCTCGCTAATATGAGGCAGGGACCTGTCTTCTTTCAAAGAGACCAGAGCTCTACATACTCTGAGCTAAATGCCCCAGAGATGAGCAACCCTGTACACCCTGAAGAAGTTGAAGTAGGAAATGGTGTTTATTGATTAAAGGCACTAAAAGAGTCTTTAAACATCTTTTCAAGATGATTCTGAACATATTAAGCTGAGGAATAACAAATATGCAAAAGCCACATGATGAAAAGTGACATCCTGGAAGGGGAGACCTGGTGGCACTCAGAGGAAGGACAGGAGGTTACCAAGAAGAGACTTGATACCCTATGAGCAGATACAGGGGGAGGTAATCCCCCTCAGGAACAGTCATAGGGGAGGGGAATAAGGGGAAAATGAGAGGGAGGGAAGAATGGGTGGATACAAGGGATGGGATAACCATTGAGATGTAACAAGAATAAATTAATTAAAAAATTTAAAAAAAAGAAATGTGACAGACTTCATCAGTTTTCTATGTTTTAATTGATGAGTTTAATAATGTGTATTTATGTTTAGCAGCATGTTTTTATAGAGAGATTCATTATGCCTGAATTAGGTCAGGCTAAATATGTATCTTACATATTTCTCTTTTGGAGACAATATTTTATTTATTTATTTATTTATTTATTTATTTTCTTTTTTTATTAATTTATTCTTGTTACATCTCAATGTTTATCCCATCCCTTGTATCCTCCCATTCCTCCCCCCGCGCCATTTTCCCATTATTCCCCTCCCCTATGACTGTTCCAATGGTCAGAATATTCTCCACAGTTGAGTGGAGAGTGTGATATGACTTTCTCACGTACTATGGTGCCTCACATTTGACCATGTCCCCTGGAGGGGGAGACCTGGTGGCACTCAGAGGAAGGACAGCAGGTAGCCAAGAAGAAGCTTGATACCCTATGAGAATATATAGGGAAGGTAATCCCCCTCAGGGACAATATTTTAAATCTACTGTCATAGAAAATTTGCAAAGTACATTGTTATTAAAGAGCTAAGTGAGATTTTGCATCTTTTAAGCAATAAATCCTGTCACTTGTTTACCATCCTCTTGTAAGCTTAATATGTTCAGAATCATCTTCTACTCCACACAATGTTTGTTCTTCAATCTCATTGCAGTACCTTGATTGTTGTAATTTTGTGTATTTCCTGCCATTTTTAAATAAAATTTAGTGTCAATTTGTCTGAAAAAAAGAAATTCTCTTTCCAAAATGCTCAAGGTTTTGTCAAGTTGACATAAAACAATCAAGGTCAATCAGTATATTAGTTCTTTTGCTTATGTTCTTATTTACAATACAAGTTATCATTTTAGAAACTAGAAAAGAAAACTTTTCAAGAAAGAGGAAATTGAGAAACATGCCTAAAACTGTTCCTGGAAACTCTGACAAGAGTATTCTCATCACTTGCTCAGTTCCTAATATGGAACTTTCTCCCACCTCAAACGAGATTTCTCTGTGAATGTAATTTAAACAAATTGTTACTTACAATATTTTATTTGGGTTATTTGGTTAATATAAGGTTTGAGATACACACACACACACATACACACACACATGCGTGCGCACGCACACACACACACACACACACATATATGAACTGGGTTCTTGTAAGCAATAAAAAGTCTGATTGAAGGCCTAGAATTTAGTCATTATGAATTAATGTAGTAAATAATAAGAAGTCCATAGAGGTCTGGGAGATGATAAAGTGGTTGGAGGCCTTACAAGCGTGAGGACCTGAGACTGATGCCCAGAACCTACCTAGAAATGTCATGTGTGATGATACATGCTTGTAATCCCAGATCTGGGAAAGCAGAGACAGGTGGATCCCTGGGAGCTTTTTGTCCAGGCAGCCCAAGTTTTAATTGATGTTCCCCAGACCCATGAGAGACCCTGCCTTAAAGGAAGTGGATGGTGTTCCTGAGATTTATAGCCAAGGTTTTCTGAAATGGAAATAAAAGGAAGACTTGACTGCTCATAACTGGTTGAAATATTGATTATAGATATAGAGACAGAAGCATCAGGAATGATCCAGGGTGAACCAGGCCATAGCTAATGGTTCAGGGGAGGTCATGAGAGCCAGTGTCAAAGATGCCAGGAGTGAGCCAAAAGAATGGGATAACAAAAGTACCACATAGCCACAATGGCGGGGTTGTGTATGGATGAGAAGTTGGGGGAAGGGCCCGTCCTATTCCATGGGCTAGAGAGTTTAGGGTAGGGGCAGGGTATGCCAGCTAGGATGTCTCTGTAACAGGTACTGACAATGCTGAGAGAGGCTGGTGAATAGCATCTGCTTTGATATGTTAGTAGGCACCTCAGCTGTTTGGGCAAAGTGGATTAGGAACATTTAATAAGTTCTTTCATTAGGTTGGTAAAATTTAAGGAGTTCTCTCATTAGGTTAAAGGAACTGAAAATTTATATGAAATCAGAGGCAAGCCTTATAAAGTCTGTTATCACTCCCTCCTCACACATGTTCTTGGGAATCTTCCCTCTACTGTCATCACCAAACCAACACATTCGTAAGGAAGCAGTCTCCAATGGGATACCTATGATGCTGGGGTACATAACATGTAAGGACATGGCCCTTATCTGTGGTTCTTAGCACAGAGCTTCTGAAAGTCCTTTGATCATAGGATATTTTCTCTGCTCATTTTAGTGGGAATGTTCTAAATTCCAAAAATAGTACCACAACAATAAATATAAAATTAACTCTTGCCATAACCTAAGATTGTTTCAAAATAGAGCCAACATGTACTCAGACAGTGGCAACCCAAACTCCCACATTGTCAGAACAGGAAAAGAGCTGAAGACTGACTTCAATAACTAGTAACCAATTACAGACCCACAGAGAGAGCTCAAACTTATATTGAACTCAATGAAGGTTTTCAAGTAACAGCATAGGGATATCTATAGTAATGATAGAATGGACTTGGTAATTTTAAAATCCCCTAAGTTTTTTTTTCCCATGGTTGTTTGATAAAAAATAAGGAAGAAGTGGTTGTTTCCACCAATTCATTATTAATTGATTCCACTTCCCCTTCTGGATGAAGATATCCAAATTATAATCTTGAGTTGACTGACTGTCCAGGAAGAGAAAACATTCTCCTAAGCTGTCCAGAGTCAAACTTCATTATGCTTTCTTACCCATCTCCAGCATGCACTCTCTAACTGACCACTAACACTCAGCACTCTAGTCTCTGCAACCTTAGGTTCCAGACTACACTGGAGCACCTTTTAATAAATAATCTTGGACTTCTAGATGGCAGCAGTCAAGACTTACAATATCTGGGTGGTAGAAGATTAGAGACTGTGGTTGTGGTAACCCAGCAGTTGACTACAAAACATTGACATTGGTGTTTTCTGGATGAGAGGTGACACTGCTGGACTTGCTGACACATATTTCTAGACCCCTCTGTAGCTCTCTTCCTGGTCCAGGAGTTGTACAAGGTCCTCGACTCACAGTGTCCTGTGCTTTCTGCCTATAGGAGCAAAGTTCCCACAATCCAGGGGCTCTCCTCTCTAGCCATCAGACTTTGGGTTACTCCCACTTTCCCATAAACAGCTCTTGGATACTGGGGTTAACATCCCAACACCACCCCATGATTCTTCTGGTCCCCCTGTGGATACCATCTGAACAATAGGAGCATACAGGGTCCTGGGTCCAAGATGGCAGATCCCAGCCAAATTTGAGTGCCTGGAGCTCAGTGCCTGCTTGGCTAGCAAGTGGCTGCGTGGCTGAATCCATAACACCAGGGCGTGTTTGCTGTGTCGCTGACTCCATAAGGATAATGCTTGCTCATAAACTGCCTGACCTGTCTGACCCACCTGGGACGCAGACACCAGAGAGATGAGATATATGTGGGACCTAAGGCCAGTTGTCTGCCATGACAAAGAGGCCTTGGGTGGTCAGAGCAACAATCAGGTCAGAGTTCTCTCTGCCTACTACTAATCCACATAACCCACCTGCAATACAGCCACCAGAGAGGTGAGATGTATGTGGGAGCAAACTCCTATTGTCTGCCATCTCAAGGAGGCCTGTGGCTGGCCCAAGCATTCAGCTTAGATTACTATCTACCTACTCCTGATCTGCCTGACGCATGTGGGACACAGCTAGCAGAGAAGTGAGCTGTATCTAGGACCCAATCCTCATTGTCTGAGATCCTGAGGAGGCTTCTGAGGACCTGAGCAACATTCAGCTTAGAGCCATTTCTACATACTCCTGAGCCACAAGACCATTGGGGACCATCAGGCCTTCTAACACCAAAGAAAACTAGATGGCTAGACATCAGTGAAAAATACATGCAACAAACCTAAGCTTATATGATACTACCAGGAACCAGCTATCTTACCACCATAAACTCTGGATGTACTATCACATCTGAAGTGCAAGAAAACTATATAAACTCTGAGGTTATGAAAATTATAAAGGCCTTAAAGGAGGAATGTAAATCTCTCAAAAAATACAGCAAAATACAATCAAATAAGAAAGGGATTTAATAAATACCTTAAAGAAATATAAGAAAATACAGTCAAATGGGAGACGAAAATGAACAAAATTGTTCAAGAGCAAAAAAAAAAAAAAAAAAAAAAAAAAAAAGGAAATAGAAGCAATAAATAAAATACAATCTGAGACAACTCCAGAGACGGAATACCTAGGTAAGAGAACAGGAACTACAGATTCAAGCATCACCAACAGAATACAAGAGATGGAAGAAAGATCTGAGGTGTAGAAGATACGATCAAAGAAATTGATACATCAGTCAAAGAAAATGTTAAATCTAAAAAATTCCAGACACAAAACATCTAAGAAATCTGAGACACTATATAAAGACAAAACCTAATAATAAGAAGAATAGAAGAAGATGACTCCCAGCTCCAAGATCCAGAAAATATTTTCAACAAAATCATAGAAGGAAACTTCCCCAGCATAAAGAAAGAGATGCCAGTAAACATACAAGATTCTTACAGAACACCAAATAGATTGGACTGGAAAAGAAAATCCTCCTGCCATAATAATCAAAACACTAAATGTACAAAAAAATTAAAAAAGAAAGAAAGGAAGGAAGGAAGAATATGAAAAGTTGTAAGATAAAAAGGCCAAGTAACATGTAAAGGCAAACCTACCAGAATTACACCTGACTTCTCATTTGAAACTCTAAAAGCTAGAAGGGCCTGGGAAGATATATTACAAACACTAAAAGGACACAGATATCAGCCCCAACTACTATATCCAGCAAACTTAAACCACCATAGGAGAGGAAAAACAAGATATTCCATAATAAAAACAAATTTAAACGGTACCTATTCACAAATCCAGCCCTATAGAAGATACTAGAAGGCAAACTACAACCCAAGGGGGCTAACTACACTCAGGAAAACACAGGAAATAAATAACCACACAACAGCAAAACCAAAAGAAGGGGTGCACATGCACACACTCTATCACCACTAAGATTGAAATAAAAGGAATTAACAATCGCTGTTCATTGATAACTCTCAACATCAATGGCCTCAACTCCCCAGTAAAAAGATACAGGTTAACAGAATGGATGGGAAACCAAGACCCATCATTCAGCTGCATACAAAACACACCTCAGCAATAATGACAGACATTACCTCAGAGTGAAAGACTACAAAAAGGTTTTCCATCCAAAAGGATCCAAGAAGCAAGCTGAAGTAGTGATTCTAGAATCTAATAAAATTGACTTTCAACCATAATTAATCAAAAGAAATAAGAAGGTCACTTCATATTCATCAAAGGAAAAATAGACCAAGACGATGTCTCAGTTCTGAAGATCCATGCCCCAAATGCAAGAGCATCACATTCATATAAGAAACATTACTAAAGCTTAAATCATACATCAAACCCTCCACATTAATAGTGGGAGACTTCAATACCACACTCTTACCAACAGACAGATCATAGAGACAGAAACTAAACAGAGAAATAAGGAAACTAACAGACATTATGAATCAAATGTACCTAAAAGATATTTGCAGAACATTTCACCCAAATACAAAATAATATATTTTCTTCTCAGAACCTTATAGAACCTTCTCCAAAATCAACAATATACTCAGTCACAAAGCAAGTATCAACAGATACAAGAAGATTGAAATAATCATGTTTATCTTATCAGACACCATGGATTAAAGCCGAAACTCAGCAACTACAGACACAACAGAAAGCCTATAAATTCATGGAAACTGAACAACCAACTTCCTACTCAGTGACCACTGGGTCAAGGATGAAATAAAGAATGAAAGTAAAGGCTATCTAGAATTCAATGGAAATGAAGTCAAAACATATCCAATTTATGGGACACAATGAAAGCAGTGTTAAAAGGACACTTCATAGCACTAAGCACCTTCAGAAAGAAATTGAAGAGATCCCATATTAGCAGCTTAAGAGCACACCTGAGAGCTCTAGGGAAAAAAAGAGACAAACACACCAAAGAGGAGTAGATGATAGAAAATAATCTCAGGGCTGAAGTCAATAAATGAAAAACAATGAGAAC
This sequence comes from Acomys russatus, assembly GCF_903995435.1. Lineage (NCBI taxonomy): Eukaryota > Metazoa > Chordata > Mammalia > Rodentia > Muridae > Acomys > Acomys russatus. Next base: position 50,161,327 of record NC_067149.1, on the reverse strand, counting down.
AATACAGAGAATCAAAGAAACTAAGAGCTCATTCTTTGAGAAAATGGACAAGATAGACAAGCCCTTAACCAACCTAACTAAAATGCAGAGAGAGAATATCCAAATTAACATAATGAGAAATGAAAAGGGTGACATAAAAACAGGCACTGAGGACATCCAAAGAATCATTATGTTAGATCTGGGTAGGGGTGTAAAGTTTACCACCTGTATTGACCTTGGCTGGTGCCTTAGTTTGAGTGGGACCCCTGGGCCCAAATCTGCCTATCATAATGTCCTACTTGTAGGTTTCTAGGACACTCTGGATCCTTCTACTTTGCCATAATCCCATGCTTCTCTCATCTAGAGTCCCAATAGGATGTCCTCCCCTCTGTCCCAGTTTCCTGGTAAGTGAAGGCTTTCCTGGGACATGCCCTTTGGGCTAGTATGCAGATATAAGTGAGTATATACCATTTAAGTCTTTCTGCTTCCAGATCTAGCCCATGGTCAGAACAGTCTCCACACTTGAGTGGAGAGTGGGATATGACTTTCTCACGTACTCTGGTGCCTCACATTTGACCATGTCCCCTGGAGGGGGAGACCGGGTGGCACTCAGAGGAAGGACAGCAGGTTACCGAGAAGAGACTTGATACCCTATGAGTATATACAGGGGGAGGTAATCCCCCTCAGGAACAGTCATAGGGGAGGGGAATAAGGGGAAAGGGGGAGGGAGGGAAGAATGGGAGGACACAAGGGATGGGATAACCATTGAGATGTAACAAGAATAAATTAACAATAAGAAATTTTTAAAAAAAAGAATCATTATGTTTTACTTCAAAAGCCTGTTCTCCACAAAATTGAGAAATCTAAATGAAATGTATGGTTTTCTTGATAGAATCCACTTATCACCATTAAATGAAGATCAGGTGAACAGTATAAACAGTCCTGTAACTCCTAAGAAAAAAGAAGCAGTCATCAGTCATCATAAGTCTCCCAAACAAACAAACAAACAAACAAAAAAGCCCAAGGCCAGATAGTTTTTGTGTAGAATCCTACCAGATTTTCAAAGGACAGCTAAAACCAACACTCCTCTAACTATTCCACAAAGTATAACCAGAAGAAACATTAACAAACTCATTATTTAATGTCATAGTCACCCTGCTACCTAAGCCACACAGAGACCCAAAAAAGGAAGAGAACTTCAGACCAATTACACTCATGAACACTAATGCAAAAATACTCAATAAAATATTCACAAACCAAATCAAAGAACACATCAGTTACATCATCCACCATGATCAAGTAGGCTTCATTCCAGGGATGCTGGGAAGATTCAACATATGAAAATCCATCCATGTAATCCACCATATAAAAAAGCTGAAAGAAAAAATCACATGACCGATTGAAATAATACCTTGTATCCTATCAGATCACCATGCTATTAGGCTGCAATTCAACAACAACAGAAATAACAAAAAGCCTACACGTTTGTGGAAATTAAACAACTCTCTGCTAAATGACAACTGGGTCAGGGGAGAAATAAAGAAAGAAATCAAGGAGTTTCTGAAATTCAATGAAAATGAAGAAACAACATACCCAGTGGGATACACTGAAAGCAGTGCTAAGAGGCAAATTCATAGCTCTAAGTGCCTTTAAAAAGAAATTGGAAACATCGCACATAAGCATCTTAACAACACAACTGGAAGCCCTAGAAAAAAAAGAAGCAGAAACACCCAAGAGGAGTAGACGCCTGGAAATAATCAAACTCAGGGCTGAAATTAACAAGTTAGAAACTAAGAAAACAGTCCAAAGAATCAACAAAACCAAAAGCTGGTTCTTTGAGAAAATCAACAAGATAGACAGACCATTAGCCAAACTAACTAAAAGGCAGAGAGACAGTATTGAAATGAACAAAATCAGAAATGAAAAGGGAGACATAACAACAGACACTGAAGAAATTCAAAGAATCATAAGATCCTACTTTGAAGGCATATACGCCACAAAATTAGAAAATCTAGGGGAAATGGACGATTTTCTTGAACAATTTCACTTGCCAAAGTTGAATGAAGAACAGATAAACAAGCTAAATAGTCCCATTTCCCCTACAGAAAGAGAAGCAATCATCGATGGTCTCCCAACCAAAAAAAGCCCAGGGCCAGATGGTTTCAGTGCAGAATTCTACCAGACCTTTAAAGGCGAGCTATTACCGACACTCTTCAAGCTACTCCAAAAGATAGAAATGGATGGAAAATTACCAAATTCATTCTATGAGGCCATAGTCTCATTGATACCTAAACCTCACAAAGACTCAACAAAGAAAGAGAATTTCAGACCAATTTCTCTTATGAACATAGATGCAAAAATACTAAATAAAATACTTGCAAAACGAATACAGGAGCACACCAAAGATATCATTCATCATGACCAAGTAGGCTTCATTCCAGGCATGCAGGGATGGTTTAATATACGGAAATCCATCAATGTAATCCACCATATAAACAAACAGAAAATAAAAAACCACATGATCATCTCCTTGGATGCAGAGAAAGCATTTGATAAAATTCAACACCCATTCATGTTTAAAGTTTTAGAGAGATCGGGGATACAAGGCACTTTCCTCAACATAATAAAGGCTATATACAGCAAGCCAATAGCCAAAATCAAAGTAAATGGTGAGATACTCAAGGAAATTCCTCTAAAATTGGGAACAAGGCAAGGCTGCCCACTCTCTCCGTATCTCTTCAATATAGTACTCGAAGTTCTAGCCAGAGCAATAAGACAACAAAAGGAGATCAAGGGTATCCAAATGGGAAAGGAGGAAGTCAAATTATCCCTCTTTGCAGATGATATGATAGTGTACATAAGTGACCCTCAAAACTCCACCAGAGAACTCCTAAAGCTGATAAACACCTTCAGCAAATTGGCTGGATACAAAATTAACTCAAAAAAGTCTGTAGCCTTCCTATACACAAATGACAAGCTTGCAGAGGAAGAAATTAGGAAAACCACATGCTTCACATTAGCCACAAGCAATATAAAATATCTAGGAGTTACCCTAACTAAGCAAGTGAAGGACTTGTATGAAAAAAATTTCAAAACTCTGAAGAAAGAGATTGAAGATGACCTGAGAAGATGGCATGATCTTCCTTGCTCATGGATCGGGAGAATTAACATAGTAAAAATGGCCATCCTACCAAAAGCAATCTACAGATTCAATGCAATCCCTATCAAAATAACTACACAATTTTTTTTACGACATTGAAAGTTCAATTCTGAACTTCATATGGAAAAACAAAAACCCAGAATAGCTAAAACAATCTTGTACAATAAAAGGTGCTCCGGAGGAATCTCCATACCTGATCTCAAACTGTACTATAAAGCAATAGTAATTAAAACAGCATGGTACTGGCACAGCAACAGGCTGGTTGATCAGTGGAATCGAATCGAAGACCCAGATATGAATCCACACACATATGGTCACTTGATTTTTGACAAAGAAGCCAAATCCATTCAATGGAAAAAGGATAGCATCTTCAACAAATGGTGCTGGTCTAACTGGAGGTCTATGTGTAAAAAAATGAAACTGGACCCATATTTGTCACCTTGCACAAAACTCAAATCCAAGTGGATTAAAGACCTCAACATAAAACCAGAGACACTAAGCCACTTAGAAGAAAAAGTGGGAAAGAGCCTGGAACATATTGGCACAGGAGACAACTTCCTGAACAGAACACCAACGGCCCACGCCTTAATGTCAACCATTAATAAATGGGACCTCATGAGGCTGAGAAGCTTCTGTAAGGCAGGAGACACTGTCAAGAGAACAAAGTGACAGCCTACAGACTGGGAAAAAATCTTCACCAACCCTACATCTGACAAAGGTCTAATATCCAAAATATATAAAGAACTCAAGAAAGTAAACACCACCAAACCGAATAACCCAATAGAGAAATGGGGCTTGGAACTAAACAGAGAATTCTCAACAGAGGAGTATCAAATGGCTGAGAAACACTTAAAGAAATGCTCAACCTCCTTAGTCATCAGAGAAATGCAAATCAAAACAACTCTGAGATTCCATCTTACACCCATCAGAATGGCTAAGATCAAAAATTCAAGCGACACCACATGCTGGCAAGGATGTGGGGAGAGAGGAACACTCCTTCATTGCTGGTGGGAATGCAAACTAGTACAGCCACTTTGGAAATCTATCTGGTGCTATCTCAGAAAAATGGGAATAGGGCTTCCTCAAGACCCAGCTATTCCACTCCTTGGAATATACCCAGAAGATGCTCCAGCACACAACAAGAAAATTTGCTCAACCATGTTCATAGCAGCCTTATTCATAATAGCCAGAACTTGGAAACAGCCTAAGTGTCCCTCAGTAGAAGAGTGGATAAAGAAACTGTGGTACATATACACTATGGAATACTACTCAGCTATTAAAAACAAGGAATTCTCGAAATTTGTGGATCAATGGATTGAGCTAGAAATGATCATAATGAGTGAGTTAACCCAGAAGCAGAAAGAATCAAATGGTATATACTCACTTATATCTGCATACTAGCCCAAGGGGCATGTCCCACAAAAGCCTTCACTTACCAGGAAACTGGGACAGAGGGGAAGGCATCCTATTGGGACTCTAAATGAGAGACGCATGGGAGAACAGCAAAATAAAAGGATCCAGAGGGTCCTAGAAATCTACAAGTAGAACACTATGATAGGCAGATTTGGGCCCAGGGGTCCCGCTCAAACTAAGGCACCAGCCGAGGACAATACAGGAGGTAAACTTTAAACCCCTTCCCAGATCTAGCCAATGGTCAGAATATTCTCCACAGTTGAGTGGAGAGTGTGATACGACTTTCTCACGTACTCTGGTGCCTCACATTTGACCATGTCCCCTGGAGGGGGGGACCTGGTGGCACTCAGAGGAAGGACAGATGGTAGCCAAGAAGAGACTTGATACCCTATGAGAATATATAGGGGGACGTAATCCCCCTCAGGAACAGTCATAGGGGAGGGGATTAATGGGAAAAGGGGGGGGGAGGAATGGGAGGATACAAGGGATGGGATAAACATTGAGATGTAACAAGAATAAATTAATAAAAAGAAAGAAAGAAAGAAACTGTGGTACATATACACTATGGAATACTATTCAGCTATTAAAAACAAGGAATTCCCGAAATTTGTGGATAAATGGATTGAGCTAGAAATGATCATAATGAGTGAGTTAACCCAGAAGCAGAAAGAATCAAATGGTATATACTCACTTATATCTGCATACTAGCCCAAGGGGCATGATCCACGAAAGCCTTCACTTACCAGGAAACTGGGACAGAGGGGAAGGCATCCTATTGGGACTCTAAATGAGAGACGCATGGGAGAATAGCAAAATAAAAGGATACAGATGGTCCTAGAAATCTACAAGTAGAACAATGTGATAGGCAGATTTGGGCCCAGGGGTCCTGCTCAAACTAAGGCACCAGCCAAGGACAATACAGGAGGTAAACTTTAAACCCCTTCCCAGATCTAGCCAATGGTCAGAACATTCTCCACAGTTGAGTGGAGAGTGTGGTATGACTTTCTCACGTACTCTGGTGCCTCACATTTGACCATGTCCCCTGGAGGGGGAGACCTGGTGGCACTCAGAGGAAGGACAGCTGGTAGGCAAGAAGAGACTTGATACCCTATGAGAATATATAGGGGGAGGTAATCCCCCTCAGGAACAGTCATAGGGGAGGGGAATAATGGGAAAATGGGGGGGAGGAATGGGAGGATACAAGGGATGGGATAAACATTGAGATGTAACAAGAATAAATTAATAAAAAAAAATCACATGACCATCTCAATAGATGCATAAAAAGCCTTTGAGAAAATATAACACATCTTCATGATAAAACCCTTAGAGAGATCAGGGCAAAAGACCCATACCTAAACATAATAAAGGCTATATACAGCAAGTTGATAGCCAACATCAGGTAAAATGGAGATAAACTCAAAGCAATTTCACTACTATCAGGCATAAAACAATGCTGCCCATTCTCTCCATATATATATATATTCAATATACAGGTTAAAGTTCTAGCTAAAGTGATAAGACAATGAAAAGAGGGCAACAAATAGGATGAACAGAAAAAGAAGACGTCCAAGTGTCACTATTCACACATAAAATGATGATATACATAAGTGACCCCAAAAATTCTACCAGAGAACTTTTAATGCTGATAAACAACTTCAGCAATGTGGCTGGATACAAGATTAATTAAAGCTCTCCTATACAAAAACAAGTGGCCTGACAAAGAAATTAGGGAAACATCATTCACAATAGCCACAAATAATATAAAGTATCTTGGTGTATTCTAACCAAACAAGTCAAATGTCTATGTGACAAGAACTTCAAGTCTCTGAAGAAAGAAATTGAAGATATGAAAAGATGGAAAAATGTCCCATGCTCATAGGATTAACATAGTAAAAATAGCTGTCTTACCAAAAGCAATCTACAGATTCAATGCAATCCCCATCAAATATCAACATGATTCTTTACAGACCTTGAAAGAATAATTCTAAATGTCATGTGGAAAAGGAAAAAAACCACAATAGCTAAAACAGTCCGATTATACACTAAAACAACTTCTGGAGGTATCTTTATCTCTGATTTCAAGCTGTACTGCAGATAAATATCAATAAAAACTGCATGGTACTGGCATAGGAATAGATTGGTTGATCAATGGAACTGAATCAAAGACTCTGAAATAAAGTCACACACCTATTGGTACTTGAAGTTTGACAAAGGAGCCAAAACCATACAATGGATAAAAGAAAGAATCTTCGGGGGATCCAAGATGGCGGCGAGCAGTGTGGACCGCGTTTGGAGGCTCCAGTGAACAATTCAGGGAATTGCACAGATTTCTGAGCCAGGAACACCGAGGTCCGAACATCACGGCAGCAGGAGTGCTCCACGGTTCGGAGGGACCAGGGTGCGGAGGACCTGCGTGCCCCTGCACACGGGAGGAGCGTGGTTTTTCTCTGATCGGAGCGGCAGCGGCAGAGGCGGCAGCACCAGCGGCACCAGCAGCGGCGGCTGAGGTTTGCAGCTCATAGCCTTCCGGTGGAGGCGATTGGTGTGGTGGCTGGTGAGAATTGCTGCGGGAGAGGGGACTCGGGGCAGGATTTGGGTCGCGTGGAGCCTTTGGACCCAGACTGGACTCGGCGGACAGTTCGGCCCCAGAGTCCCGGGTATTGGCCCGGCCCAGCAAACAATTCTGCCGGAGGCACTAACTCAGCATGGCCATAGCTCCCCTGCTGTGGCGCAGGCTTAGTTGAGCACGCTGCTCCACACTAGGCACTACCTCAGCTCAGCGGCAGCTCCCCTGCGGTGACACAGTCTGGGCGGAGCACTTGGTTTCACCACAGGCGCTAACTCAGAGCAGCCACAGTTCTCCTGCTGTGGCGCAGGCTTGGTGACGTGCTCGGTTCCATCCTAGGCACCACCTCAGCTCAGCAGCAGCTCCCCTGCGGGGACACAGTGCGGGCGGAGCACTTGTCCCACCACTGGCGCTAACTCAGAGCAGCCGCAGTTCTCCTGCTGTGGCGCAGGCTTGGTGACGTGCTCGGTTCCATCCTAGGCACCACCTCAGCTCAGCGGCAGCTCCCCTGCGGTGACACAGTCCGGGCGGAGCACTTGGTTTCACCACAGGCGCTAACTCAGAGCAGCCACAGTTCTCCTGCTGTGGCGCAGGCTTGGTGACGTGCTCGGTTCCATCCTAGGCACCACCTCAGCTCAGCAGCAGCTCCCCTGCGGGGACACAGTGCGGGCGGAGCACTTGTCCCACCACTGGCGCTAACTCAGAGCAGCCACAGTTCTCCTGCTGTGGCGCAGGCTTGGTGACGTGCTCGGTTCCATCCTAGGCACCACCTCAGCTCAGCGGCAGCTCCCCTCCGGGGACACAGTGCGGGCGGAGCACTTGTTCCACCACTGGCGCTAACTCAGAGCAGCCGCAGTTCTCCTGCTGTGGTGCAGGCTTGGTGACGTGCTCGGTTCCATCCTAGGCACCACCTCAGCTCAGCGGCAGCTCCCCTGCGGGGACACAGTGCGGGCGGAGCACTTGTTCCACCACTGGCGCTAACTCAGAGCAGCCGCGGTTCTCCTGCTGTGGCACAGGCTGGACAGAGCTCTCGGTTCCACCAGCTCTAAGACTCTGGTTGGACACAGTGTACAGTTTGAATCCAGAATTCCTGGCTGAGATTGGTGGTCAGTTCGGGCCCTGAGTCAATAACTGACCACAGCACGCACTTTGGGCCAAAAGGCCCTAGTGGAGCTTGGTGCGTAGTCCCAGCCCAAAAATTCTGGCTGGGCCCTGTGTGCATTTTGGGCCCAAAATCCCTAGCTGAGCTTGGCAGACGGTTCAGGCCCTGAGAATCTAGCTGAGTTCTGCCCGTGGTTCGGTCCCAGTGCTCCTGGCTGGACTTGGCAGGGAACACAGAAGGCTGTGGATACCTTGGCCTGACCCAACGCTCATTCAGAGACCCAGAACAATTGCAGGATCCACAGCAGAGGGGGACTGAGGATCACTGGCTGTGAGAGACCAGAACAACAGGGCTAACCTCCTAACATCCACACCAGTGAAGCTTTGAGCTCGCAGCCTAGGGAAATCGTAAGAAAACAAGTGAATCTATCGTCAGACACCCTCCATTCAACTCTGGAAGCAACCCAACAAAAACAAAGACGGCAAGATATCTAAAGGACAACGAAAAAGCATACGCAAAAAACCCCAAAACAACATGGCGTCTCCAGTTTCCAGCTATCCCAAAGAAAACCACCCAGAGAACTCAAATACAACGGAAATACAAGAAAATGACCTCAAATCCTTAGTAATGAGGATGATAATGGAGGAAACAAATAAAATTCGTAATCAAATGCAGGAAGACGCAGACAAACAGGTGAGAGACATAAAAGAAGCACATAGAGTGGAACTGGAAAAATTGCAGGAAAATGCAAACAACCAGATGAAAGAAATAACTAAAACGGTTCAAGCTCTGAAGACCTATAAAGAGGCAATGGAAGAAACTCAGGAATATACAAAAAATCAGATGAAAGAAATCAAAAAATCAGTTCAAGATCTGAAAATGAAAATGGATTCAATGATAAACACACAGACAGAAGAAAAACGAGAACAGGAGACCTCAGAGAAGAAGGCGAGCAACACAGAGGTGAGCTTTTCTAACAGAATCCAAGAGATGGAAGAACGAATCTCAGGGCTAGAAGATACAATCACAGATATTGAATCAACCATTAAAGAAAATGCCAAATCTGGAAAACTCCTGACACAAAACATCCAAGAAATTAAGGACACCATGAAAAGAAGAAATTTGCAGATAATAGGCATTGAAGAAAGAGAAGACATCAGACTCCAGGGCCCAGAAACTATTCTCAACAAAATCATAGAAGAAAATTTCCCCAATCTAAAGAAAGAGATGCCTATAAACATACAAGAGGCCTACAGAACACCAAATAGAATTGACCAGAAAAGAAAAACTGCCCGCCACATAATAATCAAAACACAAAACATGCAGAACAAAGAAAAAATATTAAAAGCTGCAAGGGAAAAGGGCCAAATAACATTTAATGGTAAACCTATCAGAATTACACCCGACTTCTCAGCAGAGACCATAAAAGCCAGAAGGGCCTGGACAGAGATCCTGCAAACCCTAAGAGAACACAGATGCCAGGCCAGACTACTTTACCCAGCAAAATTATCAATAACCATTGATGGAGAAAACAAAATATTCCATGACAAAAACAAATTCAAACAGTACCTATCCACAAACCCAGCTTTACAGAAGGTACTAGAAGGAAAACTCCATCCCAAAGGGTCAAGCTACAACCAAAACTACCCAGGAAATAGATAACTATCCCATGGCAAAAACACAACTACACAAACGCTCGACTGGAAACAACATCAAAATTAAGACTCTTAACAGTCACTGGTCATTAATATCTCTCAACATCAATGGTCTCAATTCTCCAATAAAAAGACACAGACTAACCGAATGGGTACATAAACAAGACCCAACATTCTTCTGCATCCAAGAAACACATCTCACCCATAATGAAAGGCATTACCTCAGGGTAAAAGGTTGGAAAAAAATATTCCAAGCAAATGGTCACAAGAAGCAAGCAGGTGTAGCCATTTTAGTATCGAACAAAATAGACTTTCAACCAAAATTAATCAAAAGGGATGAGGAAGGACACTTCATACTCATCAAAGGTAAAGTCAACCAAGATGACATCACAATTCTGAACATCTATGCTCCCAATACAAGGGCACCCACATATGTAAAAGATCTCCTAAAAAAGCTTAAACCACACATCGATCCCCACACAATAATAGTGGGAGACTTCAACACCCCACTCTCACTGAAGGATAAGTCATTGAAACAGAAACTAAGCCGAGAAATAACATCATTAACCAATGCCATGGGTCAAATGGATCTAACAGATATCTATAGAACCTTTCACCCAAACAAGAAAGAATACACCTTCTTCTCTGCACCCCATGGAACCTTCTCCAAAATTGATCACATCGTAGGTCACAAAGCAAGCCTCAACAGATACAAGAGGATTGAAATAATACCTTGTATCCTATCAGATCACCATGCTCTTAGGCTGCAATTCAACAACAACAGAAATAACAAAAAGCCTACACGTTTGTGGAAACTAAACAACTCTCTGCTAAATGACACCTGGGTCAGGGAAGAAATAAAGAAAGAAATCAAGGAGTTTCTGAAATTCAATGAAAATGATGAAACAACATACCCAAATTTGTGGGATACATTGAAAGCAGTGCTAAGAGGAAAATTCATAGCACTAAGTGCCTTTAAAAAGAAATTGGAAACATCGCACATAAGCATCTTAACAACACAACTGGAAGCCCTAGAAAAAAAAAGAAGCAGAAACACCCAAGAGGAGTAGACGCCTGGAAATTATCAAACTCAGGGCTGAAATTAACAAATTAGAAACTAAGAAAACAGTCCAAAGAATCAACAAAACCAAAAGCTGGTTCTTTGAGAAAATCAACAAGATAGACAGACCATTAGCCAAACTAACTAAAAGGCAGAGAGACAGTATTGAAATGAACAAAATCAGAAATGAAAAGGGAGACATAACAACAGACACTGAAGAAATTCAAAGAATCATAAGATCCTACTTTGAAGGCATATACGCCACAAAATTTGAAAATCTAAGGGAAATGGACGATTTTCTTGATCAAGTTCACTTGCCAAAGTTGAGTGAAGAACAGATAAACAAGTTAAATAGTCCCATTTCCCCTACAGAAATAGAAGCAATCATCGATGGTCTCCCAACCAAAAAAAGCCCAGGGCCAGATGGTTTCAGTGCAGAATTCTACCAGACCTTTAAGGGCGAGCTAATACCGATACTCTTCAAGCTACTCCAAAAGATAGAAATGGATGGAAAATTACCAACTTCATTCTATGAGGCCATAGTCTCATTGATACCTAAACCTCACAAAGACTCAACAAAGAAAGAGAATTTCAGACCAATTTCTCTTATGAACATAGATGCAAAAATACTAAATAAAATACTTGCAAAACGAATACAGGAGCACATCAAAGATATCATTCATCATGACCAAGTAGGCTTCATTCCAGGCATGCAGGGATGGTTTAATATACGGAAATCCATCAATGTAATCCATCATATAAACAAACTGAAAATAAAAAACCACATGATCATCTCCTTGGATGCAGAGAAAGCATTTGATAAAATTCAACACCCATTCATGTTTAAAGTTTTAGAGAGATCGGGGATACAAGGCACTTTCCTCAACATAATAAAGGCTATATACAGCAAGCCAATAGCCAAAATCAAAGTAAATGGTGAGATACTCAAGGAAATTCCTCTCAAATCGGGAACAAGGCAAGGCTGCCCACTCTCTCCATATCTCTTCAATATAGTACTCGAAGTTCTAGCCAGAGCAATAAGACAACAAAAGGAGATCAAGGGTATCCAAATGGGAAAGGAGGAAGTCAAATTATCCCTCTTTGCAGATGATATGATAGTGTACATAAGTGACCCTCAAAACTCCACCAGAGAACTCCTAAAGCTGATAAACACCTTCAGCAAATTGGCTGGAGACAAAATTAACTCAAAAAAGTCTGTAGCCTTCCTATACACAAATGACAAGCTTACAGAGGAAGAAATTAGGAAAACCACACCCTTCACATTAGCCACAAGCAATATAAAATATCTAGGAGTTACCCTAACTAAGCAAGTGAAGGACTTGTATGGAAAAAAATTTCAAAACTCTGAAGAAAGAGATTGAAGATGACCTGAGAAGATGGCGTGATCTTCCTTGCTCATGGATCGGGAGAATTAACGTAGTAAAAATGGCCATCCTACCAAAAGCAATCTACAGATTCAATGCAATCCCTATCAAAATAACTACACAATTTTTTAAAGACATTGAAAGTTCAATTCTGAACTTCATATGGAAAAACAAAAAACCCAGAATAGCTAAAACAATCTTGTACAATAAAAGATGCTCCGGAGGAATCTCCATACCTGATCTCAAACTGTACTATAAAGCAATAGTACTTAAAACAGCATGGTACTGGCACAGCAACAGGCTGGTTGATCAGTGGAATCGAATCGAAGACCCAGATATGAATCCACACACATATGGTCACTTGATTTTTGACAAAGGAGCCAAATCCATTCAATGGAAAAAGGATAGCATCTTCAACAAATGGTGCTGGTCTAACTGGAGGTCTATGTGTAAAAAAATGAAACTGGACCCATATTTGTCACCTTGCACAAAACTCAAATCCAAGTGGATTAAAGACCTCAACATAAAACCAGAGACACTAACTCACTTAGAAGAAAAAGTGGGAAAGAGCCTGGAACATATTGGCACAGGAGACAACTTCCTGAACAGAACACCAACGGCCCAGGCCTTAATGTCAACAATTAATAAATGGGACCTCATGAGGCTGAGAAGCTTCTGTAAGGCAGGAGACACTGTCAAGAGAACAAAGCGACAGCCTACAGACTGGGAAAAAATCTTCACCAACATCTGACAAAGGTCTAATATCCAAAATATATAAAGAACTCAAGAAATTAAACACCACCAAACCGAATAACCCAATTGAGAAATGGGGCTTGGAACTAAACAGAGAATTCTCAACAGAGGAGTATCAAATGGCTGAGAAACACTTAAAGAAATGCTCAACCTCCTTAGTCATCAGGGAAATGCAAATCAAAACAACTCTGAGATTCCATCTTACACCCATCAGAATGGCTAAGATCAAAAACTCAAGCGACACCACATGCTGGCGAGGATGTGGGGAGAGAGGAACACTCCTTCATTGCTGGTGGGAATGCAAACTAGTACAGCCACTTTGGAAATCTATCTGGTGCTATCTCAGAAAAATGGGAATAGGGCTTCCTCAAGACCCAGCTATTCCACTCCTTGGAATATACCCAGAAGATGCTCCAGCACACAACAAGAAAATTTGCTCAACCATGTTCATAGCAGCCTTATTCATAATAGCCAGAACATGGAAACAGCCTAAGTGTCCCTCAGTAGAAGAGTGGATAAAGAAACTGTGGTACATATACACTATGGAATACTACTCAGCTATTAAAAACAAGGAATTCCCAAAATTTGTGGATAAATGGATTGAGCTAGAAATGATCATAATGAGTGAGTTAACCCAGAAGCAGAAAGAATCAAATGGTATATACTCACTTATATCTGCATACTAGCCCAAGGGGCATGTCCCACAAAAGCTTTCACTTACCAGGAAACTGGGACAGAGGGGAAGGCATCCTATTGGGACTCTAAATGAGAGACGCATGGGAGAACAGCAAAATAAAAGGATCCAGAGGGTCCTAGAAATCTACAAGTAGAACAATATGATAGGCAGATTTGGGCCCAGGGGTCCCGCTCAAAGTAAGGCACCAGCCAAGGACAATACAGGAGGTAAACTTTAAACCCCTTCCCAGATCTAGCCAATGGTCAGAATATTCTCCACAGTTGAGTGGAGAGTGTGATACGACTTTCTCACGTACTCTGGTGCCTCACTTTTGACCATGTCCCCTGGAGAGGGAGACCTGGTGGCACTCAGAGGAAGGACAGCAAGTAGCCAAGAAGAGACTTGATACCCTATGAGAATATATAGGGGGACGTAATCCCCCTCAGGAACAGTCATAGGGGAGGGGAATAATGGGAAAATGGGGGGGGGGAGGAATGGGAGGATACAAGGGATGGGATAAACATTGAGATGTAACAAGAATAAATTAATAAAATAAAAAAAAAAGAAACCACAAAAAAAAAATAAATAAAAATAAAAAAAAATAAAAAAAAAAAAGAAAGAATCTTCAAAAATGGTGCTGGTAATTGGATGTTTACATGTAGAAGAGTGAAAATATACATATTTATCACCCTGCACAAAATTCAAGCCCACACCGATCAAAGACCTCAACAGAACACCAGATACACTAAGTCGATTAGAACATAGATGTCCCTTGACTAAAGAATGGATAAGGAAGCTGGGGTACATCTATACAATGGAATACTACTCAGCTATTAAAAACAAAGGAATCATGCAACTTGCAGGCAGATGGATGGAATGAGAAAAGATCATCCTGAGTGAGGTAACCCAGACCCAGAAAGACACACATGGTATACACTCACTTATAAGCAGATTTTGGGCGTAAAATACAAGATAAATACACTACAATGTACAGACCCAAAGAAGATAAATAACAATGAGGATCCAATGAAGGACGGTTAAGTCTCAGTCAGAAAGGGAAATATAATATACAGAGGTAGTGGTAGAAGAGAAGGGACAAGTTAGAAGATGGAACACCAAGAGAAATAAGGGTGGAGACCAGATCTGGGAGAGGGAAGGATGACAGAAGGCTTGCAGAAAAAAAAAGAGGCTGTGGGCTGAGTCATCTCCATTACAAACTGAAGACCTAAGTCAGCATAGGTTCCTGGAAGGATATGAGAGCAACTCTAGCAGAGACTCCTAGTAGCAGCAGCCATAGAGACTGAAGTAGATACCCTCTAACTAGACAGGACTCCTAGTAGAGAGAGGGGAACACCAACCCACCCACAAAAAGTTCCACCCAAAGTTTACCCTGCTTACAATATATGCAGGGATAAAGTTAGAGCAGCGACTGAAGAAATGTCCAACCAATGCCTGGACCAACCTGAGACTCACCCCATAGGAGAGAACCAACCCCTGACACTATTAACAATATTCTGCTATGCTTGCAGACAGGAGCCTATTCTCATAGAATCATAGCCAAACATTGGGCAATGCATAAGGAGTTTTCTGGATATGTTGCAGTGGGTGGGGGGGCGTGGTAGAAAAGGACATGGAGGTAATGTGAGCTCCACAAGAAGACCAACAGAGCAAACTAACCAGGGCCTAGAGAGATTTGCACGACCCAAGGACCATGCATGGAATGAACATAGGCCTCCTACATAGATGTAGCCAATGGGCAGCTCAGGGTTCATGTGGGTCTTCTAGTAAGGAGAGAAGGGACTGTCTCTGACACAGACTCTGTTGACAGAATTGTGATCACTTCCCCCTGACAGGACTGCCTTGCCAGGCAATAGGGAAAGAGAACACACTCAGTCCTTATGCAACTAGATAATCTGGGGTGAATGGGAAGGGGAGAATCCCCTTTTCTGAGGAATAGATGAGGAGGGAAGGGGCAGAAGGAGTATTGGTGAGACTTGCAGGAGTAGAGGCATGAGGCTACAACTAGAATGTAATGTGAATAAATAAACAAACAGAAATAAATAAGTAAATGAGTAAATAAATAAATGCTGAAATGATAGGACAAAGTCCAACTAAAGAATATCCTGAAAGAAAATATAACATTAAACAAAAGAAAGCAAGTTGGTAGGGAGAATGAAAATCAGAACATGAGGAAAATTGTGGGTGAGCTCAAATCAGAAGTGTACATGAATGCAAAATATCTGTATAGATTCAGGAAAAAATGCAGAACCTCACTATGCAGAATATAATAACCACTAAGAATTAAACTAGAAGCATGGGGTATACTTGGAGACACCAACAAAGGGAATGTGATTTTGTTTTGTCTGAATCTCTCTAATGTTTAAAATAATGTTTCCTGTTGAACCTAGCTAGTTAGAAATTGTGTATAAGCTCTGCTTGGGACTCTGCTCATTAGCTGAGATAATATTAAAATTCTAGGAATTGCCAAAGGCAAGAGACTAAAGCAATCAGAGTATCTGATAACTTTTTATTAATTAACTCATACTTCTTATGCCTTGAGTCTTCAATTCATGACACTTTCCCCTGGGCTGTGACACCATATTTGTCCTGCCAGCTGTTCATCATATGAGGATGGTCTAGAGAAGGCTGGCTCCGCACTGCTTACAGTATAACTGACTGTGTGACTTTGTTCAGTTGTCCTTAATCCTTGTAAAAGGACTGAAGCATTGCATCTAAAGTGTTGGGTAGTTAAAAACATGAAAATCAGCCACAATTAAGCTCCTGTAGACTTTAAATGCACTTTAGGTTCCAATGAAAGCTTAAACCTAATGGATTTTTAATAAATACAATATGAAATTTTGCATATAATGCAAAAAACAAATGCTAACTTCTGTGTAAGATAATAAATTACAAGTGTCATCAATGAAATGAGTAAAAACAATGATGCCCAATAAATTATTTTCATGGAAGAGGAAAAACAATTTATGTGAACTTGGTAAACTAAACGAGATCTCTGGAGTGAAGCAGGCAGAAGTGACTGGGGACCAAGATACACCAAGATTCTTCAGAGAGAGCAGTAAAGTCAACACATGGAGCACTATGCATCACTCACATGGCCTGGAAAGATGACTGGATGTGGGATTGGCAGTGACCTGGTGAACTGAAGAAAGTACAGCAGCACATATGAACTGGTGGAGGCCTGTGGTTACCACCAGGCAATGACTTTGAACTTCCCTTTTATAAATGCTGAGCCAAAGGCTACACTTGTACTTACCACACCCAGTACTGAGAGAAGCCAGAGAGAGCCTCAGGATGGAACTAAGCAGCAACTCAGTTACGCTATGCCAGAATGACTTTCCAAAGGGAACTTCTACACTCCACCAGGTCGGGACACATGTCAAACCAGGCTCTGTGAGCTTAAACTTGAACTGCAAAAATTCCTTTGCACACCAGTGCAGTTTGCTCCATGAGTCATCACAGGAGTGGAGAGGCTCAAAGTCCATTCTCTCCCTTTTCCTTATCACCACTTCTCAGCCAGTGAATCTTAACACTATTCTATTTTTCCCTCTGTTCTGGCTAGTTTTGTCAAATTGGTATAAGCTATAGTCATCTGATAAGGAAGAAACACAATTGAGAAAATGCCTCCATAAGAATCAGGCTCTAATAAAATCTGTACAGAATTTTCTTAGTTAGTGATCAATGGGAGAGAGCCCAGCCCACTGTGAGTGATGCCACCCCTGGCCTGGTGGTCCAGGATACTATAAGAAATCAGGGAGGATCCAAGATGGTGGCGAGCAGTGTGGACTGTGTTTGGAGGCTCCAGTGAACAATTCAGGGAATTGCACAGATTTCTAAGCCAGGAACACCGAAGTCCCCACACCACGGCAGCGGGAGTGCTCCACGGTTCGGAGGGACCAGGGTGCGGAGGACCTGTGTGCCCCTGCACATGGGAGGAGCACAGATTTTCTCAGATCGAAGTAGCAGCAGCAGAGGCAGCAGCAGCAGTGACACCAGTGGCACCAGCGGCACCAGCGGCACCAGAGGCACCAGCGAAGGAGGCAGAGGTTTGCAGCTCAGAGCCTTCCAGTGGAGGCAATTGGTGTGGTGGCCGGTGGGAGTTGCTGTGGGAGAGGGGCCTCTGGGCAGGATTTGGGTCATGTGGTGCCTTGGGACCCAGACTGGACTCGGCAGACAGTTCGCCCCAAAATCTCGGGTTCCAGCTCAGCTCAGCAAGCAATTCTGGCCTAGGCATTAACTCAGCACAGCCACAGATCCCCTGCTGTGGCACAGGCTGGGCAGAACACTCAGTTCCACCCTAGACACCACCTTAGCTCACCAGCAGCTCCCCTGCTGTTACGTAGTCTGGGCGGAGTGCTTGGTTCAACCAGTGGCACTGGCTCAATGTAGCCGCAGTTCTCCTGCTGTGACACAGGCTGGGTGGAGTGCTCAGTTCCACCGGCTCTAAGACTCTGGTTGGACACAGTGTGCAGTTTGAATCCAGAATTCCTGACTGAGCTTCGCAGACAATTCGGGCCCTGAGTCAATAACTGACCACAGCACGCACTTTGGGCCAAAAGCCCCTAGCTGAGTTTGGTGCGCAGTCCCAGCCCAAAAATTCTGGCTGGACCCTGTGTGCATTTTGGGCCCAGAATCCCTAGCTGAGCTCGGCAGACGGTTCAGGCCTTGAGAATCTAGCTGAGTTCGGCCTGTGGTTCAGGGCCAGTGTTCCGGGCTGGACTTGGCAGGGGACACAGAAGGCTGTGGATACTTTGGCCTGACCCAACGCTCATTCAGAGACCCAGAACGATTGCAGGACCCACAACACAGGGGAGCTGAGGATCACTAGCTGTGAGAGTCCAAAAAAACAGGGCTAACCTCCTAACATCCACACCAGTGAAGCATTAGAGCTTCCAGCCTAGGGAAATCGTGAGAAAACAAGTGAATCTATCATCAAACTCCCTCAATCCAACTCTGGAAGCTACCCAACCAAAAAAAAGATGGCAAGATGTCTAAAGGACAGCGAAAAAGCATATGCAAAAAACCCCAAAACAACATGGCATCTCCAGTTTCCAGCTATCCCAAAGAAAACAACCCAGAGAACTCAAATACAACGGAAATACAAGAAAATGACCTCAAATCCTTAGTAATGAGGATGATAATGGAGGAAACAAATAAAATTCGTAATCAAATGCAGGAAGACGCAGACAAACAGGTGAGAGACATAAACGAAGCACAAAGAGTGGAACTGGAAAAATTGCGGGAAAATGCAAACAACCAGATGAAAGAAATAAATAAAACGGTTCAAGCTCTGAAGACCTATAAAGAGGCAATGGAAAAAAATCAGGAATATACAATCAGATGAAAGAAATCAAAAAATCAGTTCAAGATCTGAAAATGAAAATGGATTCAATGATAAACACACAGACAGAAGAAAAACGAAAACGTGAGACCTCAGAGAAGAAGACGAGCAACACAGAGGTGAGCTTTTCTAACAGAATCCAAGATATGGAAGAATGAATCTCAGGTCTAGAAGATACAATCACAGATCTTGAAGAAACCATGAAAGAAAATGCAAAATCTGGAAAACTCCTGACACAAAACATCCAAGAGATTAAGGATACCATGAAAAGAAGAAATCTGAGGATAATAGGCATTGAAGAAAGAGAAGATAAAAGACTCCAAGGCCCAGAAACTATTCTCAATAAAATCTTAGAAGAAAATTTCCCCAATCTAAAGAAAGAGATGCCTATAAACATACAAGAGGCCTACAGAACACCAAATAGAATTGACCAGAAAAGAAAAACTGCCCGCCACATAATAATCAAAACACAAAACATACAGAACAAAGAAAAATTATTAAAAGCTGCAAGGGAAAAGGGCCAAATAACATTTAATGGCAAACTTATCAGAATTACACCTGACTTCTCAGCAGAGACCATAAAAGCCAGAAGGGCCTGGACAGAGATCCTGCAAACCCTAAGGGACCACAGATGCCAGGCCAGACTACTTTACCCAGCAAAACTATCAAGAACCATTGATGGAGAAAACAAAATATTGCATGACAAAAACAAATTCAAACAGTACCTATCCACAAATCCAGCTTTACAGAAGGTACTAGAAGGAAAACTCCATCCCAAAGGGTCAAGCTACAACCAAAACTACTCAGGAAATAGATAACTATCCCATGGCAAAAACACAACTACACAAACGCTCGACTGGAAACAACATCAAAATTAAGACTCTTAACAGTCACTGGTCATTAATATCTCTCAACATCAATGGCCTCAATTCTCAAATAAAAAGACACAGACTAACTGAATGGGTGCATAAACAAGATCCAACATTCTTCTGCATTCAAGAAACACATCTCACCTATAATGATAGGCATTACCTCAGGGTAAAAGGTTGGAAAAATATTCCAAGCAAATGATCACATGAAACAAGCAGGCGTAGCCATTTTAATATTGAATAAAATAGACTTTCAACCAAAATTAATCAAAAGGGATGAGGAAGGACACTTCATACTCATCAAAGGTAAAGTCAACCAAGATGACATCACAATTCTGAACATCTATGCTCCCAATACAAGGGCACCCACATATGTAAAAGATCTCCTAAAAAAGCTTAAACCACACATCGATCCCCACACAATAATAGTGGGAGACTTCAACACCCCACTCTCACTGAAGGATAAGTCATTGAAACAGAAACTAAGCCGAGAAATAACATCATTAACCAATGCCATGGGTCAAATGGATCTAACAGATATCTATAGAACCTTTCACTCAAACAAGAAAGAATATACCTTCTTCTCTGCATCCCATGGAACTTTCTCCAAAATTGACCACATTGTTGGTCACAAAGCAAGCCTCAACAGATACAAGAGGATTGAAATAATACTTTGTATCCTATCAGATCACCATGCCCTTAGGCTGCAATTCAACAACAACAGAAATAATAAAAAGCCTACATGTACGTGGAAATTAAACAACTCTCAGCTAAATGACACCTGGGTCAGGGAAGAAAGAAAGAAAGATATCGAGGAGTTTCTGAAATTCAATGAAAATGAAGGAACAACATACCCAAATTTGTGGGATACATTGAAAGCAGTGCTAAGAGGAAAATTCATAGCACTAAGTGCCTTTAAAAAGAAATTGGATGTTGTAGGTTATAAAGAACTTTTTCTATTTCCTTGTTATACTGTTCTCTTGCTTGGTTGATTTTTGAATGCCTTATTGATTGCAAAAGATGAGAAAAATCATGATGTAATCTGTAATATAAAAGCTAAACTTATTTTTAAATAAAATATTGGGGTTTGCCCAATAAGATCAGCAAGGAGTCAGACAGACAGCAAGCTAGGCAGACACAGAGACAGAAAGACAGGAAATAAAGTTCTCCTGGGCTTTAAGACCTTCAGTTTTGTGCTGCAAAAAAAAGAAAAAAGAAAGAAAGAAAGAAAGAAAGAAAGAAAGAAAGAAAGAAATTGGAAACATCGCACACAAGCATGACACAACTGGAAGCCCTAGAGAAAAAAAAAGCAGAAACACCCAAAAGAAGTAGACATCTGGACATAATCAAACTCAGGGCTGAAATTAACAAATTAGAAACTAAGAAAACAGTACAAAGAATCAAGAAATCCAAGAGCTGGTTCTTTGAGAAAATCAACAAGATAGACAGACCATTAGCCAAACTAACTAAAAGGCAGAGAGACAGTAGTGAAATCAACAAAATAAGAAATGAAAAGGGAGACATAACAACAGACACTGAAGAAATACAAAGAATCATAAGATCCTACTTTCAAGGCATATACGCCACAAATTTTGAAAATCTAAGGGAAATGGATGATTTTCTTGATCAATTTCACTTGCCAAAGTTGAGTGAAGAACAAACAAACCAGCTAAATAGTCCCAGTTCTCCTACAGAAATAGAAGCAATCATTGATAGTCTCCCAACCAAAAAAAGCTCAGGGCCAGATGGTTTCAGTGGAGAATTCTACCAGACCTTCAAGGGAGAGCTAATACCGATACTATTCAAGCTACTCCAAAAGATAGAAATGGATGGAAAATTACCAAATTCGTTCTGAGGCAATAGTCTCATTGATACCTAAACCTCACAAAGACTCAGCAAAGAAAGAGAATTTCAGACCAATTTCTCTTATAAACATAGATGCAAAAATACTAAGTAAAATACTTGCAAAACGAATACAAGAACACATCAAAGATATCATCCATCATGACCAAGTAGGCTTCATTCCAGGTATGCAGGGATGGTTTAATATATGGAAATCCATCAATGTAATCCACCATATAAACAAACTGAAAATAAATAACCACATGATCATCTCTTGAGATGCAGAGAAAGCATTTGATAAACTCCAACACCCATTCATGTTTAGTGTTTTAGAGAGATTGGGGATACAAGGCAAATTCCTCAACATAATAAAGGCTATATACAGCAAGCCAATAGCCAAAATCAAAGTAAATGGTGAGATACACAAGGAAATTCCTCTAAAATCGGGAACAAGGCAAGGCTGCCCACTCTCTCCATATCTCTTCAATATAGTACTCAAATTTCTAGCCAGAGCAATAAGACAACAAAAGGAGATCAAGGGTATCCAAATGGGAAAGGAGGAAGACAAATTATCCCTATTTGCAGATGATATGATAGTGTACATAAGTGACCCTCAAAATTCCACCAGAGAACACCTACAGCTGATAAACACCTTCAGCAAATTAGCTGGATACAAAATTACCTCAAAAAAGTCTGTAGCCTTCCTATACACAAATGACAAGCTTGCAGAGGAAGAAATTAGGAAAACCACACCCTTCACATTAGCCACAAACAATATAAAATATCTAGGAGTCACTCTAACTAAGCAAGTGAAGGACTTGTTTGAAAAAAATTTCAAAACCCTGATGAAAGTGATTGAAGATGACCTGAGAAGATGGAATGATCTTCCTTGCTCATGGATCGGGAGAATTAACATAGTAAAAATGGCCATCCTATCAAAAGCAATCTACAGATTCAGTGCAATCCCTATCAAAATACCTACACAATTTTTTAAAGACAATGAAAGTTCAATTCTGAACTTCATATGGAAAAAGAAAAAAACCCAGAATAGCTAAAACAATCTTGTACAATAAAAGGTGCTCCGGAGGAATCTCCATACCAGATCTCAAACTGTACTATAAAGCAATAGTAATTAAAACAGCCTGGTACTGGCACAGCAACAGGCTGGTTGATCAGTGGAATCGAATCAAAGACCCAGATATGAATCCACACACATATAGTCACTTTATTTTTGACAAAGAAGCCAAATCCATTCAATGGAAAAAGGATAGCATCTTCAACAAATGGTGCTGGTCTAACTGGAGGTCTATGTGTAAAAAAAATGCAACTGGACCCATATTTGTCACCTTGCACAAAACTCAAATCCAAGTGGATTAAAGACCTCAACATAAAACCAGAGACACTAAGCCACTTAGAAGAAAAAGTGGGGAAGAGCCTGGAACATATTGGCACAGGAGACAACTTCCTGAACAGAACACCAATGGCCCAGGCCTTAATGTCAACCATTAATAAATGGGACCTCATGAGGCTGAGAAGATTCTGGAAGGCAGGAGACACTGTCCAGAGAACAAAGCGACAGCCTACAGACTGGGAAAAGATCTTCACCAACCCTACATCTGACAAAGGTCTAATATCCAAAATATATAAAGAACTCAAGAAATTAAACACCACCAAACCAAACAACCCAATTGAGAAATGGGGCTTGGAACTAAACAGAGAATTCTCAACAGAGGAATATCAAATGGCTGAGAAACACTTAAAGAAATGCTCAACCTCCTTAGTCATCAGAGAAATGCAAATCAAAACAACTCTGAGATTCCATCTTACACCCATCAGAATGGCTAAGATCAAAAACTCAAGCGACACCACATGCTGGCGAGGAGGTGGGGAGAGAGGAACACTCCTTCATTGCTGGTGGGAATGCAAACTAGTACAACCACTTTGGAAATCTATCTGGTGCTATCTCAGAAAAATGGGAATAGGGCTTCCTCAAGACCCAGCTATTCCACTCCTAGGAATATACCCAGAAGATGCTCCAGCACACAACAAGAAGATTTGCTCAACCATGTTCATAGCAGCCTTATTTATAATGGCCAGAACATGGAAACAGCCTAAGTGTCCATCAGTAGAAGAATGGATAAAGAAACTGTGGTACATATACACTATGGAATACTACTCAGCTATTAAAAACAAGGAATTCCCAAAATTGTGGATAAATGGATTGAGCTAGAAATGATCATAATGAGTGAGTTAACCCAGAAACAGAAAGAATCAAATGGTATAGGCTTACTTGTATCTGCATACAAGCTCAAGGGGCATGTCCCACGAAAGCCTTCACTTACCAGGAAACTGGGACAGAGGGGAGGACATCCTATTGGGACTCTAAGTGAGAGAAGCGTGGGAGAATAGCAAAGTAGAAGGATCCAGAGGGTCCTAGAAACCTACAAGTAGAACACTATGATAGGCAGATTTGGGCCCAGGGGTCCCGCTCAAACTAAGGAACCAGCCAAGGACAATACAGGCGGTAAACTTTAAACCCCTACCCAGATCTAGCCAATGGTCAGAACATTCTCCACAGTTGAGTGGAGAGTGGGATATGACTTTCTCATGTACTCTGGTGCCTCACATTTGACCATGTCCCCTGGAGAGGGAGACCTGGTGGCACTCAGAGGAAGGACAGCAGGTTACCAAGAAGAGACTTGATACCCTATGAGCATATACAGGGGGAGGTAATCCCCCTGAAGAACAGTCATAAGGGAAGGGAATAATGGAAAAATGGGGGGAGGGAAGAATGGGAGAATACAAGGGATGGGATAAACATTGAGATGTAACAAGTATAAATTAATAAAAAAAGAATAGGTAGAGAAATTAAATACAAAGATAATTTGTAGGGCATTCGACACTAACACAAATAATTAGACATGCAAATCACAAACAAAAAGGAATTAACATTAATGGCAAGATTCACAGCTGGCACCACATTCAACAATGAAAAGTTGAAATCACTCCTTGAACAGCAGGAAGAAAGATCCCTCTACAGCCACTCCTACTCACCGTGGTCCTGGAGACCCCGAGTGGAAAAAGCGAACAAGGAAAAGCATTCAAAAGGCTTCCCAGTAGAATGTGCTGCATTATGCATGGCTTGGGTTTGGACACTATGCCTGCGGAGATGAGCGACTGAAGAGAGGACAGACACTGAGGAAGAACAAAGACAAGATACAATAAAGCTTTGATCAGGTGGGTTGGGCTCTCTGATGGAGAAGCCACAGCACCCCAAAAGCTCAGTGTGTGTATTACATACAGATGAACAAGGAAGCAGGTTTAGCTGCTCTCAGTAGGAGCAGCCTCTGTAGGGAGCAGTCCCCAGGCAGTGACCATCCAGTGGGAGAAAGCCACAGTAGACATTTTCTGTCCATATTGTCCTCAAGTGCAAATACAGAATGGAAGTGTAAGTGTCTCTTGATGATAATATGATCATCTATAAAGAAAAATTCTAAAAACTCTGCATATTATACACACAGCTCACATACATATGCATTGGACATAATAAACAGTTTGATACAGTGGCAGGATGAATGGTGATCATAGAGAAGCCCTTTGGAGGTCCATAGAAATAGAAAAAATCCATGTCTAAGGGTGGTACAGAATCTAAGGGTAAATTTTTGATGCATTGTCACCAGGAAACAAAACTGGTACAACTGTTACATGAAACAGTACAGAAGCTCTTGGAACACTGGGTGTAAAAGTACACATGATGTAGAGGTCTCACTTTGAGGTACATACACTGAAACATAAAATAGCCTCAACTAAAGACATTCACATTTATGTTCTTGGCAATATCACCCACAAACGTGAAAACTTGCAAACTACCTTATGTCAGCGGATGTGAAGGTCATAAGGACTTAATACCTATCCGTGTGTATTAGATACGCTGAAGCATTAGTCCATCCTAAAAATGAACATCCTCTAATTTGTAACAGTTGATGGATATAGAAGGTGTTTGTTTATGGAAAACAACTCAAAGAAGCATTGGTACTATACGGTCTCACTTATAAATGATGTCTGAAAAGGCAAATCTCAGGAATCAGTGTGGTTGTAAAGGGCTGGGTGCTGGGATGTTGACATGTTGCTGAAAGGGGACAAATTGAGAGTTAAAATATAAGTAAATACTGAGGATCCAAAGTTCATTAGAATGACAGTAGTTAACACTATCCTGTGTACCTGAATTTTCATGAAAATATCTTAAGTCTTCTTTTATTTATTTATTTATATTTTTATTAATTTATTCTTGTTACATCTCAATGTTTATTCCATCCCTTGTATCCTCCCATTCCTCCCCCCCCCATTTTCCCATTATTCCCCTCCCCTATGACTATTCCTGAGGGGGATTGCCTCCCCCTATATATTCTCATAGGGTATCAAGTCTCTTCTTGGCTACATGCTGTCCTTCCTCTGAGTGCCACCAGGTCTCCCCCTCCAGGGGACATGGTCAAATGTGAGGCACCAGAGTACGTGAGAAAGTCGTATCACACTCTCCACTCAACTGTGGAGAATATTCTGACCATTGGCTAGATCTGGGAAGGGGTTTAAAGTTTACCTCCTGTTAAGTCTTCTTAACACACACATAAATACATACACTACATACAAATTGTCAAATATGTTAAGTAATAAAATGTGCTGTAAACATATTGGATCATATATATATATACACATATCCAGACACTGTAACTTACATATATAGAATTTTATTTCTCGATTCCTGTTCAATAGTGCCACAGGGAGATTTAAAAAAAAAAAGAAAAAGAAGAAACAGAATATACCATACAATTGTGTGAGTCAATGAAACCTTAGGGCAAAAGCTATGTGTATGCACAAAAGGGTCACTGTGTAGTCCCTGGTGCATGGAAATTCTTTTAAAGAGGTCATTTCATGAAGGAATAAGTAGATGAACATACAATTATACATATGGGCCAGTGTTTTTATATGTATAATCATTTGCTAACTACCTAAATTCTGTGGACGTCTCTTCTACATGAAGAACTTCCCATATGTCTGTGTGATGCTAGATAACAATTTAGCCCCAAGTGCTTAGGGATATGCAATTCCTAAGTATATTCTCTTCAACTGACAAACTGATCTCTGTTTATTATTACAAAAGTCATCATTCCAGCCCCACCTTCCAGATGGATAATTTAATGCAGCACATTGCTCGTTGTCATTGTTAGGCTCACCTCTGTGCCAGAATCTGAAAGAGAGGAAAGAGCATCAGGGTGTGTCCTACAATGATGCTTGAAAAGAAGAAGCAAGGGTAAGCAAGCCTGAGGCTGGAATTTGTGGAACCCAGATTCAAGTGTGTACAAATCAAACGTTCTCCATCACCCATATCTGACATTTCGGTAGATACCAGAGCCCACCACACTCAATGGTCTCTTAGCTTGTTACTTAACTGTTCTCCCAGCATGCATCCCAGGCACGTCTATTTCTTCATTCCTAGGTCTTGGTGCCAGGGCACAATCAGCCCAGGCTGCTTTTTTATATGCTGAAAGGCTCTCCCTTTATTCCCATGTATTAATATAATTTTCTTCTGTTTTACAACAGAGCTATCTCAGAGACTGGAGAACTAGCTGAAATCTCTGGATAATCTACTTATTTCTATCATCAAGAACAAATTAATCAAAACTATGGATTCCTAGTTTTCTTCTCTGAAAATTGAGAACAACAACCTCACTATGTATTTCTGACAACACATATCAGGAAAGACTATGAGAACATATTAAAATATTAGAGTTTTTAAATAATTTCATAAATATGAGACTCAATATCAGATGGAGGGCTTTTGATACATGAGAATAAATCAGTCACCATCATGACATGAATTTATTTTATAAAGATATAAATGACGGCTGGAGAGGTGGTTCAGATATGAGGAGTGCTTGCTGCGTTTCCAGAAAGCATGAGGGTTCTGACCCATACTGGCAAGGTCATACCACCTGTAAACCCAGCTCTGGGGGAATTCAACACCCACTTATGAGCTCCATAAACCCTATATACACATGGCCAACACTCACAGAGATAAGCATATACGCATATATAAAAATAAATTACATCCTATTTTTGAAATATAAATGAGAGGCTGAAAGCATAATAAAATGCATCTATGTGTTAAGACCTTGGTTGGCTGCCCTGGGTACCTAGCATTCTACACTCTCAAAATTCAATTTCCTCATCTCTACTGGGAACATCAATAATGTGTGTCTCACAAAACTCCTGTAATTAGTAAATAGAAAGTAAAAGTAACTCCATCCCCAGCACTTATGCCAGGAGTGAGCTGTTTTAGTTGCTTAACCAACAGCAGGAACATTCTAAATTCACCTCATGCTACAGGACCCAGGGCTCCTCTAAGTGACTCTAGACTCACGTGGCACTCTCGTTGTAAGGTGTCCGATCAACCCATCGCCATTGTCTGTGACCTTCATCCCGCAGGCCTATAAAATAAGCAGCAGAAGTATCCAGGATCCCGGTGATGAAATCCTAAGAGGGAAGAAAGATACAGCTGTCAGCCTGGGTTGAGCGCTTCTTATTCTGTTATAGAATTTTATAAGATCTTTCGACAGTTATTTTAATGATCCAAATTTTTAGGGTTCAGCTAGGCATGGTCTAGCATGGCTTTAATCCCAACACTCAAGAGGCAGAGGCAGGTAGATCTCTGTGAGTTTGAGACCAGCCTGGTCTATAAAGTGGGTCTGGAACAGCCAGGACTACAAGAGAAACTCTGTCTCAGAAAAAAATTTTAAGAGTTCAACAAGATGTACATAAGCAAATATATAATAATCAAATCCTCTTTCATTTCTCTAGGTCCTTAAGAATTTTTAAATTTTAAATTAATATACAGTTATTTTACCTTTTAGAGGTACAATGTGATGTTTTGATTGATTTTTTTTCTGGTCATACAGAGAAAAGATAAAAAAAAAAAAAAAAAAGGATCAAGGAATAGAACATCCACCCCCACCCACTCCTCAGAAGTCCACATCTTCTCTGGCTGATCAGGACACAAAGTCATCAATCATATTTTCATGACACTGCAAACAGTCTCTGTCCATGATCATAATGAATTATAACCTCAGACTCACTCCCCTCTTTTCTTCACCAACCCCATTCTTAAAAGGAGCGCATAAGAGAATTTTACACATTTAGTCATTGTCCTATCTGATGGAAAGCCTTCTGCCACAGCACTAACATCCAGCAAAACTTCCTCTGTAATCCAGCACTAGGGAGGCAGAGGCAGGCGGATCGCTGTGAGTTCGAGGCCAGCCTGGTCTACAAAGTGAGTCCAGGACAGCCAAGGCTAACACAGAGAGACCTTGTCTCGAAAAACCAAAACAAAAAACAAAAAAATTCCTCTTAGTAAAGCAAAACAGACATCATGGCCAGCCCACACCCGACTCTTTCCCAGGATGCACCTGCTCTTCCCAGCTGTGGATCACTGCCAGATGAGCACCCATACTGGAGCACGTCTCTTCACTCTCACTCCAAGATGCAGAGTCAGGGGAAATGAAGTAGCAGTTGGAACCAAATGGCTCCCAATTCTTTGGGCAACAGCTCCAGACTTTGTCTTTGGGGGGGAATGAACGGTAAGTGCCATGTAATAAAAGTTAATGAGTGATGAGCCCACAGGGAAGCTGAGACACCCAACTTCTCCAGATACAGCAAGGAGTCTCTCACTGCTCAGTTACCAATCAACCCATGTCTACCTCCATTGGTACTAATCTCAGGACCTCATTATGCTACTGGGGTGCATTTAGAAAAGTCCAGAAAAACAGAGTATAAAGAACAACCAGACTCTGGGGATATAATGCAATAGTCTATGTCTCCAAAGAACAGAACTTATCACACTAAGGACCAGAAAATTTCATAATAGACATGTTGTATTTAAATAATACATGTCATTAATCATGGCAGCAATAGTCTAAAAGAGATTTTTTAATTAGTATTAATAGAAATATTGCACAAAAATAATTACAAAGATTTAAAAAATAAATGTAGGGGCTGGAGAGATGGCTCAGAGGTTAAGAGCACTGCCTACTCTTCTAAAGGTCTGAGTTCAATTCCCAGCAACCACATAGTGGCTCATAACCATCTGTAATAAGGTCTGGTGCCCTCTTATGGTATACATACAGGCAAAACACTGTGTATATATGATAAATAAATAATTTTTAAAAATAAATAAATCTAATGCAGAATACCTCAAGAAAGTACACATATGTAAATAAAAATTTAATGTGTGTAAATATAACCCTTTATCACTCTAACAATGTGTTTTTCATTTTATAATTTAAAAAACTAACAAAATGGTCTTTTTTTAAATGTGATGGCTATAGTAGAATGTAGATGACAAAGAAATCAGTTAATTAGAGAAATAAAAGACATAGAACTTGAATTAAATAACAGGCAAAACAGGCAGGAATAAATTAAAAATACAGTCTCCCAGCATGATTACTATTATGCCTATACCAAAAAAAAGGTATAAAATATATGAAAAATAAAGCAAAAAATTGAGAAACACATGGCAGCAGATATATAACACTCTCATTCCCTCAGTTTCCACTGTTGTAGATACACAATTTTCCACCATGCCTCCCACCAACATTTTCATTTTGCTTTCTCCCCACTCCAATGACAGAGGCTATCCCCTACTAAAGTGCAGGCCACACCAGCCAGAACAGTAGACAAACTCAGGCTGAGACTCACTACTGGACCAGAGGCTACATCAGATGCCCAAACTCTAGATAGAGGGCATAACCTTTGATATCCGCTCCTCTCTCTTGGTGCACCCAAGACAATCCCTCCAATAAAATAAGCCTAGGGCTCCCGGGATAGGGGTAAAAAAATGCCCTTGGAAGACTGGAGCTTGGTAATCATGGCCTTAAGGGTTTGGTGTGCTTGTTCAACAATTCCCTGTCCTTGAGGGTTATAAGGAATACCCGTAACATGTTTGATTTGAAGCTGGGCACAGAAGGACTTGAAGGAGGAGCTGGTATACCCAGGTCCATTATCAGTTTTTAAAATTTTGGGTTTAGGGGCCACAGTGAGGCAGTAAAGGACATGGTCAATCACATGTCTTGTGGCTTCTCCTGCATGGAGGGAGGCACAGAGGAATCCACTAAAGGTATCGATAGAGACATGAACATATTTTAGTTTACCAAAGGAGGAAAGGTGAGTGACATCCATTTGCCATATCTCTCCCGGCATAAGACTACGAGGATTGACACCCAAATGTGGTTCAGGGAGGAAGGTAATACAGGACTTTTTAACAATGGTCCGGGCCTGTTCTCTAGTAAGGGAAAACATAAGACGGAGGGTGTGGGCATTAAGATGATGTAGTCGGTGAGCTTCTTGAGCTTGGGCGAGGGGATCAGTTTGGACAGGAAGAGCAGCTCCCAGAAGGGGAGCATGTGTGGCAAGGTACACGCGTGCATTTTGTTCTGTCAGAGGCCCAGGAAGATCTGAGTGTGCGCGAATGTGGCCAAGAAAGAAGGGCTGAGAACTCTTAGAGATGAGTGTTTGTATTTGAGTGAAAAGGGGAGAAGTATTGGTATCAGGCTTTATGAAGGGAACCGTTTCCAGGAGAAGAATGAAGAGGCAACATAAGCACTGTCAGTATAAAGGTTAAAAGGGACATCTGGGAGAAGTTCGAAGGCACGGTGAACTGCCTCAAGTTCCACGAGCTGTGCAGAATGATGAGGGGTTTGTTTTTGAAAAATTTGTCCGTCGATAGAAAGGGCTGCAAGACCTGTGGAAGAACTGTCAGTAAAAACAAGGGAAGCATGAGGGATGGGGTCCGACCGCGTAAGAAGTGGGAAGACAACTGTTTGACGTTGGAGAAATTGGATTAGTTTATCTGCAGGGTAATGGTTATCTATAGAGCCAGAGAAGGAGATGCAGGAAACAGTCCACTCATCAGAGTGTTGTAGAAGCCATTGAACCTGTGAAGCATTGTAGGGTGTAATGATAAAATGGGGGTCTCTTCCAAAGAGTTTAGTAGCAACCTCACGTCCCTGTTGTAGGAGCAAGGCCACAAGGGAAGGGTAGGTAGGAAGAACTTTGGAGGGAGTGGCTGGAAGGTGTAGCCAGAAGAGGGGTTGGTCTTGCCAGAGCAATCCTGTGGGAGAAAAGGGGGAGGGAAATATAAGAAGAAAAAAGGGTCGAGAGGGGTCATAATAACTAATGGACTGTCAGGATATGGCAGCCTCTACCTTGGACAATGCTTTTATAGCTTCTGGTGTTAAAGTTCTAGGGGAAGAGGGGTCTGAATTGCCTCTTAAAATGTCAAAAAGAGGTTTAAGGTCTCCAGTAGCAAGCTTGAGATAAGGGCATAACCAATTAATATCTCCCAACAATTGTTGAAAGTCATTGAGAGTATGAAGAGAGTCTTGTCTAATCTGCACCTTCTGTGAATGGATAAGGGAGGACCCTAGTTCGAACCCCAAAGAGAAAAAGGGTGGTTGCTTTTGTATCTTATCTGGGGCAATTTTAAGCCCTAGGGCAGTCAGATTAAGAACTAGGTCTTGAGCAGCCCCCAATAATTGATTTTCATGGGCCCCTGCCAAAAGGATATCGTCCATATAGTGAATAATGTATAGGTCAGGGTATTTAAGGCGTAAGGGGTCTATGGCCTGGTCTATAAATTTTTGGCAGAGGGTAGGACTGTTGGCCATGCCCTGGGGAAGGACACGCCATTGAAACCTAGGCAAAGGTCCAATTTGATTAACAACAGGAAGACTAAAAGCGAACTGTTTAGAATCTTCAGGGTGTAAGGGAATGCAAAAGAAGCAAACTTTGAGGTCAACAACAAGCTTAAAGTAGCCACGAGGGATGGCCACCGGTGAAGGCAGACCAGGTTGGAGGGCCCCCATGGGGACCATAGTCTTATTAATTTCTCTTAGATCTTGTAGAAGGCGCCAAGAGCCATTTTTCTTTTGAATGACAAAGATAGGGGTATTCCAAGGTGAGGTGGAGGGTTCAATATGACCTGCCTCAAGTTGCTCCTGCACAAGCTTTGATGCGGTGGTCAATTTATGGGAGGGGAGGGGCCACTGATCAATCCAGACCGGGGAATCACTTTTCCAAGTTATTTTGTCAGCCTGGAGTGCAGGAGGATGAGTAGCCCTTATGAAAAATTTTCTTTGAATCCTAGGCCATGGCGATCATTCTTTAGGACAGGAATGATGGGGTCAGGGCGACCTTGTCCAATTTTTCCCAGGCCCTGACCAGGCAATAGGCCCTGGTCTAGGAGCTGGTGAGTGACCACGGGTGAAGGGCTGTAAAGAAAAACTCCCATCTGGGAAATGATATCTCGGCCCCAGAGATTTAAAGGGAGCCCAGGGACAATAAAGGGCTGAACAGCTCCCGAATGACCATCAGGGTCCTCCCAGTGTAGAACCTTGGAACTTTGCAAGGTGTTTGTGGAGACCCCAATGCCCTGAAGGTGAGTTAGGGAAGGCTGACAGGGCCAAGAGGACGGCCAGGAGGCCTGTGACAGGACAGTGGAGTCTGCACCTGAATCTAAAATGCCATCAAAAAATTTGCCATCCAGTTTTAGCTTTAGATGAGGGCGATCTTGAGTAAGTTGCTGTATCCAATAAATTGATGGGGAGGAGAAAGGAGACTGTGGGGAGGGAGACTGTAAGGAGTCTTGTGTGGCGGGGGACCCAAGGGAAGGTAGGGAAAAAGCGCGAGCAATAACTTGTCCGGAGTAAATTGTAAGTGGGCCCTGAGTGGCCGTGGCGAAAAGATACAGGGGATTAGGAAAGGGAGGCTTAAGAACAAGAGGGTAGGTCAAAAGTCCTAAGAGTGTGGAGGATGCGCATCCTAAAATAAGAAGAGGGGAGTCGGAGGGAGGGAGCTCACAGAAGGCCACAGGCAGCGAGAGGGTTCCATCTTCCGGAATTAAAACTGTTGAGGTGGTGGCACAGAGGTCCAGGCCTGGGCTGGGGGAAGGGGGGGCGGACAGAAAGCGAATTGGCAGTGGGGAGAGGGATTAAGGGTGGTGGAAGGCTGGCTGGCAGCGCTGGAGTCTGCTGGATCTGTCCCGTAGCAGGCTGGAATGGAATCGGGCGAGGGGCCCGGGACTGGCCCTCATAGGAGTTTCCCGAAGGCAGGGGAAGAGGGTTACCCATGGCATCCATTCTTGAACGACAAATGTTAGCCCAATGGTGGCCACGATGACAGCGTGGGCAGACAGTTTTAGGAGGGAGCCTAGAAATAGGTCCCATGGGTGTCAGACTCAAGGAGGAATTTTGAGAGCCCTGAGGCATAGCAGTGGGACAAGTCCGAGCAAAATGTCCAGGTTGGCCACAGCGAAAGCAAACCTAGGAACCTGAAAATTGGGACCCCGCCGCAGTGCCCACTGCAAGAATAGCCTTGGTAAATTTTTCAGTAATAGGGTCAACATCTCGGCACAGATGAACCATCTCATCAAGGTCCTTTCCCTTATATTTTCCTCTCAAGGCAGCCTTACAGGCAGCATTAGCATTTTCAAAGGCAAGCTGCATAAGAAGTTTATTTTCAGCTTGGTCTGGACCAAGGAATCTTTCTGCAGCCTCAAGGAGGTGAGCCACAAAATCGCTGAAAGGTTCCTGGGGTCCCTGGAGAATTTTAGTAACAGGGGAAAGAAGTGCCCCAGGGGAAGAGACATTTCTCCAAGCAGCCAAAACTGCAGCGCTAGAAAGCGCCAAGAGGCCAAGGGGGAAGGCTCGTTGTTTTTCATCGGTGGAATATTTGCCTTGGCCCAGTAGTTTATCTAGAGACCATTTTTGAGCAGAAGACCGCCCTTGTTGGTAATTTCTGTGGACGGCATCTCTGCACCAGTCAGCCCAATCAGCTCGCCAAGAGAGAAATTGGCCCCGAGTTAAAACAGATTGGGCGGTGGTGATCCACTCATTAGGAGTGAGGTGTCCGCCCTCCGCCAGGTTATCAAGAAGAGAGAGAGTGAAAGGGGCGTTGGGCCCGTAAGCGCGGACTGCTGTATTTAACTTCTCTAATTTTTTAAAGTTGAGACGCTGGTAGGAGGTGGCCCCGGAAACGTCTTTGTTTATTTTCTCTTCCTCAGCATCAGAAGAGTTGCAAGAGTCTAAATAATCAGAGTTATTTGAACGAACAGAGGAGGCCTGGGAGCGTGTGATAGATGTGGCAGGTACAGGATCTTCGCCTGCAGCCTCAGCCTCTTCGGAGGATGGGGGAGGAGCGAGTGACAGGGAAGGTAAGGCGTGGAACGGAAGGCTGTGAAAGATGAAAATTTAAAGCGAAAGCTGTTTTTGAAGTCGAGCGATTTCAGTGGCATCTTCGAGCTGGGAGTGAAGATGGGCTTTTAGGTTACAAAGGCAAGAAAAATATCGGCAGGAAGGAGATTGATTATAGGGGAAGACAGGAGGCTGCAGTGTATGGGGTGAAGCTGTAGGACGTGGCCACTCTTCAGAATGATCTCCAGCAGCTTTTTCTTCAAGGGCTGTGGCGTCGTCAGGGTTAAGGGAATCTCCAGGATTAACAAAAAGGACAGCAGGGGGCGCAGAAGACTTTGTAGTGGGTGGAGAGGCAGTCTTGGAATTCTTACTGTTAAGAGGGATAACAGGCACGCAGAAAGGGGAATAGCCGCGTTCCATAGAGGAGGCAGGATCTTCATAAGCAGGGAGAGGGAAGAGGAAGGGGGGATAGAGACAGGGCGGGTTTGTTGTTGAGGAGCGACCTGGTCCGAGGTCTGCGCTAAAGAGGGCAAGGGGTTGGGCTGGGAACTATTAGGGGGCATATTGATCAGGGTGAAAGAGGACCGTTGAATAGAAGAACAAGAGGAGGCACGAGAAGATTGGCAAAAGGGTGGGAGGGACTCACGCAGGCATAATTCAACAACAGAAAGAAGTTGTTTTTGGCCACTATTGTTTTCAGCCGATTCAATTACATCTCTAATAAGCCCCCAGTAAGAGAATACACTGTGTTTGAGTGCATCATTGCCTTCTTTTTCAATTAAGGCGTTTAGTTCCCTGCCCACCTTTTGCCATTTTTTAGAGTGAATAGTAGGACCATCAATCATAAACCATGGACACATATCAGCAATAAAAACAAATACTGCACCAAGTTTTTCTTTTTAACCCTAATGCCTCTCTCTCTCTGAGTTTCCTTTAAGTCCTTAACCAATCGGACTTCCTTGGACATAGAATGACCCATTCTTGAGAAAATGTGGATGGATGACTCGCCTAATAACAAGACCAGCCGGGCGCGCAGGATGAGTTATGAAAAACCAAGCGGTATCCCTTAATCCATCCGGGGGTGATCCGTGCCTCGGCCCCACGTCGGGTGCCACTGTTCCCGACCTGCGGGTTCAGTTATTTGTGGAGTGGCGAGGAGGGTCGCGACCTGTGAATAAAGAATGCATGAAAGAAAGGCATGAGCCCAGGAAAACTTTGCTTATTGAGGGACGTTTATTGTAAGGGGGTATCCAAATTTATAGTAAGCTTTTGAAAGGGCAGGGGGTGGGAAGGAATGCAGTGGAAAGTTACAAAATCTTCTGGGCCAGGCCCAAGGACAGCAGGTGTGGAGTGGGGCGATTATACAGAAGTCTCGATACAACAAATGTTCTCTTTCTCAAGATCAGGCTGGATCTTTGTGGTAGCCAGGCAGAATAATTATCTCAAGTATGCAGACAGCTGTGGCTTTCAGCCAGCAGGGCCTCTCAGCCACTGGGGCAGGTCAGGCAAGGTCCTATGGCTCCTGACAGTATTGGACATAATAAACAGTTTGATACAGTGGCAGGATGAATGGTGATCATAGAGAAGCCCTTTGGAGGTCCATAGAAATAGAAAAAATCCATGTCTAAGGGTGGTACAGAATCTAAGGGTAAATTTTTGATGCATTGTCACCAGGAAACAAAACTGGTACAACTGTTACATGAAACAGTACAGAAGCTCTTGGAACACTGGCTGTAAAAGTACACATGATGCAGAGGTCTCACTTTGAGGTACATACACAGAAACATAAACTACCCTCAACTAAAGACATTCACGTTTATGTTCTTGGCAATATCACCCACAAACGTGAAAACTTGCAAACTACCTTATGTCAGCGGATGTAATGGTCATAAAGATTTAATACTTTTCCATGTGTATTAGATACGCTGAAGCATTAGTCCATCCTAAAAATGAACATCCTCTAATTTGCAACAGTTGATGGATGTAGAAGGTGTTGGTTTATGGGAAACAACTCAAGGAAGGATTGGCACTGTATGATCTCACTTATAAGTGATGTCTGAAAAGGCGAATCTCAGGAATCAGCGTGAAGAATACATGGTTGTAAAGGGCTGGGTGCTGGGATGTTGACATGTTGCTGAAAGGGGACAAGTTGCCAGATTAAAAAAATAAGTAAATTCTGAGGATCCATGGTTCATTAGGATGACAGTAGTTGACCCCATCCTGTGTACCTGAACTTTCATGAGAACATCCTAAGTATTCTTAACACACACACGCACACACGCACACACACACACACACACACACACACACACACACCACATACAAAAGGTCAACCATGCTATATAATGAAATGTGCTGTTAACCTGCTTTGGAGATATATATGTATATATATATATATATATATATATATATATATATATATATATATATATATATCCAGGCACTTTAAATTACATATATAGAAATGTATTTCTCAATTCTTTTTCAATAGAGCCAAAGGCAGATTTTTAAAAAAGAAAAAACAGATAGAGAGAACACACTACACAATCCTGTGAGTCAGTGAAATAGGGCATTGGCAGCAAAGCTGTGTGTATGCACAAAAGGGTTCCTGTGTAGTCCCTCGTGCATGGAAATTCTAAACAAAATGTCATTTCATGGAGTAAGTAGATGAACATATAATTATACATGTGGGCCAGCATTTTCACATGTATAACCATTTGCTGCCTACCTAAATTCTGTGCAGATCTCTTCCACATGAAAAACTTTCCAAGTGTCTATGTGATGCTAGATAACAATTTAGTACCAAGTTCTTAGGGATATGCAATTCATAAGTATATTCTCTTCAACTGACAAATTGATCTCTCTGCAACATTACTGCAACGGATATCATTCCAGCCCCAGAGTCTTTTCGGATAATTTAATATTACACATTTCTCCTCCTTACTGCTGGGCTCACCATTGTGCCAGAATCTGAAAAGGAGGAAAGAGCATCAGCATGTGTCCTACAATGATGCGTGAAAAAGAAAAAGCAAGAGTAAGCAAGCCTGAGAATGAGGCTCAAATTTGTGGAAATCAGATTCAAGTGTATACAAATCAAACGTTCACCATCACCCATATCTGACATTTCCGTAGATACCAGGGCCCACCACACTCAATGGTCTCTTAGCTTGTTGTTTAACTGTTCTCCCAGCATGCATCCCAGGCATGTCTATTTCTTCATCCCTAGGCCTTGGTGCCAGGGCACAATCAGCCCAGGCTGCTTATTTATATGCTGAAAAGCTCTCCCTTTATTCCCGTGTATTAGTATGGTTTTCTTCTCTTTTACAACAGAACTATCTCAGAGACTGAAGAACTAGCTGAAATCTCTGGATAATCTACTTATTTCTATCATCAAGAACAAATTATTTAAAACCAAGGATTCCTAGTTTTCTTCTCTGAAAATTAAGAAAAATAACCTCACTACATATTTCTGACAACACATATCAGGAAAGAATATGAGAACATACTAAAATATTAGAGCTTTTAAATAATTACATAAATATGAGACTCAATATCAGATTGAGGGCTTTTGATAGGTGAGAATAAATACCATCATGACATGAATTTATTTTGTAATGATATAAATGATGGCTAGAGAGGTGGCTCAGACATGAGGAGTACTTGTTGCGTTTCCAGAAAGCATGAGGGTTCTGACCCCAGCACCCATACTGCCAAGGTCATACCACCTGTAAACCCGGGGATCCTACACCCACTTATGAGCTCCATGAACCCTACATACACATGGCAGACGCTCACAGAGATAAGCATATATACACACACACAAAAAAAAAAATAAACTAAGCCTTATTTTTGAAATATAAATGAGAGGCTGAAAGCATAATAAAATGCATCTATGTGTGAAGACCTTGGTTGGCTGCCCTGGGTACCTACCATTCTACACTTTGCAAGTTCAATTTCCTCATCTCTACTGGGAAGATCAACAATGTGTGTCTCATGAAACTCCTGTGAGGAGCAAATAGGGAGTAAAAGTAGCTCCATCCCCAGCACTTATGCCAGGAGTGAGCTGTTTTAGCTTCATAACCGACAGCTGGAACACCCTAAATTCACCTCATGCTACAGGACCCAGGGCTCCTCTAAGTGACTCTAGACTCACGTGGCACTCTCGTTGTAAGGTGTCCGATCAACCCATCGCCATTGTCTGTGACCTTCATCCCGCAGCCCTATAAAATAAGCAGCCGCGGTGTTCAGGATCCCGGTGATGAAATCCTAAGAGGGAAGAAAGATACAGCTGTCAGCCTGGGTTGAGCACTTCTTATTCTGTTATGAAACTTTATAAGATCTTTTGACAATTATTTTAATGATCCAAAATTTTAGGGTTCAGCTGGGTATGGTAGCAAATGCCTTAAATCCCAATGCTCAGAAAACAGAAGCAGGTGGATCTCTGTGAATTTGAGTCCAGCCTGGTCTACAAAGGGAGTACAAGAGAAACCCTGTCTTGGAAAAAAATTTACAGGGTTCAATATGATGCACATAGGTAAATAAATAATAATTAAATCTTAGTTCATCTCTCTATGTCCTTAACTAGTTTTCAAATTTTAAATTAATATACAGTAATTTTACATTTTAGAAGTTCAATGTGAGGTTTTGAATACTTTTCTTCTGGTCATACAGAGAAGAGAAAACCAAGAAAGAAATAGAAGAACCACCACCAACCCACAGAAGTACACATCTTCTCTCGCTGATCAGGACAAAAAGTCATCGCTCATATTTTCATGACACTAGAAATAATCTCAGGCCATGATCATAATGAATTCTCGTCTCAGACTCACTCCCCTCTTTTCTTCACCAACACCTTTCTTGAAAGTTGCACACAAGAGAAGTTTACACATTTAGTATCTCTCCCTTTGTAACTTCAGATATTTTGTTTCTGATGGTTGGTTGTGACTCTCCTGATTTGATCCTGTTTTCCTACAAGGTCCTCTGTTAGGTGGTTGGTACTGCAGGAAGCATTAGACTGCTGAAATCACAAACTGGTCTTTCAGGCAGATACATTCCATCCTTCCCTCCACCCTCCTGTGCTGCATTTCTGATGCCGCGGTTCCTTGGGGCTTGTTAAGGCCCACTGAAGTGGGAGCAAGGTTTAGGCAAAGGCAAAGGCTGAAACAGCAATGTCTGTCTGTCTGATGGAAAGCCTTCTGCCACAACACCAACACCCATGTCAACAAAACCCCCTCTTAGTAAAACCAGGCAGACAGCAGGCCCAGCCCAGACCCCACTCTCTCCCAGGATGCACCTGCTCTTCCTTGCTGTGGATCACCACCAGATGAGCACCCATGCTGGAGCACTTCTGCTCACTCTCGCTCCAAGATGCAGAGTCAGTGGAAGTGAAGTAGCAGTTAGAACCAAATGGCTTCCAATTCTCTGGGCAACAGCTCCACACTTTGTCTTTAGGGGGAGAATGAACTGTAAGTGCCATGTAAAAGTCATGCTAAAAGTTAATTGAGTGATGAGCCCACATGGAAGCTGGGACTCCCAACTTCTCCAGATGTAGCAAGGAGCCTCTCACCCCTCAGGTGCCAAGCAACCCATGTCTACCTCCATTGACACTAATGTCATAGCCTCTTTGTGCTACTGGGGTGATATCCGCAAAATCCAGGAAAACTGAGTGTAAAGAACACCCAGACTCTGAGGATATAATGAGAAACAGTTTATGTCTCCAAAGAATAAAACTCATCACACCAAGACCCAGAAATTTTATTATATGCATGACGTATTTAAATAATATATGTCAGTAATCATGGCAGCAATAATCTAAAAGAGATTTTTGCATTAGTGAAAATAGAAATACTGTATACAAATTACAAAGATTTTATAAATAAATGTAATATTCAATACCCCAAAAAAGTAAAAATATGTAAATAAAAATCTAATGTATGTAAATATACTCCTTTGTATCTGTAACAATGTGCTTTTCCATTTTGAATTGAAAAAAATTAACAGAATGATCTTCTTTTTTAAAATGTGGTGGCTATAGTAGAATGTAGATGACAAAGAAATCAGTTAATTAGAGAAACAAAAAGCATAAAACTTGAATTAAATAACAGGCAAAACAGGCAGAAATAAATAAATAGATAAATGCAGTCTCCTATCATTATTACTAATATGTCTATCCCAAATAAGAGGGGTATAAAATATATGAAAAATAAAACAAAGAATTGAGAAACACATAGTAGCCGCTATACAGCAATATATTCACATACTCATCTATATCCCTCTGTGTTTATATGGAAACCAAGAATGTCTTAGAGATGGGAAAACATCAGACAGTGGGAGGAGATGAAGAATGAGTGGCCAAAGCATTGCACTGCTAAGAGAAGACTGAGAAATGACATTCACAGTGGTAAAGACAAACAAGGCTTAGAGAACAAGGAGTGTTGCAAACCGGTATAAAGAACTTGGATAAATATAGACAGATACATAATTCTGTCTCTTGAGAAACCTAACCCAATATTCCACCATAGTGTGGGCTATATATGGCATCCTTCCCATAATTATACTGTGGAAATGGAGAAAGTATCAGTTCTTTGCATTTAATTAAAATATAATTATATCACTTTTCCTTCTCTGCCCTCCAATCTCTGTGATGTGCCCTACTCCCTCTCAAATCCATAGCCTATTTTTATTGTTATAAGAGCTACAGTAATTAATAACTGCCAAGAGAGGGAGAATCAATCTTCTCCATGAATTAGACTCCTAACTGCTTATTCAGCACCAAAAGGTTAGCCTTAAATGGCATGCTTTTATCAACTGAACATGGCATAGCAAGATAGACTAAGACTGGGCATAAACCCTCATATCAAGGCTGACTGAGACAACCCACTAGGAGGAAAAGGGTCCCACAAGAAGAGGAGGCCTGCTCTTTTCTGAAGGGAAAGAGGAAAGCAGTGGGTCTGGGGGGATAAGGGAGGTGGGAGAGGAAGGAGATGAGAGGAGGGAGAGGAGGGTATGGTTGGGATGTGTCATATGAGAAAAGTATATTTTTTAAAGAAATAAAATACTTAGATAATAAAAATTATATGCTTTAAATGATCTACCTCAGATGACCATCAGCCAATATCTATGGTCTATAATAATTTTTATAGTTTAGATCCTGTGTATGATCTGATTAGACAAGCATTTCACACCTGTCATCTTCCTCCTCAAAAACAATTACTCAAATTTTAACAGAGGAATATCCGAATATCCTATAATATACCAGATCAGTCATCATCAAAACTGCTAATCAGAAACATTTAAAACAAAGATCTTCTGAAAACTTATTCCAACTAAGAAGACTAAAGAGATATGGCAAGTAAATACAATGTGGTGTCCCCAATGAGACTCTAGTAATCATGATCTTCAACAGTGTTGGCATCAGTGTTCACTCACTAGTTGTAGCAACCATGTCTGCTTGTATAAGATATTCATATGGAGACAGTGTACGTATATGTAAGGTTAGAATGGTATCTTTATATCATCATGTGAAATCTATAAATTTTAAAATGTTCTCAAGGAATCTATTAAAGCTTTACATAATTTGTACTCAGGAAACATGCTTCATAATTTTCTTCTAATTATATATGTGTATACGTATGTATGTATATATTTTTTTCTGACATGAGAAACAGCATGTGTGTAGAGATGGTTCAGAAAAACATTAGCTAGAGAAATATAAATATAAAATAACCCTCTTCATAAAAAAGACTTGTGTAGACAAATGGAGGCATACAAATCATATTTTACGGTATGATATAAATGTACATGTAGACTCCACTTCTCAGTATTTGCCACCCCAGAATCTATCAGAAATATTGCATAACTGCTACAGGCATCCCCTACTCAAGTGTAGGCCATGCCAGCCAGACTAGCAGGTAGGTAGCCTGACCATGGAACACTCTCATTCCCTCAGTTCCCACTGTTGTAGAGACACAATTCTCCACCATGCCTCCCTCCAACACTTTCACTTTGCCTTGTCCCCACTCCAATGCCAGAGGCTATCCCCTACTGAAGTGCAGGCCACATCAGCCAGAACAGTAGACAAACTCAGGCTGAGACTCACTACTGGACCAGAGGCCACATTAGATGCCCAAACTCCAGATAGACAGCATACCCTTTGATATCTGCTCCTCTCTCTTGGTGCACCCAAGACAATCCCTCCAATACCCACTCCTCTTCGTACCAGCCCCCAACTCTAATGAAGAAACTCTAGTCAAAAAGAGGCCATGACTGCTGCTGGAAATCCAGCCCCCAACTCACGCAGAGACCCTCTGATCAACCACAGGACACATAGACCAGAAGACAAAAACCACGCAGCAATGATGAGACCTCACAGGCTGTTGCCAGACAGTTGAGGCAGTAGGGCCTCCACTATGAGAGATCTAGGGGAGGAGAATAGGCAGAAGAGGGAATAACAATTGGGATGTAATTGAGTATATTATAATAAAGAAAATGTACATTAAAATAAATAAATATATTCTTGTGATAAAATTAGACTAGTTTTTGAAATGAGCATGATTTGCATCAATATACAAACTTCAATACCATTGAATTAAAAAGTAACCTTATTTGTGAGTAACCATTAGGGACTTGAGATGAGTAGATGCAATAATCTACCTTTTGTTTTATCCTCCTTCTATATTTCTATATCCCCCTTTCTTTCTTTTCAGCTCCTATCATCTTACCTATAAAAGAAAGACAAAGGAAAAGAGATACGTCCCGGAGTCAACCTAATTTCCTCTCTGTAAAAGACTAATAATGCTTATAACCAACTCCCAATGAAAATAAGCATCTGTAAATCAAGAGAATAAACAGAAACCTATCCAACCCCCCTTAAAGGAAATGGAACATCATTCTCTTAAGGTCTCTCAGGCTGATTTAGGGCAAAGGATTCCTTTGAAGGGCCAGAATATATATTCTATGTTTAATAGACAGATGTGATTCTATAGATATGTAAGGTAAAACAGTTAAATAAGGTCTTCAAAACCCTCAGGAACCTAAAGAATATGGCATTTAAAGATGTTTTTATTATTCTAAAGATTCCTTGACGACAAGACAGGTTAACTCCTAGCAACACGCAGCCTGCCTCAAAGAAGAAGATAAGCAGCAAAGAACCTCTTTATGGACTTGACTTCACATGTGGCAAACAAGCCACTGGGCAAAATGTCCTCGTTTCTGCCACAGACAGAATTCTGCCTAAAAATGGGCAAGTTTAGATGCAGGCAGAGTTGATGGCCAAATTCTGCCAAGACAGGATAAGCAAGTCCTCAATAGTTGCTACCTTGCAAATATGTCTGTCAGATATATTGATCCAGAAGGCTGAAGATGATGCTCTAATGTTACAGAGAGTGTTGGGTGACTATTCAGACAGTAAACTGTCTCAGTCAATTTTCCAATTTGGAAGCTGCTAACCTGTACTCTGGCTTCAATCAGGTATTTAAGTTTTATACCTTCTCAAGTCTCTGATGGGTTTGAAGACCAGATAGTTTAGTATTTCAATTAAGCTTTGTAGGTTAGGGGTTAAGATGATACTAGACCAAGATAGATGTTTTAAGTTAATAAAAATGGATTAAAGCTGGATATCAATAATGACAGAAAGGCTACAAACTCCTGG
This sequence comes from Acomys russatus, assembly GCF_903995435.1. Lineage (NCBI taxonomy): Eukaryota > Metazoa > Chordata > Mammalia > Rodentia > Muridae > Acomys > Acomys russatus. Next base: position 50,116,621 of record NC_067149.1, on the reverse strand, counting down.
AAACTGAACAACTCTCTACTGAATGACTTAAAGAATTTCTATAATTCAATGAAAATGAATGCACAACACACCCAAACTTACGGAACAATAAAAGTGGTCCTAAAAGGAAAGTTCATAGCACTAAGTGCCTTCTTCATAAAGAATTTGGAGATACCTCATACTAGAAACTTAACAGCACACTTGAAAGCTCTAGAACAAAAGAAGAAAGAAAGAAATTAAGAAAAGACATCCAAGAGGAGTTGATGACAGGAAATAAACTGAGAGCTAAAATCAATAAAGTAGAAACAAAGAGGACAATATTTTAAAAACCAAGGAAACGAAGAGTTGGTTCTTTTTTTCTTTTTTTTTTTATTTATTCTTGTTACATCTCACTGGTTATCCCATCCCTTGTATCCTCCCATTCTTCCCTCCCTCCCATTTTCCCCTTACTCCCCTCCCCTATGACTGTGACTAAGGGGGACTTCCTCCCCCTTTATATGTTCATAGGGTATCAAGCCAAACAGTTGATTCTTTGGAAAAATAAATGAGATAGACAAACACTTAGCCAAACTAACTGAAAGATAGAGAATATTAACAAATTCAGAACTGAGGGGGAGAGCAATGCACACTGAGGACATTCAAAATATTACTAAGTCATACTTTAAAATCTGTACTCCAAAAAATTGGAAAATCTAAAACAAATGGATAATTTTCTAGATAGATATCACTCACCAAAGATAAATCAATATCAGATAAGTAATTTAAATAAGCCTATAATCACTAAGAAATAGAAGGAATCATTAAAAGTCTTCCAACCTAAAAAAGCTCAGGGTCAGACAGACTTAGTGCAGAATTCTACCAAAATTTGAAAGAGGAACTAATACCAATATTTCTCAAACTAGTCTACAAAATAGACACAGAAGGAACATTGGAAAATTTATTTTATGAAGCTAATATCCCAACCACACAAAGCTTCAACAAAGAAAGAGAATAACAAACCACTTTCCCTCACATAGGTGCAAAAATATTCAATAAAATATTTGCAAACCAAAGCCAAGAACACATCAAAGAGATCATCCACCATGATCAAGTAGTGCATCATCCCAGAGATGCAGGGATGATTCAACATACAAAAGCAGTCAATGTAATCCTTCCTGTAAACAAACTGAAATAAAAAAGGACATGATCATTTCATTAAATGCTGAAAAAGCCTTTGACAAAATCCAATACCCCTTTATGATAAATGTCTTTCTTAGAAAGAGTGGGGGATACAAGAGACATACCTAAACATAATAAAGGCAATTTGTAGCAAGACTATAGCCAGCATCAACTTAAGTGGAGAGAAGCTCAAAGCAATTCCACTAAAGTCAGGAACGAGACAGGTAGACCACTCTCTCCATATCTATTCAATATAGTACTTGAAGTCCTAGATAGAGCAATAAGACAACTAAAGAAGATCAAAGGGATAAAAATTGGAAAGGAAGAAGTCAAAGTATCACTAACATGATAGCATACATAACTGGTCCCAAAAATTCTACCAGGGAACTCCTAAAGCTGATGAGCACCTTCAGTGAAGTGGCTGGATACAAGATTTAATAAAAAAAAAAAGGCAGTGCTCCTATATACATATGAAAAATGAGCTGAGGAAAAAATTCAGAGAAACAACACCCTTAACAATAGCCAAAAATAATATAAAGTATCTTGAGCTAACCCTAACCAAGTAAGTGAAAGACTTGTATGATAAAAAATTCAAATATTTGAAGAAAAATTGAAGAAGATATGTTGATAGAAAGACCCTCCATGCTTATGGATCAGTAGGATTAAATAGTAAAAATGGTCATCATACCAAAAGCAATCTACATACTCAGTGCAATCCTCATCAAAATATCAACACAATTCTTGACCTTGAAAAGACAATATTCAACTTCATATGCTAAAACAAACAAAAAAACAGGATAGCTAAAACAATCCTGTACAATAAAAGAACTTCTGGAGTTGTCACCATCCCTGATTTCAAGGTGGACTCCAGAGCTATAGTACTGAAAATGAATAGTATTTGCATAAAAAAAATATGTTCATCAATGGAATCAAATCAAGGACCCAGATGTAAATCCACACACCTGTCAATACCTGAGTTTTGATTAAAAAAAATCCAGAAATACCCAATGGGGAAAAAAGTAAACATTTTCAACAAATGGTGCTGGTCTAATTGTATGTCTGCATGTAGAAGAATGCAAAGAGATACATAGTTATCACCCTTCACAAAACTCAAGTCCAAGTGGATCAAAGACCTCTACATAAAACTATATACACTGAACCTAACAAAGAAAGTGGAGAATAGTCTTGAGTATTGGTGAAGAAGACGGCTTCCTGAACAGAACACCAATAGCGCAGGCAATAATATCAACCATTAATAAATGGAACCTCATGTAACTGAAAAACTTCTGTAAGGCAAAGGACACCATCAAAAGGACAAAATGGCAGCCTACAGAATGGTGGAAGATCTTCACCAACTCCACGTCTGATAGAGGGCTGGTAGCCATAATGTATAAAGGATTCAAGAAAATAGGCATCAGCAAGCTCAACAATCCAATTAAAACAGAGTGTACAGATGTAAACAGAGAAGTCTCAACAGAGGAATCTCAAATGGCTGAGAAGCACTTAAAGAAATGTTCAACATCCTTAGCCATCATGGAATCTCAAATGAAAACTGCTTTGAGATTCCATGTCACACCTACCAGAATGGCAAGGATAAAAAACACAAGTGACAGCTCATGTTGGCAAAGATGTGAATCCATTGGTGGATGGCATTCAAATTTGTACAGCCACTTTGGAAACCAATATGATGGTTCCTCAGAAAGTTCGGAATCAATCTAACTCAACACTCAGCCATGGTATGCCCATGATATGCTCCGTCCAACCTCAAAGACAACTGCTACACTATGTTTGAAATAGTTTTATCCATAATTTCTGGAAACTGAGAACAACATACATGTGTCTCAACTGAAGCATGGATAAAAAATTGTGGTACATTTACACAATGGAATATTACTCAGCTATTTCAAATTTGACTTCATGAAATGTTCAAGCAAATGGATGAACTAAAAAAAAATATCATGAGGGAGGTATTCCAGACATACAAAGACAAACATGGTCTGTACTCCATTATAAGTGGATATTAGCTATTAATTAAAAGGTAATCATGCTTTAATCCACTGACCCAGAGAGGCTAAATATCAAGGGGGACATGGTTCTCCCTAGGAGGGGAAATAGAATAGACTTTGTGGATGGACTGGGGGGAGGTGGATATGGGAACAGAAGGAATCAAGCAGAGAGAAGTGAGTACCAGGAGAAATAACTGGAATTGGGGGCTTGGAATGTGGGGACAGTGTGGAAACAAGTGCTCTGGAAACTCCATGTAATCTACGAGGGTGAACCTAGCTAAGATTCCCAGTAATGGCTGATATGGAGCCTAAGGTGTCCATCTTCTGTAACTAGGCAAGGCTTTCAATGGAGGGACTGGAACTCCAGCCCACTCACAAAACTTTGACATACACTTTGTCCTGCCTGCAAGATGTGGTGTGATAATGGTGGCACAGAACTTGTGGGAGTAGCTAAACAATGGCTGGTCAAACTTGAGGCCCAAGCCACAAAAGGGAGCCCATGTCAGACACTGCCTGGAGGGCCAGGAAATGGAGACTGCTTAGACAGAGACCTAGGATAGAACCAAACACAACTGACAAGAAAAAAAAAAGTCAATGAAATGATTCCTAATGATATTCTGCTGTACTCAAACGTTGGTGCCTAGCATGCTTGTCATCAGAGAGGCTTCATCTAGCAACTGATGGGAGCAGATGCAGAGACCCACAGCCAAACATTAGGAGGAGCCTGGGGAATCCCCAGTGGAAAGGAGAAAGAAGGATTGCAGGAGCCAAAGGAATCGAGGACGCCAGGAGAACCCGATCCGCACAATAAACTAAGCAGGATTCATAGGGACTCAGAGACTGAAACAACAATCACGGAGCCTGCTTGAGTCTGCACTAGGTCCTCTGTGTATATGTTATGTTTGTCTAGCTTGGTGTTATTGTGAGACTCCTAACAGTGGGGGTGGCTGTGTCTCTGACTCTTTGCCTGCTCCTAGGAGCATTTTTCTCCTGCTGGGTTGCCTTGTCCAGCCTTGTTATGAGGGTATGTGCCTACTCTCTTGTGGTTGTTATTATTGTTGATTTGTTTGTTTGTTTGTTTGTTTGTTTGTTTTAGTTTTTAGTTTTTTGAGACAACATTCTCTGTTTAGCCTTGGCTATCCTTGACTCATTTTGTAGACCAGGCTGGCCTCAAACTCACAGAGACTCACTTGACTCTGCCTCCCTAATTTCTGAGATTACAGGTATATAACACCACACCCGGCTATGTGCCTAGTCTTATTGCAACTTGTTATGCCTTGTTCAGTTGATATCCCTGGGAGGCCTGATCTTTTTAAAAGGGAAATGCAATGGATCTGAGGGGCAGGACTGAGAGGAGGGGAGAAAGGGGAAACTGATCAGGATGTAATCTATGCAAGAATAATAGATTAGCAAGGAAGGAAGAAGGAAAGAAAAATATCTACATGGAACCATTACACACTACAGGCAGCAAGCAAACTCTTAGTTACATTAAGTCTTACCTCCCAAGGATGGACTGTTTTTTATGCAGTTCAATTCATTGTGAGTTAGATCTGTTGTAGATTTTTTTTCTTCGAGAAGTTGAGAGTACTTTTGAAAATAAACTGAGAGAAAACAGAATCAAAATCACTCATTTTCATTACAGAGATATGAATTTCTGTTTCCTACATACTGGTACAGAGATCTACCATATCTGGATTACCTAAGTAGACAGAGCCTGACTACAATTCCCATCCCCGACAATCAATGGAATCCTCAGCCTCCTGGTTTTAAACCACAGATACTTCCAGAACTCACAGAACAGTGAGTGATTTAAAAGGCAGGACAGGCCCATTATCATCACTGTAAAGGGAGTGAGTGAGCCACACCCTTCAATCTTAATGTAAGATGACAAGACTAAGTCTAGGGGGAGATGAAGCAGAGATAGATACTCACATTTAAGGGTGAGTATATATCTTCTCTTTGGGAGGAAAGGGGTTAGCTAATCCTGAGCAGCTCTAGGTTATGTTAGAAAGCAAATTTTTAAGAAATGTATCTACAGGGCATAGTGTTCTTCCCTAAACCCTCCTTATTTCAACTACTTACTCCTCCCTGGACCACACTGTCACTCTCCCCGTATAAAACTGACTGGCCTCTCCCTCTAGAACTGAATTTCTTCACTTTCCTCTCTGTCTCTTTGTCCTCCTTGCCCCATCACTTTTGCTTCCCCCATTTCACTAACACCAATTTTGAAATGGGTCATCAGTAGTTTCCCAGGGCACCTGTTAGCCACGTTGCTGTTGGATTTGAGGCCAGTTCTTTCCCCACTCAGCTCCTGAGGCACTGCACTGTCCTGGTTTTGCCTCACATTTTTGCCATCATTTCTTTTTGCCTCCTATAATCTATTCTCCTTCTACCCACCCCTTTAAAATGTAACACTTCCTACAGTCCTGTCATTATGCTTCCTCCTCATATATAATCTTCCCAAATGACATCATGTATTACTGTGATCATGCATGCCTGCTGCCTGTATGCATGAGATTTTGTGCTCAGAGAACACAAGCATATTAGGTTCGACTCAATACATCTAAAACTCAAATCAACATCCATCAACTTAAACCTATGACATAATATACTTTCTACCTCTTTGAACAACTTTATGATTGCTGAGTTTGCATCATCACAATATTAAAGTCACACTTTACTTCTTGGATCCCTTGATCCCTCTATCTCAATACTCATCAAGTATTTCTTTCCTTGGTCGTACGCTCCTCACCACTCAAAGCTGTTCTTCTCATGTTCTGCAGACACTTATCTCATTATCACTTTATAGGCCTCTTATTCCTCTCTTTGTCCTAAGGATTCTATTTCCAGGGTCCTGTAAAAGCATGAACTACAACTTAAATTTGGATACATCAATTCTCTATTTCAAATGTTGGAATAGTTCTCCATGGCTATGATGCTTTGCCAAAAAAGTGGCCACAGTTTTTAGCTTCTGTATCCATACACCATTGTAATGTGAGTTTGCAACTTTCCCAGTTTAAAAAAAAAAAACAGCCTTCCATGTGAGCTGGCCAAGAGAATGTGCAAGATCCTCCCTGATCTACTATCAGGCTAAATTTTTTGACAGGCCTGGCTCATGGTCACCTTCAGTCTTAGAAGTCTGCAAGTTGCCATGCAAACAAGCCCAGGCCATGCTAAGGAAGGGAAGGTGCGTCACACTGTTACTCATTCCCACTGGCCTCCTCTTCCTTGGCAGCCAAGCTGCCTGCACTCATAACTGACATATATATATATATATATATGCCTAAATTCAGCTAGGACCAGAGGAGCCTCTCAGTGGAGGTCAACCTGAATGCCAAACCATAGGAGCAGAATATAAATAGGTAGTTTTCTCAGCTCATTAAATGTATACTACTTTATTAAGTAGAAAACCATACTTGATTTTTTAAAATATATTATTTAAGAGAATGAACTGTTTTTCATAATGGGGCACAGCACATGCCTGCATCCTGCTATGTCTACCTAGAAAAATGTCATTTTTCCTTCACTTAGCACTGTGTGCTTCAACCATTCATGCATCAGTTTCACACCTCTGTGACATTCTTGGTAGCCACAGTTCTAGATGTCATTTCCTCTAAGAAACCTGTCTCAGAACAACCCTTCCTGGACAATGTAACAGACACTAGTTTATTTTTTCTTCATTTTTTTCTGATATAGACCCTTTTACATAGCCCAGGCTAGTGCCACACTCGCTGTCCTTCTGTCTCAACATCATGAGCAGCTAGGATAATAGGAGTGTGCCATTGTACCTGGCTGACACTGATTAATGGTTTTCCTCTGCATTACTTGAGAACTAAGTCTGTGTTCTCCTGGGACTTTGTCTGACACACTGTCTGACATACAGTAAATGACTATTACTTTATTCTGAGTGATCAAATGAATAAGTAAAATATCCTCAATATATTGGTTTTCATGTATTTTTAATTTCTCATAAATTCTCAAATCTTTGATGAAGAGAAATTTACCCATTTGTTCAGTTGCCTTCTAGATTCTGCAAGATCCTGAGCTGGACAGAAGTAACTAGGAATTAGCTGAAGAACACTTCTCAGATAACTTCTTCCCCACTCTTTCTTGTCCACCATCTCACCACAATATGAAGGATCCCTATACACACACAGCTTGTGTACACTTACAGCTTGTGTACACATACAGCTTGTGTACACATACAGCTTGTGTACACATACAGCTTGTGTACACATACAGCTTGTGTACACACACAGCTTGTATACACACACAGCTAGTATACACACACAGCTTGCGTACACATACAGCTTGTGTACACACACAGCTAGTATACACACACAGCTTGTATACACACACAGCTTGTATACACACACAGCTTGTGTACACATACAGCTTGTGTACACACACAGCTTGTGTACACATACAGCTTGTGTACACATACAGCTTGTATACACATACAGCTTGTATACACACACAGCTTGTGTACACATACAGCTTGTATACACACACAGCTTGTGTACACATACAGCTTGTATACACACACAGCTTGTATACACACACAGCTTGTGTACACATACAGCTTGTGTACACATACAGCTTGTATACACATACAGCTTGTGTACACACACAGCTTGTGTACACACACAGCGTGTGTACACACACAGCTAGTATACACACACAGCTTGTGTACACACACAGCTTGTGTACACATACAGCTTGTATACACATACAGCTTGTGTACACATACAGCTTGTATACACATACAGCTTGTGTACACATACAGCTAGTATACACACACAGCTTGTGTACACACACAGCTTGTGTACACATACAGCTTGTATACACATACAGCTTGTGTACACATACAGCTTGTATACACATACAGCTTGTATACACATACAGCTTGTGTACACATACAGCTTGTATACACACACAGCTTGTGTACACATACAGCTTGTATACACATACAGCTTGTGTACACATACAGCTAGTATACACACACAGCTTGTGTACACACACAGCTTGTGTACACATACAGCTTGTATACACATACAGCTTGTGTACACATACAGCTTGTATACACATACAGCTTGTATACACATACAGCTTGTGTACACATACAGCTTGTATACACACACAGCTTGTGTACACATACAGCTTGTATACACACACAGCTAGTATACACACACAGCTTGTGTACACATACAGCTAGTATACACATACAGCTTGTGTACACATACAGCTTGTATACACACACAGCTAGTATACACACACAGCTTGTGTACACATACAGCTTGTATACACATACAGCTTGTATACACATACAGCTTGTATACACATACAGCTTGTGTACACACACAGCTTGTATACACACACAGCTAGTATACACACACAGCTTGTATACACACACAGCTTGTGTACACATACAGCTTGTGTACACATACAGCTAGTATACACACACAGCTTGTATACACATACAGCTTGTATACACATACAGCTTGTATACACACACAGCTTGTGTACACACACAGCTTGTATACACACACAGCTAGTATACACACACAGCTTGTATACACACACAGCTTGTGTACACACACAGCTAGTATACACATACAGCTTGTGTACACATACAGCTTGTATACACATACAGCTTGTATACACATACAGCTTGTGTACACATACAGCTTGTATACACACACAGCTAGTATACACACACAGCTTGTATACACACACAGCTTGTGTACACATACAGCTAGTATACACACACAGCTTGTATACACATACAGCTTGTATACACATACAGCTTGTATACACATACAGCTTGTATACACATACAGCTTGTATACACACACAGCTTGTGTACACACACAGCTTGTATACACACACAGCTTGTGTACACATACAGCTAGTATACACATACAGCTTGTATACACACACAGCTTGTGTACACATACAGCTTGTGTACACATACAGCTTGTATACACATACAGCTTGTGTACACACACAGCTTGTGTACACACACAGAGTGTGTACACACACAGCTAGTATACACACACAGCTTGTGTACACACACAGCTTGTGTACACATACAGCTTGTATACACATACAGCTTGTGTACACATACAGCTAGTATACACATACAGCTTGTGTACACACACAGCTTGTGTACACATACAGCTAGTATACACATACAGCTTGTATACACACACAGCTTGTGTACACATACAGCTTGTGTACACATACAGCTTGTATACACATACAGCTTGTGTACACACACAGCTTGTGTACACACACAGAGTGTGTACACACACAGCTAGTATACACACACAGCTTGTGTACACACACAGCTTGTGTACACATACAGCTTGTATACACACACAGCTTGTGTACACATACAGCTTGTGTACACATACAGCTTGTATACACATACAGCTTGTGTACACACACAGCTTGTGTACACACACAGAGTGTGTACACACACAGCTAGTATACACACACAGCTTGTGTACACACACAGCTTGTGTACACATACAGCTTGTATACACATACAGCTTGTGTACACATACAGCTAGTATACACACACAGCTTGTATACACACACAGCTAGTATACACACACAGCTTGTATACACACACAGCTTGTGTACACATACAGCTAGTATACACACACAGCTTGTATACACATACAGCTTGTATACACACACAGTTTGTGTACACATACAGCTTGTATACACATACAGCTTGTGTACACACACAGCTTGTATACACACACAGCTTGTGTACACATACAGCTTGGATACACATACAGCTTGTGTACACATACAGCTTGGATACACATACAGCTTGTGTACACACACAGCTAGTATACACATACAGCTTGTGTACACACACAGCTAGTATACACATACAGCTTGTGTACACATACAGCTTGGATACACATACAGCTAGTATACACATACAGCTAGTATACACATACAGCTTGTATACACACACAGCTTGTGTACACATACAGCTTGGATACACATACAGCTTGTGTACACATACAGCTTGGATACACATACAGCTTGTGTACACACACAGCTAGTATACACATACAGCTTGTGTACACATACAGCTTGGTACACATACAGCTTGGATACACACACAGCTTGTTTACACACACAGCTTGTGTACACATTGCTAGTATACACATACAGCTTGACTTCTCGATGCCAATGAGAACACATAGATTTGACCTCACAGTCTAATAAAGACAACACCCCACAGAGTTCACTCCACAGCCCCACACAGACATTCATACAGTCACTTCAGTTTCTCTCATGAGAATGGATTCCATTTTTCTCCCAGGACAATAGCTAAATCCAAGAACAGAAGAATCAAAGTGACAATGGAACCCCTTGAATTGTTTTTCCCCAAAGAATATTTCTTCTTCACATGTCCATTAAATGCCAGCTGCTACAGTGGAACCTCTCTTCATCTGAGGCAAACATGGCCTGTCGATTCATTCGGGATACTTACTGATAAAAGCAGCTAGGAAGGAGATTGCCAGCAGCAGGACAAGTGCCATCAGTGATATGAAAAGCAGCGAGGGGGAACCAGGCTTACTTTGATGACGGATGGGTTTCTCTTTGGGAGCTGGAAGGAGAACCACATTCATTCCATGAGTAGTAAGTTCCATTCTTGTTTCTGCTTTTCCTCCCTCCTCTTCTCCTCTTTCCTCCAGGACACATAATTACTAAAGTATAAACACTAAAAATAATTTAAAAAATAATCCTCATTGTAAAAGCATTATTTAAAAAAAAAACATAAGCCAGGCGGTGGTGGCGCACGCCTTTAATCCCAGCACTTGGGAGGCAGAGGCAGGTGGATCGATGTGAGTTCGAGGCCAGCCTGGTCTACAAAGTGAGTCCAGGACAGCCAAGGCAACACAGAGAAACCCTGTCTCAGAAAAAAAAATAAGAGCACAAACTTACACTGCTGAAATAATTGGTGTTAATATTTTGAGATCTGAAAAATAATTTGAATATATATTCACAAAAGCATTTGATTATATTCTTTCAGGGAGGTGGGTTTTTTTTTTCTTGTCTGTTTGTTTTGTTTTGTTTGTTTTCATTTTTGTTTTTTGGTAGTGGGAAATGTAATGATCTAGAATCTCACTATTGTAGTCCTGAATGGCCTGAAATTCATTATGTAGACCAGGCTGGCCTCAAATGCTCTGTGATCCTCTTGCTCTGCCTCCAGAGTGCTGGAACTAGACCACACCTGGCCCTTTCAGCAAACATTAAAGTATGTACACACTGTAGTATGCTTTTCCACATGGTGACACAACACAAAGACTGCCATCTAGCCTATAACTTTTTCTTCTAACCAATACTGTAAATGCATTTAGCATGAGATCAATCTGCTAGTCACCATCTCATGGCTGGAAGCTGTTTCCTGGATGAAGGTATAGTTTAGTGGCAGATCAAGTGCCTGTCAAGTGAGGGACTCTGCTTTAATCTACAGTATAAGAGGAAAAAGTTCCCTCAATGTCCCATCTCCAAACACAGAAACGGCTCTCATGGTGTCACCGTAGACTGTCAAGCATAGAGGGAAAAATTCACTATTACACAGTATGGTTTGATTGTCAGAAAAATATTCGCATTTATGTTCATTTATATAGAGCAGGAACCGAAGGTGTAGTTTCTGTAAGTAGCAAGAGCAAAAAAAAAAAAAATCATGCTGAGAAAGCTTTTCTTTCCCACTGTACAAGTGTACAGCTCTGCAATTCACTCTACAAACAACTCCAACAGTGAGGACTCGAGTGAAATCCCAGATGGGAGCATGGGGAGAATCAGTACCAAACACCACCCAAAGTTTGCTGACAAGCCCTCTTTCATCCTCCCATCTATAGTAAGTACAGAAAGGTGCTTGGGGTATTTTTACCTGCAGGAGAGTCTGAGTAGGTGCCGGAGGAGTTGGATTCATTCTTGAACTTCACCTCTGCATAAGTAATTTCTGAAGCCATATCGGAAAAAATAAAAAGACCTGCTTTCCTCAGAAAGCGCACCTCTTCCTCCCCCTGAAGCCGGCGGTATGTGAGAACCAGACACGGCAACGGGCTGTCATAGCACACGATTGTATGAGAAGAGACTTGTCCCACTGGGATAAACCACATGAGAGTGAGAATAAGAATTGTAGCCCTCAAACCTACTCAGTGTGGTATGCGAGTGCAGTAAAGTGGGAACTCAAAGGAGGAAGGAAAGAAATGGGGAGAAGAAGAAAAGAGGAACCGTGCTATTAGAGAACTCTGTCCTAAGACATTTTGCCACAAACATTAATTGACGCACTTCCATATGCAAACATGGTTTCGTGCCAACCAGACAATGAGCCAACACTTAAAGGCACAACACTAACTTCTGACTAAACGGGCAAATTCTGATACCATATTCTAAAGGACCATTGACCCTCACCATTGTGTGGGCTCCCACCTCCCACTCAGCGGCCTGTAGCGTGGAGAAGGCAAAGCTCACACTCCGTTCCTTCTGAACGCTCTGCTTCCCACTACAAGCTTATAACTAGCTACATGGGGACTCGCCACTTCCTCTGCTCCTGGCCCCATCCAGAGCTCCTGAAAACAGCTCTGCTTCTTAGCTGTGGAAGGAGGCTATCTCTCTCCTTGCATCTCTCTTCCCCGCTCGCTCGTCTGTACTCCTCAGCATGAACCCCACCCATTCACTGCACTGTCAGAAACAGTTGAGAGAATCAAATGAACTACAGTGTGGAAGACGGGAAAATTAAAAGTGGTTGCTAATGATCCGATCGTCTGGGACTCTCCCATAGACGTCTCCCAGTTCACACTCACAGGCTCAGCCCTCAGTACTTCCAAATACTTCCCTTCTTTGACCCTCCTCAAGCTACTCCCAAGCTCCTACACACAACAAGCAAACAGCATGTGTATGTATAAGAAACGCACACACACACACACACACACACACACACACACACACACACAGAGTTTCTCAGTTTTCTCTTGCTTTTGTATCCAAACATACTGAAAACCATGGGTTCACTCTACTACCCCCATTTTATTTATTTTTTTTTATTATTAATTTATTCTTGTTACATCTCAATGTTTATCCCATCCCTTGTATCCTCCCATTCTTCCCCCCCTCCCATTTTCCCCTTATTCCCCTCCCCTATGACTGTTCCTGAGGGAGATTACCTCCCCCTGTATATGCTCATAGGGTATCAAGTCTCTTCTTGGTAACCTGCTGTCCTTCCTCTGAGTGCCACCAGGTCTCCCTCTCCAGGGGACATGGTCAAATGTGAGGCACCAGAGTACGTGAGAAAGTCATATCACACTCTCCACTCAACTGTGGAGAATGTTCTGACCATTGGCTAGATCTGGGTAGGGGTTTAAAGTTTACCGCCTGTATTGTCCTTGGCTGGTTCCTTAGTTTGAGCGGGACCCCTGGGCCCAAATCTGCCTATCATAATGTTCTACTTGTAGCCCCCATTTTAATGTAATGCCACAGGTTTCATTTTATTTCCCAAATGTCAGCATTTCTAATCTACTTCTATGAGTGAAAAAAAAATCTACGTTCATTATTTCTATCTCGACTCTCAAGTGATAATCTCTTGAATGCTACCCATTTCCTTTCCACAGTGTCACCCACCCTCCACTAAAACACCTATCTCTTCAGGATGGGCTCCAATCCTCAGGTCAAGCCCATGTCCCCTGAACTGATGCAATCCTCCCGTTAGCTGGATGTTCTCTCACAGGGCCAGACACCTTGCTGGCATTCTCACAGCTTGGCTGAGGAAAACCTCCTTCACCCACCTTGTGCTCTGACTCCTAGTGCTAATCCCTAAAGAGTCTCCACTTAGCCTCCCTGAGGCTTTACCACTCCACCAAGGTCGTCTCAATGGGCAGAAGCCCTCATCATCCTGAAAGAAATTGAGTGGCCACACAGAGCTATCCCACCAGGTAGACGACATCCTTACCTTGCAAGTCTCAGAAACCCATACAGCTCTGCCTTCTACATAGACACTCTCCTCAACCTGCTTGTCCGCTAACATCCAATGGCAGGTCATCCACAACCAGGCAAGGATGCTCCTCGTCTTAAAAGGCACCAACATCCCACACTGAACTTTCCACCATATAGACACTACCTCTGGCCTACCCTCTGCAAGGAAACTCTTTTCAGCCTTCTGCGCCTCTGAATCCTGAGCTAGTAGAAAGTCAACACTATGCTTGGGTGCCATCCTCACCTCTTCCAAATGCTGAGCTGTGCCTCACTTCTCTTGTCTCACCAGGAGAGAGGCAACAGGTACCCAGGGCCTTAGCTCACTGCTGGATGTCTAGAAGACCTGAGTCCCAGATGAATTGGATAGTATGATACAGCTAGAACATTCTGTCCAGGTTCCTCCCATGGCCCTTCTGCCCCAGCTTGAACAGGTCTTATGATAAGTGGAAATCCAGACCTTCTTCTGTGACTATTGCAATGCCTAAAATTTCAAAACCTTACTCCACTAGCCCATGGATTGCTGTGTCTCCTCCAGCACTATTTGCTGTTTAAGGATGGCTAGGCCACCGAGCACACACTAGCGGTGTGACATCTCTGTCCTAATCCTGCCAGCCAGTCTCTACACCAGTCACACACAGAGACACTTCACCATTTGAGGCTGGGCTTTGTGACTGAGCTCTGAGCCTGCAGGTTCCTGAGGGCTCCAGCTACCTGCCAGTCACACCATTAAAACCAAGTCTTTCCCTCCCAGCAGGTATCAAATGCCAATCGCTCTCCTACCCACATTCCGTCCTCCTGTGCTCGGATTCTAGGTTAACTGGGCCTTCATGAAGATCTTCTTCTTCTCATCTATTTGGGGTCTGAGTCACCACAAGTGGCCTCGTGGGTGGACACTTTCCTAACCATGCTTAAACACACTCCCTACAAGTAAGCCCTCCGTAGCGTAGGCTCTGATGTCTCCCACCAGGCTGTTGCTTGTAGGCTCACACCTCAATCCAGACATTCCCCTCACTGCTTGGGCTCCAGCCCTGCTGTCCAGGCAGCCCCACTGTATCACCATCCAGCTTGAACTTTCAAGTGCGTCAGGCCATTGCTGCCCCATACCCGACCCAACCACAGACGTTCTCCTGGCCCTTCCCACACCATTCTTTATTCAGTAAGTTACCAAGAGACTGAAGGCACTGCCAGTAAATGAAACCGGATATGACAGAGAATATAAAGCCCCGCATAATTATTAAGCCTATCAAGTATTTCCAAGTTGATAAATATCCCTACACACCTCTCCATTCCAGTCACAGATGCTCGGGAGTTTTACCCTTTCAGCAAAGTGGAATTGTAAAGTTATCATATCTCACATACACTAGAATAATTCCAATATTCAAGTGGCTTGCAACAACAAGTATTTGTCATTTTCATATGTCCTTAGGGCCTGGCTATGGGTCATTGTAATTCTGTTCAACTTCTTTGCACATATATCATCTTGGGGCCAGGATCATAGAGAATCACAGCTCCATGTGCAATAACAGCCTCCTGTAGTTAGAGAAGTCGGATTCATTCTTGTTCTATTGGCGAATGAAAGTCACCTGGATGCACCTGTCTGTTGGGGTTGAACACAAACTCTATATAAAAAAAAATGTGCCAAAGACATTGAAACACAATCCTTTTACAGGGAAGTATTTAAGCACTTGGGAAACATCACAGCATCTACTCGTAGTCCCTTTACATTATGTATTCAGGAGCTATCTTGTAATTGAGTTCCAAAATGGAACATTAGCCCCAACCATTGTAACATAAACATAAAATACTAAAACTTGTGTTTTATTATTTTTTTATTTTTTATTTATTTTTTAAATTAATTTATTTTTTATTTATATTCTATTGTTATTTTATTTATTTATTTTTATTATTTATTAATTGTGATATTAAAACAAATCAGTATGGTATGGATTTAGTGTTGGGTTGTGTTATAGTTATTTTTAGAAAACTGTGTTTGTTTCTTTTAGTTTATTTCTTAACCCGGCTATCACACAAAATACTGAGACCCTTTTATATTTGTTTATAAGGCTTTACAACACAGTCTTGAGCAGCTTAAGTCTGCTCTTAACCCTCTATGCTATCCTGACTCCATCTTTGCCAAAATCCCCAAGTTACTTGCTTTTTGGATCTTTCTTTGTTCCAGTTGAATCTTCATCTCTCCTGCACCTCTGCCCGAGGCTGAGTCCCCAGCTTCTTCTCCTAACTCCTCCTCCCCTACCTGTCAGGAAATCCAGCTCTATTCTCTTCCCTGCTCAATGGTTGGCTGTAAGCTGCTTCATTAGCATACAAGAGGACAATTGGGGAGCATAGTTTATACAACACTGAGACAGAAGATCCTCAGAACAAGACTTGCAACCAGATATGGGGCATACAGAAATCAGCATTTGAATTACACAGTAACCTTGTGCCAACAGGTGTGTGTAGCGTACACCATGGGTTCTGTCATGAAGCAGTATGGGAATTCCTGTGAAGGTCACCATGCACATTTTCCTGTTCCCTTACATCCGTGTTTAAATCATTTGACAGTTGGTCTGTCAAAGAAAGACTTTCTATGGCCGTTTACACAGTTTGTGGGAGGTTGCCTCTCTAATTCTTTGGGATTCCTGGAGCTATTGTAAAGTCTGTTTTATCATGGAAGATATGAAGCTTTATGCTGCCCAGTTCTCTCAGAGTTCATGCTAATATTTATGTCGGGAGCTCACCATTCAGAAATACTAACCATGTGATTAAAGTGTTGAGCGTTTGAGCCATGAGATTTTCCACTTGGCAGGGAAGTGATGTTGAAGACTGAGTTCATGCTTACGATCAATCAGCCACTCACACCTATAGAATGGACCCTTATAAATATGTGAACATCAGAGCTCAGATGAGAGCACCCTGGCTGTCCTATTCTGTACATTGCCACTTGTTTACATTCTAGAAGATGCATATATGAGGTCAGTGGACGTTCCCTATTTGGGACCTCACCCTATATGTATCTCCTTTTAGTTCTGATTTGTATCTTTTGATATAATAAAACTGTAATCCTAATAGAGCATAATCATTAGTTCAGTAGGTCATCATAGCAACTTATAAATTGGATCCTCTAAATCTGCAGACAGTTGATTATAAGTAAAGGCATCCTTGGTAACTCCTGGACTCATGGCTTGAGACTGAAATGAATGCAATCTTGTGGAGATATGGCCTGAATTTTATAATAACTTTAATTACTAAATAAGATATTTTTTGTTGTGGCTTACTAGAATAGCCAAAGAACCTTTTTAGGGACAACTGAGGACATACAGGCAAAAATCACACTTAATATCATAAAATAGTTGTTAAGTTTTCTAGGAGTAATAATGGTTTTTGGTACTGAAATATTGGATGGATATCGGTTGGTTCCTCAACATCCATCCACAGGGAAGAGACTATGCCTAACGTGGCAGGCACCAAGGTAGGACAACAAGAAACACTGGAGGGGCCAGTAGAAGGTTATGTCTTCTTAAACATGCTATTGATGTGGTTCACCCAGTCCAGGATCAGCTATTTATTGGAGGCCTACATCAGTCTCCTAGCACCCATAGAACCTGACACAGTAGTCATGGTCACCAAGTTCTTGCATGGTTCCTGGTAGGTAGTCCAGGAATTGAAAGACAAGAAATTACTGATGGCAAAGTGACACAAACTGCCAGATAAAATAAGAGTAAATACTAAGGGTCAAAGTGACACTAGGTAACAATATCTCCCTGTGTGTCTAAATTTGCTTACAACGATCTTAAATGGTCCAACACCACATGCACAAAACAAACAAACAAAACAGGCAACAGATGTTAACCTGATTGTGGTAGCCACTGCATAATACATTTCCATATCAAGTCAAGACACTGTAACATAAATAGACATAGTTTATTTGTCAATTACACATCAATAAAGTGAAAGATATATGATAAATGGGGTAGAGGGACCACACTATACAATGTTACCAGTAAATAAGACTTTGGGAATCTGAGAATGGACAGAGAGACTTGTGTGCTTCCACTTATGCACAAAGGGTCTCCTGTATAGTCTCTGGTACATGGGAAAATCTCATTATATAAAAGAGTGATGAGTGAATAAGTAAGTATACATTTATACCAGTATCATCACATGTGCAACCATTTACTGCCTACCTAAAATTCTGTGGACATCTCTTCCACATGAAGAAATTTTCAGGTGAGTGTGTAACTCTGGATAACAGTGCAATCGCATGCCCGTGGGGAGGGAGTGCTTGATTCATAAGTACATTTTCTTCACCTGACAAACTGACTTCTGTTTATTACTGCAAGAGGCGTCACTCCAGCCCCATCTATTATACCAATGGTGTAATATAACGCATAGCTCATTGTCACTGCTGGCCTCACCTTTGTGCCAGAATCTGAAAGAGAGAAAATAACACCAGTTGTTTCCTACAATAATGCTTGAAAAGAGTAAGCAAGCCTAAGGATGAGGCTGGAATTTGCGGAAATCAGATTCAAGTATGTACAAATAAAGTGTTCTCCATCACCTGTATCAGACATTTCCCTAGGTAACAGGGCCTACCACACTCAATGTAATATAAAAGAGATACTTAATGGTTCTCACAGCACACACCTCAGGGGCTACTATTTCTTCATGCTTAGGTCTTGGTGCCCCGAGACTGTCAACCCATGGTGCTTATTTTTCTTTTTCTTTTTGTTTTAGTTTTTGTTTTTGTTTTTGTTTTGAGACAGGGTTTCTCTGTGTAGCCTTGGCTGTCCTACACTCACTTTGTAGACCAGGCTGGCCTTGAACTCACAGCGGTCTGCCTGCCTCTGCCTCCTGAATGCTGGAATTAAAGGTGTGTGCCACCACTCCCAGCTTCCATTGTGCTTATTAATATGCTGAAAAGGTCTATTCTTATCCTCATATTTTAATGAATTTTTTTATTTTACAATGCAATTATTTAAGAGACTGAAGAACTAGTTAAAATATCAAGATAATCTACTTGTTCCCGTCATCTAGGACAAGTAATTTAATAACCTGTATTCCTGGTTTTCTTTTCTGAAAACTCAGAATGACAATAATATCACTACATATTTTTCACAACAGATATCAGGACAGAATACAGCAACATACAAAGATATAAAAACTTTTTAAATCATTACATCAACATGAAACACAACAATATCAGACTGAGGCTTTTGATTTATGAAAAATAATAAGTTATGATCTTGACATGAATTTTTTTATAAAGATAGAAATAATGGCTGGAGAGGTGGCTCAGACATTAAGAGTGCTTGCTGCTTTTCCAGAAAACCTAAGGGTTCTGATCCCAGCACCCATATAGAAAAGGTCATACCATCTGTAACCCCAGCTCCAAGGAATCTAACACCCTCTAATGGGCTCCATGAACACCCAAATACACATGGCAGACATTCACAGAATACGCAGATATATACACACAAATAAAAATAAATTAAATCCTGTTTTAAAGATATAGATGAGACAGAGCATAATAAAATACATCTGTGTGTAAAGACCTTGGTTGGCTGCCCTGGGTACCTACCATTCTACACTCTGCAAACCCAGTTCCCTCATCTCCACCTGGAACATCAATAAATGTGTCACACAAGCCTCCTGTGAGGAGCAAATAGGGAGTAAAAGTAGCTCCATCCCCAGCACTTATGCCAGGAGTGAGCTGTTTTAGCTTCATAACCGACAGCAGGAACACCCTAAATTCACCTCATGCTACAGGACCCAGGACCCCTCTAAGTGACTCTAGACTCACGTGGCACTCTCGTTGTAAGGTGTCCGATCAACCCATCGCCATTGTCTGTGACCTTCATCCCGCAGCCCTATAAAATAAGCAGCTGCGGTGTCCAGGGTCCTGGGGATGAAATCCTAAGAGGGAAGAAAGATACAGCTGTCAGCCTGGCTTGAATGCTTCTTATTCTGTTATAGAACCTTTATAGGATCTTTAAATTTTTATTTTCCTGATACTGAATTATAGAGTTCAATATGACGCACATAGGCACATACATAAGAATAAAATCATAGTTGTAGGGAAATTTTAATTCAGACCATGGCTGCTCTGGCAAGAGATCCAAAGACCTTCTTGGTCTGTGTGATCCAGCTGGAGTGCAAATCCCAGGAGACAGAGATAAGCAGCTCTCTGAACTCAAGGTCAAAGTTTCAGTCCAGGCTAGATAAACACCTTTTAAGGCCAGCATTTAGAAAACAGAGGCATGCCGATCTCAGAGTTCTGTTCAGGCAGTTAGTTCTGTTGAGAGTGAGTTGAGAGGCAGTGCAGTGGGGTCAGTTCTTGGCGGTTCAGTTTGAGGAATTCAGAGGCAGTTTTTACCAGGAGAGTTTGCCAAAGGGAGGGTAAAGAGAGAACAAACCAGACACAGGTGAAGACAGAATGAGCCAGA
Source organism: Acomys russatus (assembly GCF_903995435.1). Classification (NCBI taxonomy): domain Eukaryota; kingdom Metazoa; phylum Chordata; class Mammalia; order Rodentia; family Muridae; genus Acomys; species Acomys russatus. Next base: position 50,096,025 of record NC_067149.1, on the reverse strand, counting down.
GAATGAGAAGGATCCAGAAGATTAGAGCACATTGCTAGAGTTGGTTTGAGACCAAGCACTGCTATTCAGAAACTGAGAGAAGCCAGATTGAATTACTCAGCTTAAAGAGGAGTTTGAGCCAGAACAGCTGAGTTGAACAAGCAAGCCAGAGGTCAGAAGAACTAAAAAGGGTGAGCTTATTCAGCAGTAAGTCTCAGAGGCTCAAAATATTTAAGGCCTAGATAAGACTATATGGAGGCTTCCAGAACTAGGCCTAGGTTAGCACACAGAAGCAGTAAGCATACCAGACAGTAATTACATCTGGCGAATAAAAGATACTTTTACACCTAGTTCATCTCTTTAGGCCCTTAAATATTTTTTCAGATTTCAAACAGAAAATTTACCCCTGCCATCCCCAGTAGTACACATCTTCTCTGGCTGACCAGGACACAGTAAAAGTCATCGCTCATGTTTTCATGACACTGCAAACAATCTGTGACCATGATCATAATGAATTCTTACCTCAGACTCACTCCCCTCTTTTCCTCACCAACACCATTCTTGAAAGTTGTGCATGAGAGAACTTTGCACATTTAGTTGTTCTCCATTTTTTAAAAGATTTGTTTATTTTATTATTGTGTATACAGTGCTCTGCCTGCAGGTACACCTGCAGGCCAGAAGAGGGCACCAGATCACATTATATATGGTTGTGAACCACCATGTGGTTGCTGGGAATTGAGCCCAGGACCTCTGGAAGAGGAGTCTTAGCCCCCGAGCCATCTCTCCAGCCCCTCGGTCTACATTTGTAACTTCAGAGGTTTTGTTTCTGGTGATTGGCTGTGACTCTCCTGATTTGATCCTGTTTCCCTACGCCCTCCTCTGTTAGGCGGTTGGTACTGCAGGAAGCATTAGACTGCTGAAATCACAAACTGGTCTTTCAGGCAGATACATTCCATCCTTCCCTCCACCCTCCTGTGCTGCATTTCTGATGCCGCGGTTCCTTGGGGCTTGTTAAGGCCCACTGAAGTGGGAACAAGGTTTAGCAGGCAAAGACTGAAACAGCAATGTCTGTCTGCCTGATGGAAAGCCTTCGGCCACACAACACCAACACCCATGTCAGCAAAACCCCCTCTTCGTAAAACCAGGCAGACAGCAGGCCCAGCCCAGACCCCACTCTCTCCCAGGATGCACCTGCTCTTCCTTGCTGTGGATCACCACCAGATGAGCACCCACGCTGGAGCACTTCTGCTCACTCTCGCTCCAAGATGCAGAGTCAGAGGAAGTGAAGTAGCAATTGAAACCAAATGGCTTCCAATTCTTTGGGCAACAGCTCCAGACTTTGTCTTTGGGGGGAGAAGGAAATGCAAGTGCGATGTAATAGTCATTTTAAAAGTTGGTTTTGTACAGAGCCCACATGGAAGCTGGGACTCCCAACCTCTCCCAGATGCGTCAAGGAGCCCCAGGAAATCGGAGTCTACTTCCATTGGCACAATGTCAGAGCCCCTTTGTCCTACTGGGGTGCCAGAAAGACCCAACGAGGTCAAAGACACCACAAGAAAACATATAAAACCAATTAATCCGGGCCCACAGGAGCTCACGGAGACTGAACTACCAACCTGAGAGCATCTATGGGATGGACCTAGGCCCCCTACACAAAGATAAGAGGTGTGCAGCTTGGTCTTCATGTTGGACCCCTAACAACCAGAGCAGGGGCTGTCTCTGACTCTGGTACCTGCCTTTGGATCCCTTTCCCCTAACTGGGCTGCCTTGTCTAGCCTTAATAGAAGATGCAGGTGGTCCTACTGCAACTTGATATGCCAAGGCAGGATGATTTCTATGGGAGGCCACCCCTTACTTGAAGAGAAAGGGAGGGGGAGGTGGGGGAAGGGGAGAGGAGAGAGGGACGTGGAGGAAAGGAGGGAAGGGAAGCTGTTATTGTCATGTAAAGTAAATAAATTAATTAATTAGTGAAAAAAATTAAACTAACATGAAGTTTAAAAAAAAAAAAAAGGACACCCAGCCTCTGAAGATACAATGCAAAACAGTCTGCATCTCTAAAGGAGAAACAGAAAATTCTCATATTACATAAATATATACATATTTATACACAAAAACAATAGATGTCAATAATTAAGGTAGCAAAATTTCAGTTATCAGACAGATATTTTTAATTAGCGATGATAAAGGTGGTTGTCAGTATATTCCAACGAGCAAGCTAACAAAAGTATAGGTTTATCTGAAAACTTTAAAATACCCATGACAGATGTTTCAAGAAGAAAATATGAAAATTCTGGAAGCAAGTTTTATATATATATATGTGTGTGTGTGTGTGTGTGTGTGTGTGTGTGTGTGTGTGTGTGTGTAAACCATCAGCAAAGATGTAAAGAACTGAATGGAAATTTTATATCTGAAATCTATATTTTAAATATTCTGTGATGTTAACTGCATCCAAAAGGCAACAGAGATATCAATGAATCTTCAAGGGAGGAAAATTGAAATAGAAAAAAATAAATAAAGTCTCATATAAGGATCCTAAATGTCAATACTCTTCGTAAGATAAATGAATCTCAAACAATCTCAAAATTCACAGAGAAGCACAAAAGACCTTGAATGGCCAAAGCAATCCTGAGGGAAAAAAAAATAATGTTGGCAGTATCACCACAGCTGACTCCGAGCTATCCTATAGATCACAGTACCAGCACAAAAGCAGACATGTTGACCAACGAACGGAAAAGAGAACCACAGATATAAATCCACATATCTACACACTGCTGAGTTTTCACAGTACGTATCAGAGGAAAATAGTTCCTACAACAAATTGTACTGGGAAAACTAGCTACCAACTTGCAGAGGGTGAAGCTAGGTCCCTAGCCATTGCATGTTTTAAAAAATGACTCTAGAATAGTCTAAATGGATGAAACACCTTACTGTGAGTCCTGAAACCTGGAAATTGTTACAGGAAAAAATAGGGGAAACACGTCAAGATGCAGGCACAGGCAAGGACTCCCTAAATAGGACTTCGAGCTTCTGTGCAGCTAAGGTAGCAGCTGAGTGAAGAGAGGGATCTCCAGAGAGAGGCAGATAGTTCAGACAAACCTAAATGGCCTAGGGAAACAAGTGTTTCCCAAAAGGTGTCATGCTACGGACAGTAAACGGTTCCTATTTGGGGCCATATGGTGTATTCCAAAGACATCTCAATTACAGATGTCAAGACAATAGAGAAACTTTGCTTACTCGGGGCCAAAGTGATGAACAAACAGCCTAATGCACTCTCCTCTCTTTCCTAAACCCAAGCAGTATACCTTCATAAGTCCACCTTCCAGCTTTTTTTTTTACTAGAAGAGCAAATTCTCTGTTTAAATCTTGAGTAAATTATACTTTGTAGACACTGTAGCAGAGAAAGCCACAAGATCATCACACACACACACACACACACACACACACACACACACACGGCTAGACAAATGGCTCAATGGTTAACGGTGTGTGCTTCTCTTGCAGAGGTCTGGAGTTCAGCTCCCAACACCCATGACCACCTATAACTCCAGTTCCACCGGATCTGACACCCTCTTTCTGACATCTGCAGACACTGCACTCACACAAACCCACAGAGAGGCACGTGCATATAACATATTTTAAATTAAAAATAAATCTAAAACACACACACACACTTGAACATAACTCCCTGGAGATGCTCACATTCACACCATCAGATTTGCTTCATTTTCCGGGAGTGCCTTTCTGTTTCTAATAAATTCCAAGTCAGCCCCGTGCTGAGTCTCCCTGAAACTCTTAGCTCCATTGAAGCTCAGCAGCCACATATCCCAATTATGCATGATTGGAAACCTCCAAAAAAAACTGCACAGGCAGCTGCAGTGGGTGCAAGGGATGAGGTCATGTGCCCGTAGTGCCCACTGCTGATGGATCTCCCTGAGAATCTAGTTGCAAATGCTGATTCTAGACACATTGAGTTTTACCTTCCAAGAGTGAATGCCATTTTGTACACTCCAATTCAGTATAATTCAGTTCTTTCATAACTGTTTTTTCTTCAAGAAGCTGAGAATACTTTGTAAACAGTGCTGTAAAACAGAATAAAGACCGTTCATTTTCCTGGTAGTACTCTGAATTGATTAATTACTTCTTACTTCGTTACATTCTTTATAGAAACAAAATTTATAAATGTCCAATTACCTGACTAGTTGAGAGCCTGCCTGGGACATATTTCCCATCACCATAAACTAAGTGTGATGGCTGCAGTCCCAGCACTTGGAAATTAGAAGCAGGAAGTCTCAGGGCATCCTTAACTACACAAGTTAGTAGAGTTAGTTATTTGCTTAATTGGTTGGTTGGTTAGTTTAGTTAGCTAGCTAGCCAGCTAGTTTACTTAATGCCTAGCCTGGGCTACATGAGACCCTACCACAAAAAAGAAAACGTCCCATCACCCCACAGCCAATGTAACCTTACTCCTATTGGACCACAGATGTCTCCCAGAGTAGCTGCAAGGATGGGGCAGATCCATCATCCTGAGTATTCTTCGACATTTAATGGAAGGCACACTAAAAGGCTACATCTTAGGTGATAGACTCTTTTAAGTATGGGCATAGCCCAGAAAAGGTGAGGGAGAAGTGACCTAACTGAGAGTAGAGCTGGATTGCCTAAGGATGGAAGCTATAAAAAAAAAAAAAAAAAAAAACTTTATTTTCACTTTCTTCTTTCCTTTGCCTCCCTCCCTCTTCCAGGTAGCTCTTCTCAGAATCCCTGCACTTTCATGGTGTTCCTAACTTAAAACTAACTCACTCATCCTCAAGAAATTGGCTTTTACCTCCCACTTATTCCTCACTCATCCTCAAGAAATTGGCTTTTACCTCCCACTTGTTCCTTGAGTTACCCAGCACATTATGACTTTTGTTTCTGCTAATTTACCTACCAAATTATTCCTGAAATGGCCCATCCATGACTTTCTATCAGCCCTCGCCCCATGAGACTTCTCGAATTACCCAAGCCTGGTTGTTTTCCTCCTTAGCTCTTGGGAGATGGTGGCTCCCTTCACCTTTGCCTGGTCCTGCTTGCTTCCCGAGTTCTATCTTTCTCCACCCACTTCTCTTACAACAGACCACCCTACCCAGTCCCCTATGTATTTCTTTCTCCTTCCAATTCCTCTTGCTTCATGATATTGCATTTTCCCGGCTTGGCAGGGTTGGGGGTTTGACGGAGTGATTGCTTTGCTTGTTCGTGCTGTTTTTGTTATTTCCTGTCTATAAGCAAAGATCTTCTAAAACGCACTCCTCTTTCCTAAAATATGTTAATGAGTCCAGCTAGATCTGTGCGTCTGAGGCTTAAGTGTTTGCCAACAAAACTTACATCATCATATTCCAAGACAAACCTGCTTACTCATCTCATTCCTCTTCAGATAACCTCATGACTGTTGACTTTATGAGATCAGAACATCAGAGTCATATCTCACCTCCGAGTCCCCTAGTTCCCAGCTATCGATACCGAACAAAACTTTACCCTCCTTTTTGGTTGAAGTTACCTCCTCTCCTGTGCATCACTAGCACGATTCTCAGCTCAAGCCCCCCAACCACGTCTCAAATGGATCGTGCAACAGTTTTCTAATTTCCCCTTCCCTTCATTTTTACACCTTTGTAACAGGACACCCCTGTAAGCCCATTTTGGTTTTAATCATTTCCCACTTCAGACTTCTCACTGGCTCTCTGTCTCCGTGGCACATTGCAAAACTGGACACACTGTTTGTCCTTCCGTATCTCCTCATCCATTCAGATGATGTCTTTGCAGTTCCCTACTCAAGAAACTGGGCCTGTTTCTACACCTCCTGATCTGAGCTGCCTTTAAAACTTTCTTTGGCCACTAAAATCCACAAATGCAAACGGCTGTTAGCTCCAGTGCTGAGCTTGGCTTGCTGCCACCATCTGACCTGGAAGTCAGGAGTTGTCATGGGATGCTGGGCTCCCTGTAACTGGTGCATGACTCCATGAAAATGAGGAAGCTCGCCTAGGACCCATGGGAATATCCCAAGAGCAACCAGTCTTGGGGAAGCCACCAAGCAGGGATTTAGTAGTTGAACAAATCTACTAAGTTTCAGGTTAGCTAATGACTCAGCAACAGCCATAGAAAGAATAAATAAATAACAGAGAGGAAATAGGTGTAAGATGGTATGCACTATTTTATCATCTGAGTCCAGTTTGGTCCTCCCTACAGTTTCATTTCTAAGTCCTCCACGCAGCACTGCACATTCAGTAATGCACACTTGTATTTGCCCATAGTTTCTGTGCTCCCATAGGCCTATGACATTGCTGACACACATGGATCTAGATGGCATCTCCTCCAAGCTTTCCTCAGCCCCCTCTGCTTGCTTCTTCATTCTTACCTGCATAGCATTTCCCATGCAATTTTTTAATACTTTTATTTTATTACACATGTATAAAACAAACCACATACAGCAGGGAGAACCATGTGACAGTCATGAGAATAATGAGTTCTGTACATGTTACAGTCATAGTGACTTGGCCATCTGCGTTCCCATGCAATTTTTTAAGCACTAGTTTACTTGAGTTTTCTCTAAATTTCTTGAGACTGAGGGCAATAGCTCTTTCTGGACCCTCTGACATGCTGCTCAATATACAGTAAGTGAATATTACTAATTATTGAAAGAATGAATGTACCACCTGCATAAAACATAGTTTATGGTTTTTAATTTTTAATAAATGTGAAAGCTAATCTACAGAGAAATTTGCTATTTTTTAAAATAGCTTTCATGTCTCGCACAGTCTGGAACAGAAAATAATTATATAATTAGAAGGAGATCCACTGGAGCACTGTCCTTGGAACAGCCCCGTCCGTCTCTTCTTCTTTTTGTTTGTTTGTTTGTTTGTTTTTTTATTTTTTGAGACAGGATTTCTCTGTGTAGCCCTGGCTGTCCTGGACTCGCTTTGTAGACCAGGCTGGCCTTGAACTCACAGCGATCCGCCTGCCTCTGCCTCCCAAGTGCTGGGATTAAAGGCGTGCGCCACCACGCCCTCCATCTCTTCTTATCCCCTCTATTCATTGGAAAATGTAGGTGTCTGTGCATCCAATGGGGCTGGCTCCTAAATTCTGCTGGGGACATACAGATGCATCCTGGGTACTGGAGTCTAATACACATGCCCAGGATTTCACTCTGTAACTCCAACAAGCATGTACATGCTTCTCTAGTGAGAATGAATGGTTTTAACAGAAGAGTGATCCTGGAACAGAGCAAATTTTCAATATTATCTATCTTCCCAGAAAAAGTTTCTCTTTCAGGTTTCTAGGTAGCCATCTGTGTAATGGGTACCTTGTCTTCCCCTGGTTTACTGTCCGACCAGCATACTTACTGATCAGAGCACTGGCGAATAAGATTGTCAGCAGCAGGAAATATATTATGAGTGAGGTCAGGAGAATTTTGGAGAATTTACAACAATTTTTCTGAAACTCGCTCTTCTTTTGAGGAGCTGAAAGGCAAACAAAATTCATTTTCCGAGTTCTGTTTTTATTTCTTCTTCTTTCTCTTATTCTTCTGTTTCTGAGCATGATTTAAAAAATGAATAATGTGCTTTTTGAAATAGTAGTAAAAATCGTGTTAATTATAGAAACATTACAATATGTAATAATTAATCCCTGACATTGAGTGTTGTTGCCAGTATTTTAATATGTATCTTTCCAACAAGTTTAAAGCTTTTACACATAAATGTGTATTTTTACACAATTAGAACATAAATACTAATTTGAGACTATCACTTTCTTTAACACTAAATCATGAAATTTTTTCCGTTATTATTTTTTGCTTTATTTTTGAGACAGGGTCTTGGAATGTACCCAAAGTAGACCTTGAACTCATTATGTAGTCCAAGCTGCCTTCAAACTTATAGCAACCCTCTGTCTCGGCCTCCTAAGTTTTGAGATTACAGGCATGTGCCAGCATATCTGGAAGTATACTTTTTAATATCATGATGTCTTCCTCATCAGTTTTATAATGATTGAATAGTGTTTCAATATATACTTTAAAAATCTTTGAGCTTGCTTCAAACTTCAAAACATGCAACAGTCGAGAAGTCTTTTTATACCTCCTATTTTATGATTTAAAACCACTACATTTTTAGTTACTACTTCTAAAAGAGTTACAGTACTGTCCAACCATGTGAGGTCCTGGGTTCTGTCTCCATCACTGGATGATGGAGGTGAGGGAAAGAAGCTACTCAACACTTAAATGCCAAACAGATTATGGTATGTTCTCAATTAGAGAGGGGGAAATTATTGTACTGTGGCTTAACATTTGAAACAATATGTTACACATATTTATGTGTATTTATATGTAGAAAAGATGTGATAGCATGTGTGTGTGATCTTCTCTAGATGGTAAAAGCAATGACAACACCTTCTCTTTTCCATTGCACAATCCCACGACTTTTCACGTCTGTCTACAGGCAACACACTTGGGTGAGACTCCAGGGACCCAAAGACGTGGCCAGCAACTAAGATCATCTGGTTTCGTCTTTACTTCATCGCTACCTGGGAGCAGCAGAAAGTGCTTTCTTACCTGAAGAGTCTGTGCTGATGTCTGAGGAGTCAATTTTACTTTCGAAGTTCGTGTTAATATAAATGTTTTCTGAAAACATGTTGAGAAGAAATCTTCTCCTGCCCTCAGAAGATGTGTGTTATTCTTTCTTTAAAATATCTCCTGAACAAGACACAAGAGTGGCAGAGAATTATCCCGATGAGAGCTAGGGATGAGAGGCAGGAACGGACAGCTGCCCTGAGCGTGCAGCATGACGTCCAATCCCCCAACCTACAAAGGGAGAATCACAGACTGAAGGTGCACCTGGTCCAATCATAGGACTACAGCGATACCAAGAGCAAAAAGGGGGAGAGAAGAAAACAGGAAGAAATGGAAGAAGAGGAACCAGGACACTAGAGACGCCAAAGTCCTCACAGAGTTGAGGTTCTGACACTCAACCTGAGGCAGCCTCCACATGAAAGACCCCTTTACCCAGTTCACACTGATTCCTACTCCTGACCCCTGAAGAGTTGCTACTTAGCCTCCCTAACACCACACTCAAGTCACCCCAAAGGCACTAGTACACACCCTAGACTGTCCCACCACACAGGGACAGTGTTTTCACCCTGCTCCATTTCTGGAACCCACACCAGCTCTGCCTTATGCATGAGTGCTCTCTTTACTCTCTGAGAGCCCAGGTCCTCCACATCCCCCAAGGATTCCCTCTTTATCTGGAAAGTCACTGAGTTCCCAGGCTGTGTTCTTCGCTCCCACCCTCTGTGCCTTGCCTGCCTCCTGAAACCCATGCCTGGTTTGTCCTCTGCAAGAAAGGTCCCCTCACCCTGCTGAGTCTCCAAACTCAGGCTGACTTGAAGCCAACACTTCTACATCCTGGTGCCCATCCTCACCTCTCAAACTGCCAAGGTGTCACACCAGGCTGTCCTCCTTCGGGTCCCTCTGCTCATTCCTACGTGGTTCTGACTTCCGGTGAGAAGTGCCCTCAAGCATGGATGCCTGCCTCACCCTGCTTGAGTACAGGCTCTCTGCACCTCCCCGCTGCCAGACGCAGCTGCCCTTCTGCTCCTCTCAGCCTCTGGCACCCCACATCAGGCTGCTGCTTGTGGACTCACTCCCCAGTCCAGATACTTCCTCACCAGCTGATATGCCCCTTGCTGCTTGGCCTCCAGTTCTGCTGTCAAGCCAGCCCTCTGCTCAGTCAGGCCATTGCTTCCCCATGCCCCACCCTACTACCAACACCTACCCTGCCTGAAGTTAAATTATTTAGTAAGGAAAGGGGAAATCGTTTTAAAGGGATAGAAGAATGTCAAGAGAATTAGTAGTTCTCCACATGCGCATGTGCGCGCGCGCGCGCGCGCGCACACACACACACACACACACACACACACACACACACACACACACCCCTGACTGTAATCACTGATTCCAAGAGTCTCTATCATTCAAGCTCCCTACACAAAATTGAGTTCTATAGTTAATTCCCCTAGGGGAAAACATTACACTGTGAATGAACTATATATCATCAAAATCCCAGTACCCAACATCAAACACTTATCTTCTCACTCACATTTTATTTGTGCTTAGGGTCTGCCTAAGGCTGACTGTAATTCTCCTTGGATCCTCTCCATGTGTTTCCTCATTCTGGAGCCAAGACCACAGAGTAGTTGAGCATGCAATATACTCATATCTATTTTAATACAGTGGTCAGGGACAGTGGCATGGCTTGGCAAGTGTTTGCTACCAAGCTTGGTGTTTTCTATGAAGCCTGACAACCTGAACTCAATCCCTGGATCTCACATGGTAAGAGAGAACCATCTCCTGACCATTGTCCTAACTTCTACGTTCATCTACACACACACACACACACACACACACACACACATATATACACACTATCCCACCCCTCTAATGGTCATTATAAAGTTACTCTTTGCCAGACACTGGTGGTGCATGCCTTTTATTCCAGCACTCAGGAGGCAGAGGTAGGTGGATCTCTGTGAGTTCAAGGCCAGCCTGGTCTACAGAGTGAATTTCAGGACCACCAGGGATGAAAAACCTTGTCTTGAAAAGCCAAAGGCAACAACAAACTACTATGTTGTAGGCTAGCAAAGTCACTTTTATGATATTGGTCAAAGGCAGTCACTTGAGCACTCCTATCCATTGGGTAGAAAGACTGACTGCCTTCATTGTAGATCCTGTTGGAATATGTGTCAAGAGCATCAAAGTTTAATCCTTTCACAGAGAATCGTGCAAACACTTCTGATCAATAGTGCAAACTGGTTCCAATCACTTTACATGATCTAGCTAAAGGATCTGTAACAGCACCCTCAAAACTGTGGCATAAACAGCAAAAGAAACAATGAACAGAGTCAAGAGACAGAAGGAAAGCTGTATGTGCAACAGGACTAATGAACTGAATGAAGAGTTTTCAAAGGAAGAAGTACAGATGGCCAATAGACACCTAAAGATGTGTTCAAAATGCTTGCTTAGCCATAAGAGAAATGACATTTAAACATTTCTTGAAATTCCATCTCACACCAATCAAAATGGATACTATCAAGAAAACAAATGACAACAAATGTTGTTGAAAGAAGGCCTTCCATTGTGCTAGTTAAGGTAGTCACAGTGAAAATCAATATGGAGTTTCTTCAAGAGCTAAGAGTAGAATTGCCTTATGGCCTGGCTATTCTACTCCTGTGTAGAAATCCAAAGGAGCCTCGCTCATCATACCACAGAGACAGATCTTGCACATACACATTGACTGCTGTGCTGTTTGCAATAGATTAGTTATGGAGTCAGCCTAGATGCCCATTGACACATGAAGGGAGAGAGGGTGGTACACAGACACATTGAAATTTTTATCCAACTATAAAGAACAAAGTTATGACTTTAGCAAGAAAAAAAAAGATAGAGCTGGACATTGTTACATTAAACAAAATAATCCAGACCCAGAAAGGCAAAGATTGTTTCTCATATACATAATCTAGATTTTGTGTGTGTGTGTGTGCGTGTGTGTGTGTGTGTGTGACTAGACAAAGGAAGAAAGAAAACCATATAAATATATATAAATGTTAGTGGTACATATTAACTTGCACACATCCAGTGACTCCATCTCTCACCCTCCTCAGAAATTGATTCAAAATGATCAGACTAACACTTAAATGTAAACCATAAAACCACTAGAAAAAACATAGATGAAATTTTAAAAGAAGAATAACATTGGGGCAGGTGAGATGTCTCATCAGGGAAAAGTGTTTGTTAACAAGTTTGATGACAAGTTTAATCTCTGGGACTCAAGTGCTAGATGGAAATAACTAATTCCCCTATACAAGTTGTCTTCTGACTGCCATATGTGTTGGGTAAGGCTTTTTGCCTTAACTGGATCTACAACTCTTAGAGATAACTAACTTTTCCCTCCCAGCAGCTCATATTTGCCATTATCTCCACAGCTAAGGGTGGATTTTATGCCCAATTCCCATGACCATGGTGGGATTTGGTATGACTTGTTCTCATGTATTCTGTAACATATGTGCAGATGCCCTGACGTACCCAAATGACAGTTTCCTTATAGTCATCCATCATCTTTGGCTCTTAAACTTTCTGCTTTCTCTTCTGCAATGTTCCCTGAGCCTTACAGGGAGTGGAGATGTAGTATACACGTCCCATTTAAGTCTGAGCATTCTGAAGTCTCTTGTTCTCTGCCCTTTGGTCAGTTTGGATCTCTATATTAAATATCATCTATTGCAAATTGAAGCTTCTCAGGGAAGAGTTGAGAGGTGTGTTGACCTGTTTCCATATGACTTTTTCAAAAGGTCTTCAGTATTATTTATCCATCTTATATTGCTTCATTTGCCCCACCCTCCTCTTGCCAACCCCAATATAACACTTCCTGTTTCATTATTCTCTTCTTTCTAACGCTTTATAGCTCTATATTCTATTGCCCTTCTTTTGAAAGCCCCTGCTCAGGGCCCTTTAGGAGTTATCTGACCTTTATGGGTATTACAGATAAAACACATGTTTGAAGAAGAGTCAAAGCTAACATCCACAACTGAGAAGAAATGTGCAACATTTGTCTTTCTGGGTCTGAATTAGCTCACTCGTGGTGGCGTACACCTCTAATCCCAGCACTCGGGAGGCAGAGGCAGGCAGATCACTGTGATTTCGAGGCCAGCTTGGTCTACAAAGTGAGTCCAGGATGGCCAAGGCTACACAGAGAAACCCTGTCTCGAAAAACCAAAAAAATAAAAAATAAAATAAAATAAAATAAAACAGAATGCTTGTTTCCAGCTCCATTCATTAACCTACAAACTTCATGAATTCCATTTTTCTTAACAGTTGGATAATATTCCATAGTGCAAATATAAGACATTTTTATCATTCACTTATCAGTTGATGGACATCTAGGCTTTTTGTATCTTTTGGCTACTGTAAGCAGAGCACCAATGGACATAGATGAGCAGGGACCTCTAGATTAGGATATGGAGTCCTTGGGGATTTACCCAAAAAAATCTCCAAGAGTGGCATAGCTTAATCATGTGGTAGACATTATTTTTAGCTTCCTGAGGAGCCTCCACACTGACATTTACAGTCATTACTCCAGTTTGCACTCCTACTGGCAAGGAATAAGTATTCCTCTTTTCCCACATCCAGTTGCTGGTTGGTTTCATTCTTGTTTTTGTTTTGTTCTGTTTTGTATTTGCCATTCTAACTGGGGTGAGATTAAAATCTCAAAGAATTTTTAAGTTGCATGGCTAATGTTTTTTTAATTGTTTTCTTCCTTTTTCTTGAGTTGTTTGTTTTCTTTCTGTCTTTTTTATTGCTGTTCTTTGTATATACTAGATATTAATTCTTTGCCCAATATAAAGAACTTTTTTCTCATTCTATGGGCTGCCTTTCCTGAACAGAAGCCTTTAGTTTCCAGATTCTGGCTATTACAAATAAATTTTCTATGAACATAGTTGAGCAAATGTCCTTGTTGTATGGTGGAGCATTTTTTGGGTATATGCCCAGGAGCGGCATAGCTGGGTCTTGAGGTAGAACTACTCTCAATTTTCTGAGAAAGCACCAGATTGATTTCCAAAGTGGCTATACAAGTTTTCACTCCCACCAGCAATGGAGAAGTGCTCAGCTTTCTCCACATCCTTGCCAGCATGTGTTGTCATCTGAGTTTTTGATCTTAGGTGTAATATGGAATCTCAGAGTCTTTTTTATTTGTGTTTCCCTGATGACTAGGGATGTTTAGCATTTCTTTAAGTGTTTCTTGGCTATTCGATATTCCATTGTTGTAAATTCTCTGTTTAGTTCTGTACTCCATTTTTTAATTAGATTACTTGGTTTGATGGTGTTTAATTTCTTGAGTTCTTTGCATATTTTGGATATTATCCCTTTGTCAGATGTGGAGTTGGTAAAGATCTTTTCCCAGACTGTAGGCTGTCATTTTCTTCTATGACAGTGTCCTTTGTTTGGTCTGTTTTTAGGCCAGCTCTATATTGCCTTTATTACCTTAGCTCTGTGGTACAACTTGAAATCTTGGATAACAATTTCTCCTGCTGGTTTTTTGTTTTGTTTTGTTTTTATCATTATTTTTATTCAAGACTGTTTCAGCTATCCTGGGTCTTTTGTATTTCCAGATGAAATTTAAGATTACTTATTCAATTTTCGTGAAAACTGTGTTAAAATTTTAAGGGGTATACATTGACTCTGAAGATTGCTTTCGGTAGGCTAGCCATTTTCACAATACTAACCCAGCTAATCCACAAGCAGGGGAGATCTTTCCATCTTCCGGTATCTTCTTCAACTTCTTCCTCTGGCATCTTAAAGTTTTGAAATGGGGTTTAGGTAACACTTTTTTTTTTTTAAGAGCCAGAACATTTCTGCCATGGGCTGGCTTGAGTGCATATGGGCGATTTAGTCACAAGGGGAAAAGAGAGAAGTGGTTATGGCGCATTACCACGTGTTTCTACTTCCCGTGAGAGAGGAAGTGAGTCAAGCTAAAGAACTGAATCATTTGATCTCGCAGAGAGAAAATGTGTTCCTGGGCTGCACCAGCGAATCAGCTTAAAGCTTTCCCTCATCTGTGTGAGCTCTGTCTGTGCAGTCTGCTCTGGACCACCGGCAATCCTCCACTCCGCTGTCTGCTTCCTCCCATCCTTTTGTCCTGTGTTTCTGGATCGTGCTGCACATCTGTTGATAAAGAATGAGGATGTGGTTAAAGACAAAGTCCAACAGGAGAATAGCTCAGGGTGAAATAAAATATGAAACAGAACAAAGTGGTAAGGAAAATAGAAATCTCAGAGTGTGGGCAGAATGGTGGGTCAAGTTCAAGTCAGGTGTGCAGATGAATGCAAAACATCCTAGCCTCTCCAGGGAGCTAGGTGTAAAACCAAGTCCTCAATGTATGACCCCCTCTGCAGGACTTCGAAGCCAGGTTTGTCCTGCTGGTTGATATAAAGATTGGTGCAGAGAAGAAAGGCACAACATAACTGGAGGAAGAACAGTTTGATGTGTGATTTTATTGTCCTTCTTTGGCCTTGTCAGAGGGCTGAAAGTTGCAGCTATGCTGTGGGAAGGCGGAACCCAATCAAGGTGAAATGACTACACTCTCAAGGGCCACAGCCCCAACCCAGGTTCTAAGGTAAGCTCGGAACCCATTGATGGATTTTCTTTCATAAATATTTTAAAACAATACTTTTAAGATTTTTTAGTCCCGGAATATAAACAGTATGAGCTAGTTTGCCCCTCCCAGAAGAGTCTCTTCTTAAATTTTTCTATAAATACTAAAATCCTTCATTAAAGAAAAGAACAATCATTTTGATCTCATATAACCTCATTAATCACTACTCTTTGCACTGAGGTCAAATTGGATCCTTACAGTCTAGACATAAAGGCTAACTAGAAACAAACGAGCAGTCCCTGATCCAGCAACTCAACCTGAGTCATCTAAGGCTGAGAAAATGGATTTAGAGCCAGGCGATGGTGGCGCACGCCTTTAATCCCAGCACTTGGGAGGCAGCGGCAGGTGGATCTCTGTGAGTCCAAGGCCAGCCTGGTCTACAAAGTGAGTCCAGGACAGCCAAGGCTGCACAGAGAAACCCTGTCTCAGAAAGAAAGAAAGAAAGAAAGAAAGAAAGAAAGAAAGAAAGAAAGAAGGAAGGAAAGGAAAAGGAATTTAGGTGACTGAAGAGTACTGGAGCCCTCAGCTGCCTTGGGGAGCTGAAGTAACTGTGTTCTGCACACCCTTTAATCCCAGCACTCAGGAGGCAGAGGCAGGTGGATCTTTGCGAATTCGAGGCCAGCCCGGTGTACAAAGCAAGTCCAGGACAGCCAAGGCTACACAGAGAAACCCTGTCTCAAAAAGCAAACAAACAAACAAACAAATAAAAAAGAAATTAACAGGTCATCAAACTTTTCATACAATAGTTCATAGTTAAAGGAATGCAACCACAACATGAAGAGATATGATATATCTGGGTATATAGATATATGTATGGACAGATATATACACACATATATGCAAAGAAATATAGTAAGTAAATGGAGCTCAGTATATGGTTTTGTTTTTATATTTACTATTTCAAATTAGAATATTTAGTGTGCCATAAAATAAAATCAACGTTCAGATTTTCTATGAAGAACTGGAAACTTTATTTTTAAAAGCAAATAGTGAAAGTTAAGAGTTGACCAATGCAGTGGCTACTGTTAAGTACTCAGTGTCTGGGTAATGTCACCTACAGTCATCGTGAGATCCCTGGGACACATCTGCTAAGTGTGGAGAGGCCAGAGCTTTGCAGACGCGGTGTTCCGAGAGGCACTTTCCCGAGCACAGCTGCGGCAGGTAGAAGACACTAGATCCAGACTTGATGCTCAGACCTAAGCCAGTCGGAGGTCCTTGAAGGAAGAGGCTGCACCTTCCTACACAGGAAAAGCTGCGGGGATGCCAGTGCAGAGTGCTCAAGCTGCTGTGGCCACCTTATCCTGCATGAGGCAGCAGCAGCAGCCACAGCAAGTCCTGAGCTGGGTGCCGAGGGCCATGGGGATGGGGGCCAGTGTGTACAATACTTGAGGGTGTAACAGGTACAAGTATAAGCAGGTGTGCTGTGGCAGCATGAGCCTGGCCAGATGCAAGCTCTTCAGGCCTGCAGGTGTCCCCGCCGCCCTCCTAGCCTTCAGCATCTCCCTAAAGACAATACACAGACCAGATGCTCTGGGTCCTGCTAGGCGTGACCTCGCCCCTCTCCACCTGCTCCCTTACAGCGCCCATACTGCGTTGCTCAGTGTCCTCCAAAGATGGTGGTGGCCTCACATTACCTCTTCCCCCAGTGGCCTTCCTGGGGTGGAAACTGGATGAAAATGGAGCCCCAGTGGCTGTCAGCGCTGCTGAGGTCTCCCCTCCTACCCACTGTGTCGACCTAGATACAAAGGAGGCAGGTGCCCAGCACTTTCCCACCTCCCTGTGCCTGCTGCCCATCTGGTCTGTGGTCTGAGCAACTTTTGATTGCTGGAGATCTTTTCAGGTATGAAGTCAAACCGAGGCAATGCAAGAGACTGAGAGTCTACTTTCATATCTGACCACCCGATGTTCACAGGAATGCTGGGAAATCGGGGCTATTCTGCAAAATGTTCAAATCGGCTGCTGAGGAAGGTCGCCAGATTGCAGAGGCCTCCCCAAAGCATAGCAGTTAAACTATTCGGACACCGGTGCACAAGTAACAGCAAAAAGTCTGGACAAACATTTCTTAGAATTCAACAGAAAAGGGAAGCCTAGCCCAGCCCCTCCTACAGAATTTTCCTGAGAAGTGGGTCTAGGAAATAAGACACACGCTAGCGCCACTGTCCTGCCCTTCCCTTGGAGGCTTTGCCTTTCCCTTAGGTTTGTTCCACTAAGTGTCAGAGCTTTAAAAAGAAAGGGGGGGACATCTTTCAGTTAAAAGCAAGATCTGAGAATTTTAGCCAGATGTAGCAGCTGCCCACTCCACACTCCCACCCTCCTCCCTCTCACCAAAACAGCTACTGCTGCCCCTGCCCCCCTCCCTGGCCGGGTGTGGGCTTCATGACACAGGAGACTGGGTTACTGGGATGGGCTCAGGTGATCGAAATCCTCGTGGCTCCCTGGTCTTTGCCTCTTTTTTTTTTAATTTTTAAATTTTATTTTATTAATTTATGCTTATTGCATCTCAGTGGTTAACCCATCCCTTGTATCCTCCCATTCCTCCCTCCCTCCCATTTTCCCCTTACTCCCCTCCCCTATGACTGTGACTGAGGGGGACCTCCTCCCCTGTATATGCTCATAGGGTATCAAGTCTCTTCTTGGTAACCTGCTATCCTTCCTCTGAGTGCCACCAGGCCTCCCCATCCAGGGGACGTGATCAAATATGAGGCACCAGAGTACGTGTGAAAGTCAGACCCCACTCTCCACTCAACTGTGGAGAATGTCCTGTCCATTGGCTAGATCTGGGTAGGGGCTCGAAGTTTACTGCAAGTACTGTCCTTGGCTGGTGCTATAGTTTGAGCGGGACCCCTGGGCCCAAATCTGCCTATCATAATGTTCGAACACAAACAGCTCCTCCGTAGTCCATAGGGAACCTTCCCTGGATGGCCATCGGGGGAATTGTCTGGGAAAGGCTGAATAAAAACAGTTCACAGTTGCCCCAGTGCGGCTTAAATTACAAACCACAGATAACTCTTCGCCTGCCCCCTCTGCTCCACTTCCTGAACCAAAAGTGACACTTGTTTTCCCTTCCTTGGGCAGTGTAACCCAGAGCAGGAAGGTCATGACATCAAGGGGTGTTTGATACATTAGAAATTGTTCAAATCTGTAAGATGTAGAAGGTGGGTTGAATGTGCTTTGCTGTTTTGCGGCAAAAAGTTCAGAAAGTGTAATGCAATTTAAAACCTATTCGGCTGTAGGTGGCTGATAAATCACCCCGACCCCTCAGGCTTGAAGCAACAGCTAATTTAGTGTTTCTTACAGGCCCATTCGTTGATTTGGACTCACAGGGATAATTTTTAGTTTAATATCATCCTGTAAACACAGAGCTTATTTCATTTTGTGACATACTCATTTACTTAAAGATGCCCTGGGGGAAAATTAAAGAGGCACTGAAATGTGTCCATAAAATACAAAGAAGTGGGAACCCATCCAGCACTGAGAAGGACACTCTGCACTCCGAGTGCACTCAACCGGGCAATCAGGGGTTCTTACTAAAGTGGGACTTTTCTACTTCCTTCACTTCCATCTCTGTTGGAAAAAAACAATGAGAAAGGCTCACTTTTAATAAAGTTAAAGTCCCACCCCGACCCCACATATGACAGATGCCAGCCAAGCAGTGATGCCACACACCTTTAATCCCAGCACTTGGGAGAGAGATATCTCATCTGGAGGCTAGCCTGGTCTATAGAGTCAGTCCTGGAACTACACAAAGGACTACACAAAGAAACGCTGTCTCAAAAAGAAAAAAAGAAAGAAAGGAAGAAAGAAAAGAAAATCCCCCAGTCACTTCTTCTCTGGGAAGTGAACTTGCAAATCTGACCACACATGAAACCGAAACCTGCATAAAAATAACTTGAATTTGGATATTATGAGGAAGTAAGTGGCTAATGAAAAAAGGCTCAGATGCAGGAACTCTGGATGTCACATAGTGATGACCCTGTGTAGATAAAAAGCCCACCTGTGTGTGGAATCCTTACAAGTAAATCTCACAGGAAGAAAATACAATAGCAATTTCAAGGAGCTGGGTGTTGGGGGAAACAGGGTTATGATGTTCAACTGAAAATTTCAGAACCAATGTGTATTGGGTGACAACAGTCAACAGTTTTGTAGTATGCACATGAATTTGTTTAGAAGAACCTTAAGTGTTGTTTATTACAAAAACACAAACAAATGGCCACTGTCTCAGTAATGGATGTGTTAACTAACCTGCAGTTATTTCCAAGTATATATGCACATCAGATCACATCAGGCATCTTCAGTATACAAAAGTTTATTTGTCAATTATACATCAACAGAGCCAAAGAGGGAAGACAAACAGGGCTGAACCACATTATCCAACCAGTGAGTAAAACCTTGGCAGACAGACATTAGCAGAAAGACACACGTGCTTTCTATATGTCTAGCACAATGTGAGGAGATGAGTGAGGAAATGATTCAGTGAAAATGTGAGCTGATGAGCTGATGTTCTCATAAGTGGAAGAATCAGTTACCTCCCTTCCTACCTAAAAGTCTGCAGACATCTCTTGCACATAAAGAAGTCATGAGGAAGCCAGGCAGTGGTGGCACGCTCCTTGAATCCAAACACTCAGGAAACAAACACAAGAGGATCTCTCTGAGTGTGCAGCCAGCCTGGTCTACACAATGCGTTCTAGGACAGCCAGGGCTACATAGTAAGACCCTGTCGCCAAAGACAGGGGCTGAAGCTGGGGTTCTAAGAACTGAGTTACGGATAGAGTTCCAAGTAGCTATGTTTGATCCCTAAGAGGACCAAATGAGGAACTTTCTAGCAGTCATGTCACGTGTCCACAGAGAATGTTTGATTCATAAGTAGAGCTGCCTCATCTCACACACTGCCCTATGATCACCATCACAAAGGGCATCACTCCAGCCCCATCTTTTAAGGTTTGGGTGATAACTTAGCACAACGCAGAATTCCCTGTTGCCATTGGGTTCATCTGAGTGCCAGGATCTGAAAGAGAAAGAGATGAGGGTAATTCTCACAGTCACCATACTTTGAAAAGGGATAGAGGCACTGAGGCTGCCCAACTCACCCCTCCCTCACTACAAGCTCTGGCGTTTCCCTTGAAAACTGAGGCCACAGCATGCAATATTCTCACACCTTATTGCATTACGCATTCACCCCCAACCATCTCAAAGGCTCACTTCTATCTATTTGATTGTTTCTATATTCTATCTGATAAAAAATACTTCATACTGGTACCATAGGCCAATGATTTTATCTTTTTTAAAATAATATTTTTATTCATTATTTGAGAATTTAATACAACATATTTTTATCATATCCTTTTCCATCCCCAACTTCTTCCAGATCCTCCCCAAACTCCTTAACCACTCAACTTCATGTTCTTTCTCTCTCCAAAAAAAAAAAAAGAAAAGAAAAGAAAAGGAGTCCGTTTTGTGTTTGGCAACTGACTACTCCAGAGCATGGGTCCTGCCCTGGAGTGCAGTTGCTAGACCTAGTGACACTCCACTAGTGAAAACTGACTTCCCCTCTTCAAGAAGCCATCAATTGGGAATAGCTAGGGGAGGGGCTTTATGCCCACTTCCCCTCCCCCACACTGGGATTTCATCTGGTGTGAGCTTGTGCAGGTCTTGGGCATGCTGCCACAGTCTCCATGAGTTGATGTGTGCATCTGCCCTTGCAAGTGGAACGACTTAGAACCTGAGGAACGCATTAAGATGTACAGATCCTCTACTCATTATATCTTGGGCAAGTACTTTAATTTCTGATATTATCAGTATCTTCTCTTAAAATTTGGAACTACAGTATCGCCATTATAGATGTTGCTCCTTAGACAAAAATATCAAGATAATAATATATTAAAAGTAGATAAGCCTATCAGAACTGAGGATGCTTCGCTTTTGAGAAATGTCACCTTTTAATAATCAATTATCATTGTAACATAATTTTTATTATCAAGATATAAACAGTGAAAAAGCCCAGAATTTTTTACCTAGATCTGAGGGCTATGGTTTGGGTAGCCTGAATCAATTACTGAGGTTCTTCAAATTCAATGTCCTCATCTCTAAAAGGAGAAATGGTAATGTGTGTTTTACAATATGTGATTAAATGAATTAATAAGTCAGGCTTCAGTGGCCTATGCCTTTAATCCCAGCACTCGGGAGGCAGAAGCAGGTGGATCTCTGAGCTCAAGGCCAGCCTGGTCTACAGAGTTCCAGAGCAGCCAGGGCTACACAGAAACCTTGTCTTGAAAACAATAACTAATTAATTAATTAACAAAATCATTGAACCTTGTACAAAGCAACTAAAACAAGAGTGAGCTATTTCATTCTTTTAATCTGACATCTTAAATCCCCAGCATGACACAGGGCCCAGGATTCCTCAACTCTAGACTTACATAGCACTTTGATTGTATGGTGTTTGATCAACCCACTGCCATTGTCCATGGCCCTCTGGATCTGATAGCCCCACATAATAAGCAGCCCAAGTGTCTAGGGTCTTGGTGATGAAATCCTAAAGGGAAAGAAAGAAAGAGAACTCAGTTTGGATTGAGGTAGGTTGGTTAGTCGGTTGGTTGGTTGGTTGGTCGGTTGGTTAGTTAGCTGGCTAGATAACTAGTGTGTTGGTTTGTTCAGCTATTGGAAACTGGTGGCTGTTTGGAGAGAAAGAGTCAGGTTCAAGGATGCAGCCCCCAATAGGCTATCCATGTTACAGAAGAGGTGTTACATTCGTGTACATACTGACAACAAATGGACTCAGTGGATTTAAAATAAATTTATGAAAACTGTGTTCTTAAAGAAGGGAATAGAGGTTGGTAGATAGAGATGAAATGGGGAGGGAAGGGAATGGGGGGCTTGATCAAATATTATATATGTGTATATATATATATACATATATATATCAAGCAATAAAATATTTTCTTCTTTAAATCATTCCATTTAAATCTTCAGTTATAGAAATATGTGCGGATAGCGTGGTAATTGATACAGAGTCACAGCATAGAATGAGCAAATCAGAGTTGCTAGCATTCCAGTGTCTTTCAACATGTTCTTTAAATCTATATTAATATATGATGGATGTATATTTTTATAAATATGGAGTAAGACTTCACCCGAGTTCTTTATATTTACACAAATATAAGAAGAAAAGGTAAAGCATCCAGAATTTGTCACTTGAAGAGACCTACTCACATCACATGTGGAAGCCATGTCTATCCTCAATCCTAAATAATTGCTACCTGAGATTTCCTTTCTTCACTGGGAGGTGCCATTCCTCAAAGTTGTACCTGGGAGAAAATCTGCAGACATGATCGGTGTTTTTCTCATACATTAAGTGTTTTTTAATCTCATTCCTGACTGGTCACTGGCTTTTTAGAATTTAACTTTATTTCCTAAACAGCTTAATAGGCCTCTGTGTTGTACAGTTAATGATGAAGCATTAGCATAGCAAAATCACAAGGTGATATGTCAGGCAGAAGCACATTGCCCTTTAACCCTCAAGGGTTGAACCTTTATGACGGCACAACCTTGTAGGGTTGTTTAGTTTCACTGGAGCAGGAACAAGGTGTAGAATGTAAAGGCTGAAACAACCTTTCCCTTTCTAAATTTAATTTTAATTTTATTTATTTATTCAGATTACAACTCAGTTGTTATCCCATCACTTGTATCCTCCTATTTCTCCCTCC
Source organism: Acomys russatus (assembly GCF_903995435.1). Lineage (NCBI taxonomy): Eukaryota > Metazoa > Chordata > Mammalia > Rodentia > Muridae > Acomys > Acomys russatus. The sequence goes on along the minus strand of NC_067149.1, from coordinate 50,073,119 downwards.
CTCCTTATTCCCCTCCCCTAGGTATATGACTGAGGGGGACCGCCTCCCCCACTATATGGTCATAGGCTATCAAATCTCATCTTTTTTTTTTTTTTTTTTTTGGTTGGGTTTTTTTTTTTTTTTTTTTTTTTTTGGTTTTTTGAGACAGAGTTTCTCTGTGTAGCCTTGGCTGTCCTGGACTCACTTTGTAGACCAGGCTGACCTCGAACTCACAGCGATCCACCTGCCTCTGCCTCCCAAGTGCTGGTATTAAAGGCGTGTGCCACCACGCCCGACTCAAGTCTCATCTTGGAAAGCTTTCTGCCGCAGCCCCAACACCCACGTCAACAAAACCCACTCTTAGTAAAACCAGGCAGACAGCAGGCCAGCCCAGACCCCACTCTCTCCCAGAATGCACCTGTTCTTCCTGGCTGTGGATCACCAGCAGATGAGCACCCAAGCTGGAGCACTTCTCCTCACTCTCTTTCCAAGTTGCAGAGTCAGGGGAAGTGAAGTAGCAGTTGAAACCAAATGGCTTCCAATTCCTTGGGCAACAGCTCCAGACTTTGTCTTTAGTGGAAGAAAGGAGATGTAAGTACAAAGCACAGTATTTAACTGCAAAAATACACCCCAGGGCTCAGAGAAAAGGTAACTCATCATACCAAAAAACCAGGAGGTTTTCAAATTTAACAAAGCAAAGTAAAAAGATAATAGATGCTGAGAAGCAAGGTAAATACCCCTCCATGATTCTGGACCATGAAGGAAAGGGGAGAGAGCAGAGAGAATGTAAGAGCCAGAGGATGGGGAGGAGTGTTGGCTTCTGGGCATGACACGGATGCTGCACATTACAAACTCATTATGGCGGTGAACCACACAAGACTGAGCCCATCACCTACCCTTCCTAGAAGACCTCAGCAGCTAAAGGTTGCAGAATGAGGAAGTCATGTTCTTCAGTGATGTGGCCATTGATACATCACCCTCATCAAGTAGTTAACTACCCCCACCGTGCTCATGCAAGGAGTTCTCCCTAAATGCAGTGGGTCACAGAAAGCAAGACATGAAAGTAAGAGGAAGAAGTAGGAAGGGCACTTGGAACAAAGAAGAATCTTGGTGGTAAAAAGATCAAAGAACATTATATGTGTATAAAAATGTGAAAGAATTTTTTGAAGACTCAAGATAACAAAAACATTAGAATTTTCTGAACAAGATTTAAAGCACCCATGATAAAAGTGCTTCAGTGAAGCTGGGCGCAGTGGTGCACACCTGTAATGGCAGCACCCAAGGAGATAGAGGCAGGCGGATCTCTGTGTGTTCAGGGCCAGCTTGGTCTACAAAGTGAATCCAGGATAGCCAAGGCTACACAGAGAATCCCTGTCTTGAAAAAGAAAAAGGAAAAAAAAAAGTGTTTCAATGATCACAATAACCTGCAGGGTACAGTAGTGGTATTCATACATTGGTAGTAACCAACAGCTCTGTAATTGGACTTAAGACCCACTTACCAAGAGGAAAATAATTCCTGGTACTAGAAATCTAACCAGCTACCCAGGGCTAGTGAAGTCATGGATCTTGGAGAAGAACCTACAACCGCCACTTTATTAAACCAGTAAACTCCCTAACTACATTCTAAATATTTGTCCTTATAGCAACATATAAGTGTAGCCTCACCTCTCATCAAGGAAACTTCTCTTTGCAACACACAGAGACTATCTCAGAAAGCAACAACCAATCAAAAGGTGGAGTTGTGGAGCCCGTTCACAAGGGATACACCTGCAAAACAACTCTAGCACCTAAGGCTCAGGGGTTCTTTCAATAACAGAGGGTGTAAAGAGTGTAGGACTGAGAGGAACAGGGGATTTGCTCTGAGATCGTGTCTCCTAGAAATGTCAGAAGATGCACCCATAAAGTCTCACCGACACGACTGCCTAGACATGAGCTGAACATGGACAGCAACACAGACACGCTAATGTGGATGGGGTACATGGCAGGGAGTCTGTAAGTCCTCAATCCTACACGAAGAACTACAGGCAACCGAGGAATGCTGAGAGTGGGGGAAATAGTCTTCCTCAGGGAAGAGCACATCCACTAGTTAACCGTTACCAAATGGTCTGCCCTGAAAACGTACACACAATTAACATTATACATAATGAGCAGGTGGTACTTACGTACTTATTTTTTTTCTTCAAGGAGAGCTGTAGGGAATGTGTATACAGATAGACAGACAGATATAAACATATATATGTTTGTAATATACATGTATCCATATACATATGTAACAACAAATAACAAAACTAGAAGCCATGAACTTGAAAGATCTAGAAGGAGCTTATAGGAGAGTTTGGAGGTAGGAAGGGGAAGAAGAAATTATGTAATTACATAGTATATATTTATATATGTATAATTTTATATGTAATTATATTATAATCTCAAAAAATTCTAAGTGCTTCAATGAGAAGATACAGACGTCTTGGAAAAAGAAAAGCCAGCAAAGATACAAATGTCAATAAGAATTAAAATGGAAACTTTTTAACTTGAAAAATGCAATAACCTTTTCTATTTACAATAGATGGCACCAATACAGAATGGAGAGGACAGGCAAATCAATCCATTGCCCAGTAGAACAATAAAAAAGACCAACTTAATAAAATGAGATACACAGAAAAAAATAATACAGCCTCATATCATGATCCCAATTGTGTATATAGCAGACCCAAGATATATGAAGTATAAACTGACACAGGGGAAAAGAGAAATGAGACACTCAGAGGTGGAGACAACCACATTTAAAAAAAAAAAAAAAAAAAAAAAAACAGGAAGCGTGTAAAGGGCATTTCCCAACATGCTGGAAATAAATCAGAAGTCAGCAAATAAGAAAAAAAAAAACAAGAAAAAATCTGAGAACCAATTAATACATGCCTATATAATCTAGGTGTCAACCATTAAGGTCTTTTTTTTTTTTTTTTAAGGTCTTTTTTTTAAAACACATTTACCTAGGGTGGGATGTAGCTTGGAGTATTCGCCTAATGATCAAGGAGCGCTGGGTTCTAAACACAGCACATCATAAAACCACTTGCAGCCTCAGGACAAGGGAGGTGGAGGCAGGAGGACCGGAAGTTAATGTCATCTCAGCTGCATAAAGAATTTGAGGCAGCCTAGGATGCATGGGACTCTCTCTCTCAAAATAAAACTGAACTGAACAAAAATGAAAATACAACGTGTCAAAACTGGTAGGACGTTGTTCTTCAATGAAAGGGTCCAGGGCTATTCAGTGAAACGGCTGAGATGAGGATGGCGACCGAGCTATCTGTCACAAGTCTAGGATAAAATCCTTCTACATCCCAGAAGTAAGGAAGCAATTTGTTGAAGGTCACAGTCGAAGGGGCAGAAGGACCAATGAGAAGCGCTCCTAAGGCACAAAGGGGCAGAAGGACCAATGGGAAGCGCTCCTGAGGCACAAAGGGGCAGAAGGACCAATGGGAAGCACTCCTGGGGCACAAAGGGGCAGAAGGACCAATGGGAAGCGCTCCTGAGGCACAAAGGCAGGAAACACACAAGGATCAACTACAGTACAAAACAAACGGCCATGGTACGTGCAGATACAAGTGATTAAGTACAGTAGTAAGTGGACAGAAAAGACAAATCTCATAGGCGTAAGAATTTCAAAATACTATGTTGCTAAGCCTAATGGCTAACAACGCACTTCTCAGGGTGATGTCCTGGATTGCCTTGTGTAGGGTGTTTACACTCTACATTTGATAATTGGATTCAAGGTACATTAAATTTTACCTTCCACAGATGAGTGGCTTTTCATACAATCCAATTTTGTGTGATTCAGTTGTTTTATATTATTTTTTTCTTCAAGGAGTTCAGAATACATTTGAAACAAAACTGGAAAACAAAATAAAGATATTCGTTTTCTTGGTAGCATTATAATTTTATTATTTACTCATGACTTCTTTTCCTTGCTCCCTCTTTGTTTCATTGAGGCAGTGTCTAGCTGTGTAGCCCAGACTCATCTTTTTTTTTATTTTATTAATTTATTCTTATTACATCTCAATGGTTATCCCATCCCTTGTATCCTCCCATTCCTCCCTCCCTCCCAGCCCAGACTCATCTTAAACTCACAATTTATTGTCTCTCCCTTCAGAGAATGAGGCCTGAGCCTTCACAGTTGGCTTTTAATGAACCAAGACTGTCATGTTCATTTCAATTTAAAACAAACTCACAGACCCAAATTGGGGAGCTAGGGAGCTAGGGGTGGATCTAGGAGGAATTAGAAAGGACAGTAGGGTGAATATGATCAAAATGCATTGAATAACATTCTCAAAAAATTAGTAGAAATATATTTTTAAAAATCAAAAAGAAGGAAATAACCACACTACAATCCATAGACCCAAGGAAACCAAGGAAGGATGAAGGGAGGATGCTCGACTCTCACTCAGAAGAAGAAATAAAATAGACATCTTAAGTAGCAGATCGATGGGGGGGCGGATCTGAGTGGGAGAGGGGGTGGAGAGGGTAACATGGATGGGGATCAGGTGTGGGAAGAGAGGAGAGAGAGCCTAGAGAGAGAACAGAAATCGGTGCAGGGGTGGGAGGGTGTAAGGAAGGGCTAGGGGAAAGTTAGGGGAGGTTTAAGGGAGGCATCTCTGGGGCAAGGGAGGCTCCTCAGAGTCTATGAGGGTGACCCTAGCTGAGACTCCTAGAAGCAGGGGATAGGAAGTCTAAAGTCACCACCCCCTGAAGCCAATGGGGGGAGGAGGACGCCAACCCACTCACAAAACCTTCAACCCGATTTCTCCTGCCTACAAGAAGTGCAGGGATAAAGATGGAGAAGAGAAGAGATTGAGGGAATGCCAGTCCAATGACTGTCCCAACTTGAGACCCACCCCATGGGAGACAGACACCCTCTAACGCTATTCATGATGCTCTCCTATGCTTACAGACAGGAGCCTAGCATAGCTGTCTTCTGAGAGACTTCATTCAGCAGCTGATGGAAACAAATACACAGACCCACAGCCAAACAATAGGCTGGGCTCAGGGAATTTTGTGGGAGAGTGGGAGAAAGGATTGGAGGAGCCAGAGAGGTCAAGGACACCACAAGAACACCTACAAAGTAAACTAAGCTGGGCCCATGGGGGCTCACAGAGACTAGACCATCAGCCAAAGAGTATGCATGGGCTGGACCTAAGCTCCCTAAACATATGTAGCAGATGTGCAGCTCAGTCATCATGTGAGTCCCCTAACAATGGGAGTAGGGGCTGTCTCTGATTCTGTTGCCTGCCTTTGGATCCCTTTCCCCTGCCTTGTCTGGCCTCAGTGTGAGAGGATGTGCTTAGTTCTACTTCCAGGGTGGGTTGGTACCCCTTGGGGGACACTCCTTCTCTGAGAAGGAGAGGTCGAGAGAATGAGAAAGAGGCATGAGGATGAGACTGGGAGGAGAGGAGGGAAGGGGCTGGAATCAGGCTATATAGTGATTACAGAAATAAATAAGTGAAGAAATAAAGAAGGAAATACATTCTTTCTGTGATTTGTAATGAACATGATTTTTTTTAACTAATTGATCTATCTCTTTAGAATTGGAGGCTTTTCTCTTTCCTCACTATATCCTATTTGCTCTGTGACCCACTATATCCTGGCTTTTGCTTCTATCATTTTACCAAAACCATCCTTGAGCCAAACATGATGGTGCCTATCTATAATCCAAACACTGGGGATGGAAACAGGAGGATTTCAAACTCCAGGCCAGCCTAGACTATGTATCAAATCCAGTCTTGGCTACAAAGTGGGACAATGACTTTTAAAAAATCATTGAAATAGATTATCAGTAACATCCCAGGGCACTTATTATAGGTCTTGCTATTGGGCTTGAGCCCCCAGTTCTCTCCCTTCTCAGGCCATAGGACAGGGCTGATTTGCCTCACCTTTCCTGCCATCACTTACTGTGTTTTATAATCTCCCCTCCCTCCCCCCCCACCCCTTTAAAACTGCGACACTCCCCACTGTCCTGTTGCTATCCTTCCTGCTCTCTTCCCACGTGGTGGCACATACATCCCCCACGGTCTCACCAGCTGCCTGAATGTGAGGAAAACCTCAGACCTTCCCCTGCTGCCAAGTGTGCTCGCTAAACATGACACTTGAGGATAAACCCAACACGCTCAAAAGCCGAATCAATGTCTTCTATCCTAAGCCTAACCCCTCGCCCTGGGTTGTCCACCTGTGTGAACGTCTTCATCACAGCTGAGTCTCCCATGGCTGGGTTTGGAATGTCTTCACTCTCGGGTCCCCTTCATCCCCAGATCTTGATATTCAGCAGGCCTTTTCCTCCTGGGTTCTTTCCCCTTCACCACTCTTCACAGATAGAATTCTTGGGTCAGGATCTGATCGCATGACTACTGGGTGGTGCATTTGCTTTCTAGCCTTTCTCTTTACCTCTACTTTTCTCTATTCCACTTTCATGCTGGTCTAACAGTGCATTTCTGCACGTCTAATTTGACAGTTTCAATTCCCTGCCTAAAATTCTTCACTGACGACTTCTCCTGACTATGACACATTATAAAAACGCTAACTATTTTTTTTTTTCTTGAGACAGGGTTTCTTCTATGTAGCCTTGGCTATTCTGGATTTGATTTGTATGTCAGGCTGGCCTTAAACTCACAGAGATCCTTCCTGAGTGCTGGGATGACAGGCACCAACCATGCCTGGCGTGCTAATAGTTTTTAATAGTCTTATACCCATGCTTCATCTGGCCAGTCTCTCATTCAAAAGCTACTCTGACTACTTCCAAGTCGGGACTTGGAAGGCATGACTGGCTCTCACTCTCTGTCTTTGTGCACTAAGATGTTCCACGAACAAAGACGGGCTATCCTGGCCCTATTGCTCCAGTCATTCCAGGTGACAGTCTCTTCCTCCAAAGCTATGCTGCGTGTGCCTGGGCCACATGTATGTGGATGGTTGGATTCAATGGGACTACAGGAGCCTCCTAGCTGATGTCAACATAATCTACCAAGCCGCAGAAGCATAAAGCAAACCGAAAGCTGTCTCAATCTATGAAACTTTAGAGCTGCTTCTTAAGAAGCAGAAGATACTTGAAAAATGTTTAATGGAAAAAAATATCTAAACCCCTTTTTGTTTTAGAGACAGGGTCATACAGCATAGCCCAGGCTGGCCTTGCACATACTTTGTAGTAGCCCAGGTTGGCCTAGAATTGGCAATCCTCCTGTCTCAGTTTCCCAAGTGTTAAGATGACAGGCATGCAACTGCATGCCCCACCCAAATATTTTTACTGTTGCACAACAATTTTTCACAATCTGAGTCCCGACGTTGTCTACCACCTATGGCTTCGTTTCCCCCTCACTTGATACGCTTGCTTACACTTCCCCATATTTTCCCACACTCTCACACTTCCAGGACGCTGCTGACCCACGCAGGTCTACATGTCACCTCCTCCAACCCTACCTTGGCCCCCTGTGCTTACACTCTACCTGAACAACACCTCATATACAATTTTGTAACTGTTACCTCACTTGACCAATCTCTAAATTTTTAAGAAACGGGGCTATCATTCTTTCTGGACCCTCTAACACACTGCTTAACACACAGTAAATGGGCATTACTAATTATTGAAAGTAAAAATACACAAAAATATACTAATTTTACACTTTTTTTTTTTTAGATGAGTTCTCACTATGTAGACCTGGCTGGTCTGGAACTCACAGAGATCTATCTGCCTCTGCCACCTGAGTACTGAAATTAAACTAAGGGCATGTGCCACCATGTGGAAGCCAGCCTTATGCGGAAATCTTCTATTTTGCTAAAGTGGTTTAGATCGCACATGGTCTGGATGAGGAACAAAATAATTAGAAGGTGTTCCATTGGAGCACTGTCCCTGGATCAGCCCTGTGCATGTATCCCTTCTCATCCCCCACTCATTCGAAAATGTGAATGTCTGTGTGTCCAATGGGGCTGGCTCCTAAATGGTGCTGGGGACGTACAGATGCATCCTGGGTACTGAAATCTATTAAAGATGCCCAGGATTTCACCATGTGACCCTAATAAGCACGCACATGCTTCTCTAGTGAGAATGAATGGTTTGTACGGAAGCGTGATTCTAGAAAAGGGCAAAATCCCCCAATATTATCATCTTCCCAGGAAACATTACTTCTCCGGGTTTCCTGGGAAAGCCACTGATAATGATCTGTTTCCAATGGATGTCTCTGATTGTGCAAGGCACACACGGTTTACTTATTCCGTTGTCATACTTACTGATCAGAGTAACAGAGAATAAGATTGCCAACAGCTGGAAAAATACCAACAAGGCAAGAAGCAGCACGGGAAAGCCAGGGCTACTCTTTTGAGTGGTAGTCTTCTTTGGGAGAGCTAAAGGAGAAACCAAATGAAGTTAAGTCAGTAATGAATTCTGCCATTTTCTCTTCCTCATCTTCTCCCTTTTCTGCCATGCTACATTGATAGCGTAGACCCTTGAAATAGCATAAAAGTTGGCTAGGAGAGGAAGGATGATGTCCACTGGATAAACACGAAAGCACAACTTTCTACCACTGACAGGAACTCACAAATACTGATATTTGAGAGCTACATGTGTGCTTTTGTGTCGTTTTACGGAGTTTTAAACTGTGCAGACATGTATGCATATTTCCCCAATATGACTGGCATGTCACAATCACTCGTTTCTGCTCCATTGTTTTCCTTCACATTGGATTGTGGACATTTTTCTGTCGTTATATTTTCTTCATTAACCTTCTTTATTATGGCTACACAGTACTTTATTGTATATTTAAATAGTCTCCCAATCTGCTTCCAATGTTACTTTGAAGCCCTCAAAACCAGGTAAGTCTGTATAAGCATATATCGCATGTTTAGGATATAGTCTAAGGTCAACTTTTTAGCTACTATCTCTTGGTTAGAAACCATTCTCTGGGTTGGAGGGGACTGCAAGGGGAAGAGGTATAAATGTGGGGAGAGAAACAAAATGTCACAACTGCTTTCATGAGTGGTGAATTTAGGTGTCACTATATATAAACACATGTGTAAATGTGCGACATGAAAGCAGAAGGAAGGACTATTTCAGAAAGGGACGAGCGAGAGAAAGGAGGGAGATGTGAGACAGCTAAGGATAAGCACAAGGGGTGATGCTATGTCTGATGTACAAAATGCCATAATGAATCAAGTAACAGAGCTTGCATCTGGCATGTGTAAGGTCCCGCATCCTGCACCCCGTCTGAGTAGAGAAAGGGACACTCAAAACGCTCCTTCAAGATAAAATTGCCCCCAGACACAAACTAATTTCTTAAAGTTATCATATGCTGTCAAGTAAAGAGAAGAGAACTTCAATATTCAATAACATAATTTTCATAGAAAAGTATAGTTTTACATACATCAAAAATATGCAGAAGAACTCAGACTTTCTCTAAACGGCGAGAGTAAAGATATTAATGTGAACTCATTTCTTTGCCTGATACAAGGCAGCAAGACCTTCAGAGCCTCTTTGCAGACAATTCAACCTGTAGAGACCCCCCTCCCCCATCTCGCACACACAGCCTCTCCGACAGCCAGTAGCAAAGATACCCAGCCCTTGCTGGGGCCCTTCACCTCACCATTAGCCTAGACCATCAGAAAATGAGGTTACATTATTCTCGGGGTGGGGGAGTTTACCTGAGGTTGCGTCTGGGATGGTGCCTGAGGAAACAGGTTGAGTTTTGAAGTTCACGTCAGTGTAAATGTTGGGTGAAGCCATAGTGAGAAGAAACGTGCTTTCTTCAGAAAACCTGTGTCGTTCTGAATTTTTTCTTTTTTTAACAAGAAATAAGTGTGGTGATAATTATCCCATCATCAACTAGAAGATGCAGACGCACAAAATGGCCAAGTACCTCTGAAAGTACAGCATGAAAATGTAAAACCACAGGGTGAAACTCTCCGGGCCACAAAGGTCGGATCCCCACAAGAATCACAGGCTACAGCCGAGTTCGGCATGAATATGCAAACACTGTGAAAAGTGGACTGAGACGGGGAGGGGAAGAAATAGGAAGGAAAGAAAAAAGGAAGCAGGCATTAGACTTCAGTTCTGGCACCCATGTTCTCAGCACTCTGCAGCAGAGTTCGGGCACTTTGCACACGCAAACGCCATTTCTGCAGCAAAAAATGAGCTAACACTGCCGATCCTGTGGCCACAGCATCCTCTTTAGTGGGACCGCGAGTTCTGAGCATGACATTCTGAAAGGCTCCCTCCGTTCCTTTCGGGCTCAGTAGGATGTGCACGACTGTAAAAGCGGGATGGATTTTTTTTTTTTGTATAAAATGTTTTTAATAAAAAAATTAAAAACATATCATTCAACATAGTAACATTAAATTTTAAAAATGAAAGAAAAATTTGTTTTTTTACATTTTTTAAAAATATATTTTATTGATTTATCCATATTACATCCCAATTGTTATCCCATCCCTTGTATCCTCCCATTCCTCCCTCCCTCCCATTTTCCCCTTACTCCCTTTCCCTATTTTTTCACAGTCATACGGGATGGATTTTCTAAGTCTCTCTGGCTCCCAAAGTCTGCAGCCTGCGTTCCTTCCTCCCAAGAGGAACTCCCAAAACCAAGCCAACGCCCTGGCATGGGCTCTAGACTTTCTCTTCTGCTGGGTCAAGGATCCACCCTTCTACTGTTCTTCCGCTTTCTCCAGATTATTCCCTGCAGATTCTGGAGATTTGGCGGACTGGGCCAGGGTGCACTGTGTACTGCCTTTTAGAGTAACCACTCCCACAACCCGTGCCCCCCCCCCCCCAACACACACCCTGAGGTCATTTCTTCCCAGTGGCACAAGTTTTCTCTGCATCTTTCAAGAAATATGAAGGGCTCAAGGCACTAGGTGATTAACCCTTACATGTCTTCCCTCCTGAGTCAATGCAGTTCTTTTCGACTCAGGCTTGGCTGTGAAGCACAGGTACCCCCAACACACACACACACACACACACACACACACACACACACACACACACCTACCTGTTGGGAGTTGGTCTGGCCCACTGTGTATTCAGATACTGATTTTCTGTGCCCTGCAACCTGGTAACAGTCCAATATGGGCACTGTCATTTCTATGAAGAATCTCCTGTATCAATGTTGTATAAACATTGCTCCCCATTTATCTCTGATTAACAAAGATTCTGGGAGCCAGTGACTGGACAAAGAGGACAGGGAGGCTGGACTTCCTTATGTTCCCAGTGTTGGGGGGATGGGGGTGGGGCGGGGGATCTCAGGTAGAAAGAGAAGAAGAAAGAAGAGAGAGAGAAAGGACATTGCCATGAGGAGCGGGCCATGAGCTGATGGAGCCGAAGCCACCCAGGGGGGGACCAATACGGCCAGTAACTCGAGGTGTGTGGCCAGGAAGTAGCCAAACTAGTGTAGAGATTTTTCTCCCCTTTGGTTGTGTCTTTATACAGTTTTGTTACTGGTCCATGGTGGTTGAATGAGAATTGCCCCCAGAAGCACACATATTTGAATACTTGGTCCCCATTTGGTGGCTGTTTAGTTGGTGATGTGTCACTGGGTGTGGGCTTCAGGTCTGAAGGCCTCCCGCCATCCCCAGTGTCCCCTCTGCCTCCTGCCTGCTGTTCCAGATGTGAGACCGCGGCTGTCCCTGCTGCCACACCTTCACGTAGCCATCATGGACGCTAACCCTCTGGAACTATAAGCTCAGTTAAGTGTGTTCCTTTGTACGTTTCTTTGGTCTTGGTGCTTTACCACAACAACAGAAAAGTCACTAATACACGCAGGGCAAGCCTGGCTTTGTAGGATAAGCTTAGTGGGGTCATTTCCTGCGTATTTTATGGGACTCTTTGGAACATGCTCATATTAAACCTTTGAAAGTCTGGTAGAATTTAGCAATGAACCCACCTGCTCTTGGGATCTTTCTTTGGGGAAAACATTAGTTACTGCTTCAGTCTCCTTGCTTGTTCCAGGTCTGCTTAAACTGTTTTTATCTGTTCTGCCTTTCATTTTGGTAGGTTGTGTACATTCATGGATTTATCCATTTCTCATTGGTTCTCTAGCTTTTTGAAATGTATGTTTTTAAGGTATTCCCTAATAGACTTCTGGGTTTCACTGGAGTCTCTTTCCTCTCTAATTTCTTCTGGTTAGTTGAAGTGAGTTTCTCAATCTTCCCAGCCAACTGTTCCTTTAAGAACTGTCTGGAGGGTTGAGAGTGTTGTCATAAACTGTCTTCATATGTGCTAATCTTGTAACGTCTTTATTGCTTCATCAACTTTGAAAAAGAATTTAGAATCCTACTTTTTAAAAAGACCAATGACCTCAAATAATAAGGTAAATATTCTAATGTAACCAAGTCAGGGCCTAGTCAAGACAGTTACTGTGGAGTCTGACTAACTCCTTTCTGTTAAAGGGCAACCAGACTCCATTGTATCACAAAAGACCTGCAACGCTAGCCCAGAAAGAACTCCCTGGATGAGGCCAAGCTGACTAGAAGCCAATGTTTGTGTTCTAAGGGGGAAAATGCTTATACCTCCAGGTCTGGGTAAAATCCTGCACCAGGTTACTTCAACCACAAATGAATTCAACCTTACAGTCCTTATGTGCTCACCTAGCAACAGCCAATCAGCTCGCTTTGGGAAAGCACCCAGAGTCCAAATATACTTTCTGCTGGTCAAACTGACCACAGATGGTCTGGCACATAACAACAGCCAATCAGGGACAGACATGTCTATCTGTTAAATGTCATCAAATCATATACTATAAAAACCCATTTCTTTGTCTAAAACCTATAAAAAAAAAAAACCACACACTCTAAGCTCAGGGCTCCCACTTCCAATCTGCTGTGTTGGTGAGAGAGGGAGTCCCTGCCCGAGTCTGAATAAATAACCCTTGTGTGCTTGCATCAGAAGTGGCTCCTGAGTGGTCTTTGGGGACCTTGCGATCTGGGCATAACATTACTAAAATGAATGAAGCAAATAATAACTTGGAGGAGAAATTCAGCAAGGAACTGAAACAGAGAGAGAGAGAGAGAGAGAGAGAGAGAGAGAGAACCAAGCAGAAAATCAGGATATCAAAGAAACACTCAAACAAACAGGGGCTGGAGAAGGTTCAGCAGGTACCACTCTTACAGAAGATCCAAACATGCTTCCCCACACACAGCTATAATAGGCAGCTTGCAATCACCTGTAACTTCAGCTCTAGGGGATGTGGCATCCTCTTCCAGCCTCTTCAGGCACATGTACTCATGTGCACTTACCCACCACACACAGAAACATGTGCACACGCACAGTTTTAAACATAAAGATATTCTTTTTAAAAATCAATCAAATAACAAATATAAACATATCAGGCTCCCTGACTCATCACCATATTGTGACCCACAACCCCCTGCTCTACCCAGAGGCCACTACAGCTACTACAACTACAGGTAGACCACCTACCACATGAACCACCCCATTCTCTCACTGCCTGCCTAACCTGCCTTTAATTGCCCTACCCAGTCTCATCACCATAGTCTGGCCCTTAACTCTGGCTGAGGATCCCTGTTAGACCAGAGACAATGCTAAATGCCAGAAATCCAGGCAGGCCACTGCCCACAGACTGCCCCACTCTCTCAGTACTCACCCACCTCACTCCCAATCGTCTCTCCCATCCTCCCCGCCATGTCCCAGCCTGCAATTCAGATGGAAAGCCCCTGTTCAACAGAGGCTACCCCAGCCATCAGAAGTACAGCCCCCAACTCAAGTGGAGACCCTTTATTCAACCACAGGCCACTCCAGCCGGAAGACCAGAGATGAAACAGAAACCAAGGAAAAAATACTCACCCAACAAAGACAAACTCAGAAATCAGCACATGTGCATATATGTGACAGAAATTGATTTACATTCAGAATTTTAGACACACCAAGATAGGAAAGATGTCTTCTTCAAGGCCATCAAATACAAACAGCCAAAACACTAAGAATGTAATATTTATATAATTTCTGATTGTGTCATGGTTCTTCTTGATATAGGTAATCTATTATATATATGTGTAATAATATAAATGTATATGTAAAAAAAATAAAATAATAATTAAAAAAAGAAAAATTATTAATGAGAAGATCTTCACCTAGAGGATTTAAAGAACAAATGGCTGATTGTTTTTATATAAAAGTTTATATTTGTGATTCTTTTAAGATTTTTATAAGGTTAATTTTAAGATAATTGATTCTTTCATTGTAACCACAAATTTCAGCCTGGAAGTAAAGGGAAACGAGCTGAAAAAGTTAAAAAAAAAAAAACCACTCCAAACCAAATTCCTGAACTCCAGAAGAAGAACACAATCAACAACAGCCAAAGCAATATGTCACCACCAGAGGCCAGCTATATACTAGATCAAGCCCTAAATATTGCAACACAGCTGAAGCACAAGAAAATGACCCTAAAACCAACTTTATGAAGATGATAGAGGTCCTTACAAAAGAAATTAATAAATCCCTTAAAGAAAGCCAAGAAAAACAAACAAACAAACAGCAGAAAAAGGAAATAGAAACATAATAAAAACCCGAACTATAGGAATTCTGAAGATGGAAAATCAAGGTAAAAGAACAGGAAGGACTACAGATGCAAGCATCACCAACAGAATACAGGAGATGGAAGAAAGAATCTCAGATGTTGACAATATGATAGAAAAAAAAGGATACATTGGTCAAAATGTTAAATCTGAAAAAAAAATCCTGACACAAAACATTCAGGAAATTTGTTAAACTAGGAAAAGATCAAAGCTAAGAATAATAGCAATAGAACAAGAAGAATTCCAGCTCAAAGGCACAGAAAATAATCTTCAACAAAATCATACAAAAACATTTTCCTAACCTAAAGAAGGCCATACCTGTAAAGATACAAGAAGGATACAGAACACAAAATAGATTGGACCAGAAAATAAAGCCCCCCTTGCCACATAATAACCAAAGCACTTAACATAAAGAACAAAGAGAATAATAAAAGCTGCAAAGGAAAAAGCTAAGTAACATATAAAGACAGAGCTATTAGAATTGCACCTGAAGCCAGGCATGGTGATACACTCCTTTAATCCCAGCACTTGGGAGCAGAGGCAGGTGGATCGCTGTGAGTTTGAGGCCAGACTGGTCTACAAAGCAAGTCCAGGACAGCCGAGATAACATGGAGAAACCCTGTCTCAAAAAAAAAAAAAAAAAAAAAAAAATTGCACCTAACTTCTCAATAGAGACTCTAAAAACCAGAAGGGCCTGGAAAGATGCCCTGCACACTCTAAGAGACAAGGATGCCATCCCACACTAGTACTATACACAGTAAAAACTTCCAATCACCATAGATGGAGAAAACAAGATATTCCATGATAAAGTCAAATTCAAACAATATCTATCCACAAATCCAGCTCTACAGAAGGTACTAGAAGGAAAATTCCAACCCAAGGAGGTTAACTACACCCATGAAAACACAGAGAATAAATAATCTTGCACCAGCAAAACAAAAAAAGGGACACACACACACAGACACACACATACAAACAAAAACAAAACGAACACTACCACCACCAAGAACAGCAACAACAAAATAGCAGCTATTAACAATCACTGCCCATTAATACCTCTCAATATCAATGGATTCAATTCCCCCAACAAAAAAGACACAGAATAACAGAACAAATGTGAAAACAAGATCCATCCATCTGCTGAATACAAGAAGTATACATCTATATCAAAGACAGATATTACCTCAGAGTAAAGGGTTGGTTAGGAAAATAAATTTTCCAAGAAAATGGACCTAAGAAACAAGCTAGTATAGCCATTCCAATATCTAACAAATCAGACTTCAAACCAAAATTAATTTTTAAAAATGTGGAAGGACACTTCATATTCATCAAAAAAAAAAAAAACCCACCATGATGATCTTTCAATTCTTAACATGCATGCCCCAAACACAAGGGCACCCACAATTGTAAAGAAAACACTACTAAAGTTTAAATCACACAACGACCCTCATACATTGATAGCGGGAGACTGCAATAGCCCGTTCTCACCAACAGATGGCTCACCCAGACAAAAACTAAACAGAAATACTGCAGCCAGCAGACATCGTGAGCCAAATGGCCATAACCGATAGCTACAGAACATTTCACCCAAATGGAAAAGAATACACCTTTTTCTCAGCACCTCACAGAACTTTCTCCAAAACTGACCAAACACTAGATCTCAAAGCAAGTCTCAACAGATACAAGAAAATGGCAATAACCCCCTGCATCCTATCAGACCTCCACAGATTAAAGCTGGTTTTCAACAACAGAAACAACAGAAAGCCTACAAACTCATGGAAACTGAACAACTCTATACTGGGACAAGGCAGAAATACAGAATGAAATTAAAAACTTCCTAGAATTAATGCAAATGAAGGCACAACCATAACCAGACTTATGAGACACAATGAAAGCAGTGCTGAGGGGAAAGTTAATAACACGAAGAGCCTACATAAAGAGATTGAAGAGGCCTCACAATAGGAACTTGATGGCACCTGAAAGCTCTAGAGCAAAAACAAGCAAGCGTAATCAAGAGGCGTACACAGCAGGAAATAATCAAAGTGAGGGCTGAAATCAATTAATTAGAAACAGAGAACAACACCAAAAGTCAGTGAAACAAAGAGTTGGGTTTGGTTTTTTGTTTTGTTTTGTTTTTAGAAAAATCAACAAGATAGGCAAACCCTTAGCCAAACTAACTAAAAGATAGAGACAGAATATCCAAATTAACGAAATCAAATGAAAAGGAGGAGAACATAACAACAGACACTGAGGAAATCCAAAGAATCATTAGGTTATACTTTTAAAAATCTGCACTCCACAAAATTGGAAAAGCTAGAAGAAATGGATGAGTTTCTCAATAGACATCATTTACCAAAGAAAAATCAAGATCAGGTGTACATTTTAAATAGACCTGTAATGACCTAATGTCAGCAGTGACTGCAAAGATTCACTTCTGAGAACGGTGGTGCTGAGTGTTCAGCCATATCATATCACCCCCTCCAAGATTCGGGCAACACCTCACGAAAGGGGGAGATAAAGAATATAACAGCCAGAGGAACGGAGGGGCAGGGAACTCAGAGCAACTGGGATCACCTGAGGAAGACTGGGCCTATAGACGTGGACTGGAGAGAGAGTCCTGAGGCGCCCCATCCCTGAGGGTTTATATGTAGCTAATGGTTAGTGGGAGAAAGAGGGACATATTCTTCAGCGAGGTAGCCACTAAGAAGATGCCCATGCTCTATAGACAAGCCCTCACCCACGATCCCATGAGAGTCCGTAAGGAAACTCACCGAGTCATTAGAAGATAAAGACGCGCAAATAGAAGGGGTTCAGCAGAGGTTGGAGAGTGACAAAACAAGGTAACAGAGGGAAGAGCATATGATCAAAATACATTATGCACATGTATGGAGACATCATAATGACACCCATTATAGCATTAATTAGCATACATTAACAAAAAATTTTAAAGATATAAAGAATACATTCTTCATTGTTGTTATCAATCGACTTTGCAACTAAATTATAAACCTAATCATCCGTTATATATGAACTGTGGCAGAAAAGGTCATTGAAAAGTATAGCCCCCCCTCAAATGTTTACTTAAGGAATAATGTCTGAAAACTATCGTCTGACCCTTACTTTCAGCCTGACTAAAGCATCTGTTACTTCTACAGTCTCAGCAGAATCTTTACATACAACAGCACCAGGCAGCTAAGTGTGGCGGCGCACACCTGTAACCCCAGCACTCAGGAGGCAGAGGCCCGTAGATCTCTTGAGTTCAAGGCCAGCTTGATCTATAGAGCAAGTTCCAGGACAGCCAAAGCTACACAAAGAAACCCTGTCTCAGGGAGGAAAAAGAAAAGGAAGAAGTTGGCTTTGCCTGTACATTTAGTTCAAGTTTCTCATACGCTGCATGAGATCCTATCACAAAAAAAAAAACGAAAATCAGCCCATCACTCAGGAGCAGAAGCAGGCAAATCTCAGTGAGTTCAAGGCCAGCCTAGTTTACATAGTGAATTCCAGCATAGTCAGGGCTCTGTAGAGAGATTCTGTCATAAACACACACACACACACACACACACACACACACACACACATACACACACACACGAACTAATAAACAAAAAAAGACCTCAGATGATCTTCCTTTCTTTTATTTATTTATTTATTTATTTATTTATTTTTATTAATTTATTCTTGTTACATCTCAATGTTTATCCCATCCCTTGTATCCTCCCATTCCTCCCCCCCCCCCCATTTTCCCATTATTCCCCTCCCCTATGACTGTTCCTGGGGGGGATTACGTCCCCCTGTATATTCTCATAGGGTATCAAGTCTCTTCTTGGCTACTTGCTGTCCTTCCTCTGAGTGCCACCAGGTCTCCCCCTCCAGGGGACATGGTCAAATGTGAGGCACCAGAGTACGTGAGAAAGTCATATCACACTCTCCACTCAACTGTGGAGAATATTCTGACCATTGGCTAGATCTGGGAAGGGGTTTAAAGTTTACCTCCTGTATTGTCCTTGGCTGGTGCCTTAGTTTGAGCGGGACCCCTGGGCCCAAATCTGCCTTTCATATTGTTCTACTTGTAGATTTCTAGGACCATCTGTATCCTTTTATTTTGCTATTCTCCCATGCGTCTCTCATTCTAGAGTCCTCTTCAGCAAGGCTGAGAAACGTGTCCTACAACTGTCCCAGTTGCTGGGGTAAGTACGCCCTCTAGTGGTCCCGCAGTGACACAGCCAGACGTAACATCCATATGAAGTGTTGCCATGACATTTCTTTCCTGCCATGGCGTAGCATCAGAACATACAAGAATTTTTAAAAAATAAAAAACTGAAAAGCAAACAAAAAAAACATCAGTAGTAGGGTCTTTTTAACACCACTTCTAAGTAAATGACGTTGTTATTAATGAGGCAAAGCGGGAGGTCGCAATGGACAATCCCTTTACTTCGGGCTCAATTGCAAAACAATGCAAGCAGGGACACGAGACATTTCTTGTCCTTATTTTGTATCTTTCAAAAAGAAACTAGGAAGGAGAGAAAGAAGATATATACATACATACACACACACACCCCAGGTTTAAAGAACCAACAAGTAGCAGGGCATGGTGCACAAGCCTTTAATTCCAGGCTCTAATCCTCAAACTCCGCATTTGAGGTCAGTGTGGTCTACACTGTGAGTTCCGGGACAGTCAGGGCTATTTAGAGGCACTCTGTCTCAAACCAAACAAACAAAAACAACAAAGTAAAAAACACTTCACCCTCTTTTTCTCCAATCTATTGAGCTCAGGGCTGGGGACACGGCTCGGTGGGCAAGAGCACTAGCTGTGCCACATGAACCTCTGCGTTTGGATCACCAGCATGCACAGAGAAAAGCCACGCACTCACCTGCAAGCCAGCACGGAGGAGAAGAGGAGAGAGAAGCACGGCTGGGACTGTCACCCATCAGTCTCGCTGAAAAACAGCAAGCTCCATGTTCACCCTAAGTGTGGTAGAGCAGGGCACCCCAAATCTTCCTCTGGCCTCTATGCTCTCATCCACATGCACACATTCATGTAACAGTCCTTCCCCCCAGACCTTAGCACAAGTGACGCCATGATGGAAGTACCATTCAGGCCTTAGAACCCAACACACAGGCAGCACCAGCTGCTAAAATAAAAACAAAGGCCTAATCCACCAAAGGCCATAGTCCTGGCAGTCTCTAAATTCCTAACCTTGCTTTGCCCTCCGTAGTGCTGCTTCTAGCTAACCTTTCTTGTTAAGTGAAGTATGTTAACCCAGGATGTGATTTTATCCCAAACACCAGTTTAGTAGCCTGAGGCTAATGAAGGTGTTCTATTGCCTTAAACCAATGTCTGAGTGAGTAGTCTTCTTTAAGGGATACCCCACTACAAAACACAGAGGCATACATCACAAAACAAAAAGAATATTTAGTTACATTTCAAAAGGGCTAGAGAGATGGCTCAGCAGCTGTGTGCTCAGAGGACTTGAGATTGGTTCTTAACACCCACATCAGGCAGTTCACGGGCGTCTGTAACTGCAACTCCAAGAGACCTGATGCTTTCTTCTGGCCTCCACAAGACAGACAGACATACACACACACACACACACACACACACACAAATAATATTTTTAAATAAAGTTATAAAGAATATATAGTACCTGAATTTCAAGTAAGTAATCTCTGAGATATTTGCCCAGAAGACAGATTGGAAATCTGTCTGCCTTTTACCTATACAAATTGTGTAACACTTATTTATTTTTTTATGATTTATTTAATTTTATGTGTATGTGTATGTATGTGCACCACGTGTACAGGTGCCTGCAGAGGTCAGAAAAGGACAACAGATCCCCCAGAGCTGGAGTTACAGACGGCTGTGAGCCGCCTGACATGGGAGCTGGGACTCTGTGAGGGCAGCAAATGCTCTGCACTGTTCACTAATGTTTGTTGTATTTACTGTGTGTGTGTGTGTGTGTATAGGTGTGTGCATGTGTGCATGCCACAGCACAAGTGTGGCACTCGGAGAACAATCTGAAGGACTAGGTTCTCTACTTCTGTCACGTGGGTTTCAGGGACTGAACTCAAGTAGTCAGGTTTGGTGGCAAGCACCTTTATCCACTGAGCCATCCTGCCAGGCCAACAGTTCTAATTTGATTTTTTTTTCTTGTGTGTGTGTGTGTGTGTGTGTGTGTGTGTGTGTGTGTTTTTGGCATGCCTATGGCCAGAAGACAACTTAACAGGAGTTAATCCTCTCCTACACTGCTGGTTCTGAAGAATGAACTCAGTTTATCAGGCTTGACAGCAAGCACTTACCTGCTACCATCTCACTGGCCTTCTTTTTGACTTTTTGATACTAATCATTTTATTCCCATACAATAAAAATATTTTTCTCCTTTTCACAATGCCTTAAGGGTGGAAGACACTTGACAGAGGAGGCATATAAAAGGCAGAGGCTAAGTGGGACAACTCCAATGTTTATATTCCAATTCTTTAAAGTTTAAGCTGCTCTACTAGACTGGAGGCAGGGCTCTGTATGTAGTCGGGTTGAAGTCTGAGGAACAGCTTTCTAAGGGAGGCTGTCAGGAGGGCACGCTAACCAACACAGAGGAGACCCAACATAGCACAAACGTGTGACACCATCAGCCTTGAGAAGACTTCACTGCCAGACTAAGTTCCCAGTCGCTGGGAAAACTGTGGCTTTGAAATTCAGTAGCTAAGGCGAGTGACTCGTGTGTGGTCTGATGGGCCATGGTGTGCCATTCTCCTGAGGGGCTCACTTTCCATGACGTCACTTGGGTACAAGTAGGCATTTGGAATCATTTCAAGACCACATACCACAGGTCCTTGGACCATTTTTGAGTTAGATTTATTTTTTGCTTGAGTAGTAAGAATTCTTTATACTTTTTTTGATGTTATCCCCTTATTAGTAATTTGCACTTTTTCCATTATGTTGAGTGTTTCTAACACTATGCACAAACTGTCCACTACTTGCTTCTGTTTTGGTTGGCTGGTTGGTTAGTTGGTGAGTTGGTTGGTTGGTTTGGGGTTGGAGTCAGGATTAGGCAAGTTCTCTGACAGGGATGGCCTAGGATTCTCTATGTGCCAAGAGATGCTGAACTCCCGATCCTCCTGCCTCCACCTCAAGTGGTGGGATCACAGGCATGTCGTACCATGCCCAGGGTGATGTGGTGCTGGGGACTGAACCAGGCTCTGCACATACAAGGAAGCACCTATTGACTGAGCTACTTATGTCTGTGCTTTTGATGCCAAATCCAAAGAATCACTTCCGGAATGACCATCACGGTCCGTGTCTGTACTGCTCTAGCCTAGTGGTCCTGGATATCAAGTATGGCAGAAGTTTGAATGATAAATTTCTGCCGTAGTCTCATTTCTCAAAAGAGCAACAAGTACATGTGCCCTTTTATGACTTGCTCGCCCTTTTGTCCTGGACCATTTAAACTAAAAGGACAAACAGGGCTAGGAATGTATCTAAGCAAGAAAGCCCTTGCCTAGCATGCACAAAGCCCTGGGATTAGTTCCTACCACTGGTAGGGGGAGATAAGACATAATTAAAAGATGAAGAAACCCCACCTTTTTTCATATCTTTAATCACCATTATTGCACCAACACAGCATATGCTTTATATGCATATGTCTTCAGCTCCGTCTTTAATTTTCAGCACTTCAAATACATAATATATTATCATCTTAAGAATACAAAGAACACAAGTTGAGAAAGACTGAGAAAATAGGTTTCCCAATAGTTAGTCACTAGTGATCCTACACTTTCCTCTTAGTGTTTTTACTGGAACCTTAAATGTCCTGCCATGGCTCTGCAAGAAGGGAGCTGCCTGGAGAGGGGAAGCAATGTGGAAAATGGACCCGAAATTAGAAAAGCTAGGAAGAATATGAGGAAAAACAATGTATTTAAAATTAAATATGAGGACTCTCTTCAGCCAGAACATACATCTCCAAACAGGTGCTCACAGAAGACTGCAAACCCTTCCCAGTCCACCCTCGAGTGGACACCACCCACTGACCGACGGGACTCTCTTTCACAGCACTGTAAACGGAATGGTGGGCAGAGGGACAGCAAAGTGATGGGCCAGTAACTTGCTTTAAGATTTCCTACCTCGGTGTACAGCCTGACATAAAGCCCATCACAGGTAAAGCTGTGACTTAGCCTCCTTCACACTGACAATTATACAGCAGCAGCTTTCTGTGGAAGAGCTAGATGGACTAAGAAATGTTTATGAAAAGGAGTCAAAACCAGGCAGCAAGGCATGTGGGTACTGATGAGAGCTAAGTGTCTCCATGTCTCTGCTCTACACATCAAGTTAAAACTCTTCATATCTCTAGGTCAAACACAGGGTGAGTATAAATTAATGCTATGCTTCAATGCAATTGCATGGAGATGCAAGAAAGTAAACACTTCAGTGGACTACGACTTGCAAAGCACAGCCCCTTGACCTTCCTTCATCTCAGAAATATTCCATGGTCAAAGACGCTGCACTATTCAACAAGAAGAAAGCAGTGTGAGGTGCTCCCACCACAACCCGCTCATCAAAGGAAAAGACGTGTAAACACACAAGAAGGTGAAGGAGCTGTACCCAGCACTGGATGCTCACTGAATGCAGTAAGCCTTGGAGGAGGCTTACAGAATAGATTCAGGACACAGCTTTCTCCAAACCTACCCCGACAAAAACCCTGACTTTGTAAGTACTGGCCAGCCTGTTCGTTTTTATCTTAGGTTGGAGGAGGCATTTCAAGGCATTTGTCTCTCCTGAAATTGCTAACTAGAGCATCACAAGAGACACACAGGAATTGTGAGATGACTCTGAAATAAGGTCAAGACTTTACAGATGTTAGGTCACTCCCGCTCACAAAGCTGGCCTTCTGAGCTCTGTACGTCAGCCAGTGCGACTGTCCCCACCACTCTCCTGCCTTGGTCATGAGCAGGAAACAGCAGATTGTCTCCTGGCTGTACAGCAAGTAACACAGAGGTAACAAAAAAAAGTCCAGCCTGGATGGGACAGAGAAGCTATGGAAAGGATTGTCCACTGATTTGGTTCTGGGAAATGAGGCGGTCCCTCAGCGCCCTCACAGAACGGTGCCCTTGAGGTTACTTTTATTCTTCAAGTGTCCTTAGCTTCCTGCCAACGCTATTCAAAACTGGACCCAGTTGGATGGCTGAGGTGCCTGGTTTGGAACAGAGCTGCAAGACAAGGGAAGAGACGGAAGTCAGAGCATCAGTTAGTGGGAGAGTCCAGTCTCCATTTCCAAGCCTAAGGAAGTGCTGAGCAGAATTTCTAAAACAACCCTTCACACAAGCTCCACTTCCCAAGGCCTGAAATGCTCGTCAGCTTCTCCCTGCAGCCTTCTCCCCCTAGTCCCAGCACCCCTTCATTGCTCCCCTAGAACTCCTTCTGAAACGCACAGGAGGGCAGCTGCCTCCCTGACTACACACATGCTCTACACCAGCAGTTCCAACCTGGGGGCCACCTTTTCACAGGGGCCATACACCAGATAGCCTGCACATCAGATATTTACATTACAATCCATAGTAGTACCAACATTACATTATGAAGTAGCAAAGAAAATAATTTTATGGTTGGGGGTCACCACAACATGTGGAACTGTAGTAAAGGGCAGCAGCATTAGGAAGGTTGCAAACCGCTGCTACACACGCTAAGGGAGAGGCTGCTGGGTGCATTGTGCCCATTACCTGGATGCAGTGCTGAAGTCTCCCCACAAGTCATTGCTTGTAGAAACTGGAGCTGGTGCTGAGGTCGTGACAGGAGCAGGAGAATCCAAATCTAAAAGGACATCTAAACGGGGTGGGGCGGGGTTAGTCAGATGTTCACAGAAACACACACCCAAAGGTCACAGCAGCTTCAGTCATCATCACTGAAAATGGGAACAGTTCAGATGCTCTTAGGTGATGGTTAAAAGCACTGCAGTAATTACATACACCCAGCAATAAAAAGGAGAAAACTTGACATAAAGGACAACTTGGATGTATCTCTAGGGATTCACACCAGTCTCATGCCCCTTTCCGACTCCACAGGCACTGCACACACATGGAGCACAGACATATATTCAGGCAAAACACCCATACACATAAAATAAATCTTTTAAGAAAAATTTAAGGCTGGTGAGATGAGTCAGCAGTTAAGAACATTGAGTGCACTTCCAGAGGTCCTGAGCTCAATTCAAGGGATCTGATGCCCTCTTCTGGCCTGCAGGGGTACATGCAGGCAGAGAACTCCTACATTAAAGAAAAAATTTTAAAGTGTTCGCTTCAAGTTACAAGCACTGATACACTTCTAATTCCAGCTGTCAGAGGCAGAGGAAGGCAGACTGCTGCAAGTCCAAGGCCAGCCTGGTCTACATAGTGAATCCCAGGGCAGTCAGAGCTCCATAGTAAGACCCTATCTCGGAAAAGCAACAAGCATTCACTTCAGCAGCAACAATATGGAGACAATTAGGATGGCCCTGCACGGGGTGGCACATGAATTTGTGAAGTGTTCCATACTCTTAAAAAATAAATAAAAATTCAAAACCTACCAAATTCTAATACCTGGTTTTCTAATATTAAGTGTATGTATGTATATATAAATACATACAAACACACACACACACACACACACACACACACACACACACAGTTTCCATGTCTTTTTTTTATAAATATTTTATTTAGTGATGTTTATTTTATATATATGATTGCTCTATCTCCATGTACATCTGCACACCAGAGGAGAGCATCAGACCCCAGTATAAATGGTTGTGAGCCACCATGTAGTTGCTGGGAATTGAACTCAGGACCTCTGGAAGAGCACGTTGAGCCATCTCTCCAGCCCCAGTTTCCATTTCTTAATGAGTTCTCTAGTCCAGCCTGCTTACATAGTATAATATCCCCTCAAAAAAGAAAAAGGGAAGAAATCCCTTTGAGTCCTAATGGTCTTGTTTCTCAATTGGGAAAACGTAACTCCATCTGCAGTTCTTCCTCTAGCCAGTAAGCAAAGACACAGGTGTTATTTGGTCACTTTTTGTTTGAGTGGCGCTACACAGCTCCAGCTAGCATGGACTGCTCACTGTGTAGCCATGCACACCTCAAACTCAGGAGCCTCCAGCTTTAGCCTCCCAAGTGCTGCAGTGCCTGTGCGGGCTACCACCTGACTTTTCTTTTCTTTTCTTTTTTCTTTTTTTTACAAGTAGGTGCACAGACCCTGAGGGCATCTCTTTACAGAATGGCTCTGTTCCAGGAACTGTGCTAGGCGCTATACAGCATTAATT
Organism: Acomys russatus; assembly: GCF_903995435.1. NCBI lineage: Eukaryota > Metazoa > Chordata > Mammalia > Rodentia > Muridae > Acomys > Acomys russatus. The sequence continues at coordinate 50,047,305 of NC_067149.1, read as the reverse complement.
AACCTTACTGACCTGCGGTGGGTTTTCACCTCCACTTTGCATGCAAGCACACTGAGACTTAAAGACCATAAGCAAGCCATGTGATGGCACACGTAATCTCAGCACTTGGGAAACAGAGGCAGGTGATCTGGATCGGGGATTCAAGGTCCTCTTCAGCTACATAGCACAATCAAGGCCAGCCTGAGCTACAGAACACCCTGTCTCAAAAAATAAACGTAATTAATGAAAAGTAAATAAATAGCTTTCTTGAAAAAACTTAAGTAATGTTTACCAAATGCATTCAGACATGAACAATAAAACCAGCCAAACCCATTTTATCTCTCACAAACCTTCTAGAATCTACTCAACGATTAGAAGTCCTTTGTTCATTAATTAATTCATCTATTTATTTACTTATTTTATTTTTGGTTTTTAGAGACAGGGTTACTCTGTGTAGCCCTGGTTGTCCTGGAACTCGCTCTGTAGAGCAGGCTGGCCTCAAACTCAAGAGATCCCCCTGTTTATGCCTCTGGAGTAATGGGATTAAAGGCGTGCACCACCACCACCTGGCTTCTTTTATTATCTTTAATTATGTGTACATGCGTGTCTGTGTGTGGGTACGTGCACACGAATGCCTGTGCCCTTGGAGGTTGGAGGCCTCAGATGCCCTGTGAGCTGCCTGACGCACGCGGGTGCTGGAAGCCACACTCAGGTCCTCCTCAGGAGCAGCACTTACACTTCAGCCATCCCTCTGGCCCAGAATCAGTCTTTTAAATAACCATGTGGCTTCTATCAGAGCACCTAGTAGATGCACTTCACCAAGAAACCGCTAATGGCTTTGCCAAAATCACCTTGTTAGCACCAAAAGCAACTTCCCAGCAAAAACTCCTTGGTAAATGGCTATTATCAGTTGAAAACATAATTTAAGGTTAGTCTCAAAATTAAGGATGAGATTTACCTGCGTCATTACCTCCATGGTTAGATTTTGGAATAGGTGGTGGGGTGACGTGATTGCTGATAGCAACTGAGGATGGTGGGGGAACAGTGACTTTGCCTCCAGGTGGAGGTGGGAGTAAGCTCAGGCCTCCAGCCCCTGTGGCCCGGGGCTTAGGGGCACCTCCTTTCTTGGTTGTAATGTTCTATAATAGAGAGAGAGAAAGTAAGAAAAGGGAGGATGTCACAGACCAAAGAATAACAGAAAAATATCACAAAAAACAAAAAAAAAAAAAAACAATATAAAAAACCTTAATCCCAGTACTCCAGAGAAAGAGGCACACAGATATGTGAATTCAAGGCTAGCCTGGTCTACATAGCAAGTTCCAGGCCAGCCAGGGCTGTATAGTGATACCTTGTCACAAAAAAGAAAATAGGGACTGGACTGGCTACTATCCCAGAGGTCACAGTTTGAATCCCAGCAGTCCCCGCAGTGGCTAACAGCCATCTGTAACTCCAACCCAGATAATTACCACCTTCTTGTGGCCTCCACAGACACTGCATGCCTATGATACACAAAAACATATGCAGGCAAAACACCCATACACATAAAGAAATGATACTTACCCCAATACTCAATTTGATGGTCTGTCCTTCCTTGAAGCCTAAATCCAACTTGGGACGATTATCCATTTCCTGTGATTCTTTAGAAATCTCAGTTTCCTGTTTTACCCATCTTTGGAGAAATAAGAATATCTCAGTCTGGAATTACCTGAAGCAGACTCTGACCCAAATCTGGAAAGCCCTCACTCAGATGAACTGCAATTCCAGAAAGCAGAGTGGGGACCCTTAAGATGTGCGAGAGAAAATATCCAAGAGAGGCCAACTAGGTTCCTACCGAGGAGCAGGACAGAGTGCGTGGCAGGCACATCCCTCCCCAGTCCTCAGCCCAGTGGCTGAGTGGTACCCAAAGGAGATGTGTTAGTTACTATGTTCTCGCAGGTTCCATCTGGGCTTTAGACTTCAGAGTCCTGAAGCAACAGAAGAGCTACAGTGTCCTAGAGACAGGAAGTGACGCGACGCTAGGCACTGCTCACTACAGCTGTGCCAAACTCCGCTGGGCTGGAGAAATGCAGGCGCAGGGCACATCAGCTGCACACGTGACAGACGTGGCCCACGGCTGCTGCTATGTGCCACCCTCCACCACCTTCTTAAAAGCAAGGGCGACTTCCCCACGGTGTGGACAGGAGCAAAGCAATGCACAAGGATCTAAGCTGTATCACAGGGTATACGGGAAAATGAGGGCAGGTACAAAGATAGGAAATACAGAACAAACTACTAAATAAACCATGTGTCAAGACAAACACCCGCTCAGGCAGCACCCCTGTAGTTATTTACCAAGGACAAGCGTCACTCACTTGAAGTGATCTTGCAGGGAAACGTTAAAGTCGAAGGCATCTCCCCGATCTGTGAAGCCAATGCCAATGAACGCGCTGCGCCCTGTGAGATGGAGGGATCTCAGAAAACGTGTTCCTAGGATAACCTCTGCCTATCAGAGTTATGCGTCACACAAACTGCGTAAGATCTGCTTAGTATCTTCTCACAGAGCAGCAGTCAGCAGAGAACATGCAGCTGAAAGAGTCTGAAAATGAAGTCCCACTGGAATCCAGCCACCCTGCCGTGATAGTGTCTGTGGCTACCTCCCCCTGCAGCCAGCAAACTGAGAGCTGCAGTTACAACTTGACCTACAATGCCAAAAATATTTATTAAAACTACAACCAACCTATTAAAAACTACAAAGAGGTCGGAAGTGGTGGTGCACATCTTTAAGCCCAGCAGAGGCAGGCCCATCTCTGAGCTCAAGGCCAGCCTGGATATATTGCAAGCAGCCAGGACTACATACTAAGACTGTCAAAACAAAGCAAAGCAAAACAAAACAAAACATCTTGAAGAAATGGCAGAGAACTGCTGCCCTAGACATGCTGATCAAGACAACCCCATAAAAACCACCACAGGAATCTCAACATGCATTTTGATCAACTTAACAAACGTCAGTGAACTTATGCTCATATCTGTAAACCATTAACCCTTTCCTTTCAATTACATCAGAGTAACGTGGAACGAGAGGGCAGAAGAAGTCATCAAAAGGAAGAGAAAGGTAATGAGGACACAATTTCATTAGACTACAGTCACTATTTTCCTACCACTGAAAACCCCAGATCCCTTACCGGTACCATCCTGGATCCTGATCACAAAGTAGCGGCTGGAATCTGTTACTGTCTCCACAGCGATGCCAGGGTACTGCTCTACCGGTGCCTGAGCAAAGAGCTCCCCTACAGTAAAGAAAGAAAGATGTCGTGGAGCAGCAGCAACAAAGCTCACTCAGTTACAGGTGTTTCTCCCTGCCAGTGCCCGATCTGAGGGGACTTACAAAGCACACCAAGCCAGCCCCGCCATGTTTGAGATGATCTCTGCACTTACCTGAAACTTTGTCCTCCAATTTTATGTAGGCAATCTTCCCTTTTGAAGTGATTCGGAGGCGACCAGTCCAATCAGGTTGATCTAACTTCCAGTCAGAGGCCCTATAACAGGAAAACAGCAACCCTGAGGCCTTAAGGACATTCTTGAACATTTTTATTTTATTTTGTTTTTTCAAGACATGGTTTCTCTGTGAAGCCCTGCCTGTCCTGGAACTCACTCTGTAGACCAAGCTAGACTCGAACTCAAGAGATCTACCTGCCTCTGTGTCCCAATGCTCGGATTTCACTGGTCATATTTGTTTCCCTGTACTAGAAGGCCTATTATATCTGCCTATCAAATAATCATGAGGGGGCTGAAAGATGACTCAGAGGTTAAGAGCACCACTGCTCTTCCAAAGGTCCTGAGTTCAATTCCCAGCAACCACATGATAGCTCACAACCATCTATGAGATCTGGTACCTTCTTTTGGCGTGTAGGCATACATTCAAGCAGAATACTGTATACATAATAAATAAATCTTTTTTAAAAATAATCATGAGAAATAACTCAAGCTCTCCTTAAACTGAAGCCTCATGTTCTTGTGCTCCATACTGTCTAATGCAGATAAAAAGCAATGTTTCCACTGAACCAGTTTAGAACCTAGTAAGTACCAATAAAGATATGCAAAATGTGTACAAATAAAAACTACCAGCCGATATGTGCGCCTTTAGCCCCAGTACTTGGAAGGCAGAAGCAGGCAGGTCTGTGTGAGTTCAAGGCCAGCCTGGTCTATAGCGCAAGTACCAGGACAGCCAGAAAGAGCCTCAAAATAAAACAAAACAAAACAAAACAAAACAAAAACAACAACAACAAAAAAAAACTAAATTTCTTGAGAATTTAAGAGTGCCCAGCATGGTGGAGCACTCCTTTAATCCCAGCCCTTGGGGAGGCAGAGACAGACAAATCTCTTTAGTTCGAAGCCAGCCTGGTCTACAAAGGGAGTCCAGGACAGCCAAAGCTACACAGAGAAACCCTGTTCCAAAAAGAAAAAGAAAAAGATGTAGCTCTGTGGTACAGACTTGCCTAGCATGCAATCCCAACAACAGAGAAAAAAATTAATTAATTAAGCTGGGTTTCATGGAGCATGCCTACAATCCCAGCACTCAAGAAGCAGAGGCAGAAGTCAGGCATGGTGGCACACGCCTGTAATCTCAACACACAGGAGGCAGAGGCAGGCAGACCTCTGCGCTCCAGAGCCACCCTATTCTATACAGTACACCCATCATGCACACAAACAACTCCTACTTCCCGACGGTTTTCCCTGTGGAGCTTCATTACATAGGGCCCAGCCGAGCATCCGCTGCTGCAGAAATCACTAACCGCATATTATCATTCACTGACCTCAGTCAGGATTTACAGGGCACTGAGGACGTGCAGGCACTATTCTAGATGCTTGGGGCATACCAGCAAGCAAAACATTCTTCCCCTCAAAAAGCTTACGTTCCAAAGGAAGACAAACAATGGAGAAAACATAATTCCTAACAACATCGGTATCTTAGGTTATTGTTAAGGTGAGGAGGAAATGAGAAACAGACAAATGTGACCAGGAAGCCCAGTGGTCAAGGCTTGCTTGGTATGCACCGAGCCCTGGATTCCATCCCCACACCACCACCAAAAAGGCGGGAGGAGGGGGAGTCAGGGTAGGCTTCACCAAGAATGCAGTTAGGCAAAAATGCAGAGCAAAGGTTGTGGAGCTAAGCACTTGCTTTTAGATTGAATCTGAGGCCTGCTCCATAGGAAGGAATTCAAGCCTTGAAACTGTAAAACCCGTGAAAAGCCTCCAGGTCAGGAGGACACTGGGGTGGGGGGGTGTAGAGTAGGTGGAAGATTCCTTTTGGTACCTGAGGGAAAATACTTGAAGCAAGTGCAAAGGTGCTGAAGTAAAGCATGCTTGCTTGGCATGTCTGAGGAAAAGGTAGCTGTTCTTGGAAGAGCCAACTGGGAGAAGAAAAAGAAAGGCAGCCATGCAGGCCCCTGCAGGCCGTCCAAAGCATGGTAGCTCTTATGACAAGTTAGCTGTGCAGGTTTTACAGCTATGATATGAAAAGTTAGCAAGGACAGCTGTATGGCCCAGTCCTCCTTGATTTCCTCAGTGATTGCTTTGTCTGCTGTGTGGAAGAGATGTAGAGGTGTGATGATGAGTCATGAGAGGGGCTAGGAAGAAACTTGCTAGACTCTAGATGCATTTAAAGTAAAGGCCACAGCCAGCTATGGAGCAGCAAGCCTGTAGTCCCAGCAGTTGGGAGGCAGAGGCAGGTGAATCGCTGTGAGTTCCAGGCCAACATGGTCTACAGAGCGAGTCCAGGACAGCCAGGGCAGGACAGCCAGGGCTACAGAGAGAAATCCTGTCTCAGAAAAACAAAAACAAGGGCTGGAGAGATGGCTCAGAGGTTAAGAGCACTGGTTGCTCTTCCAGAGGTCCTGAGTTCAATTCCCAGGAACCACATGGTGGCTCACAACCATCTATAATGAGATCAGGTGCCCTCTTCTGGCAGGCAGAACAGTGTATAGATAATAAATAAATCTTTTTTTCTTAATTTAAAATTAAAATTAAAAAAAAAAATAAAGGCAGCAGGATTTTCTGACATATTTGTGTGGGGCCAGGAGAAAGAGATGTCAAGGAGAACTCCAAACTGTCTGGCCTGTGCAAACGAGGTGCCAATATCTACAGTAAGGAAGGCTTACTTCCCTATCCAGGAAGATAGGGATTGAGTTTTGAATATGCTGAATTTGGGGTGTCCAATATGTTTTCAAGGAAAAATGAGGAGCAGACAGGTGAGTTTATGAGAGCAGATCAGGAAAGACATCTGAAATGTAAACACCACTGCTTACAAACCATCTGAAAACCCAAACATTTACTATCTGTGTTTATAAGAACATCTAAGGTATTATGATCGGCCAAGACTACAAAGCACTGAATTTAGATATATTTTTTAAGGATGTAGAGAAGGGGAAATATGTTAATAATTTACCTCTTAAGATCTGAGGACTTTAAAATGCAGTCTGCATGCCTAAAATCCTTTAGGAGTCAAAAGCAGAAATAGCGGGAGTGTGAGGCCTGCCTGAGCTACAAAGTTAAGGCTCTGTCTCACAAACAAAAGACAGCAATACTTAAAGACAAGAAAAGTAAAAAGAGAAAGTTTAACAAGACAGTAAGTTAAAAGAAAAAGAGTTAAAATTAAGGGGGGGGAGTTTTTGTCTTTGCAGTGTTTGGGATCAAACCCAAGACCCTGAGTGTGTTAGGCAAACACCCCACCACTACCTCCCCCAGCTCCCCCCTTGGAGCTCTCACCCAGGGCTGTACAACAATGCTCTCATCCCCTTCCCTCTTGATGTTCTATGTTCAAAGACTCTTTTTTTTTTTTTTTTAAAGATTTATTTATTATGTATACAGTGCTCTGCCTGCATGACAGAAAAGGGCATCAGGTCACATCATAGATGGTTGTCAGCCACCATGTGGTTTCTGGAATTGAACTCAGGACCTATGGAAGAGCAACCAATGCTCTTAACCTCTAAGCCATCTCTCCAGCCCCTCAAAGACTCTTAAGTATCCAAATCTGATGCAGATGAGAACATTCTACAAGTCCTCATGAATTAACCTTTTAAAAACATGTGCTTGACTGTTCATTTATTTATTTGAGGGTGGGGACATGTATGCCATGATAAACATGTGGAAGTCAGACAACTTTCAGGAGTATGTTCCCTCAAACAGACTCCTCAAAATTCAGGCGTGGCAGCAAACACTTTTACCCACTATCTTGCTGAGCCATTTTGCATGTCCCTACTAATTTTTTCAATAAATCATTATTTATTGCAGTCATATCACCAACAGACATTAAGTATACATGGGAAATATTAGGAACAAGCCTATTAGATGTATCTTGGGACCAGGTCTCTTGTCATTTTTATCTTGTGAAACTAGTGCCGTTAAATAATTAACAAATTTCCAATAAATAAATGGATACATGCCAGCAATTTCCTTCATCCTTAATCCTAATTCCTCTCCCTCTCCAAAACCAAACCTAAAGAATTCTTGGTTTCTTTGGTCTCCTAACAGTGCTATAAACCAAGCTCACTGGCCAGGTGTGGTGATGAAAGCCTTAGTCCCAGCAGGTGGGAAGCAGAGGCAGGTGGAATCTCTGGGAGTTGGAGCCACAGGGCTACACTGTGAGACCCTGTATAAAACTAATCTCACACTTTCTCATTTACTTAAGCAATAAAAATTTATTTACAAAGGAAGGAGAGAGAAAAGGTAACATTCATCAAGCACCTACTGCACGCCAGGAGTCACACGCATTCTTATGGCAACCAGGTGAGTGTATGCATGCTAAGTGTTAATATGGTCATTTTCAAAGACGAGAAGATTAAAGGTCAGGAAGTGACTTTCCTGAAAAATAAGTTAAACTTACCTGTTGCACATAGGAGGAAGTGGCTAAAGGAGGTAAAGGTTTTCTTTTTCTATATGCATGTGATGTATACAGGCGACTGTGAAGGCCACATAGTACTGGATCCCCTGAACTGGAGTCACAAGCAGTTCTGAGCTACTACTGTGCTGGGAACTGAACTTTGCCCTATGCAAAGGGCAGCAAGCACACTTGACCTCTGAGCCGTCTCTCCAGCCCTGTTTTTGTTGAACATTTTAAGACAGCCTCTGTAGCCAAGGATGGCCTTAAACTCCTGACCCCTGCTGAGATTATTTATAGGTGTGTGCCACCATCCCCAGCTTCAAATTTCATTTTTGTCTTTTCAGTCACTATACAGTCAGAGTGAATAATGACAGAATGCCCCTTGGATAATAAATGTCAAAATAAGTATAGGAAACAGGAAGATAAAGAGAAAAAAAGAAAAAATTTTCAATTGCTTTGGTTCTGAACACAGTGGTGCACACCAGCACTCACGAGAAGAGGCAGGTGGATCGCTGTGAGTTCAAGGCCAGCCTGGTCTACAAAGGGAGACCAGGACAGCCAAGGCTACACAGAGAAACCCTATCTCGAGAAACAAAAAAAAAAATTGATGGGACACTACGGTGGCCTGGTAAGAAGATAAAGGCTGTGAATAAACTAGGAAGTAAAAGAGATGGAGGCAGGGAGTATAAAAAGGCTTGGAATAAAAGGAAAATAAGACTTAACCCCTAAAGAAGGTCATAAGATACTTAGCAGTTCAGCCATTGTCAGCTTATGAGACTGAGTTGGTTAATGATCCAATTTCTTCTTTTTTAATGTATTATCCATGTGTGTATGGTGTGTGTGTGTGGGCACAGGCACGCCACAACACAGAGGTGGCAGTCAGAAGATAATCTGTAACGGTGCCTCTCTCCTCCCTTCACATGGGTTTGGGGGATCAAACTGAGGCCTTCCAGATGGCACAGTGTTTTTCACCTTAGGGGGCCCCCAATTTCTCCTTTCAGTGAGCATTTGAGGGAGGGCCTACTATGTATCAGACGCTACTCTGTCCTGCTAGTCCCTACAGATACAAAGTTTAACAACAGAGACTAAACAACCCATTAAGAGACAGAGCTAGAGATGAACACACAGTGCTGTGTAAGTCCACACAGAGCTGCCTAAACCAAAATGGGTCTGCTGGAGCCATGTGTAAGGTAAATCATAATACGGTACCTGTGACAACCACTAGAAAGCATGCTGGTAATCCCAACACTCAGGAGGCAGAGGCAGGCGGATCGCTGTGAGTTCAAGGCCAGCCTGGTCTACAAAGAGAGTGCAGGACAACCAGGGATACACAGAGAAACCATGTCTGGAGAAAAAAAAAAAAAAAAAGAAGGGGACCAGGGTTCAGTTCCGAGCACCTATGCATATGATGGTTCACCAACTTCACTGACTCCAGTTCCTGGAGATCTGATGTTATCTTTTGACCTCTCTGAACACAAGGCATACACATTCATACACACAGCCAAAACCCTCATGCATATAATATAAAACAAATTTTTAACCCTGAGGCACATAAGAAGTGCACAGTACTTACAATGCTTTTCCTCCTATTTTACAAATGAGAGAATTAAGGCTTGAAGAAGAAGAGACTGGGTCATAAATTATACACAGCTATTTAGTGTCCAGGGCTCATACTCAATATTTCTCAACACAAATCCCAGTGAATTCTCTTTGAACTCCATACATCCGACAGCATCCTCAAGCCGTCAGTCACTGGATTACAAGGTTCTCAGGCCTTCAAGAGCAAAAATGCTGCACTCACTGTGGAAAAGCTACAGGAGAGGTGACCAGGTTTGCAGGAAGGCAGAAATCTCACACACACACACACACACACACACACACACACACACACACACACACACACACGCTAAAAAGAAACGCAATAGCTAATCACTGGAAAACAGGATCTTAACGTTTGCCCACTGGCACCAAAACAAAACAAAAAACCTAAAGGAAAACCCAAACGGTGGATGATGATGACACTTGGCGAGAATGACAACAGTGTGAATTAAATTAGATCATCCAAACACTGGACCGCAGAGCTGATGACGCACAAATGTCATAGGGGTATCAGACGAGCGTGTGTGAGAAAGGGGGGCGGTGGGGAGAGCGTGCTGTGTGCGTAAGTGCGCGCGTGGAGGATTACAAGCCAAAGGTCGCCGGAAGAGTAACAGATGGAAGCAGGCATGAATGAATGCGGATGACGAGGAGCAGATGATGTCCCAAGTGGGGGTGGGGAAGATAAGTGGAAAGATCATAAAGGCAGTAAGAGAAATAAAGCAAAATAGGAATTGCAGCAAAACAGAAAAGTCAAAAGGGAGATGCTGGCAGCCTGGGTGGTAGGCTAACCAGGGAACTGCTCGGAAGCAACGGCGCGGGCCACAGAATGCTGCCCAAGGGCACACCCGTTACCCCGGTGGGCGCGGCCCGCAGATCCCGCTCTGTACCTGTAGCCGCGGTTGGAGGCCCGCGGCGGAATCCGGTAGACGCTGACGTCGGGCTTCACACACAGCACAGATTCGTATTCCAGCTCGGTCGCCATCTTGGCTCGGCTAGCGCCGCGGGGGCGGGGCACGGGCGGAGGCGGGCTGAGATGCCCGACAGCTTCCTCTACGTCACTTCCGCTAGGGTACGGCTATGAGCTTAACCTCTGGGAGGCGCAAGATAACCAAGTCCTGCTAAAACCTGGAAACACGGATGCGCTTGGCTCGCCATCTTGAGTAACGGCAAAGGCCGGCTCAGTGGTAGAGCACTTGCCTGCCAAGGCCTTAGGCTCTTTCCCTAGCGAAAAAGTAAAAATAAAAAATTCAATTATCTTTTACCTTCAGATGGTAGGGGGGAAAAAAAAAGAGCCACTGAACATACAGAAAAACAGAGGTTGAACAAAATGAATCTCTGCTTTCTCATTCTGTTCGCATAAATACTATCAGCAAGTGTCTCATGCATAGTCTATTATGTGCCACCATTCTTTTTTGGAATTTTTTAGGTTTTGTTGGTGACTTCTGCATATTAGAATGACCCCAATTACAGTGCTAAATGCTATCTAGCATTTCTCAGCATAAGAAGACCGATGTGCCACACATCATGATGAGTACTAAGCAGTTCTATCGCCAAATACGTTCTTTGTACGTCCCAAGTGTAAGCTTACAACACTAACTTAGAAATGTTTCAGCTGGCACAGACTGCAAGTGGCAAAACCAAGTCTGATCTTGTTTTGTTGCAGGAAATACCATAGCAGTCTCCATCAGTGCATTATATTGACTGGTTGACTTACACTTCTCATTTGTCTTTCCCTAGGAAAGTCACATCTGAAAAATCAAGAATTAGATACAACTGGTAAGGATGTAGAGACTGGCTACTCTCAAACATTGTTGCAAGGAATAGAAATTGATACAACGCTGCTTTGAAGGGACATCTAGCAGGACTAGTCCAAATATTAAGTATATGTACCCTTTAGTTAATAATTGCACTACTAGTTGTTTGTTGATGTTTGTTTATTTGGAGACAGAGTTTCAATATAGTCCAGGTTGGCCCTCATCTCATTATATACTAAAGAATAACTGAACTTCTAATCAACCTGTCGCCAGAGTGCTAGAATTACAGGCGTGTGGCACCCCACTAAATGTTTTTCTGTGTTTTGGATCGAATCCAAGGTTTCATGAGAACTATCAACTTAGCTACATTCCCAACCCAAAACTGTTATTTTCTATCATATACGTCTCTACATGTTTTAAGAATTTGTAAAGAAGATACATACAGCCTCAATGAAGACCTGAAAAAAGAGAAAAGAAAGAAAAATGGTCTATTACTTGTTTCCTATTTCTAAACCTATGATCTCAGTTTAAGCCTAGGTCATGTGACTATACCACATTGAACTCTTTCATTTCCTCTTTCTAAGTCAAAAGTGCTGACAATCACTTCCTGAGGACCCTGGCCCCTGGTCCACCTTTTAAGTGTTTTGTATTCTTTCTCTCCTAATCTGGTCATCCTAGATACTTCCAGTTTCATATAGTTAACTCTTCTTAATAGTGCTTTCATTCTTGCAATATATAAGATACAACATACTATAACCAACTGGGGCTTACTCCAAGAATTTGTGCTTGGTTTATTATTTTAAAAATCAACAAACATAAGAAAGCATATTTGCAAAATAAAGAGGCAATAAATACACACTGGTCTCCTCCATCTAGCAGAAAGAGCACACCACTTAACCACAGTCTCCTCTCTAGCTTGCATGACCATATTACCCTAATTTTCCAGTGATACTTCTGGTTACTGGTGGTGGCCTGTCTGCAACAGCATCTCCTTCTCTAGTCCAGGCTGGTCTTGAACTCACAGAGTTTCAGCTGCCTGAATGCTAATACAGGTACAAACAATCATCCTTGCCTCCACGTTTATTTCTGCTTCTGGACATGTATGTCTACCGCACAGATCTTTCTCATTTATTCCTGAGTAAGATGCCCTGAGATCTAACTTAAATACCACTTTCTCTGGGATGCATTCCTCACTTTTTTTTGAGGGGGGGGGGCGGAGGGTTAAGTTTTTTTTTTAAACTGTATGAGTGCTCGCCTACAGGTACCCATAGAGATCAGAAGAGGCACTGGATTTCCAGGACCTGGCATTCCAGATGGCTATGAGCTACCATGTGGGTTCTGGGAAGCAAACCAGCTTACCTGGCATGACTTGGCTTTCCCTTTTCTCTCCTTCCTCCCCCTTTGGGCATCAGCTCAGGTTCTACTGTTCGCCTGCTTGGACATTTTTCTTTTAAACTAATAAAATGGTTCTTGTGCTTCCATTTGAGTCAATTATTTTATTAATGAGACACTCTAAAGGGGTCCCCAATTTCCTCTGTATCACTAAAATTCAGCACAATTTCTAGTCTTTAGTAAGAATTTAGGATATTATCATTACAGCCAGGTTGGCATGTGAGTGTGTGTGTGTGTGTGTGTGTGTGTGTGTGTGTGTGTGTGTGTGTGTTGACAGTCAAGATAATTTAAAATGCTTTGGCTGAGACACTAACCCCAGCACTTGGGAGGCAGACGCCCACAGATCTCTATGAGTTCAAGGCCAGCCTGGGCTATGCAGGGAACACTTTTCTCAGCAGAGCGTGGGATGTACTGACTGGCACTCACTTCTACCTCCCACTGGAGGATAGTAGCCACACAACTCACAGGTTCAGATTAGCTGATAAAAAAAAAATCAAAATACTTTGCTCTTATGTGTGACTCTCAAGTATACATGATTTAGCCAAGTTGTGTAAAACCACTTTTCTTGGCAATGATGTCACCTCACCCATTTCAAATTGTGATTACTTTTAGATATAATATAAACATGAGAATGAGTCACATTTTTATTGGCTTTTCCCAATTTTCTTTACCCACACACAAAAAGTTATTTTTTTTTAAAGTTTATAAGTTCTGAGTTTATGAAAGTAATTTTATAATTTACTTTTGTCCAGAGCAAAATTATCAATGGTCTTTCTTTTTCTTTCCTTTTTATTTGTTTGTTTTTGTTTGTTGGTTGGTTGTTTTTTCTTTTTTCAAGACAGGGTTTCTCTGTATAGACTTGACTATCCTGGACTTGCTCTGTAGACCAGGCTAGCCTTGACCTCACAGCAATCTGCCTGCCTCTGCCTCCCGAGTGCTGGTATTAAAGGCATGTGCCACCACTGTCTGGCTATCAGTGGTATTTATTAGGGTTTTAAATTTCTAACTCTTGGGGCTGGAGACATGGCTCAGCAGTTAAGAGCACTGGCTGTTCTTCCAGAGGACCCTGGATTCAATTCCCAGCATCCACATGGCAGCTCACACATGTCTGTAATCTAGTTTCAAGGGATTTGACACCCTCACACAGACACACATGTAAGCAAAACACCAATGCATGTGAAATTAAAATAATTCATTTAAAAAGAAAACAAAAAAATGTTCCACTCCCAATGCTGCTACACAATGACAATTAAAAAAAAAATGAGATTTTAATCATTATTTGCATACATGCTCAAACGAGCCTGCGTGGCGTTTAGTATAAATCTTTCATTTTACCTGTGTAAAAGATTTACATCCTGGCCATAATAATTCATTTATCTAAAAACATAGTTAGTGAAGCAGCCAGGGTGGTAATCTCATGTCTCATGATTTTTGAAGTAACACTTTTCAGCACATCACACCACGCAGACTGAGCAGTACACAGGATGCTATTTCCAAGACAATGTAGGCAAACTTTCCATTGAAAATAAGCCAAAAACTATTTCTCACATAAAAAAAAGTGCAGGATTTGTCTCCTAGGTGATTCCAGAGCCTCTCGGGCTGCCAATCCTGTTAACCAACACAACACGCATAGGCTGAACTACACCTAAAAACAGATAGAAAAGGGCACGTGGTAGCATGTCCAACCTACTGCGAAGTGCACTGGAAAGGGTGCAGTGAGAAATAAATTTAACTCCTCTTTAAGTATGTCTGCATTTGATCCTTATGGTATAAATGTACTAGGTTTGTAATTCATACAATGACGCCTTTAGTAGAAAATAGGACTCACAGCCTGGAGAGATGGCTCAGAGGTTAAGAGCACTGCTGTTCTTCCAAAGGTCTTGAGTTCAGTTCCCAGAAACCATGTGGTGGTTCATCATCATGTATAATGCCAGGCGTAGTAGTACAGGCCTTTAACCCCAGCACTCGGGAGGCAGAGGCAAGTGGATCACTGTGAGTTCGAGGCCAGCCTGGTCTACAAAACAAGTCTAGGACAGCCAAGGCTAACACGGAGAAACCCTGTCTTAAGAAACAAAAACAAAATTAAAAAATTAAAAAAAAAAAAAAAAAAAAAAAACAGGACCTGCAAGGTGAGTGGATGGATAAAAGCACATGCATGCAAATCCCGTGACCTGAGTTCAACCCTAAAGCCCACAGATGATAGCTGCATACAGTGACAAACCAGCTAGCCCTGTGCTTCACAACAGAAACAAAGAGGGAGCCCCTGCTTCAAGAAGGTGGAATTTGATCTTCTGGGGAAGATGCTTAGAGGCACTCAGAATGGTCCAGCGTTTTCGTCGTAGGCTCTCCTACAATACAGTCGCTAACAAAACTAGGCTGTCTGAACCCCTGCAACAGGATTGTATACATATACACCAAGAAGATTGGGGAAACAGCTAAGTGTGCACGCAGTGTATGTCCAGGCAGACTGTGAGGGGTTCATGGTACGAGGCCGAAAATCCTTGGAAGATTATCTAAGACAGAGAAGCACAACAGCCAGTCCCAAGGTGGCTCCATGTGTGCCAAGTGTGCACACGACAGGATCAAGTGGGCTTTCCTTATTGAAGAGCAGAAAATCACTGTGAAAGTGTTGAAGGCACAAGCGCAGAGTTAGAAAGCAAAATAAATATGGAGCTTTTTAAAGTAATAAAAGTCAAGGCTTGCTCGGCCGGGCGGTGGTGGCACATGCCTTTAATGCCAGCACTTGGGAGGCAGAGGCAGGTGGATCTCTGTGACTTCGAGGCCAGCCGGGTCTACAAAGCGAGTCCAGGACAGTCAAGGCTACACAGAGAAATTGGTTTTCTGTCTTGAAAAACCAATTTAAAAAAAAAGAAAAGGCAAGGCTTGCTCTATGGAATAAAAAAAAGTGAAAGGAGAGAATCTAGTCTTGAAAGTTGTCCTTTGACCTCCACACACAAGTCATATCACTCACACACACACACACACACACACACACACACACACACACACACACCATACAGGCGCACTTGAATTAAACAAATGAACAAATAAGTCAGTACATAAATGTAGGAAACATGCATTGGTTTGAGCATAACTCTATGATATCCTAATTAAGGAGTGGGAAAATTAAGGAGTGTAGCCATTCCTATGGGCGCCAATGCTGTGCTATAGCTATTGAGTCAGGTTAAACTGGCCCTGCCTGCAGTTCTCAGTTGATAATGTCTAAATGCGAGGAGCAGCCAATTAATTCTAACTGATTTGTTTGCTATTCTCAACCCCCAGAGCAGCACCTAGCACCAGACAAGTATTTAGCCAGTGACTCCTAATGACCTTGAGACTCAGCACTGCAGAACTCAAGGTCAAAACCATCTTGGCCTTTGCGGAGAAAATATTCTCAGGTCTTGAAAAAGCAAAGTTTCCGTCTCAGTTGGGGACATTGGCTTAAAGTCCCAAATGAGAACCTTTAAGTTAGGATTCTGTTGCCCGGTGATTTCAGAAAAAGAAGAAGATGAAGAAAGAAAAAAAAAAAAAAAAAAAAGTCTGCGCAAACAGCAGAGGCTGGTGATTCAGACCCAGGAGGTTTGCTGCAGTGACTCACCCCTTAAGAAGCCCCATAACAAAGCCAGGAGGCACGTCACAAGTACCAGCTGTTATTAGAAGAACAGGGCACCAAAACTAGCATTTGCCAGGCACACTAACGGCAGCAGTTCCTCAGCACACTGTGAAACTGGTGGAGTCAGCGTAGATGCTCCAGGGGGAGCCATTCAGAAAGTGTTTCTTCCCAGAGTAGTGCATACTCAGCCAACAGTCTGAGTGGGAAATGCTTTTAAAACGTTGAAGTACATTTATTGGTGTGTGTGCACGCACGCGTGTGTGCGTGTGTGAGGCTTGAGTGCGGAGGTCAGAGGAGGATAACTTGCTGCAGTTACTTCTTTCTCTCCGTCTGCCACGTGGGATCAACCTCAAATTGCCAACAGGTGCCCTTACCTCCTGAGCTATCTTGCCAGCCCTGCAGCACAGTTTTTTTAAAGGTAGGACGAGGGGGTGCTGGAAAGACCGCTAAGAAATAAAAGCGCTGGCTGCTCTACCAGAAGAACTGAGTTCGATCCCTAGAACCTACTGTATGGGCACCAGGCAGGCACATGGCGGCAACAGACAAAAATACAGGAAAACACGTACACACAGAAAATAGTTTTTAAAAGATTTGTTTATTGCTGTTTTTATGTGTATGGGTGTTTTGCCTGCATGCACAGACGCCTAGTGCAACGAATCCCCTGGAACTGGAGTCACAGACAGCTGTGAGCTGCCATGCGGTTGCTGGGAATTGAACCGTGGTCCTCTAGAGGAACAGCCAGTGCTCTTAACTGCTGAGCCATCTCTCTAAACCCCAGAAAACATTTTTTTAAGGTTAAAAATTTAAAGCCAGTCATGGTGACACATGGCTTTTGCTTGCTGTACTTGTTTGTTTGTTGAGACAGGGTCCCTCTACAGAGCCCTGGCTATCGTGGAACTCACTATGTACACCAGGCTGGCCCTGAACTCACAGAGATTCTCCTGCCTCAGTCTGCCTAACTCTGTCTTCTGAGTGCTGGGATTAAAGGAGTAGACCACCACATCCAGCATTTTTTGTTAAGATTTTATTCTTATTTATTTTCTATTATGTAAGTGAGTGTCTGTCTGTGCAGATGACGGCAAGTGGTCCCAGAGACCAAAAAAAAAAAAAAAAAGTATCAGATAATCTGGGGCTGACGTTCCAGCTGTCTGTGTGTGTTGAGAATTAAACTCTTGTCTTCTGGAGGAGCAGCAAGCACTCTGAACCTCTGAGCCATTTCTCCAGTGAGTGCACACCTTTAATCCTAGCACCCAGGCAGCCAGATCTCTGTATGTTCGAGGCCAGCCTGGTCTATATAGTGAGTTCCAGAGCAGCCAGAGTTCCATAGAGAGACCTGTCTCAAAAAACAAACAAACAAACAAACAAAAGGTATAGTGATAACAACTGACTTATTAGGTATTGCTCTCAACACTAAATCTTCTGATCAGATCACCCAATATATATAAAGCACATTTCAGATTGGGAAATGCTTTTACATTTACTTTCTCCCTTATCTCTCACAACAATCTTGCCTGGTAAACAGGGTTACTTACATTTTGTTGTTGTTGTTTGTTTCTAAAAATTATGCTAAGATTCACAGGTCATCGATTTGCCTATGGGAGATTTATGTGCCAAAGCAGTGTAGATAGATAGATAGATAGATAGATAGATAGATAGATAGATATGCTACATTTACGTGTCTGAATGTATTATTGAGGCAAGGAAGGGAATCGCTTAGCATTGGCTTAGGCTGTGCACACCCGTCTTCTAACAAAGCACCCAGGAAGGCTGAGTAACCTGGGACTCCCACCTACAACACGTTCTGTGCACACCCCTCTCCAAATGATGGATTACATTTCTCACTCCTTTAGCAAAAATCAAAAACCACTGTCTGGTCTGGCCTGGTGGTCCACAGAGACACACACAGAAAACAACAGCAACAACAACAACAACAACAGCAGCAGTAAAGTAAAATAAATAAATTAAAATAAAGCTCCGAACTTGAGGCTCATGAATACTCTTTCACCCATGTGGCCGGCTCACTATCATCCTTAACAGATCATTTCTTTCTGGTCTACACTACAGCCTTGCTTTGGACGAAGTTTCCTCGGTACTTTGGCTAATCTGTGTGTGCCTGTACTGCGTTCTTGACTAAGATGCTGTCCTAGTTAGCTTTCTGTTGGTGTGACAAAGAAAACCAACTCGGAAAGGAAAGGGTTTGTTTGGCTTCCACATCACAGTCCGTCGAAGAAAGTTAGGACAGGAACTAAAGGCAGGAACCTGGATGCAGGCACTGAAGCTGCTTACTGACCTGCCGCCGCTGGCTTGCTTATACATCCAGGACCCCCCTGCCCAGGGATGGCAGCAGCACTGTGGGTGGAGCCCTTCCACATGAACCATTGATCAAGAAAATGCCCTACAAATTTGCCTACAGGTCAATCTTACGGAGACATTTTCTTAATGGAGATTCCCTTTTTAAGGGGTGGAGAGATGGCTCAGGGGTTAAGGGAACTGGCCGCTCTTCCAGGGGTCCTGGGTTCAATTCCCAGCAACCACATGGTGGCTCACAACCATTTATAATGTGATCTCATGCCCTTTTCTGGCCTGCAGGTGTACATGGAGGCAGAGCACGTGTATGTATAATAATAAATAAATAAATCTTTATTTAAAAAAAATAAGATTTCCTTTTTACAGATATGACTAGATTTATGGCAAATTGGCAAAAACCAACCAAGATGACAAGAACCTGGGAGCACCCATGCTAGGCCGGGGTTTACTTACAGCACTGTCAATGTTTCTGTGCTTATGGTTGAAACACACTAACAGGCAGCATTTTTAAGTATTGGACAGTGTTCTAGATGGTGTGTGCACCATAGCACAAAAACTCACACAAAGTAGGTTCTGCTGTTATCGCACTCATCTGATAGGTGAAGAAGCTGATATAGTGTGATTAAATGACTTGCCAATAGTCATAACTCAAGGCTGGGTGTGGTGGCGCACACCTTTCATCCCAGCACTCGGGAGGCAGAGGCAGGTGGATCTCTGTGAGTTCGAGGCCAGCCTGGTCTACAAAGAGAGTCCAGACCAACCAAGGCTACACAGAGAAACCCTCTCTCAGAAAACAAAATAAAACAAAACAAAAAACAGTAGTCATAAATGATACAAATAAATCTAATTATCACCAAACTCAGGCCTTGAAACAATATATAATTCGACATCCGGAAGTTGTTATTTTTCTTCTTTTATTTTTCCAGACAGGGTTTCTCTGTGTGTAGTCCTGGCTGTCCTGGAATCACTCTGTAGACCAGGATGGCCTTGAACTCACAGAGATCTGCCTGCCGCTGCCTCCTGAGTGCTGAGTGCAATTTTTGCAGGCTTTGTTGGCAACTTCACCATATTCAAAATGGCCCCAATTACAATGCCAAAATGCTATCTAGCATTCTCCATGATAAGAAGTTCAACTGGTATACTGAAAGACACAACTGGAATTAGGGAGCACTTTGGGGGCAAGTAGAGAGTTAGTGCAATGGAAAATTGAAGGAATCTATTAGGGAGACCCTAGCTAAGACTCCTAGTAATGGAGGATACAGCACCTGAACCAGCTTCCAGCAGAGGGTTTGGGACACCAACCCAGCCATAAAGCTTGCAATTTGTCCTCTATGCAATATGTGCTGGAGTAAAGGTGGTGAGAAACTATGAAGGTGGCCAACTAATATAACTGGTCCAACTTGAGACCCATGCCACAAGAGGGATCCCACCCCTAACACTGACTGAAGGGCCAGGAACCAGAGGCTGGATAGGCCGGAGACCTAGGGTAGAACCAAACACAACCAAAAGTAAAAAATTTTTAAATGTCTATGGAATTATTCCTAATGATACTCTGCTATAATCTTAGACAGGAGCCAAGCATAACCATCATCAGAGAGGATTCATCCAGCAACTGATAGGAGCAGATGCAGAGACCCACAGCCAAATACTGGGTTGAGCCTGGGAAATCCTGTGGAGGAATGGTTGTAGGAGTCAGAGGGGTCAAGGACAACACAAGAAAGCCCACAGAAGCAACTAACCTGGGCTCATACGGGCTCACAGAACCTGAACCGACAACCAGGGAGCCTGCGTGGGTCTGACCTGGGCCCTCTGCAGATATGTTATGGTTGTGTAGCTTGGTGTTCTTGTGGGACACCTAACAATGGGAGCTGGTGCTGTCTCTGGGTGTCTTGCCTCCTCTGGGGACCCTTTTCCTCCTACTGGATTGTCCCGCCCAGCCTTAATATAAGGGCATATGCCTAGTCTTACTGCAACTTGATATGCCATGTTTGGTTGAAATCCTTGGTAAGCCTGCCCTCCTCTAAAGCGGGGGTGGGGGGATGGGGGGGGGGGGGGCAGGAGGGGAACTAGGAAGGGAGGAAGGAGGGGAAACTGCAGTTGAGGTGTAATATACAAAAGGATTTTCTTTTAAAAGGCTCAGCTGTGCCTCACAAAGAGAATAAGCATCTTAGAAAAATTTCATTCATGTCTGAGCTACTACGCTATTAGTAAAAAGCTCAGTGCTGAGGCCGGAGAGATGGCTGCACAATTAAGGTCAGTTAGCATCCAGGTTTGACTCACATCAGGCAGCTTACAACTGGTAGTAACTCCACTTCCAGGGAATCTGACGCCCTCTTCCAGCCTCTGCTGGCCCCCAAGTATACACACAGTGTACATACATGCATACATATATACATACACACACGCAGGCACATATACATCAAATAAAATGTTAAAGTATTTCCTAAAAGGAAGTCTAAGGTCTCACTGCATCAAGAGCATACACTAGGTAAGGCATATTTATGATCTGTGAGAGTGGTCTCAAATTTTACCTTTAATGCCTGGCATGTAGCTCGGCGGGAGCACCCTTGCCTAATACACACATGGTTCTGAAGACTTGTCCTTTGGTCCGCTGTGATGCTTTAGTGTCAACTTGGTAGAATCAAGAATCACGGGGGGGGGGGGGGGGGGGGAGAGGGCTGGGGGGGGGGGGGGGAGGGTGTTGATTGTGTTCACTGCTACAGGAAGAGCTGCCCTACACGAGGTGGCGAATGTCCCTGGCTTGGATTCTGAACAGTATCAATAGGGAGGGAGCAGAGGCTGCACACACCCTCATTCCCTGATGGCCGCTTCTGCCGTGGATGAGTGTGAGCAGCTGCTTCAAGCACCTGACTGTGTGCTTGTCATGGCCTGTGGCCAGGAGCTGTGAGCCAAAATAAAAGCCTCCCCTTTATCTTGCTTTTGTCAAGAGTTTATTTTATTGTGTTTATTTTTGTTTTGTTTTGTTGGTTTTTCAAGACAGGGTTTCTCTGTGCAGCCTTGGCTGTCCTGGACTCGCTTTGTAGACCAGGCTGGCCTCAAACTCACAGCGATCCGCCTGCCTCTGCCTCCCGAGTGCTGGGATTAAAGGCGTGCGCCACCACGCCCTGCTCCAGAGTTTAAGGCCAGCAAAAGCAAAGCAAACTAAAAGAAACTGGGACAAAATGAGTTTGTTACTATGACAGAAGTGCTCAGTTCTTAGCTCACTGGACCTGTTTTGTGGCCAGGATGTAGACAAGTACAGTGGTTTGGTCTAGAAAAACCTAGAAGGCAGGAGGTGTAGCATAGTGGGGCCTTCTGGTGGGAGTTTAAAAGCCAGTACTGCTAAGAGAAACACGGTAGGAGAGGCCTGGCTCACGGGGTTTAAGAGGCAACTGGGACTCTTATCAGTAATCAGAATAGAAGCCGTTCATGTGATTCACGCTTGAGCATCTGACTTCATTCGCCAGTGCGCTGAGAACCTGGGTGAGTCTGAATTTAAAGATAACGGAACACTTTGTTTCACAGGGGCTTCAGGGAGGTGTTGAGAAGGAAGTTGTAATTGCCGAAGAGAAACGGACTGCGCTGCCCTGGGACAGGAAGAAAGATGCGCTGAGGGTAAAACTCCACACCCTGTGGCTCTGTCTTATGAAGATCCAGGTTCATTTAGAGAAATAAAGGCTAAACTGAAGGGGGCCCCTGCTCCTCAAAGGCAACTGTCTAGAAAGAACCAACACAGAAGCGGATGCAGCTGTTGCGGGGCGGGGATGGGGGGTGGGGTGGAAACAGGCTCCATCTCCAGCTGGCAGCAGAATTTAGCAAAGTCATCCATAAGGTACTGGTTTGGGAGCATGAAAAGTGCATGATTTGGGGCCTTATGGAGTCTTACGTCACAGCTTCGGAGAGCAGCTAAGGCCAGACAGTACTGAGGAGGGTCAGAACCGGGAGGCACAGTGTTCAAGACAAAGTCTATTTGTAGCTTGGCTCTCCTAGAAACTCACCATGTAGCCCAGACTGGCCTTGAATTCACAGGAATTCTTCCTCCTGACTCTGCCTCCTGAGCGCAGGGATTAAAGTTGTGCAAGACCACTCCCCAACCCTCCCCCTCCCCCCTCCCCCCCATCCCCGCTCTACCATTTCTTGTTTACAACGATGGTAACACCTCTGTTTTTATTTTGTTTGCTTTTGTATTTATTTTAATTTCTAAACAACTTTACTCTTCAACTTGTGCTACCATTTGGTTTCACTATAGCCGTATGGAAAACTAAACTGTTACAATTTGGGAAAGAGATCCGCTCTGTGGTCGGCATCCTTAAGGGTTATGCGTTTTGACTGATTTGACTAAAAGCCTGCAATTAACACAGGGGAAATAAACCAGGCATGGTGGCGCAGCCAGCTCGCAGGAGGCAGAGAGA